>NC_141471.1:6204158-6921824 GCF_009769465.1 Tauraco erythrolophus | reverse complement strand
TTAGGGCTGGCCTCTGAGGAATGGTGTCTGGAGAATAAAAATTATAGACAAGCTCTTTTTTTCCAGCTCACCAAAGTTGCACATGTTCACTGACTAGTGTCAGATAGAATAAGACTCAATAAATCTCACCCTGGAAAGGGCCTTTGAAGAAATGCTGCTGTAAGACTTCCACCGCTTTCTTCTTTTTGTCTTTCCAGGAATGCACATTAGCCTGGCAAGGAACCACAAGCTTCCTGCTGTCACATGCACAGTGATGGAAGGATCTGGTGCCCTTTGGTTTTCAAAATCACATGTTTTTTTGCCAGCTTGTCTATCTTATGTTATTCTGGTTGTCTGGAGTGGAGAGGTTACCGACTTAATTAACGTCTTCGCCAACAGAAATCTAAAGGCAAGCCGATGTCTTCTACCTCAGCATATTTGATGGAGGTTGATTCCCTCGCTCCTCCACAAGTGACCTTACTGTTCTTCAAGGTGAGCAACATGGTGTCTTCATCTTCTCTAGACAAAAGCTTAACTTCTGTGTTTATCTCAGAATCTGTTGAGCTATTCCCAGTCTAGACTAATCTGCTGAAAAATTGATCTCATCTCCTGGAAAAAAAACCTGGATTGTCACGAGATTGTTCATCACTGTCTGACCAGCAGCTCTTGTCCTGCACAAGCAAAGCCACTCCAGTTTGAGGTGGCTTCTGGAGTTACGTGGAAAAATCCAAGCAACTTCCTTAGCTCGATGGCCCTGTGCCCTCACCAGTCAATCAGAGCTGGATTCACCCGCAAGCTCTTGGTGTACCATGACCCAAAGACAAACTGTTGTATTTGCAGCCTGCAGTCTTTAAAGTCTTTTGTGATGCAGCTGGAAACAAACAGGGAAGGATGTTTGCTTTTTCTTAAGGGATCAGTCTGAGATAGCTGGAGCTCTGATTGAATAAGTAATGTACTGAAAAAAGTCTGTGTTCTGTCGGTGCTTTAGTAAGTAATTGAGCTGAATACCGCCGTGTGGGATCCCAGGGGGACCTTCTTGTTTTTCAGCTTTCTTTTCCTTTGGAGTTGCGGCTACCACCACAGATCACAGAGCAGCTCGGGGAAGGATGTGTGTCTAAAGCTGCAAAAAACCAAAGCAGAACTTTCAACAAATCATTTGTTTTATCCGTATTTCTATTACTTCTGTCCCCAGACTGCTCCTTGCAGGTTAGGGGGTGGGGGAAGAGTAACATTTTAGAGAACTCAACTGTCTGCTGTTGGTGCTTGTTGTGAATGTGGGACCAGTCATAACCCCTTCTTTAGCAGAAAGATACTAATTTGGATTTTTCTTGCCCTCAGCCACTGACTTTTCATATAATCTTTCGGATCTTGATTTTTGTGACATCTCTACCTTCAGTTAAAATTTGAGTTGAAATTGGCAAACAAGTTAAAAATATGGCTAAAGATGATTAGAAGGTGAGAGGACATTCACTCAGATATCGGGGGATCGCTATCCCATGAGGAGCGTTTCCTTAATTTTCTCTGAAGGTGGCTGTAGTTCTGATTCCATGTGGCTTGAAATTTTAGTACGGTGCAAATTCGTATCTGCACCAAAGGATCTTCTCTTGTTATTACTTTACACTTTGTGTGGGTCAAAATCACAATGTGCTGTGCAAGACAAAAGAACTCGGGATGAATTTGTTTGGTAACTGGCTTTTTTCTGAGCATGTCTCTGAAGTGTGTGAGTAGGACAATTTTGACTGGGATATTCAGAGTAGTTACAGCCCCTGCTCACCTTCTGTGCTTCGGTTCCAGCATAGGTCAAGCCTCTTTGGTTAGCCAGTTCAAGTGGTTTAGCTTTCGGTCATCAAAGCTTACATAACCAGAATGGAAGATTTTTAGATTTTTTTTTTTTTCCCCTAGAGCCCTTTTTTCCTCTCCTGCAGCAGATACGACCTTTTCTTGTACACGGTTTGCCTTGTTAGCTGTTTCCACTTCTGCGGGATGCTGAGAACTTCTCTTATGTGACACTTTCCTGAGTGAACTTGTCTCCTGCTGAGATCCAGCCCCAAAACTCATTTTACTTTATGTGTTCTTCCGCTCCTCTGTTGCTTCTTAAAATTGGCCTTGACAAACAGAATGATGCTTCTGCAGTGATCCCAGACTTCTGGGAATATCTCGTCCATTGTGGGAACTCAATGATTTTGTTCAGTGTTCTTGAGGCACATACCCTGAGGGGTAAGAGTGAAGGAGCAGCTCTCACTGCTTATGGATACTGCTATGGTCTCTAATTTCAGTCTTTCACTCATTCATTGATGTGTCAGCCACCTGCCCATTAGAGCAACTGGGGATATTATTAATTGCATTCGGTGTTTCTTGCTCTAAGCTCTTTACATGACAGGTATCTGTGATATGTTCTTTGTTAAGATGCTGTGATTACCTCGGCTTTTATTTGGTATGTTGTGCCTTATCACTCTGTAATGCATCCGTCTGTTTCTCTTTTAGCACCTTATCAGCCAAACAGAAGTCTTTGGTCACTCAGGTGTGGGATTCATCTGACCAGTGTAGACATCTGTTTCTGCTCTCGCATGGGCTCCTTTCATAATCAAAGGAGAGGACCACAAGGGAGAGGAGTGTCTGGCTGTTTTTCTTCTTACCTTGTGGCAGATGTCTACAACAGATGAGGGGATTTGTCTCCTGAGTGAGCCATTTCTCCCTGCTGAGTAGAAAGGCAGTTCCACGGAGGACAGAAAAACCCAATTTTTCTTCTTGTGCCAAAAACTCCTGAAGACTTGTTTGAAAGCTGGTGTAAACTTTGGAGACAAGATTTGCCCCCAGTTACCATTGTACAACTAGAAAGCTCTCTTGTTCCAGGACTGCTCTGTTTTCCCTGTCAAATCCAGGAGATTGACCTCCCCAATTCCCTTCAGACAGTCCTCTCTGTGCCCTGCGTGGAGATATCCAGCAGACATAGGTTGGGAGCTTTTTACTTACAGTCTTGCTTTCTGTCCTTTTGTTGCACAGCCTTGCTTGTGTTTATTCCTTCAAGCTGGACTCTTTCAGGCATTTGTGTTATGCCTGCAAACTCAGTACCCCGGTTCAGTAGAAGACAGCTCCCTTAAGACTTAGACAAGCATTGCGCAGGAAAACAAAGGTCTCTTCAACTTGCTGTTTGGAGACAATATTTACTCTCTGACTGACATGTATGCACTACCCTCCTGAAACCTCAACTCTGTTCCAGATCTGATAAATACCGGTGTATTGGAAGATGGAATTCTCCTTGAAAAATAGTCTAAGCCATGTTGTATAAAAGAAGGTCCTAGAGAAACAGAGCAGAAACAGAGCTACTTCTTAGCTGAGGACTTCTATCTTAAAATACAACACGTTACAGAAAGCAAATAAGAAGCAAAGGTTTCTCACACAGCTTTGATATCGCAGCTTATGCCTCCTGAGAGCATCTCTTCACACTGCTGCCAGAGCTTGTTAGGGTAGCATGGGACATTCCCTTGTCATTTCTTTAGTAGCTTCCTGTCCTAAATGGCTCAATTTCAGGACAGTTGCATATAGTAGAAATACCCTTTTGATCAAGAAAGATGCCGTTGAAAGGTGGCAATATGTTTTCCCAATTTCCATTTCTCGGCCTAATTTTTCTGGTCCCTGCCATTGTTGTCCCTTAGAAGAAACGCCTACTGAAGCAGAGGGGAGAGAAGACATTGAATGCAGCTAATCCAGTATGTGATTTAGTCAGAGGGTTCAACTGAATGTATGAGCAAATAAGCTGCATTTCAAGACCTCCCTTGCTGTGAAAGCATTTTTTTTCTCAGAATGACTCTTGGCTCAGAAGATACAGCCACAGTGTTTGGTTTGATTCCATCTCACTGTGTTTGCAGCACGACAGACTCTCCCAAAAGCCTTTCAGCATAGACTCATTTCGCTGTTTGCCCAGTGAATACAGATTTTTCATTTTGATCTGTGTTGTGTGGTTTTGGCATGCTTTATAAATGGACTGGTGAAACAAATGTTGCTGACAACTTCCCCTGCCTGTTGGTAGTCAACCCTCATCGTTCATGGGCTTCCGTAAAAAAAGAGATGAGCCACCATGGGGCAAATGCTTCCTGTAAAGGCCAGAGAAAATGTCAAGAAACTTTTTCCCTTCTCTCTTGGCCAAGAAATGCTGTAACTCAGAGTCACTGGACAGGCAGTGTTGGATTGTCCATGGCATGAGTATTTTGAGGTAAGGGTTGCTGATGTTCAGCCAGATTGTCTAGGTGAAGAATCACTGAGGTGAGACTGGGCAGGTAATTTGTATCAAGTTCTGTGTTTCGTAATGCATACTCTGCATCTTTAAATGACAAAGTGAATGAACTTTCTCAGATGAGTGAGAATCATGTGTTTAGAGGGGAAAGGAGAATGCATCTGGACTCTGGAATTGCTTGGTGAGGAGACCAGGTACTCAGTCAGGTTCCCCTTCTTCTGACCTGATGCATCTTGCTTTTTTCCTGTACAGCAGCCCAGGATCACGGGAGACATGAACACTGCTCCCTCCCTGAGCTTCCTCCAGCCTACTGACACTGGCCTGCAAATGGGGACATGGGGTCAAACCTACCAGGCAGAAGTAGCACCCAGAGCTCCCTGTTCCCAATGATGTCTATCGTCCTGAGGCCATTGGCCAAAAAGCTGGCTGCTTCACACCCATTGCTCTTAGTTGGGCATGAGGCTGTCCTTGGGGGCTGAGTTGTGGTGCTACACTACAGTTTTGGACCCGTATCGGTCTGGGAGCTCAACCTTTATCGGGGTAGAGGAAGTGAAAGACTTCAACGTACTTGGGTTTTTTACACAGTGACTAGAAACTGTGAGTATGACCTGGCCATGAAGAAGGTGCATGTTATCCTTGAGCTTACCTGTGTGCCTTTCTAGTTGAGATGGGAGCATCACCTCATGCAAGGCTGTGAAGAGATCTGGTCTGAGAGGATGTTTGCAAATCTGCTCTCTTGTGTTCAGAAAAGAAGAATTAAAACTGAAACAGGTGAGGAAGATGGCTGATACATTGATCAGGGGAAGGGAAAGGCTGTCCTAGGAGAGGAGATTAAAAGCTCAGCTTGCTTCACCTAGCAAGTGGAAGCTGGGAGGCGGTACCATCGTTCGGTATAAATCCTTCAGGCTGGGGGTGAAGAGCAGGGAGAAAGCTGTTCAAGCCAAAGAACAAGGTTGGCACACGAACAAATGGCACATACTGATTGGGAATAAAATGGAACTGGAAATTAGGAATGAGGTGGGAGTGAGGTGCTGAAGGACCTCTTGTTCTCTGTGTGTGGTGCCAGGAACATAGAGCCTCATACCTGCAGGGTGACATTTTGTAGGGCTATAATATGGTGTCAGAAATCCTGTGCTGAAAACTGCGTTTGGTTTGGACTAGTAGTGACACCGAGAGAAACTGTTGTTTGCCGTGTGGACAGAGCGAGGTTTCATGTTTGACCTCTTTTGAATCTCCTTCTTGGTATGTGTGGTTTGTGGGAAGGAACTAGTATGGAAGGGACAAATAAATGGAAAGATTCCAACACTACTTCTTAAGCCTGGGACGTGCAATAGCCCAGTTTGCTATTGGTTTGCTGGGCTAGTCCTCTACAAACAGGAGGAATTTACCCCACGGCAATCTTTCTTCATGAGAACCCTGCAAGAGGAAGTGGGGTTTAATTAGCATTTTAAAGTGGACAGCCTTGAAGTTAATGATATTCAATAAAGAAAAATTGTTTTAACCTTATTTGCACTTTTCAATTTACTTATTAGAGGCCATCTGTTATATTTTAAGCAAGAGCACTGGGAGTGAAACTCTCAGATTGTCAAATGAGGTTTTAACTGGCTAAGCAGAAGGGAAAGAACAGGCTGCCTTAAATGAGCAATTAGACTGTTTTTTCTTCAGTTTCTTACTTTTGAGTCAAAAAGCAAATGGTCACCGTTTCAAGCAACAGTTGAGTTGCGACAGTGACGTCTGTTTTTACAGGTGCTGATGAGTCCTGGGAAGTGTCACTTGTCCTCAGATCTCAGATATGGTCCAATGTGGATGAAATTTAAAAAGCCAAAAGTGAGATGAAACTGGTGAGGACTGTGAAGGGCAAGAATAAGGATTTCTATAGGTAAATCACCAGAAAAAGGCAAACTAGGGTGCTCTTGCCTTTGTCGTTCCTGGCAAGGTCTGCTGCCGGGCCTCTTAATCTCTGTGCCTAGTGGCAGAATTCAGGGGAGATAGGTGCTACCTATAGTAGGGGAGGATCAATTTAGGGATTACTGAAGCAAAATGGGCATACATGAGTGCACGGGACCAGATGGGATGTGTTTGAGGGTGCTGAGGAAGCTGGTGAGTGTCATTGTGAGACTGCTCTCTATCATCTCTGAAAGGTGATGATGACCATGGAAGGTTCCCAGTGACTGAGAGGAAGCTAATGTTAGGTTCATCCTCAAAGAGAGTAAGGAGGAGCCAAGAAAACTGCAAACTGCTCAGCTTCACCTCTGTCTCCAGGAAAGGTACAGAGCAAATCTTCCTGGGGACCATTTCCAGGCATGTGAAGGGCAAGAACTCCCTGCTGAATGCAGGGACCAGATCTCCATTGACTGTCAAGGGAATTTGACTCCTAAACTTAGCTGTCTTAAGCTTGAGCAGATCCCCACCTTACCTCTGAGAAGCTGGGTGTTTTTCCTGTATCCCTGGGCAAAGTGTGAGCCTTTGGGCAGAACACAAGAGCTAAACCTTGGTCTACCAGGTCTCATGGGAATAATTTACTGGGCCACCCATGATTCCTCCTGCAAGGATGGGAAAGGAAAGTAAAAGGTCTTCTCGAAATCTACTTTAAACCTATGGGAGTCAGTACAGTCTGGATTTGGGACTGTACATTCATGTATGGATGTTAGCAATCCCTCTGGATTTAATAATGGATGTACTGCTGTTCAGCTGAGCAGAGGCTCTGAATCCTGCTCTCTGGGAGATTTGACTGTGGTGGCTGTAAGGCAACCATGTCCAGAGCAGGGCTGGAATAATAATAATTTCCAAACAAATGCAGAATGTGATTGATGCCACAGACTGATATCCTGCTCCCCAGGAGCAGCAACTTAAAATGCCACAGCCTGAATCATAGAATAGTTTGGGTTAGAAGGGACCTTAAAGATCCTGTAGTTCCAACCCCCCTGGTCCCATGGTCAGGGACATCTTCCACTACACCAGGTTGCTCAAAGCCTCATCCAACCTGGCCTTGAACACTTCCAGGGATGGAACATCTACAGCTCCTCTGAGCAACATATTCCAGTGCCTCACCACCCGCATTGTAAAAAATTTCTTCCTTAAATCTGGTCAAAATCTCTCCTCTTTCAGTTTAAAGCCATTGTCCCTTGTCCTATCACTACGCGCCCTTCCCTTCAACCTGCATATTGGAAGACCGATCCCACAAGTGTTTTTGTGTTTTTCCCACAAGTGAAAATGTAGATCTTATCTTCGCTCCCATGGGTCGTCCCGCTAAAGTTAGGCTGAAGTTGACTGCTATACGTGAGATCCCGTGGGGATCCCAGGGGCTGAACCCATCAGCTCCTGTTGACGCCAGGCTCTGCAGCCGACTGCGTTTGTCCTGCATGGTGAGTTACGATGACAGGAGGAAGGAGAAACGATCCAAACAAAAGAAACAGGGCAGAAACGTAAACCAGATCGTGTTGATTCACAACAGCACTTCATCATTAGTAAGAAAACCCCTACAAAACCAAACGAACTATGAAGTATCTGTAGCAGTGAAATCCAGCTGCCAACAATGTTACTGTAAAAAATGGCCATGGCTGCTGTTAGTTTGCTGTAAGCGCTAAAGCTGAATGTGTGTGCAATAAAATAGCTTTTATAAAACCTTGCTTTTGGGTCATTCCAAGCTTAAAATGCTGTTTCGTGTTTAGATCTATAGAGAGAAAAAAAAAACCACACCGCAACTTGAGGTGACTTTTGTTTGAAGACTGTTTTAAATTTATAACTGAGATGGCTAAAATGCTTTTCATCAAAGTACAGAAGTTTCATGCTGTAATTAATGGCAAGTGATATCTAACGCAATAAAACACCATCATTTGAGTGTTCTTACAAGACTATTTATGACTGGATATTGAAACTGATAATGATTCTGCCATTTGTCCTCATAATTTATTATTCCAAGGAGAGGCAAGTGGTGTTAAGGGTTCACGATCCGTTTTATGGAAAGAGTGCTGAATTCAGCTTTTTATGGGTGTAAATGACAATGTTTGGCGCTCTGTGGAAAATGTGCATGTGACAGCGAGCGTGGACCCTACCGAGGGGTCGAGCTGGGGGTGTTACCGCTCTTTCCTAGCGAGGGGAAGCCCCTCACCATGGGCTCCAGTTGGAGGTGGCATTACTGGGACCAGCGCAGTGACTCAGTTGTTGTCACAGCAGTATCCCTTGGAAGACCAGGGCAGGATTTTTCTGGAAAACTTCTACCTGTTTTCTGAGCTAGATTATCTCACAAAGTATCACTTTGGGCAGCCAAGGCTGAATTCCCTATGAGCAACCTAATCCAAAGCCCATGGAAGATAATGGAAAGAATTACTTGCTCTGGCAAGTCTTGTGTCAGGCCAAAACAAAAGCTTGACTGCGGAGGAGACTTCCCTCGGTCTTGCAAAGCGCCAGCCAGACTGCATCCCTCTGAGCACAGCCCTTTCCTACTGCGCTGGGCTGAGGCTGATTTACTGAACACTCAGGCTCTGATCCTCACCGTATTCAGCCTCATGGAAACCTGGAGGAATTTCTTTCAAGTCGATGTTGATGCAACTAATGGAAAATCTGAGTGAAGTCAGACCTTGGGGTTTATTTTTGGACTGAGATCTGAAAACCAAAGATGATACTTCAGTCTGCTGAACTCCCGGACCTGAGACTGCAGCTTTCTGGTTTTCCCCAGCCCGCTGTTCATTTGCTGTGGAATAAGGTACTGTAGGTAAAGATTTGCATTTCCATCAATAGCCCTAGCAGCACTTTAATGAGTTTCTTGCTGCTTTGCAAATAGTTTGGAGCGAATCTGATGCCACAGAAGCATAGAGCAGGATGTGTCCCGTTTTCTTTGCTTTTCAAGAGCTACAGTCCTCTTCCTCTTCCCTTCTGCCTCCCCTCATTTATTCTAATCAGAGTGTCAAAAGGGAACTTGTTCTTTATAGGAGGTTATCCATGTCAAGGGAAGTTATGTTTCCATCACTATCTGGGGGCCCATCAGCAGATGAAGATGGAGAGCAGTGACTCAGAATGACTTTGAAGCAACACCCAGCAGCGACTGAAGACGAGACCATAACCTTAGCTGACGTTTCAAATAACCCGATACACAAATAAAACCATTCTGCTAAATTATGCATCTTTTTACTCTTGTCTGTTCTTAAAGGAAAGGGACTGGGTGAGCGTCTTCTATGTGTGCCTCTACTTTTTCCTGTGCTGGGAGCTGGGTGACAGATGCACACTGATGGAGCATTGATTTTTGTGGCTGCAGGACTTTATGCTGAAAAGAAATACAGCTTTTAAAATGATGTAGGGCCCCTATTCAGAGAAAAAAAATAAAGTGAGGTGTACAGGTGAGTTTTGCCGAATGTGGTTTAGTTATCTGCTTTGAGTTAAGCACGTGCCTAAATGCTTCGTTGACCAGCGTTGATGGGAGCTCATTTGACTGTAAGTTTGAGTTGAACTAAGTAATGGCTAAAGAACAAGCAAGAAACGTAAGGTAATAGGGATATTGAGAAAAATCTCTCTGTGTTTTACTAGTCATGGGAAACAAAGAGATAACGTGTTAACTGTAAAGCTTTGCCCCTAATGTCACACACACAGACATGTGCCGTCGCTCGCGCACTCTTTTCCAAGCTGACGAGTAGGGAACAGTGAGTTGATAGTCGGTTTCAGCTCTTCAGTTTGACAACAGCTCAGGCTGTTGCTCTCATTGTCACTGATTTCACTCTGCTCTCACCAACACAGCCCCTGTCCGAACCTTCCTGAGATCCGTGGCCGAGCCCTTGCCAGATGCAACTTCATTGACCACAAAGGAGATGCATTGATTGACTTTGAGCAATGACCTGCCCCCCGCCTTTCATTTAATGGTTCTTATTCAGAACTTTCAGGGATAGTGGGGGGAAGATGAAAGACGTCTCATTTGATTTGGGTTTTATTGTATTAGTTTTCCTACTGCAGTAGCGCTTAACAGCTGTAGATGTGGACAAGTGTGATGTTACACTGTTCATAGAATCATACAACGATTTTGGTTGGAAGGGACCTTACAGATCATCTAGTTCCAGCTCCCTGCCATGAGCAGGGACACAGGTTGCTTAAAGCCGCATCCAGCCTGACCTTGAACACTTCCAGGGATGGGGCAGCCACTTCTCTGGGCAACCTGTTCCAGTGCCTCACTTCCCTCCTTGTAAAAAATGTATTCCTTATATCCCCTCTTTCAGTTTAAATCCATTGCCCCTTGTCCTATCACTACACACCTTTGTCAAAAGTCCCTCTCCAGCTTTCTTGTAGGCCTCCTTCAGGTCCTGGAAGGCTGCTAGACGGTCTCCCCAGAGCCTTCTCTTTTCCAGGCTGAACAACTGCAACTCTCTCAGCCTCTTCATAGGAGAGGTTCTTCAGCCCTCGAATCATCTTCGTGTCCCTCCTCTGGGCCCACTCCAACAGCTCCATGTCCTTCTTGTGCTGGGGACCCAAGAGCTGAATGCAGCACTGCAGGTGGGATCTTTGAGAGCAGAGTAGAGGGACAGAATCACCTCCCTTGACCTGCTGTTGTACAAATGCAGATCAAGTATCATGCTTGGGCTGCTGTATCTCTTCCTTCTGTGTCTTCTGTAAGTGCATAACTAGGAAATGCAACCCAAGTGTATACACTTGGGGTCATCTGTTGGCTCCTCTTCCCTAGGCACCTGCTGTGGTGGGCAGGATACAGACGAGCAGCAGCCTTGTTTGCAGCAGGGAGGGCAGTGCTTACCCTCATTGCATTTTGCCAAGACCTGTTTTTAAAGCGATGTCCTAGGAAACACTGCTTCTGTAATGTTTTTATGGCAAGGCTGTACCTTTCCGTGGTTTTCCAAAGAGATTCAAGGATTGCATGTGTCAAAGAAGCTGTGATTTGCAAGTGGAAAGGCTGGAGTAAGGGAGTTGGTTTAATGTTTATCCTCTGCCCTGCCTCCAAAAAAAATTGCTGCTTCTGATGGAGCCTGGTGGTCTGGTCAAAACTGTAAGTCTTCATCATGGCTTGAGTCACCTCTTTGATAACTTTAGCTCACTTAATTCAGTGTATTCATTTTTGGTGAGTCTGTGGTTTGAAATGTAAGTTGATTTTAAGCAGGAATCTTACATCTGTAAGGGAGAAAAATCACAGTTTTTAGAATATATATATCAATCTGTCTCATGGGTGGTCTCAGCTTAGTCTTCTGTGAACATGTGTCCATGTCACAAAATGACCATGCAATTTAGCATGACAAGCAAGAGACATTTTAAAGGTCATTAAGAGGATACACTGGCTAATCTGCCTGCAAAAGCTTGCGTAGATCCTGGCTCAGCCTGCGTTCTTGTATTTCGCCCTCTCTTACAATAACTAGCAATAAAAATTTAAGCTGTGTAGCAAAAATCCTTTTGTTTCAGGGGCCAGGCAAATGTCCCAGGTTTTGTGTTTATTTATAGGAGATGAACTTGCTTGCGTGATGGGGTTTGTAAAATTGGATCCAGCTTTAACCAGAGCTGAGCCAGATCCGTGGCTTGTGTTACCGGTAGCTGGTTTTCATGGAGAACACCTGAGTGATGCAGAGGAGCACAGGAGCTGGAGGAGGGCAGTCAGGGATGTAAGAGCTGATGCAGGAGACATGTGGCCCTAGGTTTCCCCATACCCTGTCAGGATCCTTTGGTATTGGACTAAGGGGACATGGAAGAGCACGGTAGGAGGGATGAAGGTAGGGGACTGGTTTGGGGTGAGAAGCTTGTCCTAAACCAAACACAAAACACCCATTTCTATGCAGATCATAGAAACCTCCAACATGTAAGAGTGCCAGCAATGGTGTGACAGGAAGGGGTGACCAACACAAAGGTTGATTAGATGCCAGGTCTCCAGGGTCTACAGGGACACTCACGTTAATGTCTTTGCAGTACCAGTAGCGATATCTATCATGGCCTTTTGGGGCTTGGCCCTGTCCTGTCTCTGACAGCTGGCAGAGGTGGCAGTGACTGCAGGGACAACCGTCCCCCCTACACCATCCCAGGCACTGAAGGTCAGGACACCAACTGCTGTCCCATGGCTGCATGATCTGCAATGCCCTGGGAAAGGAGGAGGTTTTGTTCAGTAACCTGTGTGGAAGTAGTCCCAGTCTCCAGGAGGGGATGGTGCCCCTCTGGCTTGGGGATATTTTACTCCCTCCTGCCTGTGCTATGAATCCTCGGGTTCAATGATAATGTAACCTGTCATCCTCAGAAATATACGGGCGCCTGTTTACCATTCGTGGAGCGGCGCTGCTCTGATGACACAGCATACATTACCCAAAAGTTCACTGGAGGACGGTGAAGGTGATGAGGAAGGGAAGAACGTTGTTTTTCTTCCAATGGCTTGAGAGCCAAGTCATAAAAGGCAAAATGTTCTCGGGTGGCTGTGACTGTAGCTCTGTGTGTGCTGCTGGGGCTGGGCTGGGCTGGGAAACCCTGGCCGGTCCTCGGGATGTTTTTGTGTAATTCAGACTCTCTTAATACAAATGTCCCACCCCAGATGTCACGCAGTCACCTGAATCTGCTCTCTCCCAGATTAATGCTGTCAAACAGTGACGTATCTCATTTCCCAGCACATGCCCTGGGACATGTCTGCCTTCATGCTCAGCCCCACACACACGATGCTGTGTGTGACGGTGGTCCCGGTGTCCTGGCATTGGCACTTCTTCGGTCTCAGCCACACCAAGTCCCCAAAACCTTGAAAATCTCTTTTGAAGCCTCACAGGGCTGCACATCTCCTGCAGATCAGCCGTGTGCCTGCTGAAAGTCTTGGGAGGCAAATGGCCTGACAGGCTCCCCAGGACGTGTTGCTGCTCATGCTAAGGAGTTTCGTGTCTTGCTACAGTGGAGGGCAATTAAAAGGGGCTGATGAGACCGAGCCTTTGGGCACAGATGGCCTGTGTGGTTGTGAGGAAAGATGCGGCTGACTTTACGGCGAAGGGTGCGGGAGGGATGAGGTTTTCTCGGAGCATCACACTAGAGGGTGCCAGATTGCTTTCCTCCGTGCCGCCGCCTTCCCTTGCACAGGTTTGGAAAGATTTGGCTTTGTACATCTTGATGGCTCCTTCCACCCCTCTAAATGCTCATTGTGCATGTGCAGCTAACGGGGTGGCAGCGCGCCGACCATCCCAGAATCCATGCTGTGGATGTGTGGTGTCCTCCTCTGTGCAGGCTGGTTTGGTCTCAAAGCCAGAACTGCTTCTTGAAATTCAGCAGTGGCCAAACAGCAAATTGGGTTGATCATAGGACGTGCCTTGACCTGGTAGCAGGAAGCATCTCTAGTCTTGGATATGAGCCCAGAGGTTGGGATGAGGGCAGCTGTCCTCAGCCCCACCAGCAGGAAGGTTGGGGGTTATCCCCCTGTGCTGTGGTGGGTTCATGTGCCTCCTGTGTACACCTTCCAGTCAGCACGTCCCACAGCTTTGATAGGATGTTGCTCTCCTTGCTGGCTCTTTGTGGCCCTTTTGCCTTTCCCCTGGATTATAAACCAGCAACTCTTGTTGTCCCTGTTCTCTGGAGATGCCCTTCCTGAGGGCAGGAGGTTGAACTTGCCTCTCTGTGTTTCCTTATTGCTTATTTCAGATCATAGTATTTCAGGTCATGGTCCACCTGAATTCTGCTCCTCAGCTCTCAAGTGCTCACACCCCTTTTGGGCTTGGTCCCACCACATTCCACAAACTCGTTCTCGAACCTTCATCAAAAGCATCAATCAAGACGTTGGCCAGACCCAAATTTGAGGCAAGCCTCCGCAGGTTTGAGAACGAGCCATTGCTAACCACTTTGCATGCTGTCTTTCAATCACTTGTGCCCTTTCCTCCGTAGCTTTTCCTACAGCCTTTTTTCCTACAGCTTTTCCTTTCCTGGGGCTATCAGCTGGACTTTCTGGGCCCAAAGCATCCATAGTATGATTACCAAGATCTGTGGATGTGTCCCTGGACACTACTGTGCAGTCCCATTCTTGCAAGGATGTTCCCATCCTGGTGGGGGTCTAGGCTGACCTGTCTGAAGTAATGATAATTCATTAGGATAAGAGCTTTTCCTTCCAAATTTGTTGATGGGTATATCTAGTGTACCAGATTCCCATCCACATTAACTGAAAGCCCTTGGAAGTACCTCTCCTCCCCAGAAAGATGAGGCTGGCACCGCTGATCCCCGTAGGTTTGAAATTACTCCTAATGTGAGACGCGAAGAGTCTGTAAGGGAAGGGGGAGTATACGAGACAGATGGGAGAAAATAATTATGAACTCCAAATCCTCCAAACTGTAATCCCACCCCTGCGCAAACACACTCTCACACACCAAGCAGAGTTTTTACCCCCCCAAATGCCTATAGGGACTCCCACTCCCTAAAATTTGTAGTAATAGTAGAGACTGGATATTGCAGGGGTGGGTAGCAAACCATCGGGTTGGTACAGCTGCATAATGGTAAATTAGAAACGATTTGATTCCTGAATACCAGGAGGGTAAATGTTTCTTCAGTGGGGGGAAGCCTCCAGCTCCATCCCTGGCCATCACTCACAGGTCTAGGGATGGTTTTCCTTCTTCCCCCTGTTGCTGTCACCCTCGGAGCCAGACCTCAATCTGCGTGTTACTTCTTGCTCACCCTGTGTGGGTCAATCAGAGCAGAAGCGATGTGAGACATAATCAAACCTGTCAATTAGAATTATGTTCAGTTAGACATAACGAGCCAAATTTGCACCCAGTGTAGATCTGCTGGAACGCCATGAATTTGCACTGTGGATGGATTTGGCCCAGTGTTTTCATGCCCTTTCCACGTGCCTGTAAATGGCTAATGTGTGACAACCCTTGGCATCATAGGACAACTGAAGAAGAAGAGATGTGTCCTCTTATCCATCCTGGCTGCTTGCTCCTTCATGCAGCCTTTTGCATCCATATTGCCCACTTTTATTTTAGAGTCTGGATATTATCAGGAAATGCGGGCTCATCTAAACAACATCCCATTTGAATTTGCTAGAGGTGTTAGCAGTGCTCTGTTTTATCATCCTCTGAGCTTTAGAGGGGCGAGAAAGAAGTCGGACTTTCCACTAGTTGCACAAAAAGCCCTGCCATATGTGAAGTGCTCCTTAGAAAAAGCAAGGCTCAGAGGAGTTTGGGGACCAGCTGTGGGTCTTGCTCCTCCCTGCTGCAGAGTATTGTGGCAACTCGTCCTTTCTGGAGGTGAATCTTTCAGACCAGGACTCAGCATGAGGAGTACCTTTCTCTACAGGTTGTCCTGGAGGTGTTAGTCAAGGTGTTTGATGAATATCTTGTGGTTTGGTCAGCAGCAAGAGGACATAGCTTCTTGTGACTTATCCTGCACCCAGTTGTGTCCATCAGGCTCAGCTTGAGTCTTGACCCATCTCCCTCACCTGTCAGGTCAGGGTGGCAGCCTCCTATCTGAGCAAGGGCAAAGCACCTGCTAAGAGACTTGGGGCCAGCCACTGCTGGAGGGCCCGTGGAAATGTTCTTTCATTTTCCACAAAGTTGCCTGTCTTTGGCTGCCGGACACCACAACCATGCTTTGCTCTCTGATTTAGCATAATTTCCTTGATTTCTCTCATTATTGTAATGGGAGATTAAAATTCAAGGTGTTCTCCTCCGCCTTCCTCAACTGAGATCTCACGGTTTGAAAAAACAGTGCCACTTCTCTTTTGCATCCTTGTCCTTCCCTCTAATCCTACCAAAGTTGGCAAGCTTGAAATGCTCACATTTAAAATGCAGAGGAGGGCAAAAGGGGAGTGTGCCCTTATTTCGGGCACCTGCACCGTTGCATGCCAACCTTTCTGTTGTTAATGAGCAGGGATGTTTTCTTAGGTTACAGTGGTAGGGCGAGTAGAAGTTTGATGCTCCATGCCTGCTTCTGCAGAGGGCAAAATTGTGCGGCTGAGGCTTTGAAATAAGTTATTCTTATTGTGATTCTTGTTTATAACACCAGATTCATTGTTCGCAATTTTGTTCAGTGGCATCCAATCAATAGCAGACAATAAAATATTATTTCGAGTGGTGTAGACGTTCCACGAGAATGTGATTGATTGCTTTAATTTCTGCCTTCCTCAGTGTTTTTACTAAGCCCTGTCTTGATTTCTTTCATTCTGCCTAGTTCTCTTCAGCATCAGTTGTTAAATAAAGTGACATATTTATTATATCATCTTTATTTGACAGATTGCAGGGCGACATATTTTAGATTAATTTTTTTCATTTATAGACGTATGTATATGTGTGTGTGAAATTATACATGTATATATATACACACACTGTATAAAATCAGTGTGTGTACGAGCGTACTTAAGGCCAAAATTTTGAAGCTCAGCTAGAGATTTTAGGTGCTGTTCTATAGGTGCCTACCTTGACACCCCTTTAACTAGCCCAAACTGAATTGCCAATGTATTTATGGTCATGCAACTTAAGTGACCATGTTAGTCTGTGTTAGATGAAGTTCCCACCAGTCGGCTGAAGTTTGTTGTCTCTTTGTATGGCTGCAGTAGCAGACCATACGAGAACTCTTGGTTTCCATGTCTGACAGGTTAGCTTGACAGACCGCCATTGAGAAGAGTTGTATTAAAACAAGCCCCAGAAGGTGGCTTTAATGTGTGCTGTACAGAAATATCTCAGAAATGTCTGGAAAAGTTCTTTTTGTTAAAAAAAAACCCAACCAAACATGGGAATTTGTTGGAACTATTTCTGGTAACCTTCAATCCCTTGTGGTGCACCTTTGTTCCCGTAAGTCTGGTGCGTGCAAGGTGTGGAGGTTAAAATCATGCTCTTTGAGTGCTATATATTGACTTGATCCATTTATTCCATGTAAGGATACAGGCCATGAGATTTAGTGAGCTTCCTAAATTACGGCCTAAACGAGCTCTTTCTCCCCATAAATATTGCATGACTTTAAGTTAGGTACCCCAGGACCTTAACAGTCAATCCCAGAAATCCAATGTCGTGGGGAACGTGGCAACTGCTTCCAGTTTTAGTTGGTCAAGATATTGGGCTGTAAATCCTAGTCTTGGTGGAGGACTGAGCATTACTTCCTGATGTGCCCAGTGTGCTTTGGGTAAGGAATTTCATAGCTGGAGAACAGCTGGGCGCTGTTCAACATCCATTCTTGATCCCCAGACGACTCCTTCTTTTTTGTGCTAACCTGAGATTTTCATTTAAAATGGCAATTGTCTGAACTTGCTTAGCAATTCAGGATTTTCTCATAGTGGGAAAGCATTAGAGACTACACAGACTCTGAATCGCATCTTGAAAATGTAGCACATTCGTGTTTATTTTCTAATCCTTTCAAAAGGTTGTTGGAGCAGGGTTTAAGCCCGGCCATCTCCGTTTCCGTGAACATGTCTTGTTGTCTCTGAGCTGCAAAAAAAACACAACCACCAAACAACCAACAAATAAATCCTATTACTCCAGAATATGATTAGTGTTCTGGTTTGAGTTATGAATCACCTTCATTTAAAATGCACTGTTGCTACAAGTTAGGATTTGAAAGTACAATCATGCAAATGCCATTTGCAATGTTTTCACTCTAGTAACCTTGGCAATACCGCAAACACCTCTCCTGTTTGATACACACAGTTTGGGAATCTCGATTGTAAAGCAGAGAGGGGGAAGCTGCTGATTTGTGCCAGTCCTGGGAGGAGAAGAGGTCATTTCTGGGGTAAAATTTGGCCGCTGCGGGAGCCGTGCCTTTTCAGTCCACCCCATTCTGGATACTAGTGCTTTGCTTTATGTTGTTTTACGCTGGTTATATCCAGCTTTACAATATTTAAGCCCTATGTATAAATCACAATCACAGGGCATAAATATTTATCAGCAAAAGAAATACACTGCACAGGAGACAAGCTCGGGAACAGAATAAGCCAAGTATTGCTTATAAAGGCAAAACCAGAGGGTTACGTTTTCATCCTGTCCAGAGTTAATATGTAAAGCAATCACAGACCGAGCACCTTAATTCCCACTCCTTTTGATATCAAACATCCCAGACCGGCGTAGATATTTGCGCTGTGGCCACCTGTTCCTTGGGGCTGGTGGAGGAGAGCAGTGGGGCTTCCCTTGGGCAGATCTCCCTTCCAAACAATGGAAACTCCGCTCCTGCAAGCACACAGCCCAGAAAATGGGGCCCATCTGGTACTGCTTGACCTGCCCGTGATGGCCAGCAGTTGATTTTTGGTGGACCTGGAGTGGTAGGTTGGACCTGACTGCCGTTGGGTTGCTACCTACCTGGTAGAGCGTGGAGGATACTTTGCAAGAGGCGTCTTGTCATGAATGTGGGAGAGCCGGAATTTCTGCTTGCAGGTGAAAAAAAAGCCCCTGTAACAGGTAGCAAGAAACTCGCTGTTGACAACCGTTGCCCTCCGACTGACAAGTTAGTCTGACATTTTCCTGCCCAGAAGGCTCCTGACCGATGTTGATTTTCTGGCAGCAGCCACTCTTGGAAATTCCTGTACCCTATCTTCCTCAGGCCATGGCTCGCTGCTCCTGGATGTCAGTCCTGCTTGTCTTTGAGCCTGGGACACTGAGACCTGCTGTACAGAGTGGGTGAGATGGCAGTGCATCAGCTCCTAGTGCTTTTCTGATGGGTCCCCAAATGTTGGAGGCCACTCGCAGCTCTGCTTCTGCTCCTGGAGGTGCCTGCAAGACCTGTGCAGGGATTGGCCCTGTAAGATATTGCTCCCGAGGTCTCCCAAAGCCTTTCTACAAGGAGATGTCATGGCAGTTCTGATCACAAAAAGCAAGCAGAAAATAATAATAAAAAAAAAAGGTATGAATAGAGTTTTAAGGAAAAACGTGCGTCATGTGCATGCATGTTTGTAGGAGAAAGTATTGCTGACTAAAAGTATCAAATCTAACCTTAGAGATGCTTGTGGCTGCTTGAACCTCAGCTGGTTTCCAGCGCTGAATTCATTAGCAAAAGCATATGAGTTAAAACTCACATCTCCTCTAATCCAGTTCACATGATAATCTCATTAGGTCCAGAAAACTCACCCAGTAGAAGAATATGAGTTTCATAAGTTGAATGTACCTGCAGAAATGGAGAAGAACTCCAGTTAGCTGAGTTCAGGCGGTGGCTGCGTGGCCGGTTCCTCTGGTCCCGATGCGCTCCCAGTCTCCACGAGAGCAGCACGGGAGGGATCCCCCAGGCTGAGACTGTTGGGGTTCGTGCGTGGATGGAGGGTGCATGGAGGGCAGAAAGCAGGGCCTGGGGAGTAGTTCTGATCTGCAAGAGCAAAAGGCTCTTGTTGTTCTGTAAAGGGGGAACGCCAGCCTGTGCCCTGCCGTTCAGCAGTGCGTGCTTCGTCTGGCAAGATTTTACTTTGAAACCAAATACCTTTCGTGTGCCTTTTCAGCACGGGTAGCAGGCGTGAGCATGAAAGCAGCCGGTGGCTGGGAATGGGGGGCTGGATGGGGCCCTTCCCGCCTCGGCAAGGGCTCTTCGTGTGACCGTGGTGTTTTGCATCGCCTTTCAGACAGGCATTTTACAGCCTTTAGCATTGGTCGGGTTCTACAGCACAGTCAAATGTTAATCTCTTTGTTGTAGTAAAATGTTTTATGAGACAATTTAGCTCTAGCTGTACCCTCCCCTTCTTCTCCCCCTTGTTTTCTTCAAAAAGGGAAAGGACCTACGCAGTGCCGTTTGTCAGGGTGTGAGGGGTCTCCTGATCATGCTTGCTGTCCTTCATCACTCAAGCAGGGAGTGCACTTGGGTAATAATGTCATGGACATCTGGGATAGGTGTTTCTTCCATCCATGATCTGCAGATGATCCTGCCTTTGTTGGCTCTGAGAGAGTTCTATCCCACCCCACGCAGATACCCAAGTTTGGAGCCCGTCACCAGGGACAAGGGCTGTGCTCAGGAAGCTTGATGTCCCCAGAAGGGTCATGTTTTCCACCCACTCTCCTTCAGACAATCTATCCCGTGTCAGCCTTCCAGTCCTCCCATCACCACCTGTGGCATAGCTGGGCTCAAAGTGTTGGACACGTTCCCCTGTGTTGATTTGCCCTTCCCCTTTCCAGGTTGGAGGGACAAATCAGGAAATAATGTGTTTCTAGTACAAAACCATTATTTGCAAAACAATCTTTCATCATTTCAGAAAATCATGTTTTTTCTGAACATGAGCAAGGAAGGGATAAGGCACTGAACCAAGCTATCATTCATCTGTTCTCCAGCAGCTTCCCCAGGATTAGAGTCCTCCTGGTAAGGTCTCAGCTGTGCTCGGAGGCTGGTTCTGGGATGCTGAGATGCTTCAGGATCTGTGGCCATGTTGTCTGTGGCTAGCTGGCTTCTGGTTAAAAAGCCATCTGGAAGCCAACACAAGTGCTTTATGGACACACTGAAATCATCCCTTAAAACTTGTCAGATCAGTATTATTCAAGATGAAAGGTTTTGGAGTAGGATGTCTGGAAGCTGACATCTTCCAAGTGCTATAGCCACAGGGCGGAAGCATGCAGCCAAGGGGGGAGCCAGGAGGGAGAAGAGGCAGAGAAAAGAGAATGAACTGTTTCACTCTTCAGACACTTTTGTGCCCTTCCTGTAACCAGGCTTGCTCTTACCCAAGGGAGCACACAGCTGGGGAAAGCAAACATCTGCATCACGAGGAAGAAACGATCATGTCCATGGCTACCATGGACAAGTGTGTTAAGACGAAACTGACTTAAGCCAGAGGTAAAGATGGTGCTGGCACCTCAGCTGACCTCACCAGCCATCTGAAAACCTCACCATAGGTGCAAAAAGACACACCTGGAAACAAAAGTTCTGTTTAGATGCTCTCCGGTTTAGGGAAATTCAAGAAAATTGAATGACGATAGGAGCAAGAGGGTTCTCTAAGCGTCAAATACAATTCTATGATTTTTTTTCTGCATCCTGTAGAATTTAATACAGATCAAGATCATTTCTATGAGTGTCTTTAACAATTTATTTTCTATTCAGTTCTGTTGGCAGGATATGAAACAGAAAACATACAGTTGCTATTGCAATGTGTAAAACATCATCCTAAGGATTTTTGCCTCTGAGATCCATAAAAGAAGCATGTTCCTCATCAGTTCAGGCTATGCTTTTGTCAGCATTTCCATCCTCCCTCAGTCCCTCCCATTATCAGAGGTCTTCAGTCAGCTGCAAAGAAAATCCCTCCACTTGGAAGCCTAGGATCCCAAATTCACCCTCTAAACAAAATCACCCAGATATGATTTAGCGTTTTGGAGGGCCGTTGCAGTGTTGCAATGAGAAACGTGCAAATGCATCTTGTCTTGTGTTTGTATGGTGGAGGAATCCCAAATCATGAACTTCTGCAAGAAAAAGGGATGGAGGGAAAATTTCCATGCATGCTGGCAAGGCAACAGGCATGCTAATTATCTGGGCTGTTTGCTACTCTGGGTCTCAAAGGGCTTGGGTCTGTTCAGGGATTTCTTAATTCTTTCCCTCATTTCCTACTTGTTTAGTTGTTTTGCTTTCTTCTTTTGGCCTTCACCTGTCTGATCTTGTGGGAAGAGCTATTAAGGGCTCTGAGGAGGCCTGTCAGTGAGTAATTGCTAGCACCCAGTAATTAGTTGAACTAATCAGAGGTGGTTAATTGTGATGGGATAATAAATATAGTAGCCCACCACTGTGATTTGTAGAATGGAAGTGAGGCTGGTGGCTGTCAGCACTCATGAGCAGGCAATGGATGAGAGATACAGGTGCCTGGTAAGGATTGTTCACACTTGGCTGTGGGTCCTCATTCAAGAAATTAGATGACTCTTGGTAGCCTGATACCCATACACCTCCAACTCCTGGGCTGTGGTTAAGCTGCATGGCTTCCAGGTTTCATTACCCCACCATGACTTGTCATTCCTTACACCAGCTTGGAGTTTCAATCCAGAGTGTTGCAATGCATATTGGATGGAGAAACTCTGTTAGTCTTCTCTTGCCCCTTGTTTACAGAGGTGGAATGAGGGCTTTAAAATTGCTACCCTGGATTTTGATGAGCATCTCTACAACTTGAGTCCTTCTCTGCTTGGAGAACTCTAAAACCTGGGTATTTGCATTGCTATTTTTCTGGCCTCTGGCTTGCTCTGGGAAAGGGAATGTTTTGTGATCCTTATCTTGTGAAATAGTAGGCTTTGGCATGTTGCACCACCTGAGACACCAAACCATTGGATCAAAGCTCCTACATCAGGCAGTGATTGAGGTTTCATACCTAAGAAGCAAGTGCAGACACTACACAGAGCCTGGCTGGGGTGGGCAGAATGCTTCAACAGAAAGTGTAAAAATGTTGTATTCTTTCCTCTCTTAAATTTTAAACAGTTCTCCTGTCATCCTGCTATTTCATGCCTTTGTCTCTGAAGAAGCATGTCCTGGTCTTCTCTTGTAGTGTTGCCCTGTGTTCTTAGTTATGTGCCTCAACTAGAAGTGTCCTTGTATTTTGCTCTCCTCACATTGCTGATCAAAACTTTAGACCATAGCTTGGATGGGCCACTTGTGCCAACTTTTATCATCTGTTGGCAAGAAGCTTGGTTTGCTTTTCCTTTTGTAACAATGTGAATGAAGTGCTGGATCTAAAGCAATGACAGGGGAACCTTTTTTTCCCCTGCCTCTCTCCTGAGGATGGACCTCATTTGGATGGAAGCTCTTATTGCTGTCCTAGGTAAAGCTTTTGTAGAAATTTCTGACAGGATGGTAGAAAGTAGCTCCTGGAAGTTGAAACTTTATTTCGGAAGGGTAGAATTACTGGCCAGAGAGAAATACCCTCATCTGAAGTACCTGATGATGGGATGAGTTTGGTGGTCACCTCAGAAGGGAGAAACCAAAGCTCGTGTCACTACCATGGCTTGAAGTTCACTGTGCTGCGACCCATGTGTATTGTCCTGCTCACAGTTTACTGGCTATTGCAGATGTGTTGTTCTTCTCCTCTTGGACCTGTTCCACTTCATACGGGTAGTTTGATAACTGTTGGACAGGGAGAAGGTAGGAAAGAGATTTCCTTCCTTTTGTCCCTCCTTTCCTTTCCCCTTTTCCCAGTCTGCAAGACTGTAAGGTTGCTGCTTTGCAGAACCAGATTTAAAAATGCCCTGTAATGATCATCATTTCCTACCCAGACCTAGCCCTCCTGGGAGGTCTTGATCCTGCCTCAGGGGAGGTGAAGGGTGTGAGTATGTTTGTGTATCCCAATGCTTGTTTCCCACAAAGGATCATTTCAGTTATTCTGACACTCTGTAGTTGTGGGTTTTTTTTGTCACAGTATTCATTTTTCATTTTTAAAGACCATTGATACACTCCCTCCAAATATTAACTTGCCACTCCTCTCCTGTGATATGTCTGAGACCCTCTGGGGCAGCTATGAGCACCATAGATTATCTTCAAAGAAATTTTTTCCTGTTTTACCTGCTTTCATCACTCATTCTTCAACCTGGAGAAAAAATCCAAAACAACCCAGACAGACTGGATTGTACCAACAGGATAAGACACAAACTGTACCTTGCACTACCAAACCCACAAAGTCCAAATCCATTCCAATCTTAACTGTTTTTAAACACCTAGATGGCCTGTGCGGCTTACAAAAAATGTAGTTTTGCCTTGTCTAAACGTCTCTTGTTTGTTGTTTGCCTTTCTCTCTCTGTGTCCTCTTGTCTGTCTGTCCTTGGCAAGAGAGAAGCTGCCACTACTTGAGCATTAGAGAAAAGCTTCTTGCACTGTAGGCTTATAAATAATAATAGAAACCTATAACTGTTCATACAGTAAACGCAAGTTAAGCACCGTCTGTATCTGGAAGAAATATTCATATTTTATGAGGAACTTTGCACAGCCAGCTAGGCGCACACACTACTGAGCTGTCCTGAACAGGTGAGCAAATAGCAATTTAGGCCATAAATTGTGTTTCCTCACCAGGAATAGGGACCTGTTTGGTTTTCCAGAATCGCTTTTGCTTTCTCACACCAAGGCGGCAGTTCAGAGGGGTGTGTGCATGAGCGTGGGGTCATCTTGTGTTCTTCCCACTGAATCTTAACATATATATTTTTACCACAAATGTAACACTAGAAACAATCAACAGGTGTTGGAAAGGTACTGTATTAATGACCTATTTCATATTCAAGTTCAGTTTCAGAATTCCCTTCTCAGCTGCTGATTTGCATAACGTTTTATTCACGCTCGTTAACCGTCAGGAGACTAACTCAGCAAAAGTGGATATTCATCAATTTCCCTTTGATAATGAATTGATACAACACCAAAAACGATTGTAAGCCTTCCTGTACCTGCTGCAGTACCTGGAAAGAGTGTGTCGTGTAGCCCAGTCACTTCATATCTGACAAGGATGCCTTGGGGGAATTCTTGTGTTTGATTTCAGTGGAATAAATGAGCCCTGAAGAGAGGCAGTAAAAAAATGAGACCATGAGTGCATGCTAATGAACCCAGGCCTGCCTAACTCTGAAGATTTCCAAAATCTCCCCAAAATGCTGTGTGAAGTCCAGGAATCTCTTCCAGTTAGCAGCTGAAGCCTTCAAAACTGCAGGAGTGTTACCAAGAGGGAAACAGGGGCGCAGGAGCAACCAGCATGACCAACAGTCAAAAATCGGTGCTAAATCTGATTGACCAGTTTGCATCCCTCCTGCCACTGACCTAGACCATGTCAAACTGCATCAGGTCTTCACATAAGAGCAGCCATCACCTATCACGTGAATGGAGAGCAGATGACAGCCCAATGTGCACCTGTGGAGAAGACCAGAAAACTTTCAGTCTCTGAAGGGCTGTCAAGTAGCCTGGATTTTTAATTTTTTTTTTAAATGCTGCTGGAAAACTTGATGCTTGGGACACACTGAGTTTGTTTTCAGAACTCAAGGGGATTGCTTTAATGTCAATAAAGTTTGTAATGGTAACAGCACAGAGGAACTCAGCAAAAATAAGTTTAGTGTTGCATATTAAGGAAGGGATACTCAAACATGAAGACTAATGGGAATGACTTGTTTCTACATAGTCCAACTAGACATGGAGAAGCTTCAAGTTCTGGTGTTTATTTTTGAAATATGCAAAATACCAGGGTATGGATGTGCATGCCTGTGTGTGTATGTGCTCTGGGGACTGAATTAGAAAGTGTCCCAGTATTTGGTCCAAATGTATCCGCAACAGACAGAAATATAGACCTTTTTGGGGGCAATTCATCTGATCCTAGTTAGCCATTTCTCTTAGAATAGGATGTGTTGTGCTCTCAGTTTCATGGCGGTTTTAATGCTGAATAGACAGAGGATGGTGGTGAATGGCTGAGCTCGAGAGGTCTTCATTGCTGTCTGTGTTTAAGCAGATGAGAGGCTGAACCATGCCAAGTACAACAAGCCTTGTTTGCCTTCAGCTGTCCGGTGAGAGAAATACCTCCTGAGCAAGGAAGTCAAAGCCATCAGTTACCTGGGTGAACCTGTAGCAGGTTCCATCCCTGATCAGTGAGGGAGGACCATACCCAGCCCAGCAACTCTTTTTAGCAACTTTGCTAAAAGTGGGATAAAAAAATAAGAGGGCTAGAAAAAAAATGTAAATTCCAGTCAGAACTAGGGCAGGGTGGATTAGTCTCTGCACGGGGGAAGAAGGTGTTGCGGAGGGCCTTTCTCACCCCTCCTCTGCTCTGGATCTGGTGGGACTCTGTGTCTTACAGACCCAAGTTGTGATTTGAAGTAATTCTAGGACAAAGCCAAGGCTCAGTTAATAATGTAAGACAATTCTGGGAGTGGGGGTAGGGGATAGCCTGCTGTTGCTTGTATTGATCAGGAATTAATGTCTAACCTTTAAAAATGCAGTGGAGAAGCTCGGTGTGATTGTGAAACCCTACTTTGTGCTGTGATCAGTTACCTCTGGGGACCTGTGCAGCTCAGGCTGCTGATTACAGATGCATTTGGAAAAAAACCTGAATTTTCAATTTTTCACACGAATCTCATAAAGCGAAACGGACTCCTGCTGGGATTTATAAAAACTGGTTTACTCTCCACTGCACTCAATACATCTACTCCTTAGCTAAGTTGGGAGAGCGCTCCAACCAGAGAGGCACTGCAAGAATTATTCCACCCTCAGCAAGTTAATTGCTGCATCGTCAAGTAGCATAGTTATCCATCCTGTCCCTTCTGCTTTCTCTCTCTTTTTTCCCCCCTCTTCTTCTCCGAGAGCTGATGTGTGATGTCTTTTATTTTTCTCTCCTCCTTGCCATCTGTTCCATGTTTGTAACGTGGGGAGGGTGGGTGTGTGGTAGTGGAGCTTGCGATGAAGTTTGCTGGTGGAGGCATTTCTTTCACTCTGTTAATTAGATTTGTGTTTTCGTTACTCCCAGTTCTAAGGACCATGCAAATAAGACTAAATTATGCATTAGCAATATGCCCCAGTGTTTAAAACATTCGTGTTGTTGGGGGACACCGGCTCCATCCCGTTTCCCTCCCTTTCATGGAATTCAATTATATTTAAACTATTAACAGGGAAAGTCTAAAAATTCTATTAAAATGTCAGTTTAATAAATCTTCCCAGGTTTAATCTTTCATTTCTGGACTGGAGGAAGGGGAGGATGAATTATGACAGTTTTAAGCTTTCCCAGAGCAGTGCCTGCGTGTTAAATTGTCTGTAACTCTCAAAGTGTTTTCTGAACTTATCTCTATTTGTAAAACAATTTGGGACAATAGGAGGGTGCCTGGAGTATTTACTGGAGTCAGGCACTTTGGGTGCAGATCTGAGACATGCCACAGTTGGGGGCATTTGGACCCATTCCTTTGGCTCAAACCATTACAGAGAAACAAGGGAAACAGTGTGCTTCGTGCCCGGTCTCCACTCCCCTGTCCAGGCTCTCAAAGATGGACTTATCTGGCTTTAGACCTGTGATTTGGACCCAGCACTATTTAAAGCCCATTAGATTGCTGTTGCTTTTCATTTCTCTCTTCCTTCACATGCCACTTCAGGACTATCAAGGGACCTGCCATTGTTCTGGTCGGTACCCCGTTGTGCTGAGCACCATGTGAACATCTCCTGTAAGTGATGTTTTTTTCTCCCCCTCTCTGTGTGCTCCACTTCAACCCTTAGTAAATGCCAAAATCGTGTCTCCTCATTTGCTTCAGCTAACTCCTGATTTGAAGCTGTTCCAGTGTCTAAAGCATAGGGAGTGTTCTACTATCTCCTCTCAGCATTCCTGTGCTTGAAATCAGGACTCACACATCACCATATAAAGAGATTGCAATGGTTTAGCCAAATAAAGAAAATCCAGCTCTTGGTCCTGCATCCTTATGACTGTAACACAGAGAATGCAGATGGGGTGGCTGTTTGGAGACGCGGGACATGAATGGAGCATCCAGGAGTGCCTTGTGACAGGACTGCTCCTACCATGTGAAGACTCAAGAGCTAAACATCCCTCTGTGTGGGGTTTCGTGGGCACCATCTGGGAGGGCAAAGAAGATCCAGGTGCTGATTTTGACCCAACTGAGTCTGCTTGCACCTGAAGTCCTCCTGGGCCTGTGCGGAGGCAAAGATGAGGATGGTGTTGTGGGTGATATTTTAAGGAGCCATTGGTAGTCCTGCTCTGCCTGCCCCATAAAAATATGGAGCTTTGCTAGTCTTTAGATGGTGATGGTTGCAGAGAGCAATGAGTGACAGGTGTGACCTTGCTTGAAGGGTCTTGGCTGGGGTTCCTCTGGAGCTGCCTATGAACGGCAATGGATTGTGATTTGTGCTGGCTCTGGAGGCATTGCTCGTGTGTCAGAGACAGAACTGGGAGCAAATCCAATGAGTGTGGGCTCTTCAGAGGATGGACACCGAGAAGAAAAATCCAGCTGCCCTGCCATGGTGAGAACTGATGCCAGAGTCGATGCATGTGAGGATCTATATTGAGATGGAAGAGATTTTCATTAGTTTCTTGGCTTTGCTGGGGAATCCCTGTGTGCTCTCGGTGAACTGCTGGCACAGCAGGTTGGCGTGGGCTCTGCCGTAAGCAATGCAGTCTCTCAGATAGGAGATACTTTCATGTGGGAAATGCTGCTGTTGGTGACATGGCACTGAATAAGAAATGAGTCCCCCCAACAGCTCTGCTGACCAATGGCCCACACCATGTCCTAGGGAGACCAGCGTTTTGCAGGGTGCCTGGCATTGCTTCTCCAAAACAGAAATGGGTGCAGCCTGGCACCGCCCACCAAAAAAGTCAAACTCTTCTTCTTGCCTCCCTCTTGCAACCACATTTTCAACTTCTCCCCAGTGTTTAAGCTCAGTCCAGTTAAATTGCCTTATTGTGGCCCTGGAAATGGAGAAAGCCAATGACCAGCAAGAAGGGTCAAAATGTTTTCAGGAGCTTCTGGGGAGAAAAAGGTGATAAATGATAGTGATCTAATGACTTGGTCAGCTGGGCTGTAGTGAGTAGCTAATGCCAGGCTGCAGGGAGAGTGTGCAGGGTGCAGTGCTTTGTTTGGGTGAATAAACCATGCATGTTCATGGAATATTAATTAATAATAAATGAACAAGCATGAATTATTCATGCTCATAAAAGCAAATTTGCCCTGAAGGCATAACACAAGATAGGTTTTAAGAAGGTTTTCTTTTTTTTTTTTTTTTTTAACTAAGGGACTGATTTGTGTGGGGCATAACTGATCGGTGGTAATTTGAATCCAAACGTAGTGTGACTGCCACAGCCACGGTCGAGCCAGTGTATCTCAGCATACTGAACATCCACTCCTGCTCCCACTAATGCTATTTTAATCATTCATTTGTCTTCCAAGATGCATATAGGGACCTACTTGCTCTGAATCCCATTTGACTCTAGCAGGCCAAAAACGGTCCCCTGGGTTAACACCATTGCTGCTGCAACAGGGATGGATTTGTCCCTGCACGTTTGTTCTGCTGACAGATTTGTTCCACCAGCGTGTAGCGCAGATGTCTCATACATGATGCAGGATGTCAGGTAAGATGTGAAGCAGTGAGCCGACGTAGGAAATACTGCCTCTGTGGTTTAACTCTAGATTATGCTAAATAGGCCAGCAGAAGCTTTGACTGTGCCAGTGTCTGTTCTTCTGGTCAAGGGAATAAATCCTTGTAAAAAGAATTTAAATAAAATAATGCTTTTGTGACTTGGAGATGTGCTACCATGCCATCATAGGCTGCAAATTGTCCATAACTTAAGAGGTATTTTGACTTAGCTTCGGGCTTGACTTTGCCAAGGCAAAAAGTCAAGAGCTACATCTAGAACAGGTGTCACTGTGGGACTGTCATGTTGTTTGCTGTGCTCTGTAAACGCTGACCTTGCAAGGACCAGGGGCCTAATGTGTTGTATCCATGCAAAGAAATGTGGACAAGTATCTTGCCAAGTGCCCTGCTCTGTCGCTGGTCTACAAAGTGCAATACAAAGCTTTTCTTACCGTTTGAGGCCATTAAATATTCTCAGGCTGCAGCCATCCACAGTTAGATGCTGACACATGGCCCCACTTATCCACATCCCTGTACAAGTTTCATGTCAAGATACTCCTGGCCTCTTCTGAACAGATGTGGGCAAACTGTGTAAGCTGGATGTTGCTGCACTTGGCCAGCAATCGATGGTGGGTAATTTGTAGCTGTCCCTAGGTGCCAAAACCTCTCCAAAATATCACCTTGTTTCTCCCAGGAAAGCTGTCTGGGCAGGATACGTGTGTGACATCATAGCTGAAGCCCCTATTCTCCCTCTCCAGCCTCCTTGAACACTCCTAGCCTTCTCCCATTTTGCACATATGGTCAAAAATTGCAGCTGGCTTCCAAGGTGGGCAGAGGAAACGTGTCGCTGCATTGTCTCTGCTCCACAAAGACACCATAGTTTGGCCAAAGTGTTGTTTCTGGGCAGGGAAATATGGCTTATAAGAATAGCTATGGTGTGTCATCTACTGCTACTGTGACCAGTGGGGAAAGGGCTGCCCACATCTCTGGAAAGTGGGTCAGGACCTGTGAAAGTGGAGGATGGTTTGGACGTTTGCCAAGTGCTGCTGGAGGAATCTCGTGGGCTGGTAAGGAGGTGGATGTGCTGCAAAGGATGTAGAGCGACATGGGAAAAATATGGTGCTCGTCAGCCTCCCAGCGACCGTTTCATAGGAGAACATCAGGGAATGTTAGAAATAGAGGTGAGATCCCCAAACACAACTCAGGTCTGCTATGAATCTGGCCTCAAACCATTAAAATGATCTTAAACTCCTTTTTATTTATTTTCTTTTTTTTTTTTTTCCCTTCCTCAGAAGCCTGCATTGACTTCCTCAGCTAATAAAGAGTGGGGCCATAAACTCTGCTACCTTTCCCCAGCAAGGCCATTCCCTTTGGTAAGCTGCTTCCTCCTGTCTTCATCTTCCCGTTATTGCATTTTTAGTTTCTGCTTTTCCAGCAATCCTTCACTGCTGGGCTGCTGCAGTTTGATCCCTTCTTTTTCTGATTCCATAACAAACATGTTTTAAAGCCTTTGCTGCTGGTCTGCAGAGTTTTTCCAGGAAAAGTGCTTCATGTATTACAACTTAAAACATGGGTGGATTTATTAGGATTTAATGTATTGGGAGCTAAGCCTTTGGTCTCCTCTTTCATATGGCCGTGGAGGCAGACAGATGGGAGTGATTTGAGTAATTTATATGTTAAGAAGTAATAATCTTTGCAACTATTTTATCCCTCCAAATGCTTTTAACTTTGGTCTTTCTGTTTTCTAGCAACACCTTGTGTTTCTTCCAGACTTCTTCACCTTTCAGAGATAACCATCCCTGATGACTCCTTTGAGCACTTCCCTGAGATCCAAATATCTCCACAATTAGCTGCAATAGGTTTTGTTTTTTGGGGGTAGGGCAGCAAAGGGAAAATGCTCTCTAGACCTTGAAAGCCGCTTTGTCCTTGCACAATGGTAATCCGAAGCCCTAGGTCGTGCTGTGTTTAGAAGTCAGTAGATTTACTAATTAACGTTCTTCACTCAATTAAAAAGCCCTTGATCTGAGCCCATCAATAGATTTTTCGGTATCTATAGAAATCTTCGCCTGGTGTTGAAAGATTTAGCGATTTCTTTCTTTCCTTTCAGACTCGAGGTCGGTAGGGATGAGATATTGTTTGGCAAAATGGGCTTCGTGGCTCTGCTGGTCTGAGTCGAGGTGGTGGGAGCCCCGTCGGGAGGCTGTCCTCGGCTGCAGCTGGGAAGTGGGCTTAATTGCAATAATTTACTGGGCTGGGTAATTATCGGATTAAGGGTCAGTGTTGTAGCACTGAGGGGCGGCATCGACTGAAGATAGGGTCTTGTCAGAAGAAACTGGCAGGGCTGGTGCAAAAGTGGCAAAGGCATCTGTGATACATTTTTTTTTTTTTGAAAGGTCCCAAAGCTTAGGGAGCAAGCAGCAACAGGCTGAGATTTCTTTTACTCTATTTAGGATATATCCAAGGAGGGTAAGAAGAAGAATATTTTTGTTTCACCTTGTACCAGGGTAGAGACAGTCAGTGCCACATCGTCTCTCTTTCACCTCTTGCTATAAATACCTGATCACAAGAAGGATCTTCTCAGCCCACTTGGTTTGCATTTTAATTATTTTCTCTGTCTGGCACTTTTCGTGTGTTGAGTCGTCTATTGTTTTTGTTGTTTTGCAACAGTAAATTCAAGTTGAGCATGACCATAAACTGGACGTCCCAGTTTATGTGGGAAAATGCATAAAGTTTTCTTCATAAGAGAAAACCCTGAAGTAAAAAACTGGATGAAGGCAGTTTATCCTAAGACTGTTAGCACAGCATGATGCACTGATGTCTTGAATTGACCCAGGTCCAGCACTTTACAGTATTACGGCCTATTTCAGTGACTTTCTTAAGAGGTTTAGGCACACATACCTCCAGTTAGAATCTTTGTTCTCCTGGAAGATTCACTATCTTGCTGAAGTCATGAGCCTTAATAAAATCTCTGATCATGCTCCTTTTTTTAGAAACACTTTCATCATCGGTTGTCTCATTAGACCACCTTCCTTCCTTCTTTGCAGCACAGCAATCCCTTATTAGTCTCGTGTGTGCAGCATGTCTAAGTTTTGGATGCATTGGGTGGTGGCAATAGTAAGGTATGGGTGATTGGTGGATGGCATGAAGAAGCCGGTTCCTAACGCCCGTCCTTACGCGGCAGTGCCGTGACAGAGCTCACTGGACAACCTGACTTGAAAGTGCCCCACCTTGGGGTGGACAGGAGGTGAAGGGCCAGAGACACAGGCATGGAATGAGCCTCTGTGACCTTGAAGGGAAAGCAAAGCTCATGATCTGTCCTCTCTCAGCTCTCACGTTGAAAGTGAAGGGGTAGGTGAGGTGCGAGCAGCACAAGTCTCTGCGACACGCTCCCCCTTCTGCTCTCCTCTTCCACAGCTGAGCTCTAAAGCCAGAGAATTCATCAGCCCTGGGAGGCTACATGAGTTTCACGCCCAAAAACGCAGTTCAGATACGATTCCCTTTCGCTTGCCATGTGGTTGTCTGCTTTTCCTAAACCCTCAAGTCTCTCAGTCAGAGCGGATGGGACTCATCTCATCAAATTGGCACCCGCAGTGTAGATGCTGACTTCAGCAGTAGTCACCCGGGGCTCCCAAAGGGTCTGCAGAGATTGAGCCAAGGCAGTCTAAGGAGTCCAGGACATGATTCATCTCTTCTTCAACTAGACGTCTGAAATAGGTCTGGAAAGTTGTGCTCAGAAAGTGCCGATTTCTCTCGGCTGGCTGTGAAAGGAGCTGACGGTGATTAGCTCAATGTCCCTGTTGTGGATGTTTGCGTCTAGTCGGATGAATCCTACCCAGATGGCTTTTGGCTGCGTTTGTATGCAGAGCTCAGAACAGAGGGGCTGTATCCTCAGTCGCTGTGGAAGTTACTGTAATATAAATAATACCACTGAGGCGACTGAGGACACATACTGTATGTCCCTCATTATTCCAGCTCCACAAACATATCTTACCCTCTACCGCGAGTTCGTTATGTGTTTGTTAATGCAACAAGAATGGGGGTGTGGGTGGGTGAGCGAGTGTACAGTGTCCAGTATGAATAGGTTGAGATAGGCTGATATCATCAGGCAGCGCTTCTGCATCCTGATTGATTGAGGTGCTCTGTTTCCACATTAACTTGCAATAAAGTGCTCTCTGATGCCGATACGCATTCATCACGCGCAATTGTGGAGACTGTTTATAACTTAATTTACTCCAAGGTAATGATGATTATATCTAAATATTTATGGAGAGGTCAGTGCAAGTAAATTTCTCAGTAATTTTGTTTTGCTTTTCTTTTCTTTCTCTTTTCTTCAGCCAGCCAAATTATCTCAATGCTCCCTACAGACCTTCTGCTAATTCCTTTGTTTGCAGTGACAGTTAGTGGAGAAAGAAGGCTGATTAACTGCAGGCTGCCTCTGCGCCGAGCCAGCCAATGGTCTAACCAGAGGTGCATGCCGCGTCTCTGCCTTTTATTTTAATTCTGACCTGCAGGAATGTCATGGGCCAGAGCTGTCTATTAGAATATATCTAAATCTTGCGTGTGTTTGTGTGAGTTAGCGACACAAGCTTCCCACTAATGCTGTTAAAATTGGTACTCTCTGCAGATGTGGAAGCGGGTGGCATCAATGCATCGTTGGTCATTTCTTCACCTGACGATGATTTGTTCAGCGCGGGCTGTGGCTGATCATTTTTAGGGTGGGCTCAGTCAGGAAATCAACTTATTCTTGGCACCTTGGGGTGCTTGTTAATTTTGGGGTGTGGGTATATTTAACAAATTTCTTCTGTTTGCTCTTTCTCTGTACTCTTTATCTCACGCAACATACTTCACGGGGGTGGGGGATCCCATGTCTTCTAATGGGATTTAGCCCAGTGGAGCTGTGGTCTGCAGACACCTCACAGCCTGTCTGCCAGTATCTAGGACTGGCTGGAGCTGGAATTTTTCACCCAGGAATTTTCTGAGGCAGCGTGGAAAATGGACCATTTTGTTGTCTCTGAGGTAACAGGAATTTCACGATATTGATATGAAACAGCTGAGAGGATGTTTTATTTTGATGTCTTATGAAAAACATCTGTGGATCCCTGCACTGCTTGGCTCTCCCTGCTCCATATGCAGAGCTCCCATACATCACCTTATTCTCTTCCTTCTTCTCCACCCTTAGCCATATTTTTATACCCGTGTGACCCTGAGCGCTGGGCTTTGTGCAGGACTTGTTGCCTTTTGCATGCATTAGGCAAGCACTGAACATGGAGCGTGTCCCTCGGAGAACTCAGGTGATGGAATGTCTGGTTTCTGGATAAGTGATGAACTTCAGAGGGAAATGGATGCTTATATCCTCAATTCCACTAAGATGGCAGTGGTTAAGATGGGTCTATAGGATCTGATTGCAGCTGAATGTCTCTTGCTGTCTTGGACATCAGCATCACCAGCAGACAATCCATTTCTGCTCAAGAGGTGTGACTGCAAGATGTGAACCAACTATCTGCCAATGGAAGATTTGTTTTCATCTTTGGGGGTTGGAAATGGTCCTGAGATGTGACAGCTTGGGACCTAAATAGTGTGTAGAAAGATGCTTGGTGCCTGCAGTCTTCCCTTGAGTTTGGCCCCCACCAGTAGTCTTATTACAGCATTCTAGCACAGCAGTCTGTGTTGCCTTTAGAACTTATCCTCATCCTACGTTAAATGCTGCTTTACTTCCATCCCTGACACTAACTCTTCAAATACTTTCTGCTCTTCCAGTTATATTTTCCCTAGAGGACCAGTAGAAGCTGAATAGCCATGTCTTCCTGTGTGAGGACCGCTGCTCTTGTCCTCACCATGTGCTATGCCATGGCAGACAGATGCCAAAACTCTGTGACTGGTGATAAGTGATTGTTCCCTGTATCAGTGATCTGGTGGTGAGGATGTATTTTCAGATGTTCCTCAAAATATTTGGGTATCCAGCTATGGCCCTCAATTGTCTGGATCCAGCTGGAGAATGGACCAGTGCTGTGCTGTGGTTCAGTCTTTATGACATGGAGAAAGGAGATTGTATAAATCCACTGTCAGTCTGAATCAAATTCTGCAAGAGAGAAAAGATATTGAAATATATTGAACCACAGAGGAAAAAAAATACAAGTGCAATCTGCTCCATTAAAAATTTCATAGACTGTTACTTTTACAGTGCAATTAGCTTTGTGATTTCGATGCTTTTGGAAGCCCAGCAAGTGGATAATCAGAGGCAGAAGTGCCTGTGCAGGTGCATTTGCAGAACAACTTCAGGTTTTAGCCACTTTTCACGTGTTCCCGAGTGCGCTGGTCAGTCAGCACCTGTTGCTCCCTTCCCTTCAGCTCCGCTTTTCTCCTTTGCTTGTGTTTCCTTCCACAACTTCCACAAGCCCCAGCTCCTGCTCCGTGATGTCTTTGTTCATTGTGCAGCTGCTCTGGGAGGGAGGCACAATGGGACTTGTCAGTGGTGGGGAGCGGGACGGTGGCGGGCGAGGGACTGCAGGAGGGAGGCTTTTGTCAGGAGGGATTGTTTGCTACCTGTGATGCCAATCGTTTTGGAAGAGTTAATGCTGACACGGGAAGCAGCGAGAGAGGTTTTCCTGTGAATTCCGATGAAAAGCAAGGGATCCCAAGAGCCGCATAAGCACGTTGCCATGGCTGAATGCTTCATACGAAGTTTGCGTTTTCTTTTTAATGCAAACCGATGGCTATTTTTTTACTGCAAGACTGGAGGAAAACTGCCCATTTCTTTGATAAAGGGCCTGACTCTGGTTTTGCTTGCACCCGATATGCAGTAGCTGGCATCGGAGGACAGGCTCTGCCTAATGCCAGAACTACAGTGGGGTTTGTCTCAGGCAGAGAAACGTTTTGGGGTTATTTTTTGCACAACCCAATGCATTTCACTGTGAGGACTCTCAGCCATGAGATTTGCATTAAAGCAATAAGGTTTTTACCAGCTGGTGTTTGAAATTGTTGAGCATCCTGGTTGGGTGCTCATCTCTAAAGGCTCAGGTCTGCTGAATTTTAGCAGAAATTTGCAGTGGGCAGGGGGATAATCTCACTTATTGAAAGCTGCAGGCAAATAGGAAGGCAGATTCTGATTTTCACTCATGCTGTGGGTGCACTTGCAGCTGGGTGGATGCTCTTGGCCCATGCAGCCATGCACCACTGGAGGGGAACTCTGCGAGTGGACGTGCACATGTGGTGGGAGCACGAGTCAGGTGTGCGTTTGTATGCATACCAATGACCAGCCATTTCCCTGATTATTTTGACAGTGAGCCCTGTGAAAGTTGCTGGGAACTTTCTTCCCCCACCCCAAAGCCTGGAGTTTAGTGTCATGCAACAGCACAAGAATCACTAACGCGAAAAAAAAAAATATTTCTTGTTCCTTCTGGCTGAAAAAGATGTATTTCCTTAAGAGCCCAGACCCCAACATTTCAGAGAACTGGAACTGAACACAAAGAATGTGTATTGTTTCTAAACAGATGCAAAAAAAAAAAAATCTTCTACTTTTCAAGCCAATCTCATGATTTCCAAGTCTGGCTCATGTTTTTTCTCATGCTTCATGATGACAATGCCAAGCCTCTGCTAAAAAAGCTCATTCAGTTTCATCCAAATAACAAAAAAATGAGCAAAAATCAGATCAGTCTCCAAAATTTGGACAGAGGTTATGTCTCTTGTTATGATGCCGTGCCTTAGAAGAAGAGGCTGAGCTGCCACACCAAGAGGTCCTCCTGCTGTCTCACTTCTGTGGCCATGTTCAGAGCTCCATTATCTTCCCTCTCTCCTAAAGTGTCTCCTCACAACCTTCTGCTTAAAATAATTAATTGATAGTTCAATATAATTCATTTCTCAGCATAGAATCATAGAATGGTTAGGGCTGGAAGGGACCTTAAAGATCATCTAGTTCCAACCCCCCTGCCATGGGCAGAGAAATCCTCCACTACACCAGGTTGTCCAAAGCCTCATCTAACTTGTCCTTGAACGCTTCCAGGGATGGGGCATCCACAACTTCTCTGGGCAACCTTTTCCAGTGCCTCATTGCAAAATACAGACTTCCGTGATGCTGTGGGTTCTGCACAACAACTTTCTCCTGCAGTTTTCTGGTATGTCCCATCACTGGTGGAGTAGTTGTTCCCTGGACGCTTCTCCACTATTTCAAAACCGAAGATTCTTTCCTTCCCCCCAGGAAAGGAGACTTCCAGCATCCAGGTCCGCTTCCAGCTCTCTTGTGTGAAAGATCCCATAGGTAAGTTTTGGACTTGCTTTTGGAAATGTGCTGGACTCCCCACAGTACAAAAGGTGTGTTTCCTTTCTGGGCTATTTCATCTTCTCAGCTCACAAATCCTTGGCTGCTTGGGGGCCCTTTGCTATGTGGGATCAGGCAACTGGCTAGGGCTCCCAGAAACAGCCTTGACAGAGCCTGGGGTGAAAGTAGGACCCCAAATCCCATGCTGGAAGAGAACCAGTAACCTTGCTAAATTGTCAAAGAGCTGCAGAGGGAAGACTGAACATTCCGAGTACCACCTCCCCAGGTCAGTGGTTTATTGCATTGCAGTCAGGGTGTGAGTGGTTTTCACTGTATCAGCTATGGGAGAATATTGGAAAATCTAGGAATGTGCACCTGGTAGGTGGGACCAGGCTAAACTCCTGCAGTTCCCTGCAGCTTGAGGTCCTGATTCGCATATTTGTGGTGGTGTATTCCCCTACATAAAGGTGCTGTTATGCTCCCTGCACAGTTTGCAGAGGATTCTAGTAACCAGAGGTTTAAGAGAAATCAGTTTTTTTTGTTGTTGTTGCTATTGCCACAGGCAGCCTGGTACTGCTCTATTGTAGCCAGGGTCTTCAGTCCAGTACATGCACGTTCTGCTGTCTTCTCCAGCTCTGCTGGAAATCATCTCACTAGCCTGTCAGGCCAGATGTTTAGCAACCAGCTTTTCCTAGTAGGAAATCAGTCCCCATCAGGTAGCAGGTGGTGTTTTCTCTCCTTGCTGTGCAGTCAAAGGCTTTGGGGAGTGAAGATCCTCAGCCTCTCCCGCCTGCAGCTATTTCCAATGGGCAGCAGTATGGAACTGGCACTGGCAAAGCCTGTTACTTGGGAAAAGGGAGAGGAAATGGGGGTAAGAAAAATAAGTGTCTCTAATGGACCCAGACCAATGGCAGAACATTCAAGTAATTGTAATTTACAGAGACTTTGATGATTATAAATAGAGTCTCAAATAACAAAGGGTATCTATTTTCTGTTGAAGTCACTGGAGCGCCCCCCTTCAATGTTAGCAAGGGCTGCGCACACCTGGAGAGAGGGATATAAGGGCAAACGTGTCGGACGAGCAGCGCAGCTTTTCTCGCCCAGCTGCCGTTGTGGAGATGGCATGGGTGGGCAGGGCAGGGGGCACGTTTTGCAAAGGGGTTTGCTGGTGGCTCCAGCAAGCAGCGGTGTAGACATGTGAGATCTCGAGGTGTGCACCTGGCATCTGCTCTACCTGTGCCAAGTGCCGCGCTGCTGGAGCGAGCGCTGCCTGTTCCTCTTGCTGGGGTTGGCTCGCCGTGCAGGAGAGGTGTCACTCAGCAGCGACTACAGCCACCGCATTCAGCAGATTTAGTGGGTGGCGTGAAGGAGAAGGAAAGATGCTTTGAAGACTCCCCAGGGAGAAGAGTGAGTAGCTGAGTTCTTTGGGGAATGCTAAATCCCATATACCTATTTATCCTTAGGAATCTGTGTGCACGGGGACTCCAGCTTTCCCTGGAGATTAGCAGCTCTTGCTGGTTTCCCCAGCATATAATACTGGCTTGACAACTGAAGCTAACTTCTGGTTCCACCTGCTTTTCCTATTAGCCGCAGTGCTGTGTGCGAAGAGAAGCAGATCATGTTTACACCTGTGGATCCGAGGGAGTACAAAGGCAAACCAGGAATGGCCCCGATTCTCGCTCAGAGCTGGGAGGTTTTGGGGGAAACTCTGTGTGGATAACCCCCAGCTGGTGAGTGCTGTGGGATTGGACATGTGCACGTGAAACACAGCCATACGTACATCTATTCACACGGTTGCTGTGTTTGCACGGCCGGAGCGTGGACGCATGTATGTGTTTGCATCTGCCCGCTTGCACCCAGCATGTTGACCTCTTGGGTAACTGGTGGCTAACTACTGCCCAAATCGGTGCAGATGTGAGCACTGTCTCAGAGGGTTTTGGGCCACACTGAAAGGTTTGGATACACTGGTAGCAGAGGCTGTGGCAGCTGGAGGGACGAGCTTGGAGCCAGACCTGAAGGTCAGACCCCTCACGGGAGGCTGGGCTCTCCAGGCACGGCTCCAGCTTTGTGCCGGATGTCTCCTTCCTTCTCTGCAGGGTCAGGATGTAGCCGGTGACTCCATATGATCCTTGCCTCTGCCGCGCAGAGTCCCCGTGGGTTGGCAGATGACCTCTGAGGCTGCTGGCAATGCATGCTCCCAGGGGGACTGGGAGCATTGGTGTGTTCACTGATGCTGCAGACCCTGGAGACACCTTGGCCCACACCTGAACTGCAAAGGGTCTAGTTTGCAAGAGAATGTGAGCCAGATTTTCAAAAGAGTATCTCTGTTCTCATGGACTATGATCCCATAGCTCATGCCGGCTGTGGCTCTGGTCACAGCTCTCCTTAAACCACTCTTGGAGACCTGAGACCAAATGTAGGTTCCCAGGGACCACCGGCTGCAACCAGAGTGCAGCATTTCAGCAGAGTAATTACAGAGGCGCAGGCAGGGTTCTGGTATGGGGGAGCAGAGGTGGCCCCGTGGCCCTGATTGTAGTGTCTGATAATCATGTTCTTGCTTTGGGCTGTTTGTGGGGGAAGGATGGGGACTGAGCCTGATGGCAGCTTGGGCCAGATGTGGAGGGGCTTAGGAACCAGCAGAGACCCACAGCACAACATCAAGACAAGGAATAATAGGGTCTGAAGCCCTCTCGGTTTTCCCATGCTGTGGGGCAGAGATGTCAGGACCTGAGAAGAGCTAAAACCTTCTGCTTGCTTTTACCTTCCAGGTAAAAAAAATAAAAACGAGAGTGGAAACCCATCCAAACCCTCACGTGGTGCCAGCAGCGTCCTGACGTCAGGACCCACGCTGGTGCCCATCTTTGCAGGCTGTGCCTGCGTGGGAGCAAAGCCGGCGGCTGCGGAGGGGGAGCGGCATTGGGAGGCAGAGCCGCTCTGCTCTCTCCTTCCTCCCCTTTCTTCCCAGCCCCCTTCTTTACGGGGCTAATTTTATTTTTTCCTCCAGGGGTTTAGGAATGGATAGCTGAAACGCGCAGGCCAGCTGCCTGCCGGTGGCAGCAGGAAAACAGGCAGACAAAGCAGATGGACACAGCGGGGGTGAAGGAGCACTGTCTTCAGCGGGCCATAGGCACCACTGAAGAGTAAACAGCTCTCCAAAGGGAGCCGGGAGCTAACCCCAAACCCCGTCCTCTCCAAAGTACTCAATCACAGCACATTAACGAGAGCGACTGGACTGCTGGGGAGAGTAAACAATGAGAGGCCATGCTGGCGGGAGAGTGGGAAAAGCAGTGCCCCCCTCCAGCTCACATTTATTGTAAAAGGGTGTAAAAAGTGGCTCGTGGCTCAGCGTGTTGTCAGCAAGCTGCAGTCCGTGTCACTGCTCATCTCCTTTTGGGACAACTGCCTTTTCCCTTCCTGGGAGAGCAGCCACCAGCGCCGTGCGCCCGCGTTCAGGAGACCCGCCGTGAGGGAGGAACAAAGGAAATCCAGAAGCTGGAGGTGAAACCACCGCCCTCTCCTCCCATACCAGCTGCGGCTTGGTGGATGCACCCTCCCTGCCCAAACCTGGGCATTCAGGGGCTCGACTCTCCTCCTCCAACTCTGGAGGCACTCAGCCTTGCTACCACCCAAGTGAGCTGCTCCTATGTGGGAGGGGGGAATTGCGTTTGGGAGCCCAGGGCTATTGTTTGGGAGCAGGAGGGGGTGATTCTCCTCCCACTTGTGCCAGCGTGACTTTCTTGATTTTTGCTGGAGCGGCTCCTGATTTATGCCTAAGAACTGGATCCCGCTCTCCAGGCGTTGTTCTTTCATCTGTGACATTGCAGTGAAGTTTGTTTACAAAGGTTTTGGCATGGCCACAGATTCCTTCTCCCCTTCCCCCCTTCCTCCTAATCAGCTGCAGTTTTCCCCCTCCTTCGGCTCCCGCTGCAAAACTGATTGACCTTTCTGGGCTGTGTCTGACACATGAACCGTGCAAAATCCTTTCTACTCCCCCAGCCCCATGCTTGTTTGCTTGGGAACCCGGCCGCCTGGAGCAGCCCAAAGGAGTGACCTCCGGCAACCGAGTTTGCTGCCTTTTGGGAGCTGCTTTGCTTTTAATATTGGGCATCCTCGACGTCGGGTGAATGTGTGTTTTGTGGCCGAGTCTCCCCAGTGCCTTTGCGAACAATGATGCCATCACTAAAAACATGCCTGTGATACGCACTCAGTCCCAGCTTGCCTTTAAAATGGACCCATTTAAGCAAAACTGAATTTTGAGCCAGAAAACAAAAACTTCTGGCCCCATGGCTCCTTCCATCCCAGCAGGGTGCGTCCACATGGAAAGGGCACAAAGACAATTGATCCCTTCTTGGGACCAAACACTCAGCAGAGAGCTTGCATGGAAAGATAGTCTTGGGGCATGCAAGGAGCTGGTCTCACCTACGGTGGCTTTATGTTTTAGCCAGGGCTAAGAGTTGCAGGTGCTTGACCTGTTGGGCTGCTAAAGATCTCACCAGAGCCATGAATTTGCCGTAGATACAGTTAAACTGTTTTTTTTTTCTTTCTGTATCTCTTCAGGGTAAAGAAACATGAGGAAAGAGATAAGTGGTCTGGTGGGTTGGCTTAAATTATCTTTGCAGCCATTTTCGTGGACTTATATCAGTCCAGTGACATTGGAGCCAAAACAATCTTTTACCCCTTCTTGAGCACACATTGGACCTTGGCCCTTGGACCACATCTCGGTGCTGGTTCAGCTTTCTGCTGTGTTACTTGTTTGTATTGGAAGAGCAAGGTTCAGAAGCGACTTTCCACTGGCACCAGGTGGAAATGGAGTTGTTTTCCAGGCAGGCCAGCAATTGCTAAAGGTGTATCTTGTGTTTTAAAAGCTGGAGTTTGAGGCAGGTGATAATATACGGGTGCTTTCTTGCTCTTGTCTAAAGCAGTGTGTTTCTTGCGCTAACTAGAGTAATTGTGTTATACACCTTGGTGAAACCTGAGTGTTATTCACCTCGACCATCCCATATCAGAGGAAATATAAGCAGTAAATTGTAGCACACACAAGGGCGAAGCACTGAGAAAAAGTGCCAAGGCAACTAGGGATGTGTTAAAGAGTGAAGGCTGTTCCTGCTCTGGGAGCAAGACAAGAAGGTTCTGTTTCCACATAAAGACAACAAGTTGTCCAAAATAACTTCACAGTAACCATGCAGGCTGAGCCTCCTCAGACTTGAGATGTAAAGCAGAAGGGTCCCGTGGGGCATCCAAACCTGTCTGACACGTATCCGGCAAGGGAATGTCTCCTCGTCTGTGACATACCCCAAATGACCCGTATCCCAGGTCATGGATGTCAGCAGAAGACTTTTGCAAGACTCGAGGAGGCCACTGATGTAACTTCACAATGGGATCCTCCTCCTTTTTTGAGGAAAAGCCACGTCTTAAAATCAAGTAAAAAAAAAGAAAAGCATTTTCTTCATTTAGCCCTCCTACAATCAAATTCCTCTGGTATTGGTGGTGGGCTCCTATTTTCCCTGGGCAATACATCAATTTGATTTTCTCCCTCAAAGGATTAGTCATGGAAAGGCACTATCACACTCTTCCCCCCAACTTTTTGCTGCCTTGGGATGCTAGGGGAATACCAGTGAAAGGAGCTCTGCTTTGCTTCTGTATTTCTGTGCATGCTCATTTCATTTCTTATGCTTGCTTCCTCTCTGATAAATCTATTTTTTTTTCTCCCCAGAACATCCTCTTCACCAAGAGCTGGTGCTGCTGAGGCTGTGCCTGAATCACAGAATCATAAAATGGTTCAGTTGGAAAGGGACCTTAAAGATCATCTAGTTCCAACCCCCCTGCCGTGGGGTCCTGGTCCACTAGATCACGTTGCTCAAAGCCTCATCCAACCGGGCCTTGAACACTTCCAGGAATGGGGCATCCACTTCTCTGGGCAACCTGTTTCAGTGCCTCACCACCCTCAGAGGGAAGAATTTCTTCCTTAGAGCTAATCTAAATCTCCCCTCTTTCAGTTTAAATCCATTTCCCCTTGTCCTGTCGCTACACGCCTTTGCAAAATGTCTCTCACCAGCTTTCCTGTAGGCCCCCTTAGGCACTGGAAGGCTGCTCTAAGGTCCCCAGAGCCTTCTCTTCTCCAGGCTGAACAACCCCAACCCTCTCAGCCTGTCTTCACAGGAGAGGTGCTCCAGCCCTCTAAAGCAGTTGAGCATGCCACAGTGTCCATCCTGGCCAGCTGCCTGTCCCTGCCTCTCCCCTGCTGCACTGATGATTCCTGCATCTTTTCACCATTTGCAGAATGACGTTATTGATAGCAGCAACAGAGCCCAAGTGTGTAGACCCTGCTGGAGGGCAGCTGCAGAGCTGTACGCTAGGTGTAAGCGTAGAATAATTTGACATCTACAACCGACGGTGGCAGAGCCCTGACATGTTGCACAGGACCAGTCAGCGATGGGCAGCTTTTCTCAAAGGGCGATAAATATTCAGCAGCCCTCCATCTGCCCTGGACACGGCAATAATTCACTCCGGTAGCTGACAACACCAATGAGGTGGGCTCCAAAAGCGCCCTGATGCTTTCAGTACACGGTCCTGGTTTTCACATGGTGCCATTCCATCTCAGCCTGGAGTTTAACCCCTGTGATGCTGGTTTCTCTTTCTCCCCAAGGCTGAATGAAAACTCCCGTATTTTGGGATGTTGCATGGGTTTATCAGGTGGAGTCATGTGAAATGTCTTGTTCCTTCCCTGCATGCGGGCAGAAGAGGAGAGGATTCATTCTGAAGACACCTCAAGCTTGCTTTTCTTTTCCTCATGCCAACGTTCCACCGCTTGGATAACAGCTGATAGATCACTCCTGGGCAGCCATGGGCATTGCGTGCTCCTCAGCCCGTTTTCCAGCCCATAGTTGCCTTCCAGAGCTGGGGGCAACTTGGCTGGAAAATTCAAGTGGAGCAAAATCTTCAGCCTCTTGCAGCTCTAGTAGTGGTCCACAGTCCCCTCCTAAAGCCATGCTCTTGGAGAACAGGTTCACCCCAACCCAGGGGCTGAAGGCTGACTTCTGCCTTACTGAGCCTGGGGCCTGGGGATGCTGATGCAGATCCCAGCAGCGGTGAAGAGCCATTGGGACTTGTACTGAATAGTGAGTTGGGCTGCATTCTCCTCCTGGATGCTGCGTGGTGCTGCTGTGGGGGAATTGCCTGGAATTACCCCCGGTTGACACAGTGGGATCCACCTGGGCCAATGAGGTCCCTTGAAGGGGCACATCAGGGGGGCTTTATATTTGGCCTTAATCATTTAAGAATGCCTGTCCCTGTCTCCATGGCTCTTCATTTCATGAGATTGCATGTTTTAGGGATCTTCCTAAAGCAACTGAAAACACTTCCTTTTCCCTGTCCTTCAGAGGGTCTGCCAGGAGGCACCCAAGACAATCCTTACTTGTGGGAATGAGACTGCCCGCTTCCCTGAGATACATCCAGCGCTGGCTGCTGCAGTGGCCCCCAGCTCTGGAAGGCAACTATGGGCTGGAAAACGGGCTGAGGAGCACGCGATGCCCATGGCTGCCCAGGAGTGATCTATCAGTCTGATACAGGCATGATGTCATTTTACAGACAAGAGCTTTCTAGCCAGCATCTAGGGATGTTGCAAAGTTTCCTTAATTAAAGACTGCAGAGTGCTTTGGGGTCCTCAGAAGAGAGGCTTCATCTGCAGCGAGTTCCACATCCCAACGTTGTTCCCAAAAGCTGTTTGCCAGCAAATTGCCTGGATGTGAAATTCAGGTGAGTTGTCGGATGAAAAAATATTCTTCCCCACATTGCTATGGCCTCTGAGATGGCCAGTTTATTTTTAAAGACATTACTTCTCCCCTTGGGAATGGTGTCTTTCCATTTTATGCTCTAAGGAGGCAGCTCTTTTCATGTTTGTCTTTGATTTAAGCATTGTAAGGAGTAATCCCTCGCACTTATGCGCTTCATTGTATTCTGGCCATGAGAGATTCTCCCCTACTGTTTGTAGCTCTCTTTTCAGTGCAGCTAGTAAAATATTTGAACAGAAAAAAAAGGGGAAAAAAAGAGGAAAAATAAAGACACTAAACAGCCTCCAGCATTTAGAGGATAAAATGAGATGTAAGCAGAGGGATGCTTGTAGTTAATGCACAGGGCTGGAAGGCCTCAGATGGACCACGGCCTCTCTTAGCTGCTCTTCTCCTGACATCCTCTGTGACTTTGTCTAAGTTATTTGACCTCCTTCTGCTACAGCTCTGGGATCTTTAACACACACTGTGTTTTCCGCTTGGAAAACCTATGCGAAAACAAAGCCACAGCAAGATTTGCAAGGTCTGGAGAGGACAGATGATACTGTTTATTAGCCTAACTCGTGGCAAGTGAAGTCTTGGTGGAAGACCTCAGAGTTGTGCTGAGGTGGCGAAGCCTGTGAGGGGCTGTGCGCAAGCAGATGCAGCGTCTAAGACCAAATGATTCAGGAGTTTGCCCCTCTCCAGGTTTTTTCCCCCTCGCTGGCCAAGTTGAGACGTGGGAAGCAGTTAGGCTACAGGTAGCAAGATGTTCTGGAGTGTGAGCTGTTGTCCTGTGTCAGGATTCACACTTGCTGGACACATTTATTGGAGTCGTTTGCAAAGTGGTTGCATGTCCACATACCTGCTGAAGCCCCAGCTAGGCTGAGAGCTCTTCTCCCTCCGACTGCTTGGGACAAAGGCAGTCTTCAAGCCATCTCTCTGCCAGGTCCAATGCTGCAGGGAAGCTGTTTTGCATAAGGTAGTTGCAAGCCAATGGCTGATCCACTGAAAAATAAATTAAATCTCAGTGGGCTGTGGCAGACAAACTTGAGCCAAAGGGTCTTAAGGCTGATTTCCTCCTTTGGAAACCTGTGAATTCAAAACTGAGCCAAACTGGCATGAAGGGACATGATAGGGTTAAATGTTTGGAAAAACAGAAACTCATTTCGATGGTGATTGTGGGGTGGTTGAGGGGAGGCCTTCAGCAGGATCTGGTGCAGTCCAGGTAATTCTCAAATAAGTCCCCAAATTTTGGAAGATTTTCTTAAACTTCTGGGGCACAATTGCACGTTTGGGGATGGAGCACAAAGTGAATATCTGACATAAATAAGCCCATGGTCCTCTGTGGGAGAGGGGCAGAGGGAGCTTGTGAATTAATGATCGGCTTTTAATTTGTCCTTTCATTGGGATCAATGAAAACGTCAGAATGATTGAGGTTTATGTGCTCATGGGAAAGATGTGAACTCAAGAGAAAGAGATCAGGCCTATTTTTTAATATGTTTTTTCACTGAAGAAGATGTTTTCTTTTGTTTCTAATACCAGAAAAGGGATGAGAGAAAGAAAACAGGGCAGCCTGAAATTTGCCCCTCTATGAGAGCTGGTCTGAAAATGGTGATCCCTGAGAGTGATTGCAATCACCTGGAGTCAAGTTACCTATCCTGCGCTGCCAGATTTGCTATGAGTGAATTTCTCAGGAAGCCTGGACAATGCTCAGGTCCCAGCAGAGTCTTCAAGCCCACCATCCTCAGGGTGGTGGCTGCTCTTGGCCCGGGATGGGGCCCAGCTGGTGTTGGCAGATGCAGTTTTGATGGCTGCAGACGCGTGCTGTTTGCTCTCCCCAGAGGTTCAGGGCTGGATGCATTTCAGGATGGCAGGAGCACAATGAGAGACTCATGTTTCTGAAGATCCTGGTTTGAAAAGGCTGGATGCTGCTGACGGGAGTGAAAAGCTGGCATTAACGTGTTGGAGGCAAGACCAGCCACTGTGGCCAGATTTGGATTCTGATTGCTGGATGTATTGATGTTTGATCCCCACAGCCACATCCAGTTCTGCAGGACAATGTTATAGAATCATAGAATTATAGAATGGTTAGGGTTGGAAGGGACCTTAAAGATCATCTAGTTCCAGCCCCCCTACCATGGGCAGAGAAATCCTCCACTACACCAGGTTGCCCAAAGCCTCATCCAACCTGGCCTTGAACACTTCCAGGGATGGGGCATCCACAACTTCTCTGGGCAACCTGTTCCAGTGCCTCAGCACCCTCAGAGGGAAGAATTTCTTCCTTAGATCTTCCTTATATCTGTTAACCTTGGCTCTGCACAGGGTGCCACTTTCCCTCTGTGGGACCAGAAAGGCTAATGAGATTTTCAGTGTAATGGAGCTTCCTGAGGGCTTTCTTCGAGAGCGAGCAGTCTCCCAAACTTCATGCTTACAGACATATACCCAGAGAAGCTTTTCATACTTAAAATGGGCACCTGCATCCTTGTTTCAACAAAACCCAAGGTATTTCTGAGTCTTGGCAATGTTTAAGCATAAGGAAGCTCCTGTTTTGGCTACTCACTTGGTGCTTGTAGCATTTCTGACCGGTAAGTCAAGTATTCAAGTGGGTGGTCAAGGGTTGAGCTGTCCACAGGAGGAATCCAGGGTGGAAACGGTGGGCTGAGCTTGTAGACTCCTTTGAGCATCTCCCCTATCTTGACGGAGGCTCTCAAGCAGCCCCATGGCAGGAGGAATGTGTCTGCAAACTGCCAGGCACGCTTTGGCCTAATTAAATATTCATTGTGACAAAATGCCACAAACACAAGGGAGTTTTCAGCTATTGCTTCACCCCGGATAACGAACTGACGCCTACTCACTCCGCCAGGGCTCCCACGATGCATTTCCTTCCTCCCTCCACACTCACCTGCTCACCTTGGTCAGCCTCTTGTTCCTCGGAATGAACAGGGAAAGGATGAGCTGGGCTTTTTTATCTCATGGCTGCTTTGTCTCAGTGCATCAATCCCCCTCAAATGCTTCTTTTTTTTGTCATGTGGGGGCCTGATTGTCACATCCCACATGCTGCTCTGCGGACTCTGGCATTGAGTGAGGTCTTCTCCAGGTGAGTCAGCTGCCAGACTGGACCTATAGCCCCACTCATGCTTCTGCACGTTGGCTCACGCTGGGTTTTGTTGCAGAAAATTGTCATTCCCAACACTCCCAGACATGAGCAATGCAACTGTGCTGCTGCCAGCAAACACAGCCCTCCATGGGAGCTCGTATGATAATGTCAGCTCTGCTCCTGCCACTTCTTTTCCAGCCCCGTGGCCGCCGTCTCAGGAACTGACCTCACCGTTTCCTGATCTTGAGCTCAAAACGTGGGTCAAGGGGAACATGAGTGCACAGCACCGGTTGTTGTAAAGCCTTAGCAGCCTGGTGAGCACATCCTGCGTGAGACCTCCCATCAGCCTGTCCCTGGGTGCCCCAATCAGCACCGCCTGTCAGGGACCATGAGCTTCCCCAGTCATCTCAGCAGACACAGATTTTAGCCAAAGCAAGGGTAAGCTCTTACATGTACCTGGAAATAGAAGCCGAAGGACTGAGAGTCAGGCTCCTGACTATAGCTACATTTCTTTTCTCTTTTGAGATGAATATGTATTTCTTGTGGAAGGCAGCAAACTGGGTGTCCGATCTATATCCTCTAGTCCAGCTTAATACTCGTTCCACAGCCTGACCAGTCCTTTCTGATTCAGGGCAGATGCTAAAAACCATACTGTTATGGAATAACTTTTCTACACAATCCTGTTTTGCCACCTTCTCCTTCCTCCATCCCTCCAAGGGTTTTACTCCTTTTTATTGCTGTTCTTATTATTGAAATGTCCAACACTGCCTTGATCATGTGGCTTGTAGAGATGTTGTGGCCAATGGCACAATGTCTACATGGAGACCAGTGTGAAGCGGTGTTCCTCAGGGGTCTGTTCTGGGTCCAGTGCTGTTCAACATCTTCGTCAGCGACATGGATGACGACATTGAGTGCATCCTCAGTAAGTCTGCTGATGACACCAAGATGTGTGGTGCCGTGGACTCACTTGAGGGAAGAGATGCCATCCAGAGGGACCTTGATAGGCTTGAGAAATGGGCCAGTGCTAACTGCATGAGCTTCAACAAGTCAAAATGCAAGGTCCTTCATCTGGGTCGGGCCAATCCTAGGCACAAATTTGTATCTGGGCACAGAGAGGGTTGAGAGTAGCCCTGAAGAGAAGGATTTGGGGGTGTTTATAGATGAGAAGCTCAACATGAGCCGGCAGTGCGCTCATGCGGCCCAGAAGGCCAACCGCATCCTGGGATGTATCAAGAAAGGCATGGTCAGCAGGTCAAGAGAGGTGATTCTACCCCTCTACTCTGGTCTTGTGAGACCCCACCTTGAATACTGCGTCCAGTTCTGGTGTCCCTATCATAAGAGAGACATAGATCTGTTGGAGCGTGTTCAGAGGAGGGCCACAAAGATGATCCAGGGACTGGAGCACCTCTGCTATGAGGACAGGTTGCAGAAGCTGGGATTGTTCATCCTTGAAAAGAGAAGACTTCGGGGAGACCTAATAGTTGCCTTTCAATACCTGACGGGAACCTACAGGAAGGCTGGGGAGGGACTATTTACAACAGTGTCCACTGATAGGACAAGGGGAAATGGATTTAAGTTGAAGGAAAACAGATTTAGATTAGATCTTAGGAAGAAATTCTTCAGTACAAGGGTGGTGAGACTTTGGAATAAATTGCCAAGAGAAGTTGTGGATTCCCTCTCCCTGGAGGTGTTCAAGGCTAAGTTGGACAGAGCCTTGAGTAGCCTGATCTAGTTGAGAGGCGTCCCTGCCCATGACAGGGAGGTTGGATTAGATGATCTCTAAGGTCCCTTCCAGCCTATGCCATCCTATGATTCTATGTACCAAAGCAGTGAACTGCACGGACGAATTGTGCATTATGTCAAACCCAGGGCCTTAGAAATCCTTCAGTGAGCTGATTTTTTTGTGGCTTTAGTTTCCCAGCTGATTATTTAGCCATCTTCACTAGAAAGTTGTCTCAGTGAAATGAGAACTCGCCCACATTCAGGATAAACTCACAGTTTAGGTTTTTTTTTTTAGATTTGGAAAATGTCGGGCTGTCTCTGGTGGAGGACGTGTGTGTGTGTTTTATTTTGTGCGTGTGGCATCCCTGCATATGTCTTGGGTTGGTTCAGAAGCTGAAATAGCAAAATACGCTTTTTTAAATTCAAAAATGGAAATGAAAGCTCACACAAGAGCTGTGTGTAATGCTGTATTTTTTACTGATTATTTAGTAGATATCAATAACAGTAATTATTATTACTATGACTCTTTATGCTGTTGCCTTCCTAGTCATTCCTGAGTCTTTCTATATTTGCAAAACATTTTGGTAGCCCATTCCTGTTTGTTTTCCACTCATTGAGGATGTTATAAATTCTGCTGCAATCTGCCTGGAGGCTGTGGTAAGCCAAAGACAGTGGTTTGTGCAGTGCACTGGCAGAGCAGGAATCCGGATCTGTGCACAGAGGTGATACTGGGGATGCTGCAGCAGAAAGGCACCAAGTTTACTCTTACCCTTCCTCAGTAGAGGTGTGCTTTAAATCGTGTTCAGCTACCAGGGAGCATCCTTATGCCCTTTAGATGACTATAAGGATAGGATGTAAGGAAGAAATTCTTTATTCTGAAGGTTGTGAAGCACTGGAACAGGTTGTCCAGAGAAGTGCGGCTTCCCCATGCCTGGAGGTGTTCAAGGCCAGGTTGGATGGAGCTTTGAGCAACCTGATCTAGGGGAAGGTGTCCCTGCCCATGGCGGGGAGGTTGGAACTAGATGATCTTTAAGGTCCCTTCCAATCCAAACCATTCTATGATTCTGTGATTTCATATCTCTGGTCACAGGGATGGTCTGATTTTTGGGCTAGGGACGCTAGGACTCACAAATACAGCATAGCATGATTGGCAGGCTCTATCAGGGGGAACCTGAGACCTAAGGGATGATCATTGACAACAGAGGACAACTTCACAGAAAATCTGCAGTAAAGAAGGTTGTAGGTAAGTAAAGGAGGGGACCTGCATAAATCCATGACACTTTTCAAACTTCAGCCAGTAAATGATGTGGAAATCAGGGTGGAAATAATTTTAGACAACTGGTTTTGTTGCAACTACACAGCTATATGAGTTAAGAAAGAGTGAAAAAAAAAGTGAAATCAAAAGTTTTCAGACTCTATATTTTTGGATGGGGCTTTGCTGAGCTTTTTAGTGTGTTTTTTTTCCCTCTGAATTTGGCACAGTTAGCATGACAGAAGCTAAGATGATACATATGTTTATAACAGTAGTGCACATTGTGAGTTTAAAATCAGTTTATCAATGTCTCTTCTCCTTTCTCTCTTTTCTTGTTCCCTATATTTTCTGTTGTTCTTCATGAAAGTCCTGCAGCCTCAGCTGAGGAACTGGATGTCATTTGTTGAGGGAACAGCAATGACATTTTGTTTGGATGGGACTGACATTCTTACATTTCTGGTGTCCAGGAGAAATGACAGCCAGATAGTTGTGTGGTTTTTTTTTTTTTCTTTTCCTGCACATCATTTCTCAAATACTGGTTGTGATGGTAAGAGCATTCATTTAGGAGAAAATTCACTTTCAGAGAGGAATTGCCACAGCTAAGTCTAATTACGAGGAGCAGAATGCTTAGCACATGCACAGCACATTTGGATGTAACGGAGACTCTGTGAAGAATAGCTTCACCTCCCTTGGAGGTGTTGGCCCCTGCAGCTGTGTTGACTGGATGTATCATGGGGCAGAATAGCTACGTGCATTCAAATCTTCAAACTTCCCATAGCTAAAAGTTTCACAGTATCCCATATTTTTACACTGGACAAGGTCCATGCAGCCCACAACCACATGTACCAGGGGAAGATCTAACACCGTAGATGTGAGAAGACCTGCACACATGTAGGTCTTGCTTTAGCTTCTTAAAAGTGAACATTGTCCTAGTGTCATTGCCTGTACACGAGACATAAACGTAGGAGTGGATCACTCTGGCTTGGCATGTTGGCAAGTTCTGGGATGAGATTAAAAAGGATACAGCACTGGTTTAGGTTGTTGGCTGATGCTCACTTAGTGTTGTTCTACTGAGTTCCATGAAACTAAGCTGAATTACATCTACTGAAACCAAATTCATCTAATTTTTTCCCCTTGCTTCTTATGTTCAGGCTTGATATATTATGTCTGGAAGCAAACAGTTAGAATAAGATGCATTTGTTAGATTGTGTCTTTTCATTATCCAGACAGAAGGAAGAGGCAGTTGACAAAGTTTCAGCAGACGGTGCATAGTTGTTGTTTATGTTAAACAAAACGAGAATGTGCAGCATTCGGGTGTATAAACAGCATGACAGCAATACGCATAAAACATAAGATTGGAAGCAGATTTCACTTTCAGGCCTTGGGGAGCAGATGGATCTGAGATCATTGTGCATTTGTGTACAACTCCAAGACCTATAGAAACTCATTTATTCCCCACGTCGATGTGTTTTACAGGACTCAAATGCAGCACGGCTGCAAATGGATGCAGCTCCATTGAACGTAATGGGCTGGACCCAAGCACCTAGATCTGTCTCTTAAACTGCTCCAGCAACACTAAAAGGATGGAGGGCTGCTTCAGTCTTGCAGTCAGAGGTTGCCTTGTCATCTTAATATTCAGGTGGCATAAAGATGAGGCAGCCTCTGTTTGCATCTCCTCTGTGCGCGGGCTGGAGGGAGCTGAATGCGAGAGGAGTCGCAGCTGGTGGAGGTTAGTCTTGCTGAACTTGCACAGAAACTGGTTTCCTCTCCGTATCTTATACGTATGATATATAGATATATAAGAAAGCTTAAACTTTTCTCTTGATTGCTCTTTTCTTAACCCCTCAACCCCCAAACTCCCATCCCAGAACTTGCATCAGGATGAGCACAGTTGGCTGTGGAGATGTGGCCCAGAGTTGCTTCTGTTTGTGTCTGTGTGGTTCAAGACTGATGCTGTAAGATAGAGGAGAAGTCAAGCCCACCCTCTGTACAATGGTGGAGACAAAGCCATCATTTCTCAGTTTCAGTGGGCCAACTGGATCAGTTCAAAAGCTGCACAGATTTGGTACTTGCAGAGGCAGGACCGCACGAGTTGCCTATTATTTATGGCCCTGATTCCCCAGCATATCCGTGTCATTGAAGTGAAGGACATAATGAGGGATTTCAGTCCCAAACAGAGGCTATCCAAGCAGGTGTGAAAGTGACGGGCCAGCGTCCAGCCTTCAGAGCACAGACCAAAGCGAAGCTGTTTTAAATAGCAACAATGGCCCTAATCCCCCGGCGGGATGGAGAGATGCAGATTGGTAAAGGGAAGAAAGGGCAGAAAATAGTAACCACAGAAAGTGTGTGCACGTGAGAATCCCTTTCAGGATGTATTAATGGGATGCAGTGAATAGGAAGAAGAGACCCCGGAGTGTGTTTAAAACTGATTCCCGGTATAACATGAACCACTGTAAATGAAGCGCTGTACAAAAGAAATAATAAAAATATATCACTGTAGTCAGTATCACTGGCGGCGTCAGTGTCTAACCGCTTCACAGCTCATCGTTAACTAAGAGGCGGAATAACGCGAGCAAACAAGGCGGCGACTGGGAGGAAGAACGTAAGGACCACGATGGGACCTTAGCGAGGCTCCTCCTGCTGCCACTCCAAGAAACGAGGGCCCAGGAGGGAGAGAAAGCCCACCCGCCATGCGCAGCTCAGCAGAGGCATCTCTGGCGATGGCGTGGGTACGCGCTCACCTCCTCCGTCGCCAGCTCTCCTGCAACAATTCGTCTGGAACAGCCGCTCGCCTCCGAGTGAGCAGTTTTAATAAATGATCGTCATGCGCAAGCCGTGCACGTATGTGAGAGAGGGTGAGGACGTGTATTTTTAAACGCGAAAACTCCCACCAGCCGCAGTTTGAACACGGGCTGTATGGTCTTCAAGGGAAGGAGAAAAATGTGCTGGTTTCCTCTAGAATTGGATTGTTTGCTGCAAATTGGGCAGGTGATTCGAGAAGAGTTATGGAAAATGCCGTCAACAGTGGTTAGTAATTTCAGGGTGGTGTTAATTTTAGGATGGCCTGTTAGAGGCCCTGTCCCAGGAGAGGTGCTTGGCACTTCATGGGGATCAAACCATCTCTAGATGCCTTGGGCTGGATTGCCCCTACTCCAGCAGTTGAAAACGTAAATCTATATGATGGAATTTCCAGTGGCTGTGGATGATTTGTACAACTGTTAGGAGAAGAAGCGTGAAATCCTACCTCCGTGAGCATTAATGGCAGATGTACCATTGACTTCAGGAGGGTGAGGACTTCTCTGGGCTGCCTGCCTGTCCCCTTGGCTGGCTGTGGTCTCCAGACAGGATCTGAAGCTGTGCCAGGTCCAGAGCAGCATACCCAGTCTCCCAGTGTAATAACTCAGGCCAGTCAGATTTATCTACCCTTTGTATCCTGAGTGTTTTACTTTTCAGTGTTTAATACCTTGCCTGATGTAAGCTTTAGTCATGCTGAAGAAAGCAGCTTTATTGGATTTGGCTTTATGTTAGCTTTGACTGTATCAATTCAGAATGGGCTATTACGTTCCCTTTTGCTAGTTTTCCGGAACTTGACTATCCTAAATAACATGCTCTCATGATGTCAGTGTCTCAGTGTCAATAACGGGTCATCAATATGAGATCTGCTGTCTTTTTCTTATCTTCTTTTTTAGCACTGGAGAATATACACGTGCTGTGTGACTTTTATGTTGAAGGCCATGGTCTGCTTGCACGGAAGCCAGTGAGAATGCACCACAGCAGCCATGAGGTGGAGTGCTGGTCCCCAGGGCTGGGCTTTGGTGACCCAACAGCCCCCACCGTGAGGCTGCTGCCTTTGGCTCCACAGTGTTACTGCAAGGGAACTCAAGCTGCACTGGGGCTTCTTGGTCTTTGACTCTTTGAGGTAGTTGTGAAAGTAGGAGGGGAGATGAAGAAATACATACTATAGCCTCTCCTGTGAGCCCAGTAGGATGGTGGATGATGAGAGCAGGAGGAAGGTTATGGAAAGGAAAGGGGAGACCATTAAGGGCACAAGTACAGACTCTACAAAAATATGCTGTATAGGTTTAACCTAAATACCCACCTACTGCCCTCGCCTCTTGTGGCCTCTGGGGACTTACTACCAATGCTGGAGGGTGGTTGTGCATGACAAGGGATTTTAAAAATGAGCTATGGAGAAAGCCTTCCCCGTGCCCTCGGCCTGACCTGCCATCCCCCAGCCGGCACGGCTCGCGATACCCTACATTTCTGCACGTCCCACCAGAATACCTGCATACCTCCCACTGCGGCCAGAGCCCCGGGCTGGCGAGGCAGGTTTTAAGGCAGCTTCTCCAAGCTACTCGGCTGTCATCTGTGTGTGTGGTAGAGCGGCGTTTCATTCCAGTGCTTGAGGGCTGCACAGAGCTCCCGGGTGACCAGCGTTTCCAGCTCTAAGCCTTCCCAAGTCCAGTCAAATAAAATGGAAAGGTTGAAATTGGTTCTGCCTCGTTTCGCCGAGGAGGCACTTCATGACAAGTGCAAATACAGAAGTTGCTTTGACTCCTGGACAGATAAACTCTGGAATCTAAAGGATGTTTGAGGACAAATTTTCAGAGGTTGGCACGTACATACTGACTGTAAAATTACTTCACGGAGCCTGGCTGTGCATGTTAAATCCATGTTTGCCTGCACAAACAAGGTGCTTATGCATGCAGTTAGACGTTTTGCAGAGACAAAGGCGAAGGCGAGTTCACACCCTGGCTTACTCCATCTTTACAACTGTACTTAGCAGTACCCTCCTCTGGTCAGGAAAGCTTCTCTGAGACTTGTGTTTGTGAGGAAGAGCTCATGCCATGGCCCCAGACAGACAGGCTTTAAGATCATAGCTTAGTTTCAGACAGACTATTTTAATTGGTATGGTTCCCAAAGCAAAGAATAATCAGCCTTGAGTTTTAAATTACCCCGGAGGAAAGTCTCTTTGGCACGCAGTGGGAAGGTACTTGCAGCACGAATTCTCACTCCCCATTTGATGATGCAGCTTTGGCTCCTGATATCAGCAGGTAAAAGCTCAGGGTGGATCTTAGAAAATCCTCAAAATTACCCTCACTTCTGCCCCAGGGCAAAGCTCAGGGCTGGTGTCTGAATGGTGAGACCATGCTTGGACCCATGGTCCGGTGCAAGCCACGACCAATACTCACAACTCTTCCAACTTCAGTTCACATCACCAGTGGAAGGTGGCTTAAGTTCAACACCTACGTAGTGTCTTAGGAAGGGTTGAGCTTGTGTTTCCTTTGTTCAGTGTGCATGGATGGGGTTTTGGGTCTATGTTCTTCCCCTGCCAGAGCTCTCTAGAGCAGAGGTGCAGAACCGCATGCAAACTAGACAGGTGCTGGGTAAACCTGGACTGGAGGGTAGGCTCAGAAGTGGTGGAGATTGACCAGCTGTGCATGGGGAGAACAGAGTTATATCAGTGCCAGGTGCTGCAGAATATCCTCCCCATTTCAGCACATGGAAACTGCTTGTGCTTTCTCCGTATGGGGAATTATGTGGCAAAAGCAGCTGGTCGCACCGCGGTGTCTGGAGGCAGAGAGAAACTGTGCTGCTCTTAGGGAGATAATAAAGACCTGAACATCCACAGGCTTTGAAAATAATTCTCTGAGTAAAGTGTGCTCCTAATCCTGCCTCTCCCGTGACATTCCTGCCTCCCTGAAGATCTTTGTCTCCTGCTCGGCTCTCTGAAACAGCTCAGCAGGAAAACTCGTGTTAGTTAAAAATAGTGGCTTGGGGATAGAGATTACAACCAGGGCAACATAAATAAGACATTTATTTTCAACAAATGGGATAGGGTGTCTGATCTGCCATGTTTGCATTTGACATCTGCAGAAATTTAAGGCCCGATATTTGGTGTCCAGTGCATCCATAACAATGTGGATTCATCACAGCCCTAATTACAGCTCTTGGGCAGCTCACATGGGATAGCATGAGGCTTATTTATAGGTAATATTTATAAACAGACCCACAATCTTCCTAGGAAAAAGGCTCTTAAAGCCAGACGTGTTACGGCGATTACTCTGAGAGCCGTTGCGGGGACCGTCGCTGCACAAATCCTTTCCGCCTGCCAGGCAGGGACCGTGCGGCATCGCTCCCCCGCAGCGGGCGAGTGCCAGTGTCCCCATCCCACCCCTGCCTCAGCGTGCAGCTCCTGCCTGGGTATCCAAACTCATTTGCTGCACTTTGTGATTTCTTGCAGGGGAAAGAGGATGTCTGAAAATAGCGATTTCCCAATGCCACCGAGGGCGTGTGACAAGCACAAGCACGCAGTTGTATCTCAATAGGCCGCCGCAGTGTTCAGCTGCAATCATGTGGCTTAATCACCTGACTGCATAAATGAATTTCCCTTGACAAGGTTCGATCCCTTTGGGCCCCTTGACTAATTACCTGCTATTGTGAGAGGCCTGGCTAGTTGGGAAAAGCAACTCTTGTCCCCAAGCAATAGCAAAATAGAGAAATAAACACAAAAGTCTGGAGATCAGAGGGTGCTCATTTACTCTCCATATTTAGTGCCACATAAAAGGCGGTTAATTATGTTCCTCTTTCATGACAAAAGTAGCTTTTGCAAACAGTTTCGCTTGTTTGTTCTCTTTTTTAAACAAAGGTACCTGTATTTTTGTCTTCCTAATCACTCTGTAGCACACAGCAGCCTTGCAAGGAGGAACTGGCAAGGAACTATGTCACCCAGCTCCACACGACTTGGGTTTCTCGGTATCCTGCAAAACAGAGGACAGAGCTTCCTGTCCCTTGTAGATCTCCTTGATCAGAGCTGCAAATTGCTACCAACATAGAGGAGCTGCCTGGCAACTTTGCTGGGTCTATGTGGAGGTAAGGGCTGGTGAGAGCGTGCAAGGCAGGTAGGATTCAGGCCAAAGAAATGATGCAATACCTGATCCCCAAAGGGAAGGGCTTTTAGTGTTTGCTTGTAACTGTGCATGCTCACAGGCATCATTTTCCATGCATGCGCGTGGCGAAGATGTAAGAAAAACATTTGATAAAGTAACTGAGTTGCCCAAGAAGAGAGTTGGCATCTCTTTAGAAGAAGCCATCAAGTCTACGGTGCACGTGGAGACCTTTAGTTTATTCTGCCAGGCTTGCCCTATTCATTTCTGGCTCTGTGAATCTGGAAATGGAAGGCGACAGAGCATATGGCTCTTTGATCCTGCGGAGTGGTGGAGAGGGTGTTGAGATGCCAGTGCTTTCCCTGCACTGCACTTGGGTGCCAGGTGATTTGCAGTCCCCTGCCAGAACAGAGCTACCTATAAACTTTAAAAGGCTGGGATCAACCCCTCTTCTTTTCTATTTTTAATTTTTGTTTTTCTGAATATGCAGAAAACAGCCCCAAATTGTCCTAGATCAGCCTCTGTTCTGACGTGCTGTCTCACACCTCTTTGGTGTCAAACTCTTTTTTAGGTAGTGCTAGAAATCTCAAAGATGAGAAGAGACGAGCCGTCTGACCTGTGCCTTTTCTTAGAGCATCACACGGCCATGGCTCACAAGCTGGCATAAAGCAGCTCCACTGGTGTCAGTCACCCCGTGCCAGCCTGGTCCTGCCCTGGGATGAGCAGAAGGTCTTCTCCTGCCCTTTTTGGGGAGAAGAGGTCTCTTTGGTATTTCCTAGTAGGGATGCTCTATTTATAACTGATAATCCCCTGAGAAAATGATCAGGAGCAACCTAAGGTCATTTTCTATTCTTACATTTTTTGCTGTTTTAAGCTCCACCTAGGATAATGAAGCTGCTATAGGCAGGCAAGCTGAAATCCATCTGAAAAGGGGCCTTAGTAACAGGCAGTGGTGCGTTGGTCCAAGTTTCAGTCCTGGCTCACTTTGTGCAGTGAAAACTCAGGAGAAAGATGCATCTCCAGGGATTCTCTTTGAAGGCACACAGTGGATTTATGCTTTGAAAATGTAATTTCTTCTCCATTTTTGTTACGATTTGATCTTAATGTGAATCTTCCAAGGAAATTTCCACTCAGGAAACACCCATATTTCAAAAGCAAGTTTTTCACAGAAACAAATACACTTCAGTGAGACTTTTGAAGAGTGAGTGTTTCTCAAGGTAAGGATGATAGAAGATAAGAATGGGACATGTGGATTCTGACTCCTGCCAACTAAGAAATAATACATGTAAGACACTTGGCTTGGACCTGCAAGGATTAACTTCAAGACCCTGCTCTAGGTTGTGAGGTGTCATAAGCCCAACATCCTAACCTCTGGCTTTTTCAGTAGTTTGATGAAGAGCAAGTCAGTCAGCATTCCTCTGGTCTGTCTGACTTGTAAGCAACCCCCTTCCCCATCATTCAATGCAGACAGTTCTTTCCCAAGTTAAAGGTTTATGTTTTCACCAGCCTGCTTCCCCCGAGCAGGGAGCTTTCACTGTGTGTTCATCAGGAAGTTGCACTTGATATGACTCATATCGTGACCAAGTTGCTGCAGCTCTGCTTCTATACGATCTTGTGTAGCTCCTTTCTGGGATAAAGAGATTTACCCTCCACAGATACTGCTGCACATCTTGGCAAGATCAGTTTGCAAACGGCCTTGACCCATGGTGCCCAATTAAGCAATGCACAGCTGGTCCAAACTATGGAGCAGGATTACCTTCTCCTGGTTCCTGATTTGCAATCTGCGTGTCTTCAGGGCGAGAGGGTGTGCACCAGCAGCGAGGGCATGCACCTCGTTATTCCATGGAACGGAGACCTTCCCTGCCCTTGACTTCTCGCACCCCTGCAGCCAGGGTGAACGATACTAGCATCTCTCTCTTGGAGCCTTTTGGACTGACTTCAAGCTCTCTTTCTGTGTATGTTTAATTTCTTGCTGCCCAAATTAATTTCCCCACTTGTAATTTTTTTCTACTGACTTTAATGAAGCTTTCCCAAGACTCCTAATCTTGATGACCTTTCTAAGAAGAAATACAAGTCAGTTTGTTTCCCCAGGCAGTTTTTCCTAATTTCTTACAGCTCTGTTGACAACACATTCCCACCTCCCTCCGGTTTCCTCTGGATATGACTCCTCTCCTAGCACTAGAGAGAGTAATCAATACCAGGAAGAAAACCAGCCTTTTTGGCTGCTTGCTGGGAAAGCAGTTTGTCCTGTTTAAGCAAACTCTGGAGAGGGTCTGTTAGACACAAACTGGAGTGAATTACCACCTCTCATGAGCTGACAACTCACGTCTACTGTTTTCCTTATGCTGATGCTTTCATAGTCTGCATCAGCCACTAGCATCCTCATTGGGGTTTCTTCTCAACTGACTGCTGAGATTCTTGTTGAGGACCATCATATGACTTTTTTTTTTTGCACTATGATGTAATTATAGTTTTTGCGGCCAGAGAAAGTAGAAGACATTTGGAGATGATCAGCTGAAGCATCAGCTGAAGCTCAGGTCTTCAGACATATTCTGCTGTTGAAATCAGCCTTAAAAAGCCAGCCTAAATGACTTGATAAGGGTCACCCAGGACATCTGTGGCAGTGACAACTGAACTTTGGTCTCCTGAGTCCCATGCTAGTGCCCTAAACTGAAGATTATTGGTACTGTCTTCTGCAGGAATGGGAGAGAGGAGAGGTATGGATTTCCAAGTACAAAACCTCACTTCTTCAAACCTCTTTGAAGTCCCTGGAGCTAAATCTTTCTTGTACAACAGGACCAATATAAGCAGGACAAAAATAACAGTAACCTTCAACTCAGATTGGCCTGCTATCACAACAGCCTTTTTTTTTTTCTTTCTACCCCTCTTTCTTTTTCCACTTCCATATTGAGGGCATTTAAAGAACAACAAAGACTCAAAGGCTATTCATGGGGTCTGGATTTCTGGCACCACTTGAGCTACCGTGGAGGAGAAACATCTCTGTATTCAGATGACTCGCTGACTCTGTCATAGCCCTGGTAAAACGCTGTTAAAAATAGTTATTTCTAATGACATATTCCAATGCAATGGAGATTCCTGTGTACACTAATTTGCTTTGAGGATTGCATCATCCTGAAGGAAGTGTAGCCAGAGAGATTTAAAACAAAAGTGGTCTGTCTCCAGGCTGAGCTATGATACTTGGCAGCGATACTACTCTCCACTGAGCCCAACATGCTGTTTTAACATACTGCTCCCCTCCTTGTAACGTCACTCTGGAAGGATGGCATTTCTTGTCTCCCGATCCGTAAAAGATACTGTATGAGCTATTCAAGCTACCAGTGTCCTCGAATGAGGTTATTACTCCACATGGGATCTTGTACTGTGAGCATCACCAGGATTTCAGGGGGATTGTTCAGGAAGCAAAATGTTGAAGTAGAACCTCTCATTATTAAAGCAAAAGCTAGTGAAAACTACTAACAAATTGGATAAAGGACTGACATATTTTTCCCTGTTACTGTCCCAGTATTGTATTGGCTAGGGTCATAAGTTATGAAATGAATTGAGAGGATTGGATGCCCAGGAGGAGGAGAAGGATTTCTTTGCCCACCTCCAAGATTTGCACAGTGGAAACAATCCTAAGGCACACATTTTCAACCTCAAAAGCTGACATATGTCCCTTACTACCTGGAGGAGACACCTCTGGGTATTGGCTTTGCGATGGGTAGAGCTGGTGAAAGGGCAGAATGTGGATTCTGGTTGTCTGTGGAAGAGCAGATAACTGGACAGTCAGCCCTAGTAATGTTCACCAAAAAAATGTGGATAAACAACACTGGGAAGTTTCTACCCATTGTTGAAGGCCCTGAGAGAGTTGTGCTGAAGGTTTGCAGTGCTGGTACCTCTTCTTCTTCCTCTGTAAAACCCTGAAATGCAAAGGGAGGAGCATCTAGCTCTTTCCTCTGTTTATAACAGCACCTTGGTGGATGCTTGTCTCTTAGGTGAAGGGCAAACACATTGGCTCTACTGTAGGAAATGTGAACTGTGGCTGCATGCGAGAGCTGAAAAATCATGAAAAATCAAAGAGTTGATTTTTCTTTTCTGTTGGTATGAGTGACTGGAGTAGAAAGAAAAGAGATATCTTGGACTGAATGACAATAAGATTTTTTTTCTTTTGAGATCACAACTAATGAAAACATTGCCTGTCAGAGTTCAAGGAGCATCTGGACGACACTCTTAGTCATATGGTTTAGTTTTAGGTAGTCCTGCGAGGAGCAGGGATTTGGACTAGAGATCCTTGTGAGTCCCTTCCAGCTTGAGATATTCTATGATTGTCTTAAAAAAGAAAAAAAAATCATTGAGGAAATCAAACATTGGTCCAAAATGAAAAATAAAGGAAAAGAAATCATCTTGGCTTTTATAATTTCACTTATTGACAAATCCACCATAAACTCACAGAGATTTATGGTGAAACTTAATAGGACCTGGATAAAGAAAGAAGAAACTGCTTGATAAATAAATGTTACTCTGTTTTAGGACCGATAAATGGAAAGTACTTGTTATGGTACATTCCTGACATTAGTGGTCATGTGATGGGGATATGGGAGTGGATATGGATGGGTAAAGTGCTCCTAGGATTTGCGTAGCACAACCTTCTCCCTCTGGTTCTGTCCCTCAGAAGAAAGGAAACTGCTAGAAACCTGTCCAGAAATCAGAGGACAAGGTGTCCTGTAAAGGACTAACCCCCTCGAGTTCCCTGGTACATCCATGTCAAAAAATGATTCCTAAGCAATCTCTGCTGAAATGTAGGGCTATTGCAATTATATTATGACTTCCCTCCCACCGCACAAAGTGGTTATTAATTAAACTGCGTAACAATTCTGCCTGGTATTTAAATGTTGTGCACAGATTATCTTCATAGTTCATTATCCATTCCTACGGAGATCAAAAAGCATGGCTCTGACTCCGAGGAATATCTCAGTTAAAAAATGTAATCTTTTTGTTGCACCAATCTGCTAACTACCTGTAATCGGAGGGACATCTGCCCACTCCATCAGCTGGGGGCAGCTCCTGCCTCTGCAGCTCAGCCTTGTACGGGAGCTGCCTGATGAATTTATGCTCCACTTCAAAGGACTTCAGTGGGATAACTGATCAATTAAAAGCAGAAGTCATTTAATCTGCTTTAGATATGCTTTCGATGGCGAAGTTTAGAGGTGCTTAAGTTTAAAGTTGGCAGTTAGAGGTTTCTTTTACGTTCACTGGAACAATCACTCCAGAATCCTTTTACATTTTCTCAGTGGAGAAAAACGTCCCTTTCTAGAGGGCGGTTCTTCTGACCTCTCTTAGATGCTTATTTTAAGATGAGATCACTTCCCGTCTCGTCGTTGGCTGTAAATGAGGCCGAGGGTGAATATGTCTCAGTTAATCTTTTGGATGCCTAAATTAGGGTAGATGGGCTGCACCCTGCCATGCCCCTCCATGTTAGTTGGGCTATGGGATTTCCCGGCTCCCAGTCAGGGAGTGGTGTCTGCCTCCTTGGTGGGTTTGTTTACTGAGCTCAAGCTCTGGACACTTTCTAGTTCCTCCGTACATGAGCCATAGGACATCCAAAACTGAGGATGAGTTTGCAAGGAGGGTGTCAGGTGAAGGGGAGACCCATCCTAATAGTTTTATTTGGAAATGAAGCATGTTGGATATAACCTTGTTGCACAACAAAAAAATGGAGTTCATGGGAGTACCTTTACAGAGCCAGCCTTCAGAGGAGCTCCCGCAGCCCATGAGAGTCTGGCTGAGCTGGGAATACAGTCTGGGAGGCTTCAGTCTCTCTTCTGCTCTGTAATATACACTTCAAGCAAAAGGGATCGTGCTCTTCACCTGCAAGAGCGAGCGGACCCAAGGAGAAGGCAGGAGCTCAGCATGCTAACAAGCTGCATGCCTTTGTTACTGAGGGAATAAAATCTCTTTGCACCTATTATTCCTCTCTGTGCCCATTTATAAGTGTTTCCACAATGCAAGAAGTGTTGTTCAGAGTTCTCTGTGTCTGACTTGTTTTTTTAAATCTCTGTTATACTATTATCTGGAGCATATTAACCCCTAGGTGCTTAGGTTTTTAAATGTATAAGAGATGCCAGAGGGAGGGAGAAAGAAAAAAAAAAAAATCTAATCCTGCTTAAAAAAAGAGCCAGAAGGTGAAATAGCAGAATAATCACTCTTTAACACAATTTGCTGTCACCTTCACCACAAGGTCCCTTTGCTCTGATACCCGGAACTGAGACAAACTCGGCTAAGTCGCTGCAATTCAAAAAACATGCACATGCACACAAACAAATCAGTGCCCAGCAGTTCCCTATGGTACAATTGTTGGAAGCACAAACCATTTTTAAACTGATACCAGAAATGAACTTTTATTTTCAATCATATTTACTGTAAATTAGGAATTACTCTGTAAAATGCAATCTGTTAGGCAAAATGCATCCTGTCAGTTCCAATTAACCAGCTAAAAGGTTGTTAATGAATAAATATTGACTTTTAGAGGAAATGCTTCTTAACCAGCTGCAGATCCATGTGCATGATATTTGACAAATGATCAATATGGAGCTGGTACGCTCCTGCTAACCTGGAGGTAACTGTTCAAAATGCCTAGGCACAGTGTTAAATGGCAAGTGGCACGGTGGACCAGCTGTAGGGACAGAATAAAGAGATAGAATCATAGAATGGTTTGGGTTGGAGGTAGATCATCTAGATCATCTAGTTCAAGCTCCCCTGTCATGGCCAGGGACACCTTGCAGCAGATCAGGTCGCTCAAAGCCTCATCTAACCTGGCCTTGAACGCTTCCAGGGATGGAGCAGCCACAGCTCCTCTGGGCAACCTGTTCCCGTGCCTTGCCACTCTCATTGTAAAAATGCCGAGATATTGCAAAGCTGCCTTGTGTTGATGCATCCAACTCTACTGCGACTTCTAAAAGTAAGCACCCAAGAGTGTAAACTTGGAGGCAGAAGCCAACCATTCAAGCACTCCTGCAACTTTCACTTGATTTTTCAAAGCTTTGAGCGCTAATGAGAGCTGAGACAGCTCAGCCCCTTTCCAAGTCAGACCTTTTATTAGATACTAAAAATATGCATGTAGGTGCTGTACAGACTGACTCTTTAGGCTTCTAAGAGTTTGTCTGACAACCGTGTCTGGAAAAATATCCCACAATGACACTCCAGGGCTGTGTTGTGTGGTGTATATGGCGACTGGCACTGAGCTCTTTGCTAATCCAGGAAGCTGAGTCCTTGAGCCAAATGCCATTGTGGGGCGTCGATTCTTGAAATCCAGCAGAACTGGATGGGTTGTAGCATCTGTGAGTAAGGGAGAGCCAGGCAAACCGGAAGATCCCATGGTGAAGGATCATGACTGGGGTTCAAATCCTGGCCCCAGGCTGCACTTTCAGGGCTGGTCGTATAGTTGCTCTAGTTCTCATTTGTATGTGAAAGAGAGATATTAGTGGGACTATTTGGCTGAGAACTGTGAGTGGAAGGGTCCTTGGTAAGTCAGAAACCTCTGGATCCCAAGTATGGAGTTAATTAAACTTCCAGAAGCTTCAGTCACTTCATTAGTAATGGCTAATGTGACATGCCATGACACGTAGTCCACAGCATGGACTACAAAGCACTGCTTTGTTTCACGTGACTTCTTCTGTAGGAACTACAGCTGTATGTGCCCCAGGACATTGTTGGGCACCTGGCTCTGGGAGAGGTGGGGATGGAGGAAGGCGTCCATGTCGTGGGAGGTTATTGGAGCTTCTTGGGATGACCAGGGCTGTCAAGTGCACCCCGTTACAGTCTTTGTTTTTTCTTCCATGTCCTATATGCATGAAATTAAAGGTTTCTTTGTTCAGTGCTTCAGCACTTCCAGTTGTTCCTGCACTAAATAAAAGTACCTTTCGACCTATCGTTTCTAAAAACAGAGTGTGTGAAACATGACAGCTGTCACTGGACATTGACTGAGAGTTTAAAGAGTTAAATGGTTTTCCCCGTATTGGTGTTTCAAGTGTTTTTCTTGCTTGAACAGAAACAATTGTCTCTGGCTCCCTGGGCTGAAGATGATCAAGATTATGAAGTTCATAGATGCTTTGCTGCTTTGACATCTAAATGGAAATGAGTCCATCATCTGGGACTCCTCAGGAGACCATCAGCAAGATTACTGTTTGAACTAAGCCAGTTGCTGTAGAGATTAAAAGGGGCCTTGTGGAGAGGTATTAGATGGGCAGGATGGTCTTTATTCTAAATATCCTGCTGATCACTCTGATGTGGTGGGTTTGACTGATTTTGTTATGTGAGGGCTCAAAATTTATTCCAGTTGCCCTTGTGGTACTTGTGACCCTGCAGTAGCAGAAGGCTGTGACATCTTGCCGTTTCAGATGTATTTGCTCCTTTCTTGCTGCTGATCCTATTTACCTGGTTTACTTTTACCTTTGAGCAGAACAGCATGGCCCAATACGTGCAGGGCAATTCAATAATTAGATCACCTTTGGGATATATCTGGCATCCAAGAGCATGTTGGTGAGGTGCTGTGCTCAGTCTAACAAGCCCCATTTCTCAGCAGGACTATTTCGCATACCTGTGGTGGTCCAGATACAGCTCCTGGCTCTGAGGTGGCTCATTCAGTGCTCACTGGAGGATTTTTGGTGTATGTCCTACTGCGTGTTGAAGGCAGGACCTTAGAGACTTCTTGCCTGAAAAGTGTGTTGGGATATAACTCAATGATTTTCTTCCTAGGCCAGGAATTTGGAATATAAGTGAGTATTTGAAGGCTCTTTGTGATAATTATGATACAATTATGTTGTTCACTGAAAGGACAGCACGTGTATAGATTAGATTTATACCCAAAGTCAAGTGCAAGGGACCCCGCCTTCCATGGAAGTGTATCACAAGATTTTTCTCGAGCTCTAATACACAGCAGGAACTTGTGCGCAGTGATGCTCTCCCTGTCCAGTTGCTTTAGTTTCTGCGCCTCGGATGCACCTAGATTCCTCTCACGTTCTCGTTCGTGTGATAAGTAATGCAGCACAAATTATGGGAATGGACATTGGGTGCATCAACAACAGTAAAAGCTAACAGCATTGCGCAGGGGCCAATAAAGCTGAGATAAGAACTGCTGGGCTTTTCTCTTCTTCATTGGCAGTTAAATGTGATTTCTATTATCTCACTGTTTGCTTTAATGTTATATGGAACCTGTCGAAGTCCCATAGTCTTGCTGCTCACTGTTCCACTAGAAAGAAAAGACTCCATAAATTACAGTACCTTTTTCTGCTGAAAGGTGTGTAAAACTATTCCATCTAATTCATGGTCCCCTTTATCATAAGAGATAGTGGAAATGCAGAAGATTAGCAAGGTCAGATGAGTTTGGGATATCGGGCCAAATCCATAAATCTTCTAAGTTTACTGCATTCTCACCATTATCCCTATAGACCTGCGGCTACCTATATCTGCCTCTTGCATGTTCCACCTCCAGTTCATCCTCTCCCCTAAAGTCCCCTCTTTTAGAAGCCTGCTGGCCAAAGCTACTGAAACTACAATAATCCAATATATGCTAGAGAGGACGTGATTTATGGGATGGCAAGTCTTGTGAACCTCTGCACTCAGGCTATTTCCTCATGTCCCCGTGTAGACAGTAATGGGAGGCAGGTATCTTGAAGAATGATTGAGAAGGTCATTACCTGTACAAAGTGTCTAAACTAATTAGTTCAGGTGTAGCCTCATGCTAACCTCACTACACTGTTCCTCTTCAGGAGCTCTTTCTTGAACTTCTGCATAAAACTGCCTTGCATGGACCCAACATACACCTCGAGGCACTTCAAGGTGTCAGAAACTTTACGTGTTTTTGTTCTACCTGTGGAGAGAAGCTTTGCTATTAACCTTTGCACAGTAGCATCACTTACTAACCAGACTGGACTATCATTCTCTTGTCTCTGCTGGTCTCAGCACATCTCAGCTTCTGCCTAGTCAGACTTGACCTAGCAGCATTGACTTCTAGAGGATGGCTTCGATAACACAGTTGAGTTCTTGCTGGGGGCCGTAAGTTCCCTCTCTGGAGCTGTGCTAGTGATGGCTGTAAACCAGCCAGAACACAACATGATTGTATAAGGTATGTGTGATACAGGAAGGAGACTCAGTCTCTTTGGTAAGGGTCCAAATCTTCAATATGATCAGATTTCTTCAGCTGGCCATTTGTAGAGTGATTGAAATATCAGGGGCATAATAAAAATCTCCCAGGACACATTGCTCGTCCTGTGCCAAAATCCTCATCATCCCGGTGTTGTTATCAACAAAAGGTTGTAACGTTACTACTCAATATTTATGTTGCAGAATAAATCAGGAACAATTGGGCCATATTGTGTTATATACTACACAAATAAGTGAAGTTGCATCTCCTGCTCCAGGGAATTTGTAAGATGTGCAAGGCATGTAAGGCATGGCAAAGGTTGCTGGCTTGGAAGGGAGAACCTCCGTGGCAAACCATGACATTTTCCCATCTCTGGGCTCTCTTCTCAGCTCCCTACACCAGCAGAACAACCTTCAGATATTTTGAAGTAACTTTTATGGGACTAAAAGTTACTTTATGGGAATTGGTACGGGCAATGGGAAGGAGCCAGTAGATCAGCTCTGGTTCTGGACCAAAACAGAAGGATCCAGCAGATAAGATATATTTAAGATCATTGAAAGAAAATACCGAAGGGATGAGGGATAAAGTACCCTGTGATTACTTCAAAACGGTCCATGCCTTTTTCTAGCCTACTCCTGCCTTGAGTATTACTCTCCTACCATTGCAATCTCACCTGAGCCAAGAGCTGATTCCTTAGGTCTTTGCATGAAGATCACCAATGTCCCACAGACTCTGATGGTGGTCAAATTTACATGCAGCTGGGCTAGCCAGGATCTAGTGACTCCTCCCAGCTAGGAATTAGTGAGCAAATTGCACCCTGGACCCAGTTCTGGGAGACAAAGGGGAAAAGTAGAGGATATGTGTTGAGTCAGATCTTACTGGAACCACGCTGAGGTCTGCACAGTCCTACTTAGTTAACACCTTCTTGTGGAGGGAAAGAACATGCAGGCTGATTTCAGAGCTGGAAAAAAGGTAAGTTTTGAGCTGGCAAACATGTGCAAGGAGGGAGAGGCAGAGCACATTCACGGTCGCCTGTGGAGAACACGTTGCGGAGTAGCAGGACTGAGGATTAAGGGGAATCCATTCCTTGTGCTCACAGCAGGAAAGGATAGCAGTCTTGTCATCCTCTCAGGAGTTTCTTTTCAGACACGTTTTTAAATAAGAGAGGATGGTGATTAAATTCCTTCCCTGGGAGCTTGCCTTTCTGGGATGCACGAAAAAAGGAAAGGAAACATGTAAACAAATATTAAACAGACAGACCAGCCTCCCAGATTTAATCAGGCTCCGGGCTGTTGCTTGGCTTGCCTTTTGAAGGAGATATATGTGCCTGTGTTTCTGTGCTCACCTCTGTTTGCATTAGCCTTTCTGCAGCCTCCCTCCATCTTCATCTCTGTACCCGTCGCTGTTTCTCCTTGTGCCTGAGCTGTACGGTGAACTGAAAATTTTGAAGTGGGAGTGGGACTTTTGCTGGTAAGAGTTCCTCTCCAAGTGGATTTGGAGATGACATTTGATTATTCAGAACAGCTTTTGAGTCCATGAAGAGGTTACCGAGAGGTGGGTAGTGAGGTCAGAGTTTGCTACCGAGAGGCACTTTGGCACCCAAAGCCAGCCTGTGGGTGCAGGCAACGCTGCGTCTTTTAAACATTTCAGACGCATCCTGCTACACTGAGCTGCACCTCACAAGTATGTTCTGTTGCATTATGTCAGCAGCTGACATGACATGAGGTAATTGGATTTGATATGACATAATCCACCCATAACACAACATGTGATAGATGAAAGGACTTTCCCTGAGGCAAACAGAAACCAGCTGGTACTATACAACACCTGCAAAAAGGGAAGGTTTTTAGTCATCTCCTCCTGCCTGGCAGGGGTGGCAAGTTGTTCAGTCTATGCACATCCCTAATTGAGAACTCAAAACGATTAATTGGTTTTTAAAATACTGCTGCACGTTTTATTGGGTTTGAAACAAACGAAAGTTTCCATAAATTCATATCAGCCACCCTCACAAAAAAAGAAAAAAGAAAAGCCAAGCTCAAGTGAACTTCTACAGTGTATGAGATATGATCAGTTTGCTTCAAGCTCTTCTGTTCTAAAGTACCTTCTGCTCATTCTTGATATATATGTGTGTTTAACCTCAGTTTTACTATTAAGGAGAACACTGATGGGCTGATACCCATTTAGATCTGATCCTGAGCAGAGCTTCTTGTGGTGCTTCCTGCTGTTCTGCCAAAACCAATGACCTCTATGTGGTCAGACTTAGCTGTATCAGAAGTGTCACTTGGAAATGTCACAGCTGAATTCCACATTTGATTTTGTTTTCCTTGGGGACATCCCAGACTGTGATATCCCCTGAGTGGAAAGGGAAAGCCGTGAACAGAAGATTGTTCATGGCTTAGAAAAGTGTTTTGGTACCTTCGTTTCTGAAAGAAGACATCCTGTGAAAAGAGCTGGAGGGATTGGAGGAAGACTTGCTTTAGATGAATTAAAAGGGATCTGATCCTAAAGGGACCTGTGCCCCATCTACTTTCATTCAGGTTGCTGTCATTCAGCTGTTTTACAGGCTTCCCTTTCAACATTACTTTATGGAACGCTGTCACCTCTTCACTCTACACCTCTTCACTGCAAACGTTTCAGAAAGGTTTAAAAAAAGTAGTATTAGGAAATCCTGAAAAATATCAAGATGGGAAGGAGAGGGTGTCATTTTCAATATATGTGTCGTAATTCCTCTTGGCTTTGATGTATAGCTCCTGTCTTAAGCAGTTTAGCATAGACTGTCTTGTTCATGTGGCACTCACACTTTCATGACCACACTCCTTATTTTGTGAGCTGCAGCATCTGAAGGTTCATGTTACATCACTTGATTGTCAAAGAGATGAAATACTCCTTTTTTTCTCTTTTCAACCCTAACCCTACCCCCGGTGTTTTTGTCCTAAGGAAAACCAAACAAAAATAGCAGATGATAAGACAACAGTGCTTACTGGTATCCAAGGCTTTGGTTCACGTAGGGGAAGCAGGACTTTCCCTGCATTGCTGCCACTAGTACCAGCACTCTTATGGTCCCTCGGACTTTCCTGTTCTCCTTGCTGGCCTTGCAGTAACTAGGCTGGGCTCTGATGAACTTCTTTTATAAGCAGAAGCAGCTCAACTACAAAAATGAAGCATATGACTTATTATGATGATCTCCAAATAAGAGGTGATTTTATATTCCCGTCAAAGGCTCTGCTGCAGGTTCCTCTCGCTGGTGTTTCCAAGAGCTTCTGCCAAGTGTTGCCATCCCGGTGGCTGCCCTAGTGAGCAAAGGCAAACTGCATTTCAGTGCTGGCCTTGAATGTCCTTCAATGGGGGTTGAAAGAGGTGCTGAATGTTGTTCTAAGCTGTTTCCTTTGTGATGCCTTTAGTATAAATCTCTGCTCTCTTTCTTAAAAGCCAGCTCAGCCACATGAACTAGGCTTTACTTTATGAGGCTCATTATTTTTATATTGATGTTCATTTTCTGAAAATAGTGTGAAAGCTAAATGCATACAGCCCCCTAGACGTTTTAACAAAATCATATTTCAGTTGCAGTATTGATTGTCTATCTATAAAGCGATATATGGCCAGGAGTTAATGTTAACAGTGCACTATGTTAACTGAAGTAATGTAGTGAAAAACAAAAATGAGAGTTGGGCCTGCTTTACTTTTTGCTGCAGTATGGCACCTCCAGCTGAGCTTTATTGCCTCTCCCGAGTGTTAGGTAATCACAGAGATGACCTATAGCAGTTTCCCTTAATGGATGATAAGCAAAATCAGCCAGAGTTCATGGTTGCGAGTATGGGGGTGGCACATAAACAATCCTCCTTTCATTGTGTTTACACACACTTTGTTTCTGTCCTTCGAGTACGAAGCTGTTGGGTGCAAGTTCAATGTTAAAGTGATGCCTACACTTGGTTACTTCTATACACTCCTGAGGTCTGGAAACTGGTGCTTGCTTTGCTGCAAATGGGTGGAATTTTTATAGGAACTGTATTTGTTCAGTCATTTTCTCCCAGTAAATGAGGCTTTAAGGCTAAACCCAGGCAATTGTTTAGGCTGCAAAGCCATTCTTTTATGATTACTGCAAATACACAAAACGAGTTGGAAGACCCTGATCTACATTATCTCCATCTATAATGGGGTGGATCAGGTCCTGTTTTCAGAATTCAGCACCATCCCAGCAGACCCATAATCAGACAGATTTTCTAGGTGCATTGATTATTTTTTCTTAGTCTTGAAAAGGCCTGAGTATTTTGTTTCTCTGTATTTACATATGGGAACATTGATAAGTAGAAGAACGTGGTGATCTGGCCAAAATCACATTGTTCCACTAGAGAAGTAAGCAAACCTAAAAACTCTTTGGAGTAAAAAGACTGTGAGGGACCCCAACCAATGATCTAGTCTGTCCCTCAATCACTATGGCCCTTCCATTCAAACAAAAACTTTTCTATCTTGTTTTTAAAATATTCCAATGATGATAATTTCAAAGATTACTCCTGCACTTCCTGAATAAGGAAGTTACGCTGTTGTCTGGACTAAAACCCCCTTAAACCAATCTGATCTGAACTTTCATCTCCTGTCCACTGTGGCAGTGGGAAAAAGTTTATCCCCTTTGTCTTTGAAGCTGCTTCTTACGTGTTTGAAACTACTGCAATGCCACTTTTCCATATTCTTTTCTCTGGTCATTCCTGTTATTGTTATACACAAATCATGTTTTTGGGCTCTCTGGTGGTGGTTTATTTTTTTGTTTGTTTACTGGAGTTTGTTTTGTTTTGTTTTGTTTTTGAATCTCCTTTTCTTGCTTTCCTATTACCTAACTTCTCCTGACATACAGTGGCCAAAACGTGGAAAAGTTCTCCAGTAAAGCCTTTACCAGCAGCAAACAGAGCAGAAGGCTTTCTTCACACATCTCAAATATGATGGTGCTCTTTGCATGCCTCAGCATGGTGTTTACTGTTTTCAGCATAACCCTGTTGATTCACACCTATCTGCCAATTCGCTCTAACCCTTCAGTCCTTCTCTGCAGAGCTGCCACCCAGTCTGTTGTTCCTGGCTTGTAGTCGTGCAGTTGTTCCTCTCTGATCTTGATATTTGTTAAAGACAAAAGCTCATTTGCATCCTATTTTTTCAGACCACTCCTATCCTTTGCCAGGATGATTTTGAACTCTAGCCCTGTGTTTTCAGGCATGCTGGTAGCCCCTCCCTCTATGGTGGTGTGTGTGAATATGTAAACATAAAGGTTATGCTGTCATCCAAATTGTTAACAAAATATTGCAGTGTGACATCCCAGTCAGAACCTTGAAAAATTTTTCTTGATATATACCTCCTTCTTTTCAGTGAGCTGCTGATTACTACTATACTAATATATATTTTTTCCCAGATAGTTTTGCGTAGTCCAATAGCAATAGTTTCACCTAGACCATATTTCTGTACCTTGTTATGAAAAGATATAAGCTGCTGAAGTTGAGGTATGATCTCTACTGCTCTTCTTCCATTCACCCTGCCAAAGTGCATCAAATTGGTTTGGAAATTTGATCTTAAAAAATCCAAACTTGAGTGTTTCTCAGCTTTCCTGGATCTCTCTCAGATCTTTACAAACAGTTTCATTCTTTGTGCTCATATTTTTGTAAAATTGAAGTTAAATTGCTTTTCCACTCTTTCTCTCCTTCTCTCTACAAGACTGTTTTCCATTTCCCTGTAATCACCATCATCCTTCAGGAGATCCAGATGAGCCTTGCTTGAGATTTTTTTAGCTCGCTTCTGAAATACCGTGCTTTCTTGGCCATTTTGTCTCTTGTCCTCCAGGGCTGAGCTGCTGGATGCTCTTTTGTTGTGCAAATCCTTGGGAGATGCATAGAGCAGATATTCAAGTCAGCGTCCTAAATAGACAAGTGAGTGGTCTCACCTAATGGTTGGAACACTTCTCAGTAGCCAGGAGACTTTGATCCTTCATGTCTTTGGAGAGTTACCTGCAGTCATGATGAGGGTCAGGGAAGAGTGGCTGATCTGTTCTATTCCAGCTGCTGAAAGTGTTCCACTTTTCCTATTTAATCCAAAGATTCCCCAAGCTAAGGAGAAGGTGTTTGACTGTCATCCAGTGCCCTTTTCTGGGAGGAGTAGCTTCAGCTTCAAGTCCCTCCTGCTCCAGGGACTACTTTTGTCATTTAATATGATATTTTATGCATTTTTTGATATGTAAACTGGATAATTAAACCACATTAAAGCTCTTCATAGACCTTCATTCAAGTTTAACATAGCATTAATTTGGCTGAGCTTAATTTACTTTGTAAACTGAGTTAGCGGCACTTTAATTCTGAACGAGAGTGAAAGGAGCCTAACGTGGATTAAGTAATCCAAATTAGCTTAAAGTGTGAACAGAAAATGAATTAATTTTCCTGAGTGCCCCAGTGTAGGCTCAATACATCAATCATCCTCTGCTGCGACTGCTCATCCCACGCAGGTGAGGATTCATCTCCAGCGCTTCTCTCCCTCTTTGCTACACGGGCCTCTCGTTTCTCGGTGCGGGTGATGACCAGGTCCTGCTGGAGCATTGATGGTGAGCTGGATTGGCAGCAAGGGACCAGGGGGGTTTTGTCAACAGAAAAGAATGCAAGTGTGCAGAGCATACAGGCAATGCAAGCAGATCTCAACCAACAGTTAAATGAAAAAGGGAGTGAGGAACAACCTCTCCTGATCATAAAAAGGGGAAGGAAAAAAGCTCTTTCTCTGCTTTTAGCTTTGTTCCCCTTTGCTTTAACCACCGCTGTTGATTTACACTGAAAAGAAGAGCCAGGCTCATGACTTCTGAATGCAAAGTATTCCTATAGGACACCATCCATTACTTGTGCTGCGTAAGCACTAATAATCCCGTTGAGAACTCTTTCACTTGTGCCTTGATGCTAATGCCTTCTACACCAGCTTTCTCATGTATCTCCCTCCATCGGGAGCTCTGGGGAGAAAACTAAAATCAACCACAGATTACTCAGACTTGCCGAGTGTGCTCTGCAGACCAGAGAGTACATCCTCATCTCAATTCATGTGCATAACTCCAGTTCACATTAATGGGACTTATGTGCTTACATCCAGGGGAGGCTATTCCCCAATGCCTGACATCTTGTTTCATCATTTATGGTACTGAAACAACCTGCAAATTGGAGAGGTCAGAAATGAATGCCAATACACTGGAGTGGTGCCATGGTTACACACAGACTGGAGATCCCTTCTCTCTTAAACCATGACAGTGCCTGGCCCAGGGCATCTTTGCTCTCTCACTGCTGATGGGATAACTTCTAGATAGTTTTGTAATGTTTTCCCCATGGAATTGAAATAAGACAAAACTTAACCTCCCAAATGCTTTGACATCCCTGTAGAATAGATTTATGACAACCCTACGTGAAAGGGATTTAGCCCTATGGCAACAATCAGGAATTATATATGCCAGGGAAGAAAAGCAGTTGCTGCAAAGGGGATTAATTAGGAGTAATGGGATAAAATTGAGGGGGTGGGGGAGTTTAGTTTGAATATTAGGTCACTCCTATACTGCTGCATTTCTAAGCCCGTGGAACAGTTTCTAAGAGGGGAAATCTTGTCACTTGGGAATTCAAATGTGTACAGAACTGGAAGCTTCTGAATGGACTTTACCTGGCTCAGCAGTAGTGAGGTAGCATGTGAAAAGGATATAAAAAGTGTTCACCCTCCTCATGGTGCATCAGGGCCTCTGACATCCTTTTTTCCCCTCCTCCTTGACCAAGGGGACGGGGGCTGTGGATAACAGAGCTGCTCCACAGAGCAGGTGTTAATATATCTATGCTGTAAAAAAAAGAAACACAAATCAGTGACCAACATCTTTCTTTTCTTCAGAAGTGCTGAGGTCTTGTGGCTTCATTGACTCTGGAAGAATGATTAGTTGGAAACAGAACAATCCTTATGACCACAGGTGTAAAAAACCAAGGTGCAGCTGGGGAGAAGACTGCTATTTGCAAGCTCTGAAAGACTGTGTAAGAGGAGAACATGATGGATCTGCTCTTACGTTACTCCTGCAGCCATAACTGTGTAGCTCCACAAGTTGGGACTTATTAGTGTCTCAGAGTGCCTATACATGGTTTGCATTTTGTCTAGAGTCTGGAGCATCCTACCTGTCCCGTTGACCAGGGAGACACACACACAGGGTGCAGATGTATATGTTGTCCTGCAGACAGTGTGTGCCACCTGGCAGAGCAAGCCTGGGCCTGGCCTCAGGCAGGGTGATGGTGCAGATATATCCAATATTTCTCCTTATAGACATATGCATATGTCAATTATAACTGTGCAATTGTTCATTTTTTAAGGCAGATCCCACTTTGGGTCCCCTTCAACATCGTCACTACGGCTCTAAACGTAGCTCTGAGCAATGTACTGTTCTAACTGAACAAAATCGGTGAAAATGGGGCGGTTTATTAGGATTCTTTAGTGCTGTTCCCTAAACATTTTTGAATCTAATTTTCTTTGCATTCTCCTGAGTTTGTTTTTCTCCCTGACATAATCGATTGGATCACTAGGTTCATAGGTGTGATCTTTTAAGTCTCAAAATGCCCCGAAATTCTGGGGCTGCATTGTCTTGGTACTTTGCACCAGTTTGTGCTTTCCTGGCATAGACCATCCAGGTAGCCTTTTGCTGGGATTTATTGGTGCTCTAGTGGTAGTAGCTGGCAAGAATGTACATCTACTCTATTCAAAATCTTAAAGATTACAGGGGTCATGATGATAATCAAGCCTGGCCTGCTACTCAGAGATCTTCTCTCTACTTGGAGAAAGTTGCTAGAGCAGGAAAACATCATCCCACACTATCAGTACCCTATAGACTGCTCCCTCTTCTCCCACCCTCCTCTCCCACCCACAGTGATGTGTCCGCAAGGAGTGACAGCCTGCTCAACACTACCCTTTCAGCCAGGTGAAGGTTTGCCTGAACCATGATGATGCTGTACCTTCAGAGTGACAGAGCATTTATTTATAGTTAACAGCACTTTTGACCTTCCTCATCTCCTTACTGCTCTTTTAAGTCTGCTTTAATCTCATTACATAAGGAAGTAAGAGCCTTAGAGGGAGAATCTGTACCCTAGCAGGCCAGCTCAGATAAAGCTCTAAGCACTATAGGGTGCAAAAACCCCAGTATCTGGTTACCGGCTACATAGGAATCAATGGAAGTGAAGATGTGACCTGGCAGCCAAGTGACAAAAAGACTTAGAACAAGGCTGGTTCCTCCCTCTGCTTCCCTTTGGTTTCACCAGACTTTTTCCGATTCATGTGGGTGAAGAACAGTAATAACAATAATCAGCCACTGATTTTTTTTTTTTTTTTCCTGAATGATGTTTGAGAAGCAGATTCATCCTTGTCCTGGTGAAACTCTAGAGAGGAGGTGGCCTCCTGGTTTCTATGTCTACAGGGGACTGCTGAAGGCTGTTTTGGCTCATGGCAAAATTGGCAGCAAGTGTAACATTTGCTTTGTGTTCACAGGAGGAATACCAGCTCTGCTTTGGCCAGCCTCCTTCCCACTCCCAACCTGCCCCAGAACAGGAGGCCATCCATCCCCACGTAACCAGCAGAGGTAGCTGGGATGCACTGGGAATGCAGGGAAGAGATGTTTGTGCTGTGCCTAGTATAGACCTGAGTGCTCTGAAGAGACTTTGGGGTTATGTGCTGGCAGCTAAATGGGAAATCCCTCTGTCACTGGGGTTGTGGGAGTTTCTACTTGGGTGTAAGCAGCTGGAGGCAGAAGTCCCATTACCTCCATTTGAGCTCTTCTTTCAGAGACAGAGAAGGTTCCATGGTTTCAGAGCATTGGACATATTCCAGATGGGTGCAGTAAATATCCCTCTCCTGCATAACTCCCCGAAGTCTTGGCTTCTTTTTCCTCTATCCTTGCAGGCTTTCTTAGGGCACTATCACCTCTGGTCTTAAATTTAGCCTCTCAGCAACACTCAGAAAGAGCAGAAGCATTTAATGTCCCATTCTGCGTCCAGGCTGATGCTCCACTTTTTATTGTCTACATATATCTGTAATTATTAACTTACAGCAACATTTCATTGGCCAATAAATGTTAGTTATGGTATATTTGGTAGCTTTATGAAATGTAATTAGTGCTGGAATAGTATGAGATACTGAGGAGCTTCAGCACTGGTAGATGAACCTTTTATCAGCTGTGGGCATTTAATTCACTTTAACAGAAAAGATATAAACAAATAACAATATTGCATCCTTGGACTGGCCTAGTTTCATCTTGTTTGCTTGCCCGGCTGCTGTGTTTCTACAGTTTCCTTATATGATTTTCAGCTCCCACAGGCTTGTAGTAAATTGATCATTGTTAGTTCTGAGATTCAAATTTCCCTTTATACCATCCACAGATCATTTATTACTGCTTATCATATTTCATTGGAACCTGGGAACCTCTGTTAGTTTTAGAGGTCCTTGCTCAAGACTATCAGAAGTGCAGAACAGATAAAATTGGAAAAATGGTGTTACCTAAGCTTTCAAAGGATGGTTTTTTTTTTTGTTCAGTTTGGCAATCAAAGTAAAATATATACCATTTGGATTAAACCAAATTATGGGTTTTTTTTAGGTTATCTGGCCAAAATAAATAACCCCACATGCTATTTTATATGAATCAAAACATTCCCTTCAACCTGGAGAGATGCTTTTTCTTCGATCATTTGTCCAGAAAGTAAACAACTCAAAGACCAGCAACTTTCCAAAGCGCTGGATATTTCAGAACACTTTCAGAGGATGTTGGAGACCTAAATTCAGCTATTGTTTCAGGCTGAGAAAACCAGTATCCAATCCTGCACCTCCCAGGAGAAGACTTCCGTCACTAAGAGAGAAGCTATTGCTGAGTGAGATGCACTCGGTATTTCTCTTTGGCTCCGTTCCACTTTGTGCAATCACTCAGGAGCAGGGGTAGGTTTGGGTCTACCACCTTCTAAACTGAATGTCTTGGATGCCTAAAAGGAGGATCACCTGCACAAGGCAGACCAACTCCAACACGATAAGCTGAGAGATGCTCACCTGAATGGCAGAGGCTGCAGGTCTGATTTACTCTGCCTGAATAAGAGACTCAAATTCGCAAATAATTCCAGGCTCATCAAAATGGATTTTTAGCATGTTTACTCATATCAAAAGAGCTGTCCTGGAGCTCTGCTTATTATTTCTGCTTTCTGGCAAGCTAATGTGATGCAAGTGATGTTTGAAGTCCAGGCACCGTGCAGAACATCCCCTTTAAAACTAGTCTACTTTTCCTGAGCTTTTATAAAGCACTAGTCATGTGGTATCTCAGCACTTTGCACATCTGAAAGCTAACAACACTGCAGGGATCACTCCTTGCTTCTGTTGTGAATGTCTTAGCACAGTCTTCTCTGACTTATGAGATGACTCTTGGCAGCTGTGGGCTGTGGGTGTGGTCACCACAGCAGGCCTCAGCTGTAATGGGCACCGTCATCCCACTGAGATACACCAATAAGGCCATGGCTATTTGCAGATGTGAAATCTCCCTCACTATGAGGTTCCAGTGCTGAACATCTTGCATGGATGAATTATGCGAGCATCTCCTGTGACTCCTCAATAATAGGAATCCTGTTCTTCAAGGACAGATTTAATTTCCAAAGAGACACTAAGCTTGGTCCTGAGTGTCAGTCTCTCCAATGAAGTTTTATTCATAGAATCATAAAATCGTAGAATCATAGAATCATTTAAGTTGGAAAAGACCTTTAAGATCAAGTCCAACCATTAGCCTAACACTACCAAGTCCACCACTAGACCAATGTCCCTAACCACCACTTCTACACATCTTTTAAATACCTCCAGGAATGGTGACTCAACCATTTCCCTGGGCAGCCTGTTCCACTGCTTCACAACCCTTTCAGCAAAGAAATTTTTCCTAATATCCAATCTAAACCTCCCTAGGTGCAACTTGAAGCCATTTTCTCTTGTCCTATTGTTTGTTACTGGGGAAAAGAGACACACACCCACCTCGCTACAGCCTCCTTTCAGGTAGTTACAGAGAGCAACAAGGTCTCCCCTGAGCCTCCTTTTCTCCAGGCTAAACAACCCCAGTTCCCTCAGCCGCTCCTCATAAGACTTGTGCTCCAGACCCTTCACCAGCTTCATTGCCCTTCTTTGGGCATGCTCCAGCACCTCAGTGTCTTTCTTCTTGATAAAGCTTTGCTTATCACACACAGCAATCTCCCCAGCAAGACTTTCTGTGCAGTTGGGGGAAGAGTCTTTCCCCTGCTGCTCACTCTTTGGGGGCTTATAGCATCGTTAGCTAAAATCCACAGGCATGTGCTAACCTAGTGAAAAAGGGAAAACAAGATGCCTGTAGTCTGGCTTTATTTAGCTGGGAACTAACACAGAGAATGCTTGGACATGGTGCTGTTAAGAAGAATTTTGGAGCTACCGGCACCTGGTACAGGGTTATCGGCACACTGCGGGACCAGTTTCGGTGCAGGCTGACAAAGCCGGCGGGAGGGGGAATTCGCTTGTCATCTGTTGGATTATACCTGATTTATGGTTTCGCTCATTGACTCCAGAAATCTTGCAGTGGCAAGCTGCATTGTCTTAACTTTGCATTTGTAGATTATCCACACTGCAGAGTTATAAATCCTTCCGAGCACAGTGAGCTTCCAAGGCCTAATTATATTGTCAGCGATAGGGTCTGGAGCGGAGTGTATGTGCTACAATGCTCTGCTGGCCCCGAGTTCAGGAGGCATTCATAGAGGCATTTTATCAGTCAATTTCATGAGACATTAATTAATGAGATACTTCAATTAGATCATTTCTGTCACTAGGAAGGAATTACTCTTCATGGTCAAGATTACATCATCTTAATTAGTCCCTCTCCAAGTAATTTGCTTCTTTTCAAGCCCTGAAGAAGGGTACATTCATTATAGATAATTAATATTCAAGTTAATTGACTGTACCCTACAATTCATGGAGCCCCTTTGAAACAGATTTCCTAGTTAGGCATCGGGAAGGGCTGTTAAAGTTGCACTGCACAGTCCTATATAAGGCTTCCGAATCATCCGGGGGACAAAATTATAATTATCAGCCCCAGGCCTGCCTTAGCCACTCCAGTTCATATTCACAATAGAGTGCCCATTCTGAGCAACCACTGTGTAGACACAAAAGTTGAGACCAGAAGGTCAGGCTAAATCTCTTGTATTTATGTACACACTATGCAGGGAATCTATTTTTTGTTAGCACACACATTCTTTGCAGCAAAATTACTTTGATTTGACTATTTCAGTTTTAAAAGGGAATTTTTATAACAAGCCAGTCAGGAATAACAGATACTTGAAGCTCAGATGCTCTGTTTGTTTATTCTCTCCAAAGAAAGGTCATGCAATATTAATGTTGTGTCTTTTAATGTTGCCACTAATCCACAGAAACCACCGTATCCCACTCAGAGTAGTAAATTTCATGGAAATGTTCTGTATCATGTACAAACATTGTTGCATAAATTTTCCTTCCTAGTATTTGTGCTTGAGTTTTCACATTTTACTTCAGTCAAAACTTGATTTTTCTCTGTTCGGTTTCAGACTATGGCAGTGATCTTGCGTTTGAAAACGCTGCCTGCCTAAAATCTCAGAAGCTGGAAACTCAAATGCAAGTCAGTGTTTCCAACAGCAGCTGTTTAAAAAAAACCCACAAAAATTGATAACACTTACAGGCTAGCAAACTTAGAAGCAGCTACAAGTCTGGAATAAACAGCTACAACTGCCCTTGAAGCCAAGGAACTGTGCTGGCTGTGCCTGCATCAGGACTAAACCTGCCTAATTGCAAGTGCAATATTGCTGCTCTTCATTTTTATGCAGATTGCTGAACCCGCCTGATCCAAGCTGAGCTTCTGAGGAAAGGAGATGCAGTTCATACGTGGGCAAGTCTTTGTTTTGAAAAACAAAACTTCCCCTTTGACTTGAACTTTAAATAGCAGAGCCAGGCAAATGATGTGGATAACGTCACCGAACATGTGCTCAGATTTCAGCATTTTGTAGCAATTCCTGTCTTTATGCCACATATTAGTTTCCTCCAAATAGCCTTTCAAACAAATTAAATGTTAGGAATGCTAGTGAAAGCAGCAAGATATAAACAAATTATGAATATTCAGAGTGACTATTTTTATTCCCAGCAGAAACCTAATTTTAAGATCAGACTTTCTCCAACTGGGGGGGGAGAAATATTAGTATGAGTACAAAGTGTTTGAGTGCTGTACTGTTACAGGAGCACCGCTAGAACTTGCTAGGAGCAGGATGCTGTTGAGTGAGTACACACAAAGTGAGACTTGGGGCAAATCCGTATGGGAGAGGGTTTTTGTCCGGTATGGTCAATCCACTGCCTGCGTGGCATGGACTGCATGGAGAAAGAGGTCTGCTGTCCCAGCGTTCCCACCAGAGACTATCTGAATAGGTTAGAAGCAGGGGTGAGCACACTCTAGGAGCTGGATATTTGAATTTAGTAATGTTGACGTGGAGCTGCTCTGCTTGCATTGCCCTTCCTGCAGACCTCCCAACCTCCTCCAGCCACCCTGTAAACGTCACTGCAGGAGATGAACACTAGCCCCACAGAGGCTGTGCCAGGCAGGGAATAGGGGTGCACTGAAATAGCTGCCACCCCGCACGCTTTCCTTTTCCTCAGCAGTGGTGGCTTTGTGGCTGTCTGGGGCTCTGGACCAAACAAAGCTCTTTGCTGAGACGTTACTGATCCTGAATACGGGACAGAACGACTCCAGTGCAGAATCTCCAGTATTGTACAATTTTGGAGACGACGGAATTCCCCATGTGGCCATGTGGCAAAGAAAGATTAAAAAAAAAGAGCATAAGCTTCAGCTAGGAAGTACTTTGTAGAGAGTTATTCACCCAGGGCTTTTGAAAATGTAGCTTGAATTAACGTCCTGCCACTTGCTTAGTGCCTCTGCCTAATTCTGTTATCTGTGATTGATTATCCAAAAGTAATTCTCGGGAGCTTGCCCAATTTATTTTTATTGCTAGTTAGGCCAATGAAAAGCAATCATCTAAAACATCTTGTTGTCTGTCCCCCCTCCCTGCTCCATCCACATCCCTTTTCTCTAGACGACTCGCACGACTCTTAGCCCTGTCCCCTGCATCATTTCTTCATTTGTATTGCTGATATATTTTCCACTTTTCATGCCCCACAGAAGAAACCAGAACCCTTTTGTTGTTGGTTTTAGAATACATGAGAGTTGACATTTTATGGCCCAAATCAAATCCGTGTTCTCCGTCACCTGCTTACGAGGGTACAGGCTCTGTGTCCGCTGGCGTGGAGTGTGGTAAGTGCACAGAGAGAGAGAGAAAAGGACTGTGCTTCTTCAACTGTAATTTTGAAAGGGTTCCTTTATTGATTTGGGGATAAAACCATGCTAAAAAAGCATTTCTGATTGTGTTACGAACGCGCCTGCCAGGCTGCCTGACGCCGTGGCTGTGGACACATTTGCTCTTTCAGCTCTGGGGCTGGCAGCACTCTCTGCATAAGAACTATCACAGGGTTAGTTTAGGAGGATCACTGCAATGTTTTTGTACCTCTAGAGGAGCCAATTTTAGGATCTCGAATTGCTCTGCAACCAAAGGTGTAAAACCTACGGAAGAAGGTCAGTAGCATTAACCCTATTTTGGCACTGGCTAATTTAATGTCCAGAGAGACCGAAGGTCCGCACTGTGGAGATGCTGATCACGCACACTTTGAATTGAAGTCCTGAGGAGCTGTGTGTATTTGATGTCTGTGAAAAGCAGGGATCCCACCGGGGATTTGTTTAAAGGTAAATAGAAGAATAAATGGGAAGTCTTGACTCCCAGTCCTCTCCTCTGATCACTGACTTGCACTAAAGGGTAACTTGTTTAATCATCCTATGTCTGTATAATGCCAGCCTGAAGCTTGTAAAAAGCTTCCTTAGTGTTTCAAGGGCTTTGTTTCTTATCCTGGGAAAAACATTTACTTTTTACAAATGCTCCCAATATCTGTGCCATTCTAATATTTAAACTGGGCTCTTCTGAGCAACAGCTGACTCGGGCACACTGAGGTCACTCACTGTCCCTGCATGAACGTCTGAAGATGCCGATGGAGATTTTTGTAACATTACACCGTTGTTCTCAGTAGCCCAGAAGTTTTCCCTTGCACCTAACTTTCTTACACCTTGCTTTCTGTCCCCAGACCTCTGTGGATGTCTTCAGTCCCTGACAGAATCCGAATTAGGAAGGAAATGCCCCGAGACAGAAAGCACTCAAAAACATACACTGAATACTGAATAATTATGGTGAAAAACCACGTCCATTGGCAGAGGTGAGCAAAATCATGGAAAAAAGATAATGGAGTCCATTGGAGCAAAAAATCCATTTCAGCACACACCTTTGGGAGGTGGGGGAGCTGTCTCTGGTGAGAAAATAACAAATTGCACATTTTAAATTACACTTTTTCTTGCAGGGCTGAGAGGTCCACAGGCTGTGGAGAACCAGGTAAATGCTGGCTTTGGACAGCCCGGATCCAGGGTCCCACAGTCCTGCCAAGACGAACTGGAAATTTGAGAACTGCTTGGGATGGGAACGGCTTCCTGACATGATGGTTTGCCAGACACAGGGCAAGAGACAGAAATTAGAATTTTCTGAAGTGACCGATTTGCTCTGACAACATGAGGCAAGTTAATCTCGGATTGCGCTGTAACCTTGCCATTAGGCAGCATAAACGTACTTCTGCGTGCCTTAGTAGTACAGTACAGTACACTCTTGTATAGAGGTGCGATGGGTTTTGCCCAGCTAAGCATTTCTTTGTTAATAATCTCCAGCTTTTCATGAGAAAACTTATTTTAATTAGGGTTGTCTTATCTGTTTGGACATTTGCCCATCGTTCTAGCATCTGGCGTTTGCTTTGTGGGTACGGACCATTGCTGGCACTCGCAGAAAGAAGGTTTTTTTTCCTGGTCTCCGATGAGACTTAGAGAAGAGCAGTCGTGGCCCAAATCTGCAGTCAGAGCAACGTGAGTCATTTCCATATGGTGCTTTGAGTCTGACAGGCTGGGAACAAACAGAAAAAGGGAAGTGCTCCCTAAAGCACGGCCATGGGAGCTGAGGTGATGGCCTGATGGGACTTTTCCAATGAGCACTGAAAATACCCATCGTCTGCATTCTGGAGAAATTATTTTCAAGATTTTTTCCTCCTCTTCTTTTCTCTTTTTGCTTCTTCTCTCTTTCATGCTCTCCTTTTAATTTTCAATTTCAGCCACTTGATCTTCAAATATTTTTGAAATGGCTGGGAAAAAAGGAGACAAAAATGAAGCCGACATAAGGGAGATTAAAGTATGGGGAAAAAAACACAGAAGTTTATTCCAGATCTTGTTTAATGAAAAATAATTAGAAAATTTCAAAACACCCTGCAAATTGCAATCCCATTTTCTGCTTATTCATGATGGACGAAAACTTGAAGCTTTGGTTTCATGTGATAAAATCAAGCAATACTTATTTTTTTTAATCACTGTTTTCTCCCCATTTAATAACTCAAAGGCATTTGCATCTGAAGCAAATATAATTTTCTTTCTCATTCTTCTTGTCCTGCTCCCCCAGCCTGGTTGACATTTACCTCCATGACTTCTATCCTCCCTGGGTGGGCCCAGAACTAAAGCCATTGGTTGAAGCTACTGGCGAAGTGGTGCTGACTCATGGAAGGAGACAACTTGTGTTCATGCCCTGTTCTCTGTCACAAGGAAGAGCTGGTGGGACTGGTCAGGACAGGTCTTTTCAGTTTGGAAAGCAGATAACAGTGAGGGAAGAATTAGAAGGCATCAAAATCAGAAATGGAAATGAGGAAGCAAAAAGTGACAAATTATGCACATTTTCTCAAAATGTGAGACCTACCTTGACCCAATGAAGTGCAAGGTCCTGCACATGAGTAGGGCCAATCCCAAGCACAAGTACAGGCTGGGTGGAGAATGGATTGAGAGCAGCCCTGAGGAAAAGGACTTGGGAGTGCTGGTGGGTGAGAAGCTCAACATGAGCCGGCAATGTACGCTGGCATCCCAGAAAACCAACTGTATCCTGGGCTGCATCAAAAGAAGCGTGGCCAGCAGGTTGAAGGAGGGGATTCTGTCCCTCTACTCTGCTCTCGTGAGACCCCACCTGCGGTACTGCATTCAGCTCTGGGGTTTCCAATAGAAGGACATGGAACTGTTGGAGCAGGTCCAGAGGAGGGCCGTGAAGATGATCTGAGGGCTGGAGCACCTCTCCTATGAAGACAGGCTGAGAGAATTGAGACTGTTCAGCCTGGGGAAGAGAAGGCTCCCGGGAGACCTTCTAGCAGCCTTCCAGTACTTAAAGGGGTCTACAAGAAAGCTGGAGAGGGACTTTTTACAAGGACGTGTAGTGATAGGACAAGGGGCAATGGATTTAAAGTGAAAGAGGGCAGATTTAGATTAGACCTAAGGAAGAAATTTTTCACTCTGAAAATGGTGAGGCACTGGAACAGGTTGCTCAGAGAAGGTGTGGATGCCCCATCCCTGCAAGTGTTCAAGGCCAGGTTAGATGAGGCTTTGAGCAACATGCTCCAGCGGAAGGTGTCGCTGCCCATGGCAGGGGGGTTGGAACTAGATGATCTTTGAGGTCCCTTCCAACCCAAAGCATTCTATGATTCTATGATACCTGAAATAAATAAAAGGCAGCATTTTCCATCTAATAAAACTATGGAACTTGTTGCCACTGGATACTGTAGAAACCAAATGTTTAAATGTACTTAAAAAAGACTTAACAGGTATGAAGGATAGCATTACTGGTGGCTATTAGACATGATGGATCACACTCAAATTCCAGCTCAGAAAGCCCTGAGCTACCAACTGACAGAAGCTGGAGGGATAAACCAAGTTACAATGTGTTTTGTACAGTCTTTCTCCTCCTCCTTCTACCTGTTTTTTCGGTGATAAGATGAACCTTTCATGTGGTGGAGTTTGATGGGTTTTCTGTAACAACACGCCATTCCCCAGCCCAGTTGCACTTGGATTTGGTCAAGTGAAAATTGAGCATGAATTAGCTGAATCAGAAGGTAAATCTGAATCGTTGAATAAAGACCAAGACTTCCCTCCCAGATACCCGCTCCTAGCTGTGTCAGTGTACCAAGTGCTGTGGCAGGAAAAGCAGTTTTATTCTTGACTTTTCTAAACTCTTGGATAAAATATTCTCTGATAATTTTGTCTCCTCACCTGTGTTTAGTCTGGACTGTTTAGAGCAGAACTTCTTCAAAAATCTAGATGTCTTCCACTGTTAGTACAAAGCTTTAAACCTTCTTGAGATCTCTAGGTTCTTCTTTAATGCAAGTAAATAATTGTAATTTCTAAGAACTACAGCATCTTCAGTTAAGTCTTGATAAATATCTTCTGGTAAAACAGAGCTTGTAATAAAACTAGTCTTTGGTCTTACAGTTACTGAGTGATGAGCAAAGTTCTATCTTTGATACTATTTCCCTACTTTCTCCTTTGAATAAAGTGGAAAATATCTGAAGGAGGTACAAGGGCTGCTTCCTGTGGGGTTTTGTTGTTTTTCAAGTGATGGAGTATTTTTAAAGAGAACTAACTTGAGAACCCCAGGAGTGCATTGATTAAACAGAACTAAATATATCAATACCCACGTCAAAGTAGAGGTGGTGTTTTGCTACTGGAGACCACAGGCAGAATGAGGAGTGTAAGCTTTCCACGTGCAAAAGAGCAATAATGCCATTTGATCATTCAGGTAAAAGAAGTTAAAAATTGCCCTTTATGAAGTTATTTTCCTAAGTATAAATAATATCAAAGTGCTACTGTGCTTGTCTGTCTTCCCATATGGTTATTATTCAGCAGCACCAAGTTGAGTTTGGTTGCACATTGCCATGTGGAAGCCATTTGAATGATCAGGACGTGATATTTTTGGGTTAGTGGAGCAGGAATGGGAGGATGAACTTCTGTAGATGTGAACAATGGAGGACTAACCCAGATTTTCTGTTCTGACAAGTATATAACTCGCACAATATGAAGCACAAAAAAAAAAAAAATTGCCTGGGAGACAATTTGGATTCAAATAATGTTTTCTGGAAGGAGCTGCCTGCTGGCAGTGTGTCTCAGTCCACTGCGTGTTGACAAGCCCAGAAGCAGATTTAAGAGGCTCTCTGAAGTTGTCTGAAGTCAGTGTCAACAAAGCTGGGATTTCTTCCAACCAAAAGCCGTGCAACCAGTGTGAAATGTTTGTCAGGCTGTAGAGAGGAACAACTACAGGAGCTACCAAAATATTTAACTGAGACTTTCAGAGAGACATTGGGTTTCTACTAAAAGACACTGCAGTGCCATTCCACGCTGAGCGGTGTTTTATCCAGAAACTTCCTTGAGTTTCAACTTTACAAAGGCATCATTGGGAAGTATCAGAACAGTTGCAAGGTATTTAATGTTCAGGGCACAGGAGATGTGTTGTGCTATCCAGAGGCTGAAGGCCAGCTCCAGCTGGATTTGGGATGTTCAATTCCAGCCCTGCAATTTGCAAAGCACACCCCTAGCAAGCTTCTGCCTGGTCCTGGTATTTGAAACTCCATGCTCTCCTCAGTTTCAGCCCTGAAAGTATTCCCTGGGGGCAAAAAAAGGCCCTTCAGAGGGAGAATCACTCTACCTCCATGCTCTCCAGTAACCACCTAGGGAAGGACGAGTGACTGAAGACCTAAATTAGGCTCCAGTTCAGTGGTGGCTCTGACCTGACAACAGCCTGTGCAAGAAAGATTTTCAAAAGTACATGGAAGAGGTGGAAGGAATGAGCAGCTGGGCATAGTTTAATGCCTGATGTGAGGGGTTAAATCTGCTCTCACCAGGACCTGGCATTCTCAGAGCACCTCAATCTTGACACTGTTGGGTGCTGTCTCACACTGATGCCTGGAGTGCTATTCCTTTATCGAATGGCTGTATTTTGGAAGCATCTGGTGCATGGTTATCAATTTAAGTCAGTAGGTTAAATATATTACATTCACTCTTTTTGTTTCTTTTTGCTCTTTGACTTTTCTAATCTGCTTCAAAGAATTTTAATTTATATTTCTGTGAGTTGCCTCAGCTGCTCTCAGAGTATTGTCACCTCTAGATCCCCAATGATCTGGTGCCAGCCCTAGACTGTGGCTAGTACTCTCTCCTGGGAGGTGGGAGACAAGGGTCCGAATTCCTTGAGGAAAAGTCATTAAACCTGGATCTCACTTCCTTCCCCAGGCTTCACATCACCGGTGATTGCCTAAAAGTAGGGCAACTGCACACTTTCTGTGGATGTCCAGCCCTCACTCTAGGTATGAATCATGCAATTTCTTTTCAGTATTTTTAATATCAAGTACAGATAGCCCTCCTATAGCAGAGATAGCAGAGACCTCCTCCACCTCCACCACAGGGGAGTGTGCTAACCAGCAAGTGAACCTCACTCCTTTCTGTAAAGTAGAAGAGGTTGAGCAGATGAGATGGAAACTTCCCAAAGAGCCTCTGGTTTGGTTCTTAGGGCAGCCTCTCGGGAGACAAGCAAATGTGTTCACATCTCCATGAGGAGCAGCAGGTCTCCCATAACAAGCAGCATTGGTCCTTACTGCTTTCTGATGACTGGCATTCCTCCTCCCTCCTGCTGAGGAAGAGGTAGGAAAGACAAGTGACCCCACCTAGGGTTTGATAGGAGAGGTTGTGGGCACGGCATCAGGAAAGACATCTTTCTGCAGCATGGTGTCAGTCACTGAAGGATAAGAGTTCTGATGTCTGTTCCCGGCAGTCCCTGGGTACTCTGCAGAGTGGTTCTGGATCCTGCTCTGAATTCCTGCCATTCTCCAGATCTCGGGAGCTTTTGACACCTCATTTGTGTCTGCAATGCTCGGTGGAAGCTGGGTTTGAGAGGATCAATACTTCAGGGACTGTATCCCTTTTTAGAGACAACCCAAGTCTCATAAAAAATCAGAGCTGGTCTGTGATCTTGATTCCTGCCATTTTGAGGATGCTAAATTGCTCCTTCTGCCACTCACAGACAGATGCTAACACTCTCACATACCATAGACATCACATTTTTCCTAACTCCTCTTGAAGTCATGTTAGAGCGTTTTGTGTCAACAACTTGCCCAATAAATGGATTCTTCTCTGACTCCTCTGCTATCCTAATGTTTAGGATGACTCCCAAAATTAGGCTATTGAACAAGAATGACTATGACTTTACTTCTCTGTGGTGTACCATAGCAGCTCTGGTAAACACAGAGGCTGCAACATCTATGTGGCGTGTCCTTGAGTTAGGGATTTGGCTAATGGCTTTGGAGTAGTGGAAATAAAGCTCCACCTGAAAAGTCAAAAGTACATAAGCAAAGTGGTGAGAACACTAAAGACAGTGTTCTCCTATTCTAGAGAAAACGACTGTTGTGGTCACTACTGCTTACAATCTCAGCTTTATTTCTCACCCAAAGGGCAGCTGCTACATAAGGCATTGGTGGGGAATCAGTTTCTTGCTCTGTAAAGTTGCATCAAATGCCCACTGAGGCCATCACAAGAAATCTTTGCAATGGCCTCAGTGGGTGTTTAATTGAGAATAAGATAAGACATGAATTTTAAAGAGGTAGCATTCCGTAGAACAAGGGACTTATATTTCTACTTGCTTTGCCACCTAACTAAAAGACGCATGGATTGCTAAATTGTATGCTTCTTCAGCATCTGGAAGAGTGATCTACTGTGGCTTCGATGATGATTATCTACAGAGCTTTACCATGAAAGCCAGGAGAGTTGATGAACTCATGGTACCAAAGATCAGTAGGATTCAAGGCTAGAAGAGACAATTATCTTATTATGTTCTGTTCTCATGAACATGCAAGGTAGAAAATGTCATCCAGTGGTGCCTGCACTGAGTCCAAGATCTCATGTTTGATTAAACCATCTGTGTTGATTCAAAATTCCTATCACCCCTGTTTGCAGATTGTTTGAACCAAACGTCCTGTCTTGCTTGAGAATTACAGGAGTGAGATGACAACTGTTGAGTCTAAAACCAGACCAATCTGCTATCAAAAAATGTTTTGTGATCATATTAATTGAGACCCTTGCCCCTTGGCGTGGGAAGAATAGGAAAGGCAGTGTTTACATTGAATGAACATAGCAATAAATGCTGGATTCTCATGGGCTAATTTATAGAACCCTGTGGAGTGCTGAGAAGTGGAGTGAACGTTTTGACCTGGTAGGGTTGAAGCCAGTTCTATTCAATACGCTACAATGAAAATATTTTTGAAGAATTGTCCATGCTATTGTTTGGTGTTAAATGAAAGAAAAAAGGAAAAGAGACAGAGTAAAACCAAGAATAGAAAAAAAAAGATCAGAGAAAAACATTGGCATGGAGCTCACCATTTTTTGGGGGGAGGAAGGCAGGGGGGAAGTAATCCCTTTCCTCAAAGATTTTGGGGAGGAAAAAAACCCTGCTGTGCTTGCTAAAATTCCCTTCCAGCTCCCATTGTCAGTGTTAATTGGTGATAGCCCCCATCACACAGAAGCACTGTGGAGGTAAAATGAAAGGAAATATGTAAGAGGGTGTGTGTGAGTAAGAGGCTGCTGTATCATGTGAATGAGGAGCGCAACAATGGCCCAGAGTAAGCTAATATGTATAAATGAAAATATCAGCTTGATCCTTTGCTGGACTTTTTGATGCTTTGAAAGTTCATGTTAATTCCAGCTGCGTGGGTCCCTTTATTAATTAAATGGTCAAGGCAAGCTCCATGTGCAGTACCAGCTCTGCTAGCAAACGATGAAAGCACCGTGTTGACATCCTCATTCTAAGCTACACAGTCACCTTCAGGGCCTGCATTCAGGGTGAATTACTTTGGCTTCAGTGAACTTAAAGAGTCCCAGGCTTCTCTCAATAGATTTTAAATCCTTCAGTGCTGTTCACCTAAGAAATGAGAAGGTCTCTTGCTGACATCCTTCTTGATGTTCCTGATAGTAAAAAAAATGTAGAGCCAAGTAGGTAGATCTAATTATTTCAAAGGGTTCCCAGCTGCACCGCTTCTTAGCTTTCCCTTTCATCACCTATTTAATTAGAAAAGGGCTTTGTTTTATTTATTTTTACACAGTATGTGGTAGAATTTTATTTTAGACTCCTAATAGCTCATGGTTTGTCTGTGTGCTGGAGACTGCAGCACATGTTCCTCTTGTGCTTGGGTAGAGTTTGAGACCAGGTGTTGGTACTTCTCCCACAGACAGCTGCATGGGCTTTGGTGACATCAGAGGATTTCCTTTGTGGATGACCTGAGCATCTGCATGGGGCAGTTTTGTCCTCTCTATGCACAGGTAAGACGTAAAGATAAAAGCTGGGGGTCCTTGCAATTACATTCTCAGTCCAAAAGCCATGTCTGGTGAACATGCAACCTTTGCTCTTTATCACTTCAGTGTGCGGTGTCTCTGGGTGACTCCACAGAAACACACTGAATGCAAACCCCAGCGGGTTGCTGAGGAGCAGGAGGGATAGCAGTATGCTTAAGGAGAGGAGATGTCCCAGGGTTCTGTCGCTCTCTTTCACGTAGACAACAGTGTAAGGACGGTTCTCCCTCACTCTTCTCCTCCTGGCTGGATCTGGTGACTTTTCCTCATTGTCTTTTCTGCAGCCCTGATGTTCTGCAGGAGCCAATTCTCTCTGCAGGTAACATGATGCAGAGTTGATGTGTTGGCCTCCTTTGCAAATAACAAAGGGTTTAGTTGCTCTCACTGAGGGACATTAGAAGTCAGTGTCTAAACTAATTTAAGCTTGTGACCCTCCTCTGTGTCAAAGGAGGGACTCCTAACAGCTCCTCTTGACCCTTGTCTAGATTTTGAACCCCTCTGGAAGCCTTTTGCAACAACACCTAATTGAACACTAAATTAAGGCTGTGAAAATAAGGACAATGGAAATGACATCAACATTCATGCGTGAAGAGGAAACACACTTCCAGCTCTGGGAGCTATGAGGAGAGATTCCTTGGGGACAAACTCTCGGGTAGCCAGGTCCTTCTGCCCCAGCAGCACTTGGGCTGGCAGACCCAGCCCTGACCTGCTGCAGCAGCTCCTCAGCAGCTGTGTCCAAGTTTGGGTGCTGTATGTTGGGCTTCTCTTGCATGTTACAACAGATTTTAATCCTTAAGTCTCAGAAAAGAAATCATGAGCTAATTTAAGGATGGATATCGTTATTCTATAATGATTAGACATTGCACGAGCCTTCTCCAGTTTAATTCGCTGTTATTTTACTCTGTCCTATCACGGCTCATCATCTGAGGTTTGAGTCAGTAATCTAATAACATGCTTCAACGGCCGAGCCAATTTCTCCTCCTGGATTTTTTTCTTTTCCCTTCTAATATTAATAGCAATGAGGGAGATGAAGGCACTGGATTAACAGTTGGGCTCAGTGGCTGTCCAAAGTGGTAATGGCTTTTTCCCAAGCCAGCACATGCCACTTGCTGCATGGTTTAATGTGCCAGGTGTCCGGAGGGTAGAGCCAGCTCTTAAGCTGCTTGTCATCCCTGGGTGGTGTCATTAGTGCATCATATGTTTCAGAAAGAGAGAGCCCGGTGAGAGCCGTGCATTGCAGAGCAGAAGCTGAAATGCTGATGCTCTGCCCTTCTGTCACTGGGAAAACGTCGCAACAGACGGTCCAGTAGGTTTGGATGCGTGGGAGCACCTCTCCCGTGCTGTGCACACCAGTTGTCCGGAGCACCAGTCCCACTTCTCCCACAGCAGAGCATCGACAGAGCCCTCTCCTGGGAAAAGGACTTTGCTTTAATTTTCAGGATGAGGTTTCTGTTCTTCTCTGTTGTTTCTCCCTCTTTGTGCATATGCAAACACACACACACTGCTCTTTTGTAGGTGCATTTGTGCTTCACAGATGGGTTATTTACCTTTTCCAACAATACTGGGAAAAACTTTACAGCACCTCAACCTGTTTTAGAGTGCAGACACAAGTTGCAACACTCATACCTTGACTGTTTGATACCTTCCTTTGACTCTCCTGCATGACCAGAGGACATACATGGGGAGCTCTGCAAGAGCTCTCAGTGGGGTACAAAATGTGGTCCCAGAGTGCCCATAGCCTTCCATAGCCCAGTGTTGTCCCAGGGCTGGTGATGTAGGGTGGGTCCACACCAATGTGGATGCCCCAGTAGCATCTCCAACCTCAGTCTGCAGTGACGATGTGCCCCTCAGAGTCAAGGCAGCTCAATTGGAAAAGCATTTGGTGCTAATTAGGGTTCCTGTGAGCTGTTGTATTCCTCACTGGCAGCCACGTAGCCTTCACAAAAGCATAAAACTCTTCCTGGGTTTTGTAAATGCCAAAAGATGTTTAATACAAGCCTGCAATGAACCCCCATGGTAGAAGAGGTCTTTGGGAAATTACTGGGGAATCTGTGTTGGCCAAATATTATCAGAGGTCAGGTAAAACAAACCCCACAAGAGTGAATTTTTTGCTTTCAGAGGTTTGAAGGGATCTGTGGTTACTTCCTTAGGAAGGGACCTGTTTCTCCAGTGACAGAGCCCAGCTTCATGGAGGCTTATAACAACACCAGGGTGTTTGCAATGGGCAACTCTTTAATGCAGTTGCCTGCACCTGCACTGGAGGCGTACCAGCATGTAGTTGTGTGAGTGGAAGAGCTCAATGCCCTCCCACCCAAGTGAGCATTACTCCATCCTTTCTCACCTCCCAGCCTCAGTTTCCCCATATCTAAAATAACTGCACTCCTCAAGAACTACAGCAGAAGAACGCCGGATGGGAATCAAGTGTTAACAGAGGTGAGGACACTGCCCTGACTCTGGAGGCTCTATCTTTCACACGCCTTTTCTTTTTTAGTGAAAAAAGAAGGCTCTGTGCCTGCTCGAAAACAACCAGCTGAGAAGCACAAGTGCATGGAAGAGGCAATACGTGTGTGTATTTCTGTGGGTGTGTGCACAGCCCCATGTGAGCCTGGATGGTGAAGGTGGGGAGGAAAGATGAGCAGCTCAGGGGATGGAGGGGACCTTCATGGTGCAGAGCTGCGGGCGTGTGTCTGCATCCTGCTCCTCCACCCAGCATGCTTGGTGGGGGGAAACATGACAGCGTGCCGAGTAACAGCATGTTTTGCTTATTCTCAGGGAAAACAGCTGAAATGACATTTAGTTACAAATGTGCTCTGTGTTCTTCAGGGGGAAAAAGCATGCAGAAGGACATACTTTTAATGAGGAACATATAAAATTAGACAATTCCAAAATGTGCGTGTTTTATCTAACAGCTTTATGATGAAATGTCCTATCATCAGGGCTGTTTCCAGTTTTTGCACAATTAAACTAAGTGTCACCATGGTTTGTGTTTTTAATATTATTTCTGCTGCTCCTGGAGCGCAAAGTGGCTTCATCCTGGCTCAGGTCCCTTTGTGCTCGGCAATGCACAAACACCAACCTGAATGGTGGAAGGGCAGATGAAATCAGGAAGGTAAATGCTGCAAAAACCCTGGTTGATTCCCATTTTGACCAGCTCAGTTTTCCCGAAGATCTGGGATTTATACAACCTGCTGACGCAATACCCATGAGTGGGATGTCATCTCAGGCAGAGGTGACAATTGTTACATCCTGGTTGGAGTCATCTAGTGCAGAAGAGCCGCCCCAGTTCCTCTTTGGGGTTTCAGCCCCCTGGTGCTGCGGGGCAAGGAGGGGAGGTGGTGTGTGTGCGCTGCACTGACAAAGCCCTCCTGTGTATGCAGCACGCGTTCGCTTTGCCCATTACAGCTCATTCCACCTCCCTGAAGGGATGGAGTACAGTTTTCCACTTTGTCACAAATAATAATTATCTCAGCAATAGCCTGTGAAGGGAGCTGACCCTGAGGAGGCTGCTCTGGCTGCAGGAGGCACAGCAAGATGCTCCAAATGATGCTTTGTGCTATTTTAGCTGTGCACTTCTTGCACCGAGGGGATCCGCATATAGAAAGGGGGAAGAACCCGGTGCATTTACCCATTAGAAAATCTTCGGATATGTCTGCTTGGAGTGATACAGGTGCTTGCAGCCTTCCCTTTGCCTTCTGGCCTTGCTCTCTGCACCTGCCCAGGTGGAGCAGCCTTCCAGTTTAAGCATTTTTCTGCTCTCAGATAGCACATCAACTTCTCGATATATATTAGCCTCACACTCCGGCACTGCTGGTTTGCGTTCTGTCCCGATGAATCCCGTACCATTAAAACAACCATTCGTCATTCATCATTTACAATAAACTGGGAGACTGTATTTTATTGAACTCCAGCCCCAGGCACCTCAAGCAGGTATGAATCTTTTAAGGGCAAGTTCATCTTTACTTGTCTCAAACGTGCCATGAATTACTTACGCGGTTTGTTAAATATCTGTAAAGCAATCCTGAAATTGAAAACAATGATGTGACCTCAGCAGAAATATGCTCTCTAATGTTTGTAGAGAGAAGTTTCCTTGGACTGTAGGTTGGACTGAACAGTTCCTTACTTACCTGTCCTGCCTTTCAGATGAGGTTTCCAGAGGGCTTGGCAAAATGCTAATAATTATGGTTTGTGCCATCCCAACAAGATGTGACTGACGGGAATCCAACATACCCAACCATCAGAGTGTGACCATTTATGTAGAAAACGCTCAGACAGAAGGTTAACGAATTAGGAAAATTGCACTTTACTGGTTTTGTAGTGTTTAATGACCACAAGAGGTCAGGGCTTCTGTTTTTACATCTCATGTGAGAGAAAAGCCCTGTGAGAGTGCAGCATCTTTAAAGATACAGTTTCCTGAGCAGTTTAAGTCGAAGACTGTGCTACTATCTGAAGGAGGCATCTGCACCCTTTCGCCATCCCAGGCCATGTTTTCTTGCCTCCTCCTTTGCCCTGGCACTGGTGATTGCACGGACATGTGAAGAGTCAGCCCCACTTTCTGATCTGTCTGAAAACGTACAGGAGAACCCTGTGGCTGCAGTTGGTAGAGCAGAGGAAGTGGATGGCTGGGCAGGGAGACAAGGGGATTGTGAGTGGTGTTGCTTTTGGTAGCAACGAAGCCCTTAATGGTTTCATGCTGACTATGAAACCATCCCCTTGGACTTGCAGTGTTCTCTGGCCCTTCGATAGCCCATACTATGTTCAAATAATGGCCAAACGCAGTCCTGGGAAGCATAAGGAATCTGCATGACAGTAATCCAAGCAGCCTGGGGTACTTGAGATGATCAACTTTGATGGGAACCCGAGGACAGAATGGCAAACCAGATTCTTACGGACAACTAAGGACATGCTTGGCTCATCAAATATGCAGCAAGGAATGCAAATTCCTCCTGGGAATGGACCATGCTTCACCTTTGAGGCATGCAGGTCATTTGCCCCTCTATTCCTACTGGAAGATGGGTCTGTCATCTCTCTTGTAAGTGGTGTGTAGACATTGTCTCTTCTGTTCTCTAGACTAGGTAATGCATGGCATGTTTTTACCCATGGAGAAAGGAGGTAGATATAGCTCTTTACAGAGTCTTTGTTCTGATAACTTGGGGGTTGATGGAGACTATCTATTGTCTGGAGTTTCACCTGAAACTGCACTGAAAGAAAATCCAAACTCAGCTGACCTTGTGAATTAGTGAGGCTAACCTCAGAAAAGAAAGGTTACTCAAGGGAGGACTCTTGAGAGGAAAAGCACTCAAGGCACTTTATAATCTGAGAGAGAAGTGCACCCAGTATCTCAAACTGGTGAAGATCCGATGCAAAGCACAGTGCACACAGCAAGCAGCCCTTACAGCAGCTATTCCTCTCCTCCTGTGTTATCACACAGGTTTATCCCACCAATTTCTATTCCGTAGTCTTTTGTATGTCACTAGTGATGACATTAATGGTTTTGTTTTTCAAACCTACACTAAAGCATACCTTCCCTAGGAGGTAGCTTTAGTAGCAACTCCTATCAGTGCTGTCCTGACTTTGGAGTATGGGGTCTGTAACCGCCAATGACCTCACCGAGGTGGAATTTCTGAGCCTAAGATTGGAGGAATGCATACATTCTGCTCTATATCAGCAATAATATGCATGGACATGGTTCTGGTAGGAACTTTGTCATGAGCTTATTCATGTTATGCCAGAATAGTCATGTGCTACCAGTCTCCTGCTTCCAGAGCACCGTAACATCACTCCTATTGGGTTTCTGCTTTTGCTTTAAAGTGTGTGTGAAGTCCCAGGGATATGATGGTTTTGTAAAGATGAAGCTCACTGCCTCCTCTCCTGAGATGAAGTCAGAAGTGTGAGTTCTAAAGGACTCGATGAAGTCTTAAGTGGCTAAAACAGATAAAATACCAGCACTGGGAAATTTAGCATGCTATACTAACAGCAAACAGGAGCTTCAGAGGCAGAAGGGCCTCCTAAATACTTATGATAATGTCTAACAAGAATAGAAGATGTCAGACAAAACAGCAACCACGCATCTTAAGAAAAAGCCTTGATGTTTCCTTAGCTCGTTGGATATTTATCAAAGCATAACCTGTAGGTTAGCCTACAAAGCACCAGAAAACAAAGGCTCTGTGTTCGGAGCTTTCAAGGGGGAAGGTTAAACAAAGGACATTGAAATATGCCATGTCAGAAGATCTTTGTTTCTAGACATCAGTGGAATAGAGGATTTAGAATAGCCTTCTCACTTCCTTCATTGTCCTTGCCCACGGGTGTTTTTTTTTTTTTTTAAAAAAAAGAGAAAAAAAAACAGATTAAGAAACAGAAACAATTGATATCTGTTGATGCAATTGTTTTAGTAGCCATATGTGCATCACCTGGAACACGAACTATTCGTATTCCAGGAAGTAAACTGTGACCCACTCCACTCAGAAATCAGAGTATTCTGCTGCCATAGGTGTAGGATTTTCAAGACAAACTCATTTGCTCAGGGAGTAGTGCAAATTTAGATAAAAAAATTGATTAAAATTAGTCTATGACCAAATTCCACAAGTGGGACATGTGTTCTGTATGTTAGAGGGGTTTGTGCTGTTTTTTCTCAGGACTACGTAAACCCATTGTTCCTCCAGTGGGACATCATGGCATTACTGGAATTAGGAGCTCTTTCTTTCGGGACCATAAAACAAAACCAGTGCAGGGAACTGGACTGAGGTAAAAGGATTATCATGTTTTTTAAAAAGTCTTTGTTTCACAGGAGGACCATCACTGCGGGTTGATTCTTACGTGTTCCTCTTCTCTGAGTCCTTCCCTATGAAACTCAACAGCTAAGAAACTCCTCTTAACTCAGTAGGCTGAGCAAATTCCTTCCAAGACTCCCTTGCCCACACTATCAAGGGGAAATGTCTTTCCTTTCTTTGTACTCCAGACTCTGGAGCACATGCACCACATTTCACAGCAACCTTAGACATGACTTTATCTTGTGGGTAGTGGCTGCTTCATGTAAAGATTAAGAGACTCGTGTAGATGCCAGGTAATAGGTCTGCTCTGGCGTCAGCCCATTCCTCTAGTTGATGCCAATACCAGATGCTCTATGGGGTGATTTGTTGGCGTGCAGTCACATCTCGCCAGGCTCCAGATACTTCACCAGAATGAGCAACTCAAAGAATAAGAGGAAATGCTTTGAAAGGAGGAAAATCACAGTGAAAACACAGAGAACCAAGAGGATCACTTTAAATACAAGTGAAATACCTGCTCTTGAAGAAACCTAGTCAGGTTGCTTCTGGATGGGGAGATATGTCCATGCAGAGGGGTTAAGTGGCAGGGAAGCTGGCAACGCACAGCTGGTTCTTGCTGAATTAGTCTCATACGTATGGGTAGGTTACCTCGTACTGATGGCCTTTCTCCAAAGCACCTGATGCAGCTGCTGTGGGAGACCATATGCTAGACTACATATTTCACTGAGATGCTTCAGTACTCGCTTTGTGTCTATTCAAAACCATACAGTTCATCTCCCGTTGCTTTTTGGGCCAAGAATGTACTGTTCCCTGGTGTCAGTGAAGTCTGCCTATTGATGCTACAGGTTTAAAAACCAGAGAACTTAAAAATTGGCCTTTTTCAAATATGTAAGGTGGCTTTCTGTGTCGCCTGCAGGCTTCACATTTTAAGAAGCAACTTTCCCTCTCTAATGGCTAATTCTGATGAGATGATCACACAATCTGGTGATGATAGCTATTGAAATGCCTGTAATGTAAAATTAAATGGGTCATTCTATGTATTTCAGTGACAGACATAAAATATCATAAAAGTTGGGCGACTGCAGCTGGAAATGACTTTTTTTACCTTTTGTAACTGAAGTGAATATAATCAATGTAGAACAGAGAATAAAAGGGTTGAGCATCTGCATTCGGATCATGGGGACAACTCCTCTGTATGAAGTTAAGGTGCTTAACTTTTAATGTTGATTGCTTGAAAAAGCCTCTCCAGGGGAGGTTTCCATTCCCTAGAAATATAGCCAGGATAAATGCTCCATAAATAAAGGAGGGGACACTTAGTGGAACTTGAAGTGATCAGAAGAGACATGAAAGTTGGCCCTGGGTTTCAGGTACTGCAATTCAGCTCCAAATAGCTGGCTTCACTTGCAAGCTCCCACAGGCTTCCTGTGACCGAGAGCAGTTACCTAGGTCTGCGCTTCCCATATATAAACCAAAGGATCAGAGCAATTTTAATGCACTTTTACAAGCCCCTGTTTACTACAACCTCAGCAACAAAAGACCATTTTTTTTCTCTTGCTATCAGAGGAAACCTGCTTGGAGTGTCTTGCACATGGCAGCTGTATTTTATCTCATTTTTCTTGGTGCCTACTGTATTCAACATGCAGGTTTTTTAGAATTTTACACACTTCTTTTGAAATTGTAATTTAATTATTGACTACGCGAGGTCATTTATATCTCCACTGGTCCCTCATAGACACCATGGGAACCCAACAGCCAGAACTACACCACGGCTCAAAAAGAGTAGACTGCTGTCATGCCTGGTCACAGTGATGGGCCAGGGATCAACCTCAGCTACATATTAATATAAAGTGCATTAATGCAAGATTCAGCATGTGGAAAGGCTTTTCTCTAAAGTCTGCAATTCCCAGGCAGGAAGGACAGCATTACTTTTGAAAAACAACCTTTGCTTTTTGATCAGTAAGATCAGCTCCTGTGGGCTTTGTTTGGGGTGCGGAGGACTTTGGTGGCTTGGGGCAGGGGGAGGCAGCCCTGGTGTGATGTTGGGTGGAATCAGAGAACATTATCTCCTGGGAACATCTGGCCTTGAATAAACCCAAAATAAATCGAGATACCGGCATCCCCATGGGCAATGCACCTGGGCCAGGGGGTACGTGTTAGAGAAGTGTCTACGTCCCGTCAGCAGGTTAGGGAGCAGAGCAGAGACAGCCTTTTGGCTCTGGATTAAGGGTGTACTCAGTTGGCAACACCTCAGTTCAGTGCTATTTTCTTTACTGTACATTACCTATGACTTTAGTAGCCTTTACAGGCAACATAAACTCTCTCGGTACAGTGCAGTGCTGGAGGAGCAGAGCTGTGAAAGAAGGTGTTTGATGAAGAGTGCTGGTGATCAGCACTGTGTTTTTGGATTTTACCTCAGAATCGCTCCTAAGTGCTCACTAGTGGTGGGACTTTACTAGATGGGTTCCCAAAGAGCGTCTTCCAGGGCCCTTTAATTGAGAAGGAATCCCCTCGTACTTTCTGCCTGCACCATGATGTGAACGAAAGTGTGGTAAGCAAGGACCATAAGAGGGTTCACTTCCAAAATGCATGCATGCTCCAGACTAAAATGCTGATGTTGATGTGCCCCCAGGCACCTTGGTGGAGGATGCGGTGGTCTTTAAACTGAGAACACTGGGTCCTTCCCTTAGAGTGGAATTCAATTGCCTAAGTATAGCTACGATGCAGGGCTTTGGGGAGACCTGCACCCTCCTGGGGTAGGAGCAGGAGGCCAGACTACAGCACCTGAAATGGCATTAGGTGCTTGCACTGAAGCAGCTGAACCCTATCTTCTGTGACCACTGTCCCAGCGCATTCCCAGGCTACCGGAGGAGACCAGGCTGCGTTTCACCTTGTGCTACCACATCCCATGGGAGCCAGGTCAGGCTGCTGGAGCCAGGCAGCTTGGGAGGCAGCTGGTGAGGAGAGCCCTGGAGATTTGGAGGGAGCTTCTAACAGCACACCGTGATGGTATCCAATTCAAATGGGATGTTTCTTCGTACATCTGAGGCAGTGACTTGCAAAAAGTATATTGCAGTGAAAACCCTGTTAAAGTGAACATTTATCCAAGTCCCTTGAGGGTTTGCTATATAGAGAAGTCAGATTACAAGTCTCCTTTTTCCTGTCATCTATTTGGACTATACACAATCTGTGTTCAGTACTGTGAGGCTCAGGTCTCTGCTGAGCCCCTGGCTATGATTGTGATTAAAGCAGTTTGGGGCAAAGGGTGGTTTGTGGTGTTAAGTCAGAGACCACAAATAATACAAACAAGATGCCAAGCGAGGTCTGGTTTGAATTCCTGGGTAATGCTTCCTGGTGGCTAATTTAGAAGGACTGAGGCTTAGAGTTTCTGTGGTCAGTTCTGCCACTGTGATCTGGTAACAAATCTGTCCATGCAGAGGCAGAAAATAAAAGAGAAGTCACAGCATCGTGTCCCCTTTTGCAAGCCAGATCCTGGGGTGCTTATTTAGAAAAGCCTCCTGCCGACTCCTGTAGTATGAATGCACAACATCCACAGGAATGTAACCCAGAAATTTGACCCAATAAACGCTGCTTCTTCAGCCATCAATCTGTTTCGCATCATGTTGTTCTCTCAACTGTTAATCCAGATGTTATTTACATCAGTACAGTAACATTAAAGGCTTGTACAAGCAGTATTAATAGCATCAATAACAATACTAAACATAAATAGCAGCAGCACTGATAGTAATACTTCCAAAGCAGCTTGTAATTGTAACAACCTGTCATTCCTTTGCTAACTCGTGCTGACTCAAGATTAAATTGCTCTGTGTGTGGAAAGCAACACGCAAAAGAGCCCATCTGTGCCAAGACTGTTTTCCTCCCTTTGTATTTTTGTTTGTTTGCTCACACCGACTAGCTGAGAAAATGTCACCATGCTTTACCCTCTATATTGTTACCATGTTTTTGACTGGCATCATTCACAGGCTGTTAGTCCTTGGAAATGGAGTATAGACATGGAGTAACCATGAGTCCTCCTTACCAGGCAGAGTCTGAAAGCTGGTGAAACTACACTGACGTCAGTGGGTCGACTCCTGATTTGTGGCATTGCAATCTGACCTTCCTGGTCAATTATTTTTGGGAAAAAAAAAAAAAGCCTAAGTGATGTCAAAATATCCTCTGGCTATGTTTCCTACTGTTTCGGTTTTGAACTGTTTCTGCCAACTTCAAAATATGCAAAGCAGCCAGATTTCCCTAAAATGACTCTTGTCTAGAACAAACGTGACCTGTTCCTGCTCCTGGGTGTGAATGGAGTCTCACAAGAAAAGAATTGAGGCTTCTGACGTGCAAGACATCAAAAGTGCCTGTGGGGTTTATGAATTCCTGAGCTTGATAAAAAGATTGTCTCCAAAGAGAAGACAGGTAGGCTATCCGCTTCTAAAATTATCATTCTTTTTCTTCAGTGCAGTATGGCAATGTTTCTCATTCTTAATTAAATGGATATGTTTTCATGTTTTAAGAACACACAGAAAGCAGTGTTCTCCTGCATTCCTTGTAGAATTTTCTGCATAACTCCATTTGTTATAAAGCAAGCAAAGAATAATTCCTATAAGATAGGAATTTGGTAGACCTTTTGCTGGCTGTATGGGGACTATATCTGAATGCCTGCATTGTACTATCATGTACATTGTACTATGCCTTAAGTCATTGAGTAGTTGAATAGTTCCCACTCTGAGATGTAACTATGATAATAGAAAGGATTGAAGTATAACATGTACTGAGGCAGATCTAAGAAAACTTCCTGAGTTTAATGCAACCAAAGTGTTTTGTGACTTTCTTTTTTTAGTCACTGTTATTTAAATTACTGGCTTGGACTCTACGTAAGTGAATAGCTCTGCTAGACTGTTCTTCTTGCCCCGTGTATCTTACAGTCTATTCTCCCATGGATTTCAAAGGGAGCAGAGCACCTTAGGACCCATATCCACAGCAGCAGTTTTGGGGTAGGACAGGTCTTTTACATTTGCAGTCATGAGATGGTGAACGGAGCGATGAGATGGTCACTGTAGGAGTTGTGCACTGTGGTCATCTGCCCTTCTACTCTCCATAAAATAGAGACAATGCTGTTTAGCTGCAGAAAAGGGACACTGTGAAACACGGATCACTGGCAGCTGATCTCTGACAAACCCTGTAGCTGCAGTTTTAGGTGTCATCATGCTTGAGTGTCTCTCCTGTCCGAGGAAAGTGGATTTGTGCTAAGAGGGCTGTGTGTGAACCAAAGCAGCAGAGGGAAAGACAGGCAGCATGTGGAGAGGTCATCATTACCTGTGGTGGATACTTGGGACGGCAGGTTTTTGAGTCACAACAGCAAAATTCAATAGGGAATATCACTCGTTGTCTTTCACTAAATAATATTAAAGTACCAAAACCTGTCTACAGAAAAGAGCTTAATAGGGAAAAAGTTGTATTTGCATGTCCCCTTTTGTGACAGCCTCACCTTGAAAATCATGACTGAAGTCACTGTCAGCTCCTGTCTCTTGAGTTTTCCATTTGATTGTGTCATATAAGTTATAAACAGAACTGTAAAATGAACAGTAAAAAGCCCAGCCCAGGACACTATCTTTAAAGAATTTAAACTGTTGCAGTTTCATAGGCCCTGGTGATGCTGAGTTTAAATTGGTGGCTGGATCCTGGTTGGTTTGCCCAGAGGCTGGCCTCTCCATCCTGTTGTTGCTCCATACCCCCTGTCTTAATATGTTTTCATGAAAACATCTACATATGTCTTAGAACAAATCAACAATTTTGTAAGTGGATGTTGCTTTGAGGTGTTGGAGTCAAAAGCATTCATCTGGCCCGGGTTACAGCAGAGGTCAAATGGAAAGATGATTGTAATGTCTTCTGGCCCTTATAAAAACTGTTAGCAGGTGCATTTTGGGGATCTTGGAAGATTTTGCATAATGTTTGCTCATAGTAAGAACTGTAATAAAACTTCACTTTGAACTTTAAAAGCCTTAAAAAAAAAGAAAAAAAAAAAGGAAATGGAAAGTCAAAAACTTAAATGTAGTCTTAGCAGGAGTGGTTGTACCTTGTCACAACTCTCTCTGTCTGTAAATGCACCTCTGCAAATCTTTTTCTAAAGAAATGAATTATTTAGGCTTGGGAAGGCTCTTCAGAATATGAAATAGGAGTTTCAAAAGGCAGGGGGAGACCCTTCTTCTGTGTCACAAAGTGTATTTTAACTGTGCTTGGCAGGTACAGTCCAGATTTGTAACCAAAGATTCGAATGTTTACTCTAATCTTATCTGACCTACAGAAATCTCTGAGTATGCCAAATTAGGCTGCAATTTTGTGATAAGAAGATTCTTCAGGAAAATTACAGTATTTCTGATGGATCCCAAAATAACGGCAGCGTAATCTGCTGCAACGTATTCAGCCCACTCTCTTCTGATCATGAAGGGATTGCAGAAGAAAAGTATAGAAATAGAAAACGTTGATTTTTTTTTTTTTTTCTTTCCTTGAAGAACATCTCCAGCTGTGGAAGACATTGTATTTTCACTTCTCGGTTCCAGAAGCTTTTGTTTCCCTCCTGACAGTTGTGGCCAGTTTCACCGCAGATAGAGGTGATGCCAGACCCTCTTTTGCCAAGAACTCAGCCAAAAAACACCCTTCTCTGGAAACAGCATCTCCATAGCACTCCACAAGTGCTCCAGTGGCTGGTGCTCATTTCACCCCTTAAGTAAACGGCACAAACCCTGAGCTGGAATTTGAATGTTCACATTGACGGAATTAAAAGTATTTCCCTCGTTACCATTCAGTAACAAAATGTCACTTTGTCTGGCCCCACAAGAAGAGGGTTTCGCTGTACATCCTCCTGGGAAATTCCCCTTGGCTGGCAGTCAGGAGTGTGGCGGTGTTTTGGGCACCACTGCAAGATGCTGCAATTACTGTACTTGTGTTTCTTTGCATTTCAAGCTGCTGCCTTATTGTCAGCCTATGCACATTAAACATGACAATGCTCTGTAGACTCCTCTGTGACACCAGTATATCTCTGACAAAAGTGGATTGCAGTGGCTAGAGAGGAGTTTTTTGCTTCTTCTGCCCCTCTCCTTTTTGCTGGTGGGACTGGAGGCGATTCAGGTGTGAATCTGGAGCCAGTTAAAAATACACCAAAAACCTGAATGTAGGTATGCAAAATATTCAACAAAGCCCAGGAAGGATTTGTGTGTGCTGCAGGTTTTTTGATTAGGTTAAAGAACTAGAGTGAAGCAGTGTGATTCAAAGTGGTCACACAATAATAATAATATTAAATAATAAATAAAAGCTGCTCTGAAATCCTTTAATTGGAAATAAAAATCAGCTTTTGCTAAGCAACCTGGAGAGAGGGTACAAAGGGAGGGGAGGGAGGGTGGATTTGGAGTCCCTTTGAATGATCTATTATGCTGAAACTGCTTTTATCTTTTGTTTGGTGCAGTTGTTGAATGCAAAGTTGGCTTCATCTGTGTGACATGTGTGGCAGACGCCTCTTTGGTCTGTGTATCCTACAGGGTGCAAAAGACCAGCTGGCTCAGCAAATTCCTCCTGGCATTATTTGCTCCTTATCTTAATACCGTGCGTAGGGATCCTCTGACATCCTTGGGAAAGATGGACTTGCACAGGAAGAGGGAAGCTGGGCAGGAGGGAGCAGGGGGAAGGGAGATGAGGTGCAAGGAGGTGGCTGCCACTCAGCACCCTGAGGAGCTTCTTACAGTTCTCACATCCCAGCATGGGCCATGGAGATGTTTTCCCTGCCTGTTCCCTGTCCTCACTCCAGCAGCAGGCATGTCCCACTCCATGAATGGACAAACTCCAAGCCACCAACACACTAAGTGCTTCGATTAGGCAAGTTTTCCAAAAAACATCTCCTGTGGATTCTCCCCAGGCTGCTTAGCAGAAGTAGAGCCTTTTCTTCCATTACAGGGTTTCAAACAAGCTCTGACCAAGTGCAAGGTCCTGCACATGGGTCAGGGCAATCCCAAGCACACGTACAGGCTGAGTGGAGAATGGATTGAAAGCAGCCTTGAGGAGAAGGACTTGGGGATGTTGGCTGATGAGAAGCTCAACAGATTGGATGAGGCTTTGAGCAACTTGGCCTAGTGGAAGGTGTCCCTGCCCATGGCAGAGGGGTTGGAAATACATGACCTTTGAGGTTCCTTCCAACCCAACCCATTCTATGATTCTATGATTTCTATTTATTATCATCATAGCTTGGCCACTTTAGACTCCCTGTGTCACTCCATTTTAACTGAAAGCCAGCACAAGCAGAAGGCAGTGGGAGAGTTATTTATCCATTGTATGATGGGTAACCGGCCTCCTGGGAAATGTGCGCCCTAGTAGTTAATAACAGTTTGAACTATGGATGATGGACATTTTATTCCCTCCTACAAGTTTTAACAAGACTCCTGTTTGATGCAGAAAAATCTGATCTAACTTGAGTACCATCTTGTGTATGGAGTTACCCCTATACTGTAGAGCTATATAAAATACAAGTCTGTCCATCTACAGAGGTGAAAAATGTGAAGGTCATTCTAAACAAGTTGATAAAAATACTGATTTGTATTGAACTCCCATGGAAAATGCTGAAAGTGATTCTGCTCCAGGAGGGGTCTGTCGTGGGACATTCGCAGACGGCACATGGTGTATTTTTAATTTCCGATCTGTGCCTGTAATAACCTTTATGGCTGAAAGAAAAGTTGACAACTTACAATAAAGGTGCTATAGCCAGAAAAAAAAAAAAAAAATCTAATTTATGATGATTTAAACACGCTGTACCTGCACTGCCATTTGAAAACCATGATTGTAAAAGAACTATAACACGAAAAACGTGGGGAGGAATTTATTAAAGGCCAGGCCACTTTAGCAAAACCAAGATCCGAGCTGCCTGAAATGTAATGTGGTGCTTATAAACTAAAGGCATAAGTTATTAACTTAACGTAAATGATTTCAGATTTGTGTTCAATGGACTTGGTAATTATATATATATTATATATACCAAAGAATTTAAGCTGACCTCATCAAGCCTGCTTTCTCTTTTAAAATGTATTTCTGTGTCAATTAAAATGCCCGAGTATAAAAAGCAAAGTTTTTATAGGTCCAGCCATACAAATTCATTATCGTGCTATTATATACTTGGCAGTCTACAAATATGCCAGTGATTAACTGAGTGTGCATTAGCTGCCAGTGTTGTAGCATTTCAGATAACTGTGGCTATTGTCTACACTCAGCTGACAGAAATTGCCATGGATATAGACCTTGGATATCCTGGAGAAAGCAAGTCCTTTCTGGCTCGTAGCATCTGTCTGCTAGATGAAGCTTATACTGGATATGGAAGCATCGCAGTCAGTAGACAGATAACTGTTCCTTGAAGACGGCTGCTGAGAGGCAGGTTTTCTGCAGGGTGCTGGACAAGGATGGCAAATTCTCTGGCTGGGATCAGTTCTCGACTCTTCCTATGAGTGGCTAGATGGCTTGGGTCAACAGCTTCCCCGTCCATATGTTTCCATGTTATATTATTCTCGTTTTGTTCTGTTTATATGTCTGCTTTACATTGTAAATTTTATGGAGCAGGGACTGTTTTATGAGTGACTGTTATTGTATTATTGTAAAACATTATCAGCTAAGCTGAAATTTCTCTAACATTTGTTCCTGCTCTGCTGTCTTACCACTGGGCAGTGGTGGTGGGGAGACAAAGCAGATCACCACTGGCTACCAAGACCCAGAGGAAAATATTTCTTGCCTTTTCAACCCATCGTTAAAGTGGTGATTCTGGCCAAGAAAGGCTAGGCACCGTGCCCGGGGGACAGCCAGGAGGGCAGTAGCAGAGCAGGGTACACCCTAGCCCTACAGCGTTGCAGTTTGGTGCCATAGCTGTAGATGTATCCTTTCCCTCTGTACCTTCAACATTGTTTAGTTAAAAAATACAATAATATCTAACCCTCCGGGTAAATATTTCAAAATACCTATTATAAAACTCAATAAAGTGATAACGTCAATAGGGAGGAAATTATTTCCTCAGGGTAATGGGCCCTTTCTGTCAGATAAATGCTAGAGAAAAACCTTGAGTTGTAATGGTAATAGACATCAGGGCAGGCCCAGGGCAGATGTGTTTGATGCTGTGACTAGGTATTTTTTCACTTGTCTTTTATGTGTTGGCATCTGGGAGCTTGTTTTCTGGAAGTGCTGAGTAGCCACGTTCCCTATGGGAGATGGTGGTGCTCAGCACTTCCAAAAATCAGGCCTCTGAAGATGAATCCTGCTGACCTTATAAGTGTCTGAAGGTGAGTGACAGCTTCTCAGTGAGACCACATTTTGGAGCAAATCTCTGAAGGACAAAATATAGGGCTTTTCTTCTGCCATTTTTCACCCTTGGGAAGTGCTCTGTGTTTCTCGGTTCCAGCTGGAGCAAGCCCCAGGCGTTGCAGTGCGGGAGGTGAACGTAGCCTTGGTATCTCAGGAAACCTGCCTGGTTTTGGATAATATTTATGAGTAGTAAAGGATTTCCAGAATGCAGACCGAGTAATCTGGGGAAGCATGAGGCTGAGATTCCTAAGCTTGATCTTCTCATTTTCTCTGTTGGTGGCAGCTCTTGACTCCACACATCCCCTGAGGTGAATGCATCTCATCCTACATGTACTGCAGTTGAGAAGCCAGTTGTAGAGAAGCCATCCGAGCTTCATGTCCATGTCCAGGCTTCACGTCTATGTCTCGGCTTCAAGACATCATGTAGATGAGATGACCTTTACTCTAGCTTTAGCCGTATGATAGTTAGGGACCTAGCCTAGACAGCTAACCAGGCTCCTCTTCAGTCAAAAGTGAGGGCAACTATGATGACAAAACCACCAGCTTAGATACAGATTTTAGGCTGCTTGTCCTCTGGGGTTCCATAGGCATGCAGGGGAGACACTTAGGCTGCTTGCTGACATTAGAAACTCAATTTCCCTGAAGGTATGAGATTAATTCTACCTTTACTGGATTAGCTGATCAGCAATATGCATCGACTCTCAAAGGCCACTTAAATATTAGCTAGTAGTGTGGTGGTCTCCAGGTGTCTGACCTGTAGCTGAGACCCGATCTGGGTAACTGATAACCCCTCCAGGCACAGAAGAATTGTCCAGTATCAAGAAGTGCCGACGAATCATGTTTATGTATATAAAATGATCAGTTCTGGTTTAGAGTATAAACAAAATCAGGCAATGTAAAATAAATGCATTGAATTTTTTTGTTGTTTAAAAAATACCTGATGAGCCTATCTGCATATGAAGTCTGGCTGTGATTAGACTACACCAGCTCTGAAAGAGCCCAGAGATTTCCATACCGAGTTGCACACCTATTTAGTAGATCTTGCTTTATATTTCAGGTAACGATGGAGCCAGAAGACACTGTAATTACTTGGAGACACTGCAATGTACACCCATATGAAGCTCGCACCTGTAGGCCATGGTGAATATTACAGTCTCCTGGTCTTAGCCAGCCTGCAAACAGTCTCCTCCAGGAAAGACTTACTGCTTAAGACAAGCTGAAGATAAGAGACAGTTGAAAGGGAGATATGTGCCTTATTTTTGTTTTACAGCTAAAGAAAGAAGAGAAAGAAAGAGAGGAGTTGTTTGTGGCAAAGGCAAAGACTAAATGCAAATTTCCTATTTTGCTTCAAGCCCGAGATGGCTATGAACATCTCTGGGAAGGAGATCAGTCCCACTTGGGAGGTAAAACACTTTGGGATCACAAGCATTTTTGTGGGTCCCTGCAGACAACATCTTGTACCTTCGGTGTGGCAATTTCCAAGGCATGAATGGAAGGCGGTGTGTTAGAGGTCCTGATATATATTTTACTCCTGAGCAAATAAAACTCAATTATTGAAGTTTTTGGAATGAAGGAGGACAATTATGTATGCAGGGGAATACTTAACACAGCTAGACATGTCACAAAATGAGACTCAAACTGATGCATTATTATTTAATTAGTATTGCTCCATCTAAGCAAGCCCATTTGTACTTGTACATATCACAAGCCCTTAATATAATCCATTCAAGCACAACAGTGGCACAGAAACAAACAATTAAAAAATGTACCTTTTTGCAAATGGAATAGTGAAAAGTCTACTCTGGGTCCAGTGAAATCCTTGTCTCTCAATAGGGGAATTTGGCAGTATACACCAAACAAATTACACAGAAATTGTCCTGTGGGTTTGGAGTATTTGGGTACTCAGAGAATGTTGAACTTGGTACTTCAGCTGTGGCTCCCTGTGCTAGAGGCCTGGTTCCCAGAAGTGGATGCAATAACATGTTCATAAACTATGTGTTGTCGTGTAACTATTGGGGCAAAACCAGAACCTCTCTTGAACTTACCTATAGATTTACACCTAAGGTAGATCTGACAATGTCCCTAACAGAGTGCTCTCAGACTGGGGTAACATCTTCTCTTTAAGGCACTCATGACACTGTCTCTGCTCCCACTGTGCCCAAATGACTCTCTGCTGGACACAGGAGGAGGAAAAAGATGGGGACATGACCTCCTGGTTATTGTCTTGAAACATCTGCAGGTCTACTGTGAAGGAATTTCAGTTGTGTTACAACCCAAAAGGTGTCAACCTGTCCGTGTACCTTAATCCTGCATAGATATATTTATGTGAACCTGGATCTTCCTTTGGCTGTCTTTTGAAATGCAAGAATCCAATTTTACACCTAAAATAACCAAAAATAGTCTAGTCATTATCACTGTTGCTCTTACTCAGACATGAATTGTACAGTGATGCTTACTGAGTCTAAAGACAGCCTACAGATAGCTCCAGGGAGATAGAGAACTTGAGTCTCTCCCCAAGTTGGTAGTGAGGCAATGCCATGATATTCATGTTGGTCTTCATATTAAGGACTATGTAACTTACCAAATTGTCAACAAAAATAGAGTGCAACTGACCCCATCTTTGGGAGGAGAACGGTAAAGATCCCTTCCGGTCCTACTTTCTCTGATTTTTCTCACACTGTGCTGGAATAGTCAACAGCAAGATGGAGAACCTGGGAGAGTATCACTTTTTTTTTTTTTTTTCCTCTGGGAAATCATGGACTTCTTTCTTTTTTTTTTTTTTGCCACTCTAACCATTCATTATTCTTCTTTAACCTCCCTCCTCTCTGTCTGCTGCAGGAATCAGTGAGGAGCTCAGTAAGATGGCAGCTTTCACGCCATTTATACTTGATGTAATGGCTTGGGACATGTGGATGTTTTTTTCCCCCAAACTAGAAACATGCTGTGAAAGTAGATGCCTGCTAACTCCTTGCCTGCTGAGCTAACAGAGCGAGCACAAGGGAATGTTTGCTAATCTAATGGGCTTCTGGCATAGACTTAGCTCCTGTCGCTGTGCGAGACAGGATCTGTCCCTACTGCTGCTTTGGTTTTGAAAGGTCTGGGTAAGAGGAGATCACCCCCTTCCATGCATTACATGTACTTGGCAGGGAAGAGACACGGAGGCAGTCAGTTTTAGAAATGGGAATGACTCTGCAGCATCCTGGAAAGAGAGGGAGAAGCACAGTTAACTTGGCTGTTGATGATAAAATCGCTCAGAATATCTCCCTGTGCCTAAATCCGTGGCACTTATAGGGACTCGAATCAAAGTACTGCAGTGCCACAACAAGTGAGCATTTGTTTTCCTAGCCCAAACCTAGGCTACGCTGTGAATGATCTGGGCCAGAGACCTGGCCTGACAGCCTTGTTTGTCATTAGAGAAGGTTGTGACAACGTCCATTAATCTTTTTTAAATTCTTCTCTTACCCACCTATTTTTTTTAAGCAGAAGCTTGTAGAATGAACAATTTTGTCTCTATTTCCAATGATCAGCCTCTGTAAAGTCAAGCTCTTATTTATTTATATAGGGTTAATATTTGTGAGGATCATCAGTAAAGTGGCCGATAGCTTTCTGTCCGGTGCTGTCATCCATCTCAACTGGGTCTTTCAGAGGAGGCTGTCAGCTGAAGCGAGCAGCACTTTCTTTTCCTTAGTAGTAATTTGAGTGGCTCATCAAAAAGATCAAGATTTCTCCTTCATTAAAATAAAATCGCTCACCTGCATGTGAGAAAGCTGCCTATACCACTCGCTGTCACCAAGCAACGCTTTTTCCTTCTCCTTTCTACTGAAGAGAGATGCACCTCAAATAGTTAAACCATCCTGATTGCCTCTTCTCTCCGCCTTGGCCTGGCCACCAAAAGAGGAACACAGTCAGCTACACCCAAACATGACTGCTGTGGCGTAACAGTGGCATGTTTGTTAATTGACAGTCAGCACTAGCAGAAGCCATGTTTGGTACCAGAATGACATTGTGGTTACTGAGCCCCATGGCAGCTCCTGGCAGCCTGCTCTTCAGGTGACATTATCCATGGAGATCCTACAGCTGACCACAGTGAGCTCAGAGTGCTCCCAATAGAGCATTGTTTGCTTTGTAGAGAAAAACATCTTCACAAGTGTGTGTGAGATGGTTCCAGGGATGTTGCATGACTCTGAGATGCACTGGTTTTAAAAAAAAACGTGTTAAATATAGCATGATGGTCAAGAATACTGCAAATTGAGATTCTAAATATGATCAGCACAGAGTTTGGCCTTGTAGAGTACTGGCTTAAACATTCATCAGCAGCACCAGCCTTCATATTAATGAAAAATACTAAATATTTGGCTCACTATATCCAGTCAGAGCTATCCTGGATACAATGCATTTATGCTAACTGAGTGGAAGACCTTCTGGAAAGCTACCAGAGAGAAGGAGCCATTGAGGGATCTTTCCCTTCTAAATGTTAGGTCTGTTGTCACTGAAGATGGTTGACTTTGAATGGGTTTTGTACAGAAATGTTTTTGAGGAGACTCTAGAAGCCCATAGGTGGGGAACTTTGCAATGTGCAATATCATGGCTTAATCTTTTGACAAGAGATGGGAGACATCATTGGGTCATTCAGCTTCTCTGAGGAAAGGGCAGCAATATCCCACCTGAGCTCCCGAGAAAATCTGGCAGGCTGGAGATCTAAGCCAGGTCCTCCTACAAATGATGAGTATGCACTGAGGGGAGATGTTCTCAGAGGGTGTTTGTTTTTCATAAGTGACTGTTTTCTGTGCTTTTTTAGGAGTAAAAGTGTTTGAGATTAGAAAATTCCTGTGGCTCACCAGTCTTTTGGCTTTACTGTCATTCGACCCTAAGGAGTCAGTTGAGAAACCAGGGCTCCAGATTTCTCTGGAAGTAGCTCTCTAAGTGACTGATGTCTCAATAAAGATGAAGGACTGTTTCCAGCCTGCAAAGAGATGGGCAGTAGGGCCCCATTTTGTCCAGACAAGATAATCTGGCATGAGTTTGGCTGCAGGATGCCTTTGCAATGCACTGGTGGCCACCAGAGAGGGAGACGGGACCACTGCAGGACTCTATTGAATCACTTTTTACAGCTCCCACCAGGGCGTTATCTAAGCATGTTTGTACTACAGAACAAAGTGCTAAAGGTTGTGCTTCTGAAGTTCACAGACTGTCTCAGAGCCAATAGGACTTTATGTTGCCAACACACCCACAGAGGGGATTATCTGAGGCTGCCTATCAATGTAAAACAGCCACATGATATAATGGGCGAGACAACGTGGCTGGAGATCATCCTGCTGGTTGCCATCCAAACCATGTGGACTGTAGTCAATTGCTCTGTTGCCATCGTCTTGGAGAGCCATTGTTTACACAGTGGGTAGGTTTTGCCTGGAACCAACATCTCATTTCTTCCAAGCAGGGAGTTAGGGATCAAGAAGGAACAGGAACCATGAAAGTGGTACAAAGTATAACTGGGTGCCTTGGCATGCAGTGGGTCAGATCACACATAGTGTTATGCTTTCTGAAATCCTACTGAAATGGGGGAATTTTGGAGGATATTGGAGCTCCGGGAGATTAGTTTCACTCTGTGGCTATTCACTCAGAGGCATAGACCTCTGGTGATCACCTTGAGCAGTTGATTAGGCTTAACGATCATGCTTTTCATGGTGGTTTCCTTGAATTTGCATGCTATATGCATGGACAGTTCATCCAGTTGTGTCCTGTAGGACTGATGCAAGCTCCAGGGAGCAACTTCAGCAATTGCCGAGGCAATCCTTTTGGGTTTGCCATCTCCATGAACAAGAGCAACAGTCAAGAAAGGACTTCTTGTCTCACAGAGATCACACAGATCTACCCTCTGTGCCTCTTTCCCCTTCTTTAAAATGGAGTTAATACTGCTTTTTTCTTTTTAGATTGTTGGCTTTTTGAGGCAAGGGACATTTCTCATTCCTAATGTTTACTGCTTTGTACAATGTATGAATGCTGATCTGCCGTGCCTCTTGTTATGTCTGCATGAATGACCCGGTACAAAAGGCATCAACCCATCTGATAACAGATACAGCAGACACGCTTTTCAATACTGCCTTTGCCATACTGAAGCCAACAGCTTATTAAATTAACTAAAAATTAAAGGAGGAGCAGAACCTAACTCCAAGCAGTGTGCAGCGCACAGTGGTACTGCTGGGGTTGGCAGTGCTGAGCTTTCATGATGCTTGGATTCCACCAGCTCTCTACCCTATAGTCTGAAAGCTCCTCGGAGCCCCCACCCAGGGCTGTCTTCTCATCAGTGGCCAAGATGGCAGATGTTGTTTGATTATTACTCATTCCTTTTTTTATTACCTTTGACGTGTTAAAATATTGTTTAGTGATTTAGTCCCCTTTGTATTTAAATGTAGTGATTAGAGTATCTTTTTATATTAGACTGCAGTTTTACTTTGAAGATGAAAAGTGCCATCTATTAAATTATAGTGTAATAACTCACGGGTCCTGTTATTCACAGTCTGCATAACCTGTACTTGAGAATCATCACGTCGGACACTCTTTATATCTGTACCTGGATGCCTTTATGGCTCCTACAGTTGCACTTCTGCAGGGAATGATCTGAAAGCATGAAGACCACGTGGTCCTCTGCTTCCTGAAGAAAGAAGAAACCCAGCACCCCAGCAAAACTGTACCTACCCATTTTTAGGAGAAGGTCACAGACTAGGCAGGCTGAAAAGGCCATTCAGCAAAAATAAACAGAGGGAAATATGACCATCTGTGCTCATCTCGGATGAGCAAATGGTATTTGGCATAGTCATAGTCACAGCTGAGTACCATTACCTTCTGTCCCCTCCAGAGAGAGAGCGTGAACGTCACCATTTAAGCACCAGGAAGTTTTGCAGTTGAACTGGCACTGTGAGCTGTGAAACCTTGTCATGCGAACCACAGCCCTCACCTCACAACTCTCCCCGTCTATTTGTGACTTTTCTAACCCTTGTGTGTATGTAAAGCAGACAATATAAACCATCTCTGGGTGTAACTCTGTCACCTGATGTGACTTGCACTTATCCTGAATGTGCTCCAGAGTGCCAATGGTGGGGCTCAGTCACTCCAGAAAGCTGTGAAGCTTGGCATTATGAGATAACTTACTCAGATACTTATGATGGAGTTAGTGGCCAAACCCTAGACAGCCATCTTAGAGCTCTTGACCTTAACATGTTTTCTCTTCTCTTTGTGGGTGGTTGGTGACATGGCCTTCTGGAAGAAATAGTCCAGAAAAAGGGGGAAAACACCAGAAAAGAAAGCAGAATGGAGTGGTGATGGTGTACAAAGGGAAATGAAAGACAGCATGTTTCCCTGTGGTGTGATGCTGTGAGGATGTCTTTTGCCTGATTCCAGTTAAGCCCAAATTGTCGTGCAGTCATGGCTTGCAAGATCAGATGTACTCTGCATTTAACTGATGGACTCCAAGCACCTTCATGCGTCAGGCAAATGCATTTTCAGTAGCCCATGTTTGGTAGTGTTCAGCTCTCATGTAACACCTGAGTACAAAGGTTTTGGTGTGAAGAGCTAGTCTAAATCTGAGACGTCAAGGTCAGCACAGCCACCTTGTCAACTTACACTTTTCTTAAATTCCCAGCTCCTGGAGTCACATGGTTAAACCTGACTCTCAACTTTCATTAAAAGTAAAGAGAAGAGCACGACTATAGAAAAACTGTCAGGACGAGTCTTGATCATTCACAACCACAGGGAAACAAAATGTGAAGTAAGAAAAACCAGACTGACTTTGAAGTGGCCTGATCTCTGGTTAAGCTCACCTGGCTGGGAGGGCTCAGGGTGCAGTTACACATGTCTCTTCCAGAACTGCTCATCTTTGGTTCTGTCAGCTTCTCTCCTGACTCCCAGGGGGATTACAGATGATGTAGGGGTACCTAGTAACCTCCTTGCATGGCTATACTCTTTGCCAGATTTGTGAAAACAAATATTTGAAAGAAAAAAAATTGTACCAAAAAAATACCATCATGCCAGCTGGTCTGGGATGTTTCTAACTAATAGTAGTAAAACTACTCCCCTACTTCAGCTGCTGATGTGCACTCCTGACTGTAGCTTCCCCAGCATCACCAGTGATGATCATGGGCATGGTTCAGTTTCCTAAATAAAATATTTAGGCAACTTTTCATGCCACTTGAGGTGTCCTTGTGTACCTGACATGTTCTCAAGGATTGGGCAGATGTGGCCCACTGGAGACCTGTGCCTTTCTGCAGTGGCAGCCAAGTCCAGACAAGATAAACTGAGACAGCTGAGATGGCCACAAATACTTAGACATCTAAATCATACCTGATGTGTCCACGTTATTTTCATTGTTTAGAAAAGGTGTGGCTTGTGAAGCCAATTATATTGATATGAAGTAGCTGGATGTGACTTGGGCACACAATTGTATTTCCATAGACAGTGTGTGCAATCTGGTGTTCATGCTGCCCATCTGCTGATCACGAGAGGACAAAGATCCTAACCTCAGTAGAACATGGGCAAACAACTCACATCTGGAGCAAAGTTTTCCTGGACTAGATAACTTCCTTGGATACATTTAAATCCATTTGAATTCAGGTTTGGCTGTGGAGGTGTTTTTTGGGGGTGGTTGTTTTTTAATTAGTTATGTTTGTGTTCTCTGGCCATAATGTTTTTGATGGAGCACAAGACATCCTAGAACTCAGTTTATTGAGTGGTTGAGCCATGACCCATCTACGTTGGCATCAAGAACAGCACATTTTTGTAATTGTGCAGCTCCATCTGCACTAAGGCATATGCCAGTGAAATGTAACTGCTTCTAAATGAAAGGATCACATGGATTTGCATGACATATATAGGGATATAACACACAGGAACATGCAATGTACTAACGGGCTCATCTAGTTCCTACCTGTCAACTGAGATACTGCAGCTATCCTTGTGTATATTCTTTGCCTATTTCTGTTTCAAGACCTGCAGTTTAGCTTACCCCTTTTTGACTGAGACATAAGTTATTGTACTTAACTCACAACAAGAAGCAATTAGTTACCTTGCCGGTTTAAGACGCTGTAACTCAATTGACTGATTGTGTCCTGGTGTTTTAGACCAAGTCTATCATGGCTGCAAATGTTAACTTAATTTAGGCACTCACCAAATGCTTGTTTCTGGCTGGGGTCCAGCTTTCAACAAATGTTTCAATCCTGAAAGATGTGTTCATGGACGGTTGCTAATTTGCAGCCCTATTAGTTAGGGCTCTAGATTAGACTCTTTCTTCAGCAGGTGCTTCTACTGCGGGAGAGTTTTTCTGCTCTCTGGAGGGGGCTATGGAAGGGATACTGGAGCAGCACCAGCCCCCCGGTGTACCCATCCTCTCTCTGCCATGCAAAAGCCAGGGTTCTAACCAGCACTGCTAACTGTGTGAGCTCATGCAGCCTTCAGATAACCCTTAACAGCAAGACCTTTGCATGGATTTGCAGAGATTTGGAGTAAAGCTGCATATATGCCTCAGTCAGCTGCGATGTGTAGATATGACTCAACATTGCACCATGCCCTGGCTGTTAAGTTGTCCTCTGGTGAACCAAGAAAACAAGAGAATTTTGAGATTTAGGCCCCCTCAGCCAGAGCCGCCTGCTTACCACTTGTGTTTTTCCTGGAAGTCACTGAAAACTTCTTACGCTTTACACGGGGGCTTGAAGTGACAAGTGGCTGGGTGAACCTCCTCATCAAAGAATTACATTTTAGTTTGAATATGTTAAATTACACCTTGAATAGGAAGCCAGAACAGCCTCAAGAGCCTCTGCAACAAATCTTATTCTGCGGTCACTGCCACCCCCTCAGAGGGTGGTGGTTTCTACGTAGACTTCAAAGATGTGTTTAAGATCGTGTTCTACCATCCCAAACAGACCTTTGCTAAGTAAGGGGAGCTGTGGATAGCAGAGGTGCTGGACATGTGAAATATCTTGCAGCACGATGGGGCAGGACCCAGCCTTCATGGAGCACATCAGGGCTCAGATCCAGCATCCAGAACGGCATGGACATGGTGACATTGTCACTGAAAGGAAAGGCTTTTCAAATATACACACAAAAAAACGGGATCTTGGGCATAACTGGAGACCCAAGGTGCGCAAGCAAGGTAGGAGCAAAGCTCCCTACCCTGGAGAAAAGCACCAGGATCTCTCCAGTGAGTAGTTTTCCATGAGAAAACCACGATTCTTAAATCTTAGCCTGTTTCTACCCATGTCCCAGGGTATCTACCGTGTCATGTCTCATGAAAAGGAGAGGAAGATTTGCCTGTCCCGAGCAGTGAGACTTCCACTGCTGCCTTTGGGAGAGTCTGTGCCAGAAAATATTTAAGGGGAGTATTCAAAGCAGCAGCAGTTCTCCTAGTGTTTAATTTCTCTGGTGAGAAAAGCACAGGGTGGGCTGCAGATGATCTAAGCATGTCAGTTGTCAGATGAAAGCATTTCCAAATGGCTTTCTGGTTATATTTATGTCTTCTGGCTGAAAATGCATTTGATATTTTTTTCAGATGAGGACTTTTTTTTTTCCTGCCTGTCTTAGAAAGGAATTTACTGATTAAAAGTCACTGCATTGACAGCACTGGAAATTGAAGTTCCTTTTTATCTACAGAACAGGTACAGCATGTACAGAGGCAGCATAAACCCAGGCTGCTAATGTGTCTTAGCTCTGTCCTGGGCTTAACAGCCTGGAAGGAAGAGGGAATAAGCTGCTCCTCATGGCCCTGTTAGGTTGTGCTGCTGTTCAGATGGAGAACCCTGGCTTTAAATCTGGGATGGGAGGTTTTAATGGGATTGTCTGTTCGGCAGGAGCACGCCTGGAAACCTCTCTCGGAGGATTTGCAAAGAAGGAAACTGGATAGCTGTCAGGTACCGACGGGCGTTGATCTCCTGAGTTAGATCTGAGTGGCTCAATGATCGACAAAAGACTTTTCCCACTTCTGAGAAAGTCCCTTTAAGAGGAAAGCGGTCTCCATTCGACTGCAAAGGAGATCCCATTACATGCTCACAATGAGGATATCACTTTACAAACAGGTCTCATTCTTTTAACGAGCCTGTGAAAGAGGTTTTTGTCTTGTGATTTAGTAAGGTCCACGTTTTTTACTGAAAGATCTGTGCCAAGAGCTAAACATGTATAAATTGATTTGGGAAAAATAATTCCACAGCAAGGTAATTGGCTGTACCATGAAAACCAAGGGTTTCCTTACTGTTTGGTGTATAGATACTGTCTCTGTTTGCAAACTCAGGCAGCCAATATTGCAAAAATAGACCTTTAGTAAGCACCCTCCATTCTTCTGCTTCTAGTGAGACTAAAATACCTTGAGAATAGTTTTCTTCTAGTAGACCATCAGGACACTGGATGTCAATGTAGTGTATGACAATTGTTTCTGCACACAGAAATAAGAATATAAACGTGAAATTAATGATCATTGACATTTCAACAGGTATCTGTGTGCATGTAAGAAGGGATAAAGGTAGTATTTCTAGCCTATTTTCCTTGGGAAATAAGCCTTATACAATCTCTGTGTCTGTGTATATATCCCCTTGTCACCTACTAAGCCTGCTGGCCTATTTCAATCAGATTTGACACAGGTCTCAAGATATTTAAATCCCACAAGTTTCATTAAAATTGTACAGAAGGCAAACTCTCTTAACACCTTCCCTAGAGAAAGGTTGCAATGTTAGCATGACACTCCATAGACACCAGAGAACACCTCCAGAGATGTCAAATTTGTGGGAAAACTCACCTCATTAGTTCTATTATCTGTGGAGTTACTTGGTGAATTATATGGAAACGTGTTGCTGTAGGACCTCCTCTGTATGTCCTTCTGTCCCTTGGAAGGGGCAACTCAGGAGCTAAAGCACAAAGAGGGAACTTGGGCAACATGGATGCTGCTCAGCCAACAAATTCTCGCTGTGGTGCCTTATGGGAGAGAGTGGTTTTGCTTTTCTCTCCTTTAATATTCGCATGAAACTTAGTGGCCACGATATCTCCTATGATTACCAGGATCTCATGAGGATATATGTGTTAATGAGTTTAGGTTAGGTTCCTTCAAGTCCTTGGGTAGATGTGTTGTACCAAGGAAACTTTGCACTTCAACAGGCAATGCAAAATAATAGAAGAAGAAATGTTCCAAACTTGAAAATGCCAATGCTTCAAAAAAAAAAATACTGAGAGGAAAAATATCCATAGTTTGACTTGCTGGAGAACAGATGCAAGTTTTTGAAGCTTTCTCACTCAAATGTTGAAAGGTTTTTTTTTCCAAAATGTTTTTTTTTCAGAGCTTTCCTTTCTTCTTCATCTTTTTTTTTTTTTTAACTAGCTCCACTGCAAAGAACAAAAGCAAGACCTTCAAATGAGTAAATTCATCACTAAATCTGGATAGCATTCTTTATAGAAGCCATTTTTCTCTTGAGCTGGCAAATTAAGTCCATATAAAAGGCCAAGGTTTTGGTTGGGTAATCTTTACATATTCTACTGTTTTCATTCTGCATATTGCATGTTGTTAAAAAAGAAAGTGGTCATCAAATGTCTAAGGTGGTACCTTGTTGCTCACCAGCCTGGGCTGCGGCACCAAGGACGCTGTTGCATCCTCCACAGCCAGGAGGAAATGGCCTGCCTCTTGTAGGCAGGATAGGTACCTTGAGTTGAGTAGTAATTAGTAGTTCATTATCTCAACTCAGTCCAGCTGGGTAAGAATGATTGGTGCCATAATTCCCCCTTTCTGTTTTACCATTTTTTGTTTTCACAAAGGCTTTATGGGTGAGCAGAGACCCAGCCCATTCATCCAACTCCAGCACACTTCCCTCCCACAAATACCACATTGGGGCTTGCGGCTTTACCTTCTTCTCCGAAGGACTCTCACTCAAGAGCTCTGGCTCTTTTGGCTCGGCAAGGGAGTTGGGGCTTCCCAGGGTCTCACGGATGTATCACATCGGGGTCACCAGTTGTTGCTCACCAGCCTGGACTGCAGCACCAAGGACGCTGTTGCATCCTTCGCAGCCAGGAGGAAATGGCCTGCCTCTTGTAGACAGGATAGGTACCTTGAGTTGATTAGTAATTAGTAGTTCATTATCTCAACTCAGTCCAGCTGGGTAAGAATGATTGGTGCCATAGTACCTTGCATACATTGCTGTTGAATTGGAGGATGAATCCTCTCTTGACTGTAAATCTCCAGTTCCAACACTAATAGAGGCCACAGAAGGACCTTTGGTGGCTCTGTGGCACTTGAGCCAAAGCGGTAGTTCTCTGAGATGGCAGCTATTACAAGCAACTGTCTTCAGTAGGTCCAGAAAGTACATTTGACAGCATTACATCTCCTTTTCAAAACATTTCCCATGCAGGGGACAAGCCCCGTTTGCCCTATATCATGATTTGCTACAGAAGGAAAGTTTTGGCAAGGTGGAGGATCTGTCATGTTGTGTGTGACTAGAGGCAACGCAGCACTGTCTGGGGGCTGTTTTCATGCAAAAGTGAAAAAGTTTCCTAATGATTAATAATTGAGAGGTGTGGGGAAAGGGGAGAGAAAGAGACCAACTAAATAGCTACAGCTACGCAAAATTCATGTGGTCAGTAAATCACTTAATAAACCTGTCTGTTGGAAATGCCCCGGCTTACACTGATCAAAACGTTCCAGCAGGCACTGCCTCTGAGACCTTACAGCCCAGCAGAGAATTGCAAACTGTTAATCTGAAAAATATTAAGAAGCAGAGCACAAAATAAAACAACCCTCTCCCCCCCGCAGCCCTGAAGTCAAGTGTCTGTGGTTCTGAATGCACTTTGTCTATGTCACCCCAGCTGCTAAATGCTTTCTATTGATTTCTCTCTTACACTCTTTTTTACCCTGTTTTTCTTAGTTTGTTTTCTTTTTTTTTCCCCAGTCCACTTGTGCTATAGGTACAATGCAGAGCTTTAAACAAAGGCCACAGAGTGACTGTTTGGAAGATGACAGCCCTTTCCGTTGTCTATATCCGCAACACCTCGGGAAGCAGAAGCATTTGCATTGTCCCGGCAGGGAATATTCAGTGCAGTGGCTGAACAAGAGGTGGTACTTATCCAGCCCTGGTTGGGTATCGTCCCATATATATGCCCTTGTTATGTTGATCCATCCCCTTGCACACAGGAAGGAGCAAAGAGAGGGGCATTTCCACCGCCACCCTTGCCCTGCGTGTCTCAGAGACCCTCAAAAGCTCAAATAACCAGACCTTGCAAGCTACTGTATACCCTTCTACTGGCTTCACTGAGACTGAAAATTAGTAAGCATCCCATAAAACTGGGCTCTTTTGAGATCAACACAAATGTTTAAATAACAGGGAACTTTAGAAGCTTTCACACAGTGGCAATCTAGTTGAGTGACTCTGCGGACCGTAGCATCATATAACTGTTTCACCTTTTCACTCGCCTTCTTCCCCAGGGAAGGAGCCTACAGAGGTTTTCCAGCTGCGCAGGAATGGCAGGGGAGCGCTGGTTGAGCGACACGTGAAGCAGCGAGCTGCAGTGCAGGGTGGAGACTTCAGAGGGGACGTCTCACAGGAGGAGTTCCAGCTCTGGAGGCTTTAGTGTCTCTGTGGGTTGTTGTGGCTGCTGTTGTTTTTTCCTTTGTATTCTGCAGCTCAGTATATTGTTATAACACAGCAGGGCAGCATGGGAGTTGTTAAAAAAAAAAAAAAGTGTCTCCCCCTTCTCTTTAGGAGCAAAAGAGAATATAATTCCTCTGAGGTGGAGGTAAATTGTGGTGTGCAGAGGTATGAGCCACCTGGCTTGAGGTATATGGGCAAGCTGCTTTCTCCCCCTTCCCTGCTTTCTCACCATCCATCAGAGCTGAGATCAATTCAAGTGTCTTGGACGCAAATTTGGTTAGTGAGCGAGGAAACTATGCCTTTGTTCTGATGCTGGCAAACCTCAGCAAGCTTGATTATCTAAAACAAAACCATCTGCAGCCACTCTAATCAATGGCATATGCATAGCAGTGAAAGCTCTAAGCTCATGGCTCGTGTAAAATGTTCATTACATCAGACTTGTGCTGCAAGAAAGAATTTATGGGTGAGAGCAAGCGGCTCAATATTACCCAAACTTGTCGATGGGACACATGCCATCTGTGTACTCGGTGACACTTGTCCCCTCCGGTGGCTGGTCCAGCAAAGATGAAGCCACTGCAGCTACTGGCTAGAGGAATCACTGTGAGTGCCAGGGTCGTTCCTGTGGCACTGCAGGTCCTGGATTCAGGACTCATTACATGGTGATGTTTTCAGGCAGGCTTGCAAAACAGGAAAGAGTTGTGAAATTTGCTCACATTACTTGTGAGGTGAACAAGATTACACTAAAGATATGACTGGATTTACAGAAAATCTATTTCTCCATGCGTTAAATGTCCTGCAAGCTGAGGGCTCCTGTTCAGCTTCTTGTCTTGAGGGTGAGGTGCAACCTGTTGATACCACAAACCAATATGGGTCTAACTGGTGACCATATTCAGAATCATTGAGTAGCATTTTAGGCATCCTTTCATAAGGTGAAGTAGATATCCAAGGCAGCTTGCCAGTCAGCAATGCAGTACCTAAACATTCCTTGCCTTTTAAATATATGTGCTAGCCTTGACCAGAGCATATAGGAAGATCTTTTCTCTCAAGAAGCTCAGTGCAGGTGCTATGTCTAGCTCCAAGAGAGTTTTCTTAAAAACTTACAGCAGATCAATGACAGGAATAAGTTCCCATGCTACTCCTATAATTCTCTATTCCTACAGCCTTGTGCAATGGAGCTAATGATGCACCTGCCAAGACCAAATATTTCCTCAGGCATGGAAAAAAATATATCACTTCACCAGTGGAGCTCACCTGCCCTAACGTTATATAAGTTGTTCACTGCCATCTTTTCCTGTTGGCACTTTTCATGTCAAACTATTGTGCCAAAATTGACAGGCATGGCAAAGCTGGGGCGCCGGATCCATTATCTTGTCCGATGATAATCACAGCATCTATTCCTCTGAAAAGTATAAAATTCTGGTCCCCCATGGTCCCTTTAGAGCAACATGTAGCCTAGTGCTCATTAAAAAATTTCTTTGACTTATCTTTTTCTTCCTGTTTGAACAAATGCTGAGCCTAGGAGATCCTCTCTGAGTTTGTGATCTTCCTCCTGCAAAACTCACCTCTTTGTTCAGCAGTACGTGAAGTGGTGGTAGACACAGTTGCTTTGTATTCTGAGACAGCACTTAAAACTAGCCTTTTCCCTTCAAAATCTGATACATGGGTCAAAGGGGCGACTGGTCACGGGGTTTCATCTACGCGCGCCTGACAGCTCCCATCCTCTTCTGCATATTCATCACCGCCTCTTTCACTGCAAAATGATGTACTTGAAAGTCTACTCCGCATCTGACCACTTTGGGGACTGATTTATGATAGGAGAGGGGTTTTTTTTCAAATTATATTAATCTTTACATATTGTACGTGACCCTGGGCTACAGCGAAACAGTTTCAGGCTTGCGTGCTTTTGGTTTTCGAAAGGTTATTATGTTACTTTATAGTAAAGATTGATTTAATCAGACAAAATCTCCCAACCTAGAACGAAAACCTAATTTAGCAAAAAAAATCTTCTCAGCAGAGCATGTAAGCACATGGTTTATGGCAAGAAAGTGCTTAAATTTCAAGAAATCAAGAAAATGCTGATCTAGTGGAAGGTGTCCCTGCCCATGGCAGGGGAGTTGGAGCTAAGTGATCTTTAAGGTGCCTTCCAACCCTAACTATTCCATGATTCTATGAAATTGCGGTAGGGTCAACAGGTTTGAAGAATTTTCTTACGGACATCTGCTGAACTGGGTAGAGAGAGAGGAAGAGGAAGTCTCTGTTACTTCTCACACCAAAGTTAGGTCACTTTGGTACAGTGAAAGTGGTGGTGGGAGATCATAGAATCATAGAATCATAGAATCGTTAGGGCTGGAAGGGACCTTCAAAGGTCATCTAGTCCAACCCCCCTGCAAGGAACAGGGATATCTCCAACTAGATCAGGTTGCTCAGGGCCTCATCCAACCGGGCCTTGAACGTTTCCAGGGATGGAGCATCCACCACCTCTCTGGGCAACCTGTTCCAGTGTTCTACAACTCTCATGGTAAAAAATTTTTTCCTAATATCCAACCTGAATCTACCTCCCTCTATTTTAAAACCATTACCCCTTGTCCTATCACAACTGGCCCTCCTGAACAGCCTCTCCCCATCTTTCCTGTAGGCCCCCTTGAGGTACTGGAAGACCGCTATAAGGTCACCTTGGAGCCTCCTCTTCTCCAGGCTGAACAGCCCCAACTCTTTCAGCCTGTCCTCATAGGAAAGGTGCTCCAGCCCTCTTATCATCTTCGTGGCCCTCCTCTGGACCCTCTCCAACTGGTCCATGTCCTTCTTATGTTGGGGACTCCAGAACTGGACGCAATACTCCAAGTGAGGTCTCACGAGGGCAGAGTAGAGGGGGATATGGTGATCAAAAGCGGGTTGACTTCTTGTCTGCTCATAGAGACCAGTGCAGTATTGGTGATGAAAGCTTGACAAGACTTTTTCCAGTCCCACTGGCTACTGTCCCACCAGCTTTAACACATGCATCAAAACGTCCCACCAGCTCTAATGCATGCAGTGGATCTGAGCACTTTGCAAGTAATTGTTCTGCCTCTGCAGAAGATACTTTGTCAGCTCTTCTTTCTCTAGAGTAAGTAGGGTAGCTAGGTGAAAAAAAACCCTTCCAGCCTCAGATGTAGGAATAAGTCACCCTGTGATTACCAATTTGCATCCGTATGAGAACTCCTAGCCCACAGCAAGAAGAAGGTAATCTGCTATGTTAACCTCCACTGAGGAGAGGCTCAATTAATCCAGATTGCCTCAGCCTGAGATCATTCACAGGGGCAGCTATCATGGATCAGCTGCTAGGCTGAAATTTGTCACCCTCCAGTAACTTTGCTCATGTTTCCCAGCCCTCAGATGCTCTACTGGTGCATATGCAGCTTTGATGTTTACTTTTCTGTAGCACTGTTTGACCGTTCACCGAAGGGAGATTCTGAATTTGACAGCAGCACTCAGCAAGGGTGTGAATTTCCAAGTTTTACGCTCATATGTGCAGTTCGAAATTCATCCTGCTGTTGGTGAGTTACATAAGGCTTTCCAGGGAGGGAACAGGAGCGTTACCTTGACGTTCCTACAGCGAACCCACACAACATGAGCTGCAAACTGCGACTTCTCATGGCGTACCGCTCAGACGATCTGCAGACTGATTATGATTCACTGAAGAAACCTGCAAATAATTTTAGATGAAGAGTCCAATCAAGAATCTATTTGCAGACAATTCACAAACACAAAAAGAAGTGAGATTCATTGGATAAATTATGCGTTATGAATTATTCATCCAGCTGCAGTTAATGAGGTAAATGGTACTATCAGTGTTTAAAGTTAAGCTCATTTGTATATATTGGGCAGATCAAGGCCGAAGTAAAAGATCAGGTTTTGGGGGAATAACCTGGGCTCTGCAGAGTTCAACAGCAGAACTGCTAACTGCATGTGCAACCAGGATTTTATCCTTCAACTAAACTTAATGGCTTGTCTGTTCTTTTGGATCAGAGAAACAGGAGAAGGTATTCCTAATTCCAGGTTTGGGTCGCCACATTAGATGCCGTTCTATCTGCTAATGAAATCAAGACATAAATCATCAGTGAAGAAAGGAAGCTTGAGGTGGTTTCTTTAAAGGTTTTGTGATATATTTAATATGGGGATTGGCTTTAGCTGGAAATCTGGGGTCTTGACTGAGTTTTTGCAAGAGTTAAGTGATATCCAGGCATCCATCTGTGTTACAATATGGAAAAGTCCCATTGAAAGAGGAATCACAAAAATTTGAGAATGTTCTAAAGCTTTCCTGTTTAAATGAGCTTTCTTTGACCAACATTTTAAGACTTCTATACTTAAACTTTGGCTTTAGACCAGCAAAGCACTTAAGCACATGCTTTACTTTAATCACATGAGTAACTCTGCTGAAATAAGAGGGAATACTTCTGTAAGCAAATGTATATGTAAGCATAAGTCCATTCAGAGAATCCACTGTAAAAGGTTTGGTTTTAGCCACTCATAGATGTAATCAGAATTAAATAAGAGATTGAGTGGATATTAATTTCTTCCAAAACATTTTTCTCTAAGAGTCTGAAGGTTGATTTAATACCTTCATTTAATCACCTAAGTCTGGAAGTTTTCACTTTTAATCTCCTGCAACCTTGAATAGAAGAATTCAGAGAATTCTTCATGCAATTGATTATTACTTACTGGAAAAGCCTGTAATTCCAAATCTAACTTTTCCTTTGTATTTTCAAATTCTGAATTTTTAAAAATTAATTTCTCTTTGTTCTAGGACTTGACATTGTTAATATGAAATGTCATTGTCAAGAAACAGTTTTTTTGACATTGCTACACTAAATCTTTAGCAGGTAATGCTTGAAATTACAGGCCACAAATCTCGGTAAGTGCTATTTACTAACATGATAATTGTGGAACATTCGATGATGCGTTAAGTACCATGGAGTGGCAGTATAATTACAGTACATGGCACGTTACAATATAAATATAAAGTAAATACATGATTATTTCTGGCTTAGGTCACATGGTAAATACTAAGTGCAATTACGGCACCAAGTAATCTGTAGGAACGTGTAATTACTCTTGGGCTCAATTCATTTACAAATCCTTGTCCAGCTTTTCACACCACATGGGTTGTGGAAACTGTGGAAAACAGATTATTCATGGCTGCAATGACCTCCTTATTACCACAGCCAAACCTTATATATGGGTGATGGCTCCTCTGCCCTCTCCTGTGTCCCAGAGGATGGAGGTGAAGATCAACGTTATCAAGGCAGCACCATGTAGCCAGATGTCCATGGAAAGCTGGGCCAAGAGCTCTCTCCAGCTCATTTGACAAACTCAACTGATGTTATCTGATAGTTTTTATCTCACCAGTTTTGCTCTAGTGAGATCATCCCACCCCACTTTTGAATTATCCATCAGCAGCACAGAATCTGCCTTACTCTGCATCCTGAAAGTCAAAGGCTACGGCTGGTTGCTGCTCATCATGCACTGGTTCCAGGCCGATCCAGGAACTGCCATTTTGTAATCCCTATTCAATTCCCTCTGCTCTATTAGCTAGTAGATATGAGGGGCTGAGTGGGATGGCTTGGACTATACAGCCAACTTCTCCACAGGTTCAAGAACAAGAGACGGCAGTAGAAGCATGCAGGGCGTATGGAAACCCTGTACTCCTCATGGGGAGCAGGCATTTGATTGAGATGATGTGAAACAGTCTACAGACAGCCACAGTGCGTGATACTTGGAGAAAAGTTTATCAGAGAAAGGAAGAAAAAGTAGGAGGAAAAAGGTTTAAATCCACCAGAGTGTCGTTCTGTTTATCCAGGCAAGAGGACAACACGGTGCCTCAGATATTATTGGCTGCCTGTTCTCCCAGGCACCTGGGGCCTCAGAGAAGGTGATCCCTGCTGCATTTTGCTAGGCAAGATTATTAGTATTAATCTTACAGTCTGTCAACAGGATCTGAACCTGGGACCTTCACTGTTAAAGCCCAGATCCCCTGAGATAACATTAATGACTGCAGCTGTTTGCCATTAGCAAGTCATGCTCTCCAGGGACTGATTCTGGGGTAGCTGGGATTTGGGCTTGTTTCTTTTAGGGTCAGCTGCGAAGCATTTGAAGTTGAGACGAGAGGTGGGAAACTGAGTGGGGCGCAGTAGGAAGCTGCTGTGGTCTGTGCTGCTTCAAAACACATGGGAGGTGCCAGCTCCTGAGCTGAGGCGACTGACACTTGGTGGGGTCTGATGAAAAGAAAACTTTCTGAACCCAGGACGAGCATCTCCTGAATCTTTGAAACTCTTTCGATGCTTAGGTGCGGGAATATCCCAACTGCAGAAGCAGGGGCAGGTCAACTAAAGGACAACGTGGCTCCAGAATGACTGCTGAGTTTTGGCTTTCCTCAAGAGCTAAAACGATGCTCCTTGTCTGAAACCTGCTTTCCTGCCCTCAGCAGACCAGACACCCCTTTCAAACCTGGGGAGGTGGATCACCCCAAGGTACAGCAAGCCACCCACGCTGCATTGCTCTGCCATGGTCTCCTCACACTCCTCCCTCCCACTAAAGAGGAAGGCTGCTTTGCAGAGCCAAAACATCAGAGCAGCATTTTTGTTTTATCCTTCTGTGCTCACTTCTGTTGTGCTCTTCTTTGGTTTGTTTGGTTGTACATGGTTCAGTTTTTCTCTCAGTCTTCCTTGGCCAGAAGAGAGGGCAAATAACAAACAGCCCGAGGAAATATTTCCAGTTGTGTTGCACGCACTGCAGTGCACAGGGATAGTTAAAGGGAGCCTTGGGGCTAACACAGGGGACAAATAAGGGAAACACCATTGATTCTGATTTAACCTCAAACCGAATCAGTATCTTCCTAGTAAAACCATTGAACATTGCTCTAAGGTTCCCAAAACTTTGAATAATGTCTATGAAGAGGTGTCAGATTAAAATTTCTGTTTTGCATTAGGCTGGAATATGTCATTGTATATTGTATGATTATGGAATTGAGAGAAACTCCAGAGCAAGAGCTTTCTTACTTGTTGCACGCCATTTGCTTACCGTGAAATACGAATCGCACTTATGCTGTGCTACAGCCTTGAGAAATCATTACAAAAATCTGTCACTGCAAGCGAAGACTCTTGCTTACTCTAACCACAGCAAAGGCAGTAACGAAGATAAGAATTACGTGATACCTGACTGAAGGGAAAAGTTCCTTGCCCTAGCTGAACAGACTAGTATTATTTCTCAAGATGCTGTGTCTAATGCTAAGTGTCTGAGCACTTTCAGGTTGTTTAGAGTCAATTGGCTTAAATCTTTACAATGAAAGTGCATTTACCAAATAGGCTCAAGCTTATTGCCATGCAAATTAACATTTGCAGGGACAAATTTCTAAGTCCTTCCTCTTTTTGTTGCTTCTAAGATGTTATGGATACAATTTTGCACTTGTAGTTATGTGTGGGTGCAGTTCGTGTCATTTAAACTTCTAATTACAGCATCTGATTGCACCCACGTATCTTATCAGCTAGTTAGACACGTCAATGACACGCACCATAACTGCAAATAACTGGGGGTGCAAAATTGCACCGGCAATTATTTGCACCCACTGAAGGCGAGGAGGGATATAAAGCAGGCCATTAAAGTGTTTAAAATACTTTTCTAAGAGTAGCATAAATGGCTGCTGCAGGGATATTACCCGCAGGAATGCAGAACAAACATTAGGCTGAATTTTGAGCAGCAGCTGGGTTGGCTTTGTAGCACGAATCTAACCAAGGTTTCCCTTATGGGTGCAAAGTGTGTCAGCCAGGTCTGAGTTTACTTACCTGGCTTCATCTCTTAGCTCTGCTCAGGATCCTGATAGTACCAGCACTGAAACGCTTCTTTCAGTCTGGCCGAAGCCAACAGTGATGCCTATACCCTACCCTTTAGAAAATGTGCTCTGGCAGTGCCTGAGCTCACACCTGCAAATTCACTGTGAGCACAGTCTGTTTTTTTTTTTTAAGCAGCCTCAGGGCTTCTCTCAGCAGCCAGAGGAGATATGTCGATGGGGCTTATGCTCATATTTAAATTTAAGCTTGCAAGAGCTGCACTGAATAGGGGCGTAAATGAAGCGAGGACAGTTTAAGTAGAGAGAAAATTAAGTTTTACTCATGATAATAGAAAGCAGCTTCACGACCTTCCTATTATCAATCCAAATAACAAATTGTAGTCATCTTTGGGACACATCCCTCTGCCTTGATCTCTGTGATCTTGCCATTATTTCCTGAAACTCTCAAGAGGTGTCACCAGGGCCATGGCAAAACATAACAAATACTGTGTGATTGTCCTACAGCTTCGTGTTAGCCCAACCCTTTGGTAGTTGGCTTAGAGACTGATCCTCCACTGGTGCGGTATGGAAGGATGGTTCATGTCCCAGAAAACTTCCAGGCTGGTTCAAATCCCTGTATCAGGCATGGGACATGCAAACAGCATTTGCTTTCATAGATTCATGTGTGGGTGAAGGTAGAGTTACTAACAGGAGCTGAAATACTGTTGGTTAAATTTTGAGAGCAGCATTGTGAAACTAGATCTGGTTTATTTTTTTTTTAAATGCCTGTCTCTTAAGTGATAACTGTCCTCACTCAGTGGTGTACATTTTCACATGGATGTTTTGCTGTCTGAATTAAAATCTCCTACAATAACCCAGGTGTACATGTCTTCAGATTTTTTTTTCCTCTATCACAAATTCTTGCAATTATTCAGGATTAGATCCGAGCTTTGCCAAGCAGTTAGTAACATTACAGGAGCTGAGCCGGAGGTTGGTTACTCTTAGAAAGGAGCCCTCCCAAAAAGGGGAAGACGGTAGGGAGCACAAATATTTACATCCACGCAGATACCAGTGGTGACAAAGAGGTCATACCTTGGAGCTGTGCTGATATTAGCTTCTTGGAATCTGGCCCTGGTTCTTCTTTAGAAAAGAAAGGAAAGAAGTGAAAAAGAAAACCTGGGAGGATTGTCTTCTGTTCTCAGTTACCCTGGGGTAAATCCAAAACAAATTCAATGATACAAATGGAACTAGTCCAGATTTCCACTGGCCTAAATGAAAACATTGTTTTCGTGTACTAGTGGGGAATTCTGCCTTCTTTAATACCATGCTTTTAAATTTTGCTGTCACCATGGGACACTGAAATCTTATTTTTTGGCTTATATTTTACCCATGAAAGAATTAATTGCTTCAACTTCCTAGAAATCATTACATGATTCAAGTTATTCTTTTTCATGGCTTGTTCGAAAGTTGGGTTTAGTTTTCACCACAACCGCTCCCTACCCTAAACCATTATTTATATCCATAAACTACCGCACATAGAGAACAGCCAGTGGAGAAGTAAAATAAGCACAGTATTGCCTTTTAGCTGGAGTCGCACTCTGCTCTCCAGAAGGGATAATGTTTATAAACACCTCAGCAAGTTCACCGATGACACCAAGCTGTGTGGTGCCGTCGACACGCTGGAAGGGAGGGATGCCATCCAGAGGGACCTCGACAGGCTGGAGAGGTGGGCCCGTACCAACCTCATGAAGTTTAACCAGGCCAAGTGCAAGGTCCTACATCTGGGTCATGGCAATCCCAGGCACAATTACAGACTGGGTGGAGAATGGATCGTGAGCAGCCCTGAGGAGAAGGACTTGGGAGTACTGGTGGACGAGAAGCTCAATATGAGCCGGCAATGTGCTCTTGCGGCCCAGAAGGCCAACCGGGTCCTGGGCTGCATCAAGAGGAGCGTGGCCAGCAGGTCAAGGGAGGTGATTCTCCCCCTCTACTCTGCCCTCGTGAGACCTCACTTGGAGTATTGCGTCCAGTTCTGGAGTCCCCAACATAAGAAGGACATGGACCAGTTGGAGAGGGTCCAGAGGAGGGCCACGAAGATGATAAGAGGGCTGGAGCACCTTTCCTATGAGGACAGGCTGAAAGAGTTGGGGCTGTTCAGCCTGGAGAAGAGGAGGCTCCGGGGTGACCTTATAGCGGTCTTCCAGTACCTCAAGGGGGCCTACAAGAAAGATGGGGAGAGGCTGTTCAGGAGGGCCAGTTGTGATAGGACAAGGGGTAATGGTTTTAAAATAGAGGGAGGTAGATTCAGGTTGGATATTAGGAAAAAATTTTTTACCATGAGAGTTGTAGAACACTGGAACAGGTTGCCCAGAGAGGTGGTGGATGCTCCATCCCTGGAGACGTTCAAGGCCCGGTTGGATGAGGCCCTGAGCAACCTGATCTAGTTGGAGATATCCCTGTTCCTTGCAGGGGGGTTGGACTAGATGACCTTTGAAGGTCCCTTCCAGCCCTAACGATTCTGTGATTCTGTGATTCTGTGAAATCAAACACAGGTTTAATTAACCTTCCGTCTTTGCACAGGATTAGGAGGGCGGGCACAGTCACACTGATTTGAAGATGCAAGGTGGTCACACAACTACTTCACAAAATTTCAGAGATTCAAAACAAGAAAACAAAGCATGGTTTAATAAACTAAGGTCTGGGTTCAGGGCTCTGCCAGTGCTGGCCCAAAGCTGTAAGAGCCATGATGAAGTCATTTCAAAGCAGCGTGAGATCAGAACATGCTGCCCAAAGTGAGTATTTCTGTCTTCTACGTGGCAGGAAAAGAATTCTTTTTTCCCCCAGATGAAAAGACAGTAATATACATTCTGGCATTTGAAAGGGGTTTGCATATACTTTACCATCTTGCAGTCTGCAATCATACATGCTTATCCTTAACCTGTCATTTCAGTGAGTGACACTACTGTAGTCAGAATCTCATTTCTCCCTATTGAGAGAGACAGAGAGGAAATTCTTCTTTGCTTTGATAAAATGCTGTATCCTAGTTGAAAGGCATCCTTCCTGGGAAGTCCCTCTTTGTGCAAGTAGGCAGTTCAGTAACCAGTCGTAGCCTTAAATTAACAGTTAGTATAAAATCAGTCAGAGAGGATAGCAGTCCTTTTTGCAATGAAGTTAATTAAACACATTAATCAAGATTTGGGTGTCTTTTGAGAAGAGTTCCAGCTCAATCACAAGGTGTGAGTGTTTGATGCGAGAAGCATGGGGTACATTTCTGGGTCCATCGCAGTAGGGTTACGTGTGATGTTCAGACTGATTCCTGTGGCCTTTAAACTCCAAGTCTTTCAGTTCTGCCTGTGTTGGGAACACTTTTCAGAACTTTTGTGCTATGAATAGTGTCGTTTGAACACCTTTTTTTCTAGTGGCAAAAGAACTGCTATCTACAGGTCATCTTATTTTCATTGCTGTGTCTGTTAGCTGCTGGGTGCTCAGCCTGCATGAATCCCTCAAGCATTGCTAGCCCAATGCAGGGAACTGGTTCTAGCAGGGGAGATACAAGAACTTTGTCTGAGGTGGATGGGGCATGAATATTTCAGGAATCTCACTGAAGAAGTCTGTGGATGAAGATTAGCACTGATGGAGTTCTCTGATTGACTCAGAACTGAATTCCACTTGACAAAGCCTGTTGTGAAGTTGGGCTGACACCTTTGCCCAGAAGCTCTGGTCCATGGGATGGCTTCATTTCTCCACACCTGCTGTGACTGCACTTGTATCAGCAGGTAGCAGCTTGGGAAAGTGTTCAGCACTATCTGGGAGCCCTGGCAGGGTGAGAGGCTCTCCTTTTAGTCAAAAAACAGTGATGCCTGGGAATCAGGCAAGAAGTCTGGGTCCTTGTTCCCAAGCCTAGGGAGAGCCCCAGCACTGAAGGGAAGGAGGGGGGCTGGTGGCTAGTGAAGAGGAGTTTACTCTTGGGGAAGAGTTTAACCCCACCCTGATGTTTAATTGGAGGGAGAGAAGAAGTTTCTGATTCCTCATTATTGTGTCCCTTTTGATTAAAATTAAAATAAAATAAAATACATTTGGGCATTTTGCTCGGTCCCTGGAAGTGTTCAAGGCCAGGTTGGATGAGGTTTTGAGCAACTTGATCTAGTGGAAAGATGGAAGGGGGGTTGGAACTACAGGATCTTTAAGGTCCCTTCCAACCCAAACCGTTCTATGATTCTGTGATCTTACAGTGGCTCTTGTTGCATTTGCCTGACAAGACACAAGACCATCCTTGCTTGAGTGATCTCTGCTACTGAGGGCACAGTGCTTCTGGTCAGACACCTGACTGCTGTTTCTAGCTTTGCTGAAGGATTTTTAACAAAGATTTCTCCTTTCCAGTGCTTTGGTTTCCTTCCTCTTACCCATCGCAATGCTGCTGTGTTCCTAAGAGATTGAGGAACATCAAACTGCTCCTAATGGAGGACCCTACTGTCAGTTGAAGCTCCCAGCCTCCCTGGTGAATCAAGTATATGGTATATAAAAGGGTGCACTGCGGGGCACAGAGATAAGACATTGGCAATCCAGCCAGGAGTGCAGATAGGGAAACCACTAAACAAACGGCTTTGCAATGCGCGGTGCACGCGTGTGTGCAAAGGACATGTTAATTCTAACTCCATTCTCTGTTTCTTCTCCCCAGTGAGCATTGCTGACGTCCAATCCATGTTCTTTGCTTGTTATTTCTAAGGAGTTATCAAGTTTAAGTGCTATCTTTTTCTGTTGTACAAGAAGAGAATGCTTGAGCCTGTTGATTAAACACATCCCTTGCTTTTCCCTGTTCAGGCAAAAATTTCCAGACTCAAACTCGGAATGTAATTTCTATTCCTCCCACACCATGTGCGTGTTGCAGAATTTTACCATCACATTCCACATCTTGCAGTAAAAACATTTGCAAGTTATTAACAGACAGGATGGGTACTTTAGCTTTGACTGCTCTAATCTTTTGGATTAGGCTGTGGTTTTTTTGTTTTGTTCTTTTTTAAATTATTTTTTTTTTTAAATGAAGGGTTCCAACTGTTGGAGATGTGGAGAAAAATAGGTTGAGGCAGGATTGCATGGATCAATCACACTTCTTTGCACCGTTCTATCAATCAAAGTAAAACACAACATCCTAGATGACTGTGTAGAAGTTTATATACCAAAACGGGTAAGTGCATCACTCAGGTGAAAAATGGCAACTGAAAAGGTACTGAAACTATCTGATCAGTGCTGAGGCAGTGGAACAGGTTCCCCAGAGAAGTCGTGGATGCCCCATCCCTGCAAGTGTTCAAGGCCAGGTTGGATGAGGCTTTGAGCAACCTGGTCTAGTGGAAGGTGTCCCTGCCCATGGCAGGGGTGTTGGAACTACATAATCTTTAAGGTCTCTTCCAACCCAAACCATTCGGTGATTCTATGATCTTACTACAGTGTGTCTAGCAAACTGTGTATTATGGTCTCTGCATTGCTTTGCGATTACACATGTGTACATAGACATGGCACAGTGCAGTGCACATATTATTTTTAATTCATGGAAACATTCACTGGGAAACCATTAAGCAAGGGGCAAAATTTGCAATATGCATGCCTGTGAGCAAAGAAATGATTGATTTGCAGAGGACCTTTAAGAGGCTTAAAATAATCCTCAAGGCCAGGCCGTGAACCTCATTCTCCAGGGCATGCAACACTGTTCACACTTGTAGCCTCCTTGGCTTCACTGGAATTACTTATGGGAACGCTCACCACTGGGAGTAGGTGGTGCACAGTCTCGCCGTAAATGCTTGTTTCCCTGGGTTTCTTGCAGCCAAGCAACACTGATAATTATAGTCACCCGCAGGTTTGAGACATGTAAAACAAGGCACTTGGGAGCCCTTCCTGGAGTAACTATACTCCAGGAGTTCCAGTTCCTGCTATTCTGAACATAGGATTCAGGACGCTTTTCTGCCTCCCACATGCAGTCTGGACACCGAATTTTCTTTTTCAAGCCATGACTTTGAGACCTTTCCGATTTCCAAGTGATTGACAAGGGGAGGTGGTGAACAAGGGCTTTACCCTCAGTCCTAACCACATGCCCTGTTATGTGACCCAAAACATGGAGTATGTCACCACGGCATCAGCACCCTCCTTGCATCCTGTTTGTGTCCCACCATAGTGCGGTTGCTCTGGGGTTTCTTTATGAACAATGATAGGAGCCTCCACTGTGTGATTTATATCTTCAATGGGCTGAGTGCTCTCTAGAAACGCCTCTCCCTTGAGTACAGAGGGGAACCCGTGTGACTGTGTTCATGCCACACTCAGATGCTTCGTGGCTCTCATAGACCCTGACGTGCCATCTTGATGTTCACAAGGATCCCTCTGCCAGTATTAGTGAGAAAGGAGAAAAGCATGAATTGTCCATCCCTTGCCTGCATTTCAAATGTGTGCAAGAACTGGGCATTCTCGATCTGATAAAGTGAACTTGTGAGTTCAGAACGGTGGGGAAGCAGGGTGCTGGGAAGCCACTGTGCCCCTTAGGCAATGAACAGAGAGAACTGCATCAGCAGCGCCTATATAGCCAGAGAGTGGCTGAGTTGGAAACCTGAACAGTCAGGATAAGGCTTCTGCCCAGTGTCTTATTGATGGTAAGCCCCTGATCCTTCTCTGGGGCTCAGCACACTAGGGAGTACTTTGGAGACGGTGGTTGGGCATCTCCGAGGAAGTGGCAGAGCTGACACTACTCCGGAGGAGGCCACAGAGTGCAGCAACCCAAAAGCTCCTCTCTGGGAAGGAGCCTTTATTCAGTCCTTCAGCTGGAGATGGTGCAGAACTCCTGGGTCTACAGTGTCCTGTAGGGATGGGGCTGGAGTTGAGGCCAGGGTGGAATTATCTGGAGGATCACATTGTCCCATTAGCTTCTCAAGGTTGAAAGAAGACTAATGCAAAAACTGCTGCCAGGATACCCTGGCATTAGGGTCTTCGAACCTATCACATTGCTGATCTGCTCAGTGCTGAGAGTCCTGACTTGGCTCTGCTTTTCCACTTCCTACTACTGTTTTGACCCTAAAAATGTTCCAGTACTTTTAAGTCTTTGCACTTAGCACATGGGAAATGAGAAAACATTGCACATCAAAGAGTCTCCAGGAGGGAAGTGTCTTCTCTGGCATTTCACTGAGGTTGTTGATGTTTTTGCATCCTTCTCATGAATATATTCAGCCACCCTGTGTCTTAAGGCTGAAGTCACCGGCCACCCCAACCCTGTCCTTCCCAGGACATCAGCCATTCAACTGCTTGAGTTATTGGGGAGGGCTAGCTGGGGAGCAGATGGAAACCTTGTGCAAATCCTCAGCTATGCTCCTGCCTGAGCTTTGGGCCAGAATCAAATCCTGTATTTGAGCAGCCTTCTGGCTGTGGAGGTGGCATAGACAAGAAGCCGTGCAACTCAGCTCACAAAGCCAGAAGGCAATAGCAGGACAGATTTCATCACTTCCCCTTGGAAACCTCCACGTTTCTCTTCTCTTTATTCCTCTTTTCCTTTATGCTGCTCTTGCCACCCTTCACAAGAGTTCTGTGTGACAAAGGGGTGAATATCTTTGATATCTTCCTTTCCATCAAGCTGCAGATATGATGAGAGGGAGATTCACCACAGTCTAGATTCACCCATCAAACTTCAGGCATTTCACCAAGGCTCCTAAATTAGAAGCCTCATTGTACTGACTTACCGCTGTTTGTGCCAGCAGCATCTTGAGAAACGGAGAAATACTGGCATCTTGAGAGCATGATTCACCCTCCTCAGATGTGAATCCCTCTCCTGAGGTGTCTCTCCCTTCTCTGTGACTGTAGCTGGCACTCAGATAATGACAGTCCTAACTTCAGCGTCTCTGCCTACTATCAGGTGGGATGTATCTGAGCCGAAATGCCAGATAAGCAAAACAGCCCGTCAGAAGTACAACAGGGAATACGAACAACACGACTGATTCAGTCTTTCTTGTGAGAGGAAAAAAAGTTATCAGAACTCTTTAAATATGCTTCTGGGATGATATTGGTTTTTTTTTTTTTTTTTTTTTCGTCCTCTTGCAATAACCTTCTGGTAACCTACTTTGAGCAAGAGCAATAGCAGTTTTTTAGTGCTCGCCTTTCAGGACAGCCAAGGAAAAGCACTCCTTCTCTTCCCCACTGCTGACAGATGAGGCGTCCACTGAAGAAATAAAAACAAGCCAAAAAAAGAGAAAAGTTTAAAAAAACCCAAACCCCTACCAGTAGATAAAGTTTAAAATAAATGGTTGCTGCTTTCCAGGAAAAGGACCTAATAGGAAATATAAAACCTCTTGAATGACAAACCTGTATCTACCTTGCTAGCAGGTACCAATTTCCCAAAATATTGATGCTTTTAAGCCTTAATCCATCTGTCAGAGGTGATAGGATACTTCTAAAAGGAAAACAGTGCTCCAAGCTATTGGGGGAAAAATGAAATACAGTATGTTGGCAAGATGTGTTACCTGTCTTCTGACAGTTAATGCATCTTTCTTCACATTGCTGTGCCTTTGTCCTCTTCTGTTGCCAGATAAATACAGAATCATTATGGATGTCCCCAGTGACAGCTTGGCAAACACGTACAATAAATTCAGTTCTAGATTCTCCCGGCAGGACCTTGGCACAGAGTCTGTATGGGGTCCAGGTACATCTGCTCCATGGTTGTGTCTACAGACAGTGAGAATGGCAGGACCTTAGAATGAATAAGGAGTTTTCTGTCTTATTTGTAACAGCTCAAACTTTTGCCTTTTTTTAAGGCTCTTCGGCTTGTGTGCATGACCTACCAAAGTTAAGGTAGCTTTGGCTTCATAAGCCATTGAAAACAGAACCGATGAGTCCCTCAGATTAAGACACCAATCACATGAAGTTATGGTTGGAGGAAAGCAAGACATCATAAGGAAAAGATAATTTGGAAGGAACGAAGGGGAACCACATGGGTTTGCAGCTGGAAGAGGAAGAAGAGGACATGCTATCAAGACAACTTAGAAACTTCTGATAACTAAAGAAAATAGAAGTGAACACTATTTTTTAAAAGGCATTTGCTTATGTGATGGTAGGAGAGTATGAAACTTCACAAATAAATCGTTCAGAAGAGGACAACATGAATTTAACCATCCAGATAATGATTTTGCATCATTTTCTTGAATTGAATATTAGGGTTCAAGAAAGACAGACTATGCCAGAAAAAGTGATGATTCTGTTTTCAGGAGAAGTTGCTCTCAGTATCTTCTCTCAGAGAACTGGTTTGGGTTGCATTTTTCATTATCCACCTGCACAAGTTTTTCTAGCAATTCATGCTCTGTGGTTTGTTCTGCTGTCTGCTTGAGGGCATGGTCCCAGGTCACAGTCAAGCGAGACAGATACAGCAAAAGCAAATGGTCCCTCAAAGAGATACAAAGAAAATGCCTTGCTTGCTTCCACCCAAGAGAGTTGAACTGTGGTCTTGTAGGTCACCTACTGCAGTAGGACATGTGTGTTTGGGTTCACTTTCCAGCTCCACTACAAATGTCCTGTGTAATCCTGAGACAATAACTTGGGAGCATTTCTGGAAATCCATGCTATTTAGTAGATCAATCGAACTGGTTTTATCAGTCTCTTCTGGCCTTAAAATCTGTGCTTTGGCTTCACGTTCTCATATTCCTTTCTTAAACCTCCCTTGGGCTGCACATAACCATTCTTCAAGCTGGATTGACTTTGCCTTTATGGATATGATAAAAATTCTCAGCAGGGGTAAATCACCACTGCTCCACTGTAGGGAATAATGTAAAAGGTCTTCCTCACTTAAATGGATACAAATCAAGGGTAGTTTAAGATACGTTATGTAAGGAATTATACTGGTAGAAAAGTAAATATGGAGAAATAGGAAAGAAAAGAATGTTATTTATTACAAGTAGGCAATGATATGATGATATTTTAAGTGGACTTACTTTTCTTTGTCCTCTTTACGATGTTATTTCCTCTTTGCAGAATGCACATAAACCTGTAGCCATTTAGAAAGGTCCCTTTCAAGTCCAATTGTCACTGCATTACAAAGTGCTTTAAGATGCGGAATGGCAGGAAATCCCTTTACTGGGAAGTCTTTCCATTGCATCCTGACTCTTTTCACATTTTGTTGAGGGCGGCTAGTCCTCCATCTCCTTCCCAGAGGCTTCCTACAAACTTTCACTAGCCCAGCTATGCTGCTGCCTTCCTGCTCTCCACTTGCAATGAAGCTTCTTCGTGGCTCGTATTTGCTTGCCCGTCTCACAGACTCATATTCCTCAGCTGCCGTTGGAGAATAGCCATGAGAAATCCTTCCACTGGGATTCCTAATATACTGCCACCTGGGCTCTGAAAATGTTCTTGATATGTTTTTCTTGTAGTGTCTGTGACTTTGTTTTCTGATTCTCCTCTTTCTTCCAGCTTTTCACAGGTCCTTAAGACCTTTCTTTTCCCCTTTTATATCTCTCCATGACAAGTTTCCCAGTTTCTGGGGGAATAAATTAAGAATTCAAAGCCTCTCACAGTGGACGTCAAGTGATCTTTTTTTTCCCTTTCAGCCTTAGTCTATGACTTTAAAAGAAACTCCTGTGAAGGTTACAGTTCCTACTAGAATGCAAAGTTATTTAGAGCAGCAGGGCATATTGGCCACTGATTGTGGCCTTGATGTTTGTACACACACACGCACACACACAACGCTGTGCTGGAGACTACTCCTGCGCATCCAAAGCTCAAGTTAATCCTAATCACAGTGCAAAGGGCCCAATATTGCAGGAGAATGGATTTTTAAAGGCATTTTGAGGATGTAGTCTTAAGACAGTGCTTGGTAACTAAGGAAAGACCCTATCTGAAAGTGGTTGTGTTATTTAGTACGAACAAGAATGACCATATACAAAGATATGGCTGTACTGAGTGTCCGACCAACAGATTTCCATGGGCTTTGGTTCCTACCCTCAGGGATGTGATCTTAGTTACAGGCATGGTCTGCAGCAGGGAGAGACAGTGAGTCACTATTGCATGACCATCTCAATTCCGGGGTCTATAAAAGACTGACTAATCAAAGTCTAGGTTTATCTAGGAGGACTGACAAAGGTTTAAAATCCACAACAGAATATCTCTGGGAGCATTAATGTCCTTGAACCAGTTACAGAGAAGTGGAAAAGAGTGGGTTAGAGCTCAGAAAGGACTGGAATCTTACATGTTTTGGTTTACTGTTTGCTTGGCACATACCTCAACAAATAAAAAAACCACTAAATGATCTTTTAAAAAGAGGAAAGATTTATGGGTAAGTGGCATTATATCCTCTGATTTGTTCCTAATGAGGTCAGAACACATTTAAAAATATTTCCTGAGGTGTCTTATCTAATGTATAGTCTATGTGTTTAGGTCAAAGAATGGTCAATGAAGTCAACAGTTTTCCATCTCTCAGTGGTTTTTGATTGTTCAGAGGCATGGATGGTTCCTATGAATACTGTGCTTTTTGGGCTGACTCCACGCCAGATATACTTACATATTGTGATTTCCATGCTGTATCACCTTGAAAAGCTCGTCTTTGAGCGTTGTCCCCAGGTCACATTTACCCTTTCCCTGGGAGAAGGCAGGGAGCTGGCAGCACTGACCTTCGGGAGATGTGGGGTCTCCTGCTTTGTTGCTGATTTTCGGTAGCAAGCTGTACACCATCACTCATATTTTCTGTTTTGCTTTTCCTGTCTGTGGATGAATGCAGTCATTAACGTCTAGACTAATTTCTATAGAGACCATAAGATCATCAGGACAGGGCTGGTGTCCACATATACTGAACTTAAAACAGTTGGTACCTGCTAAGAGCTGCACTGTGGTGCCTGAGGTTGCCTTGAACCGACTCGTGCTCCTCTTCCTGGTGTTTCCGCCTGCCTTTCTACAGACCCTTTGGGATTTGACCACACAGAGCGCGTGAGCTTAATTAAAATTAGCTTAAAAACAGAAGCAGTTGAAAAGATGCGAAAGATGCTGGGGACACAGCTGGCAAATGCAGAGCCTCAAGTTAAACTGAATTTAAAAATATGGGTTTAAATCCACTGAGAGTATCTACACAAGGGTTTCTACCAGTTTAAGTTAATTTAAAGGTTTAAAAGAATGCTTTTAATTAATCCTGTGTGTTCCTGTAGGTGGAAGAGACCTTCCTTGGAGGCAGTAGAAAGTGGCCAGCGTTCTCAGACAGGGATGATTGCAAGAAAAACCATTTAGCCATCCACGTCCTCCTCCCGTGGGAGGAGCAGACAGCCCAGCTGCTGCACCAGGGACGCTGATTCAGATCCATGAAGTATCATAAAACTTTTGTGTCACCTGGGGCGAGCTGCTTAACATTTTACCCATTTCTCTGCCCAAGAAAAAAAGGATAATTGCATCTAATTCCCTGGGGTGCCTAAGAATAAATATATAAAGCATTATGAGGGGACAAAATACTGCAGTAATGGGGGCCATGTTAAAACTACCCATTACTTTCTATGAGCTGGTTCGAATGATGTATGTTGTTTCGCAGGGTAGCTACCAGCCATCCATTATATTTCAGACAATGAAGACATTAGATGTGTCACCACAATGATTACTGCCGAACTTGTGATGTACTGTTTTTATGAAATTTAAACATTTATGGTGCTTTGCAAAAATAAGGCAAAAAAAAAAATTAAAAAATCTACAAGCCCTTCACCTTTAACATCTTTCAAGAGATCTTGTGGTGTTGGATGGAAAATGAATTTAACAGGATATTACTGTTCTGTTGCAATATTTCTGGTGTACAACAATATTATAGTTGGTGTTAAACTTTATTACTAGCCCTGTGATAAAATTAGTTCAATATTGGCTGCTTCTATAATATGGTTTTACAATTGCAACATGGGATAATGTGATAGTACCAAAAAAAATTGCAAACAAACCCAAACCCCCTAAACCCAAAAGCATGGAGTGGAGGAAAGGAGCAGAAAGTTACATAGTGTGAAGGTACAGGATAGGGGTTGCGTTTTGATGTAGGCTACTGTGAAAATTCCTTTCTGGAACGGCTTGAAGCCAGAAGCAGCCTTTTGATTATATTATACACAGGCTGACGACTGTCACAGTGAAAAGTGTCAAACGGGGAGCACGCAGGGAAGGCAGGAAAGAAGGCACCAGTTTCAGGGCAGTGACTAAGCCTAGTTTGCCTGGAGGTGAACGTCATCATGCTGTCATTGACTTCCTAAGGAATGGAGGCTTCCAAAATGAGGCTTTTTGAGGTTATTTGTATTCCTAAATTGGACGAGCTTAACCTGAGAAGGGTTTAGTACATTAGGGTGGAAATAGAAGTCTAAGCAGTGCTGTAAGAGCATAATCAGCGTGTGGCGTTCAGACACCCAACCTGCAACACTATGCCATGTTCAATGAGACATCTTCCTTTCTCTGCTGTGTCATCCACCGCTTCACTTACCGAGCCTGTGAGCTCCTTCGGGCAGATGTTGTCTCTTATTTCACATCTCTGCAGAGCTTGGTGCAACAGGACCTACTTCCTGCTCTTATTTTTGGTTACTGGGCTAGCATAAATCCTAGCAGACCTAGGACTGGAGAACTCAGTTCTGAACTGGTGCAAACCTGAGGAGCTCTGTTAGAGCCAAGACTAAGCACAAAAAGAGAACAGAAAGACCTGTTTATGGCAATAGAAAATCTAAGCAGTGCCTTCAGAGTTGTGTTTAGGATGGTGTGTCATAGGTAAGTTGTAGCTAGTGTTTAACCATGTCTCCAGGTCACTCTTGTCTTAGGGATGCTCATCTCTCAACAAGTAGCTGGCCCTTGCAATGCCTTGTCACAGAGAAAATGAAATCAGAAGCATATCCTGATTAATATTATACTGTTATATCAACTTCTTTTGGTGAAAGTGGGAATTTTACTTCTTGAGAATTATGGCATCTACTGGATGCTGCTATTAAAAGCAACACTGAAGAGCTATACTGTTGTCTGTGCAGAGTTTTGTGCTGATTCCGAAAGAAATTTCTGCTATAAAACTGTTGAGCCAACCTGGCTCCAATGTTTCCTCTGCTTCAGCTTAATCTGTTCTCATGTTGGAGCACATCTTTAGTAAAAAGAAGTGGAAGGTGGAAAGAATCTGGAAGATGTATTGCCTACATGAGCAGTGTATGCAGCCAGCAGAAGCAGTTATTCCTGGTAAAGAGAGCTGGGAATAGTTAGGAACACTCACTGGAGAGTATAAAACCCTTTGGGCTTGGTTGTAAAGATGTGGTGATACAGATATGAGGTAGTTTCCAGAAGGAAAATACAGCTAATAAAAAGCATAGCAAAATATAAAAACTTGGAGTGATAGGACACGGGGCAATGGCTTTAAACTGAAAGAGGGCAGATTTAGATCAGATCTAAGGAAGAAATTCTTCACTCTGAGGGTGGTGAGGCACTGGAACAGGTTGCCTGGAGAAGTTGTGGATGCCCTGTTCCTGCAAGTGTTCCAGCAGGTTGGATGAGGCTTTGAGCAACCTGGTGTAGTGGAAGGTGTCCCTGCCCATGGCAGGGGGGTTGGAACTAGAAGATCCTTAAGGTCCCTTCCAACCCAAACCATTCCATGATTCTATGATTTGCTTAAAACTAGAAGCGGCTGAAGCGTACACGAGCATGTAGGTGGGAAGGATTTAAAGCAGTGAATAATTAAAACCTGCAGATAAACTGTCTGTTTAGTGCTGTAATGGCCTTGATAGCTAATAGTACTGCTTCCACCCATGGCTGGAATTGGTGAGATGCTTAAGGTACACTGAAGCATGGAAAAACTTGAATTTGAGGATCATTCACAGTAGATGTATACTTTACTCATCTTGCAGCACTGTCTGTTGCAGAAAGTACGGTATAAACTCAACCTGAAGGACTGGCTTGACTCCTTGGTGCCCACCTGAGCTAACTGCAGAATAAGGCTGCTGCTATATGACATCATCCTCTCTCTGCTCCTGAATCTGCATCCTAAGGTGCCTGCCTCCATCTCTCAGCTTTTTTCCTCAGGTAGGGTATCTCCATCTAGCTCTGGTGCCAAGACTCCATCTCTGTCCTCTCCACTCCTCTCTACTCCCCAGGCTCTCCGGGCGCAGCTGGCAGCCTGCAGCATGCCGGAGCAGGGGCAGGGCTGCCCGATCCCACATCCCCCAAATGCAGCCACCCCAGGGTGCCCACCACATCACGGGCAGCGAGGCCTTTTCAGAGGTGATTAGAAACACAAAGGGCACTGCCTGACAATTAGAGAGAGCCTGTGGGACTGTGACAAGCATGATTGGAATTTGGAGCAGACAGAGCACTAAAATCATCCATGGCCACAGTCTCAGCTTTATGTTTCAGCAGCAAGTTTTAAAGTTGGGGTACGTTTTGGTTTTTTTTTTCAAATGTGGATTTATTTTTTTTCCACAGCTTTCTCAGTCAGTTGAAAGGAAATTAGAGTACCGAATCAGCTCATAGTGGAGGCAGGAGGGGTTGCAGCGTTTGGACCTGGAGTAAAGAACCAGGACCCAGAAAGTAACTGTAATGAGAGCGCGTCCTTTCAGAGCCAGCCATCAGGGAGAGCAAATCAATCACGCTCTGCCCTCCGCTGGGACCAGCGAGTGATTGATTCAGCTCCTGTCAGCTGCCCTTATGGACCAGGATGTGTGTGAACATGAAAGGAGCAGAACAAAAGCCCCATTACCGCAGTGGGCAGGGAGAAGGCTCCCCTGCTGCTTGATGTATCTCTCCATCTCGAAGCTATTGCAGCCTCCCAATCTTTGTCCTCCTTCCTCCTCTAGTGCTTTGATCCTTCCTTCCTCTGTTTTGCAGCCAGCCTGGCCCCAGACTCTTTTTCCAGTTCTTCCCAGCTGTGATGTTTTCTTGTCAGGGAAGTTCTGATAACCTCGCGTAGCAACTAGTATTCCTGGCTGATCCTTGTGATCAGTCTTGTTTTCCCATCTATTTTTCTCTCCCCATCCCCATTCATCCATCCCTTGCAGAAGGGATAGGTAAATAGACTTGGTCAAGTGTCTGATTTTGGAGATTCATTTTTCGTGATGTACTGGTCTCCCAGTTCTTGCTTGTGGTATCCAATGTTTCTCTCCTTCTGGGAAGTTCCCATTTTTCTTTATTTATTTGTCTTGGGTAGGACCATGGAGCTGAGTCACAGAAGTGGAACGGAGCATGGTTATTTTGGTTTGAAAAGTTTCTGTCCCTTCCCACTGTGTAGAGAAGTGTGAAGGGATGAAAATTTGCTTGTGATTTTTCTTCCCTAAACTTCTTGGTTTCTCCCACATTATTCATAGTCCCTGGCTCTTCCCCTTCAGGGATTTTCTGGGCTCCTGTTGCCGAGGCCGCTCAGCAAGTTGATGGTTGAAGCCAGCAGTGCCCAAACACGAGCTAAACGGTGCAAGGTGGATGGCACTGCCTGCCTTGCTGCCAGCTAGCTGCCTGGAGCTCACCTGTTCCTCTGCTGAGTGGCTGGCATGTTTTTGGCACCTCAAAGATGGTGTGAAGCTTCATGCTGTAGCATCTCAGGTACCATCTGAGACCTGTGAGGGTCTCATTCCAGCTCTGACTGTCCCCAAGCATGAACATTGATGAATATTGAGTGCATCCTGCTTGAATTCACAGGCTGTGGTGTCTTGGGTGCTGATTTCTCTAGGACTCCTAGACTTCCTCAAGGAGGATGCAGATGCTCCGAGCTCCAGCAACTCAAACCTTCTCCTGCCCTGGCTGGCCTTTGACTTGTGAAAACAGGTCCTAGTGCTTGTTTTTCTGTTGTCAGCTGTTGTTTGACCCAAGAACAAGCACCAGAGCTACAAGCACAGCTCCGTAAGGTCAGGGGAAGATCTGACACTCCAGAGTACCTGGAGTTCCATAGCCCTCTACTGCCTCCAAAACATGTGGAGCAGCTCAAGGTAAGGAGAAGGATATCAACACCTGGCCCTCCCTCTTCTTATTCATCAGACAGTCCTCCCTGTAATGCATCCTTTCTTACTTACATTTATTTAATCACTCCTCCATTACCCATTCGATCTAAAAGTTTCTGGTTGTGCCGAGTGAAGAATTTTTATTTCTCCGATCCATATGCCCATGCAAACTCAGCAAAACCCACCAGTACAGGGCTGTGTGGTTAATATTCTGCAGCTCCTTGGATAGGCTTGGAGGGCTTTTTTTTCCCCCTTCATCTTTGTGTGGACACACACACGCACAAGGAGAGGGCAAAGGCTAAAACCTCAGAGGGGCTGCTTACAGTTTCATCAATATTTCATGATTAAGAAGGTGACAGAATTCTGCTTTATTTAATAAGAATATTCCCTAGGTAGGTCCTGTTTTCCCAGCCTGCTCCTGTAATTACGAATTGTTTGTGCATTAGCTGAGCAGCTTCGCTGAATTGTTTCCCCCTCAACTGTTTTAAATTAAAGGGTTGACTTTTGCCTTGGTCAGACTCATGCTTTTCCTAGAAACCAGTGACATTTTTCAGAGTTGATTTTAAATGAATGAGGAAGGGAAGAAACGAAAGCACGAGAGAGAAACGGTGCTATGGGAGGAGTTGAATTTCACCCTCCCTGAGCACAGCTTGCTCCCGTGAGCGTGCAAGCATCCGGCCGTTGTACTCAAAATGTCAGAAGAGACTTCTCTAAATAAAGAATCGTAATGTGGGAGAAGCAGTGCCCCCCAGCTGGATAGATGGTGGCCTGCGGAGAGGTGGGGATGGAGTCGTGTAAACCACTGCTGAAGCTCTTTGCAGCAGAAGCTGTTGCTGACTGTGGATTTCCAGAGCACCAAGGGGAATGGTTCAGTACCTGGTTGGCTTCTCAGGGCTGCCACAAAACACCATACAGGTCTGTTTATTAACATGCTCAATGCTTTGCAAGTCCCTGGTGTTTTACAGACAAAGGAAATATGGAAAGCACGGCTCTATCTTGAGATTCTGATGTGGAGATCAGAAGGGTTTACAGAAAAGCCCCCCAAATCTTTTGCTCCCACCCGTTCCTCCAGCTCAGGCTGAGGATGGACACAACTCCAACATGAAACAGTACAGGACATGTCCATGGGACTGTTGCCACACCATAGGAGCATGCAGTGGTGCAAATAAGGTGAAAAGGAGAGCTTTAAGCTGCCTTAACACTCCCTCTCTCATCTCAGTAAATTTGTGGCCTTTTCAGAAGTGCTTCTGTTGCTGTGTCCATGCTAGCTCGTCTCCTTCTCCTGATGCTTTGGGGCACAAGATGCACTAGGGGCAAGCACAGTGGTTCACACTGAGGGCTTTGACCCATGAGGAACTCCTCTTGGCTGGCGTAATGCACTTTGTTCTCTGCTGGTTTTCCCCTTGGACCAAGTGATGGACTTCTGGACCCTAGCAACTCCATAACCCTTGGGATTACCCCCTTTTGCAGGATATGTTTCATTAGCATCTCCAAGGGATGCTGTTAGCTTGTCTGGAGGTGTTACCACAGGAAGGCTCAGCTCTTTCTGGTCTTCCCATCATGCTGTCTGCTTTAGTCCAGGCAGTGCAGTCATGGGTTAAGCGAAGCAGTGTTTGCAGCGTGGACATGGCAAGCAAGCAACAAGGGAGGGAGGTTGTGGGCAGAATGTTGGGAGGTGACTGCTGCTGTCCTGCCTCCTCGCATTCATCTGACTTCTTTGTTCCAGCCTTAGGAAGGCAAATTCCACAGAAGATCAGCGATTCAGCCTGCGGCAGGATCAAAGCAGCCTCATTTCCAGGATTCAATGTCTGATATTTGGATTCTTTGGCACTGGGACAAAGTCAGGGTTTTCCATCAGCTGGGGCACTGAAAGCTGTATGTGTTCATATGTGTGTACGTCTCTATTTGGCTTCTCTCATGTCTAATACTGGCTGGGGGAGAGCACCCTTCCTTCTGCTTGGGGCTCTCTCATCTACCCATTTTTATGAAACTTGGAAGAACTGCTTAGTTTTGGGAACACTCCATCTCTTTCATACTTGGTGGGATGTGACCACTGGGTTCAGAAGTTATTTGGGATGAAAACACACAGGCTATGATTGCATAAACAAGCTAGAATTAACCATTCAAACCACTTTGCAGTGTCACAACTTCCAGTTTACCTCCCAAGAGGATCTAGAGCGCATTTTACTAAATTGTGATTTTTTTCCCCCCGTTTAACTGATTAGCTGAATACATGTAGCTAGAAATGCTCAGTAAGTGCCATGAATATGTGCTCTGAGTAAAGGAAATGGTCTGATGTGAACATTGCTGCTCACCGGTCTTGTCCCTCTGAACACCATCCATCAGAGTGGTCCCTTCTTCTCCTGGATAATTTTCCCTCAGCCAGCACCACATGGAGTCAGTGTGGTGCAGCAATAAGATCTTAACAAACAGAAAAAAACTAATCTGTGCCTATATATCTCAGACAACATCTAAGACATTCTGAAAAAATCTTCTGGGGCATGGGGACATCCTACAGTAACCTTGGACATATGGCCACCTTGTGGGGCAGCAATATGGGTGCCTCAAACCAACAGGCAATATTGTGGCCTGCAGCTGCCTACATTTATCTGGGACTGGTGATGTGGGCTGGGGTTTCCACCCTCTCTGTGCTGCAGTTTTCCTTTGGTAAAATGATGTATTGCTACTGACCTCCTGCAAGGTGCTTTGGGTTTTCAACTGGGAAGTACCCCATGAAACCTGCGTTTTATTGGGAAGAATTATAAAAAGCACTAAGTTCAGAAAGTGACCAAAAGAGCAGTTGGGATTTCATCTGTTATCTGCAGGCAGTGATACCCTGAAAACTTAATGTCGTTAAATGGACACTGTGATGGCTCTGAAAGCTTCTGCTAAGCAAAGGTGAGAAGGGAGTGACTCTACAAGATTGCAAAGGCTTCTCTTGTCAGTGGCAAGTCATGAGTTAAATGTGAGCTGGAATTAGGCAAATTTACTGCTCCAGGTACAGAAAACAAATACCAGGTTCCTAGAGGGTGCCAGGTGGGGGAAATGCTCAGTCTTTTCATCTCAAACCAAAATTTACTAACGAGGTTGTCCTCAGAACACAAGCCATCTGGGTGAGCTGTTTTACAGGCTCAGGTTCAGCTCTTGTCTTGCCCCAGGGCATGAGTTTGCTTTTAATGGAAGCCTTGAAACTAAAATAATACTAATAACATGATAATAAACAATAATAACTGGTTGGCTACTGTTTAGCCAAGAGCTTATGGCTCAGGGTGTTTGCCCTTATTTCACAGGTAATTTCTCTACGTTCCTGTATGTAGATGAACCTAAACCATTCTTTATGAGATTTTTGGAGGTGGGGAGGCATCTGGGGTCACTATGAGCCACAGGCTGTGGGGTGCTGTAGCAGAGGAAGCTCTGCCTGGAAGTCTCTCCTTACAAACTCTCCTCCTCCTCCACACCTGAAGAAGAGAAAAGGTATTTATGGGTGTGTTCAATCCTTGAATAGGAATGAGGAGTGAAAACATGTGTGTATTTGAGGGATATTCATATTCCTGAGCTAGGAGGCCAGGTTCCCTGAGAGGCAGGAGAATATCAATTACAAGTGGATGCTCTTCTGCAACAGCTGCATAAGGTACTCCCAGTTTAATTAGGCTGAATACCCCCTTAGCAGACGGATAAGTGGCGATGGATAAGTGGCTTAATTGTAGGAGAAATAGCGGGACTTCATGCACCCACATGAGATGCGGGGCAGCGGTTCCAAGGCAGAGAGAACACATGGGGTCTCTGGAAGAAGTTTTTAATTTTACTGTAGTGACTTCCCAAGCTGTCCTGTAGATCCCTGTCCCATGACCGATCTGCAAGGTCAGACTGTCACACACTCCTAAGCAGTACAGAAAGATGAATTGGCAGAATGGGAGTCTTGGATGTCAGGGGAAAGAGGAGTGTCTGTTTGCTTCCAGGTATCTGGTTTGTGGCAGAGTGGAGGCAAATAGGGCAATTTCTTCAAAAGATGCTTAAATATTTCCAGTTCTTCCATCAGCGCCTGTCTCACACTAGCCAGAAAACAGCAGAATGATACCCATGACTGAAGAAACACCAGGCATCCTTGAGGTTTTCCTTAAAGCCTTTTAGAAAGACAGCCTAGCCAGGAAGGCAGAAGTAACAAGTCATTTTCCCTTATAAAGACAGTACAGAGTGGTTGGGTTTCATGTCATTTGTACACAGCTCTGAAGCTCTGTTTGTGCTGATGACTCAGTTTGCTGCAGTGATACCCGCTGGGAAAATGAAAAAAAAACCCTCTTAGAATATAATTTCTGAGAAGAGGGGGGCTCACCTGAAAATCAGCTGCTGCTTAGTAAAACTTGGTCTGTTGAATCATGTCTTTGTGCAGGCTGGGCTGATCTGCTGTGACCTAGGGAGGTATTTTGGATCTGAATGCAGAATGCCTTGGCATCCCTGCGCTGCTACAGAATCCTTAAAAACAAGTTTCATCGAGAGCAGTTGTCACTGCGAAAAACTCTGCCTCACTTGCAGTATGTTTCATGCAGTCAAGGTCTAGGAGAAAGTTATATAGCAGACAGTAAATCCCACCTACACTTCTTTTTTTTTTTTCTTTTTACAGACAGATGTCAGTGCCTTTGAGTGTATGCTACTTTTCAAAGTGGCTTTGTAAGCTGATAACACATTCTTCCAAGGCTACACAATACTTAGCACTGCTTTAACAATTTTTATCTTCAAAGTGCTCTCCCCTGTGCAAAAGGAAAGTCAGTCTCTTCCCTGAAGAATTTCAAATCTAAAAAGACAAAAAGGAGTTAGTGGAGAATGGAGCTACATGAAGCAAGTTCTCAGGAGGTAGTTCACTCACCATAAACAAGTCATTTTTGGTTAACCTCAAATTTGGCAAAATTGAGCAACACTTTCAAGGTTTTTCACCCCCAAAGAATGAAAGATAAACGTTTTAAAAAATATTACAGTCTTGCACCTTGCTGTTTGCAAAACTGAAACTTTACATCTCAAATCAGTATTTTGCTTGGAAATGTAACTAATATTTTTCTCTTAAAAAAAAAGTATAAAAATTAAAAAAAAAACGGGAATGAAACAGATATTTCATTTTGGATAAAATGAAATAATCTTTATGTTTCCTGGTTCAGCCACTGAATCAAGAAAAATAAAATCAATGTTGGGAAGAGCCTTTATAAGAGAAAAACATTATAAGCACCCCTGTAAAACGGAGAGATGGTAGTGGATATCGCTGCACTGATTTTTACGGTCGACCTTCTGGCTACCCTTGCCCTTCCCAGACCTAAGTCATGCATCAAAGCCAGCTATGCTATACTTATGATTTCTTAAGCATGGTGCTGGGATGGGGCTACATTCTTTCATTTCATATAAACCAGGACCCTCAAAGGAATGGGTCTGCGGAGCACTTGCATTTCTAACCTTCTCTTGCTTAAAGATCAGCAGACAGCAGAAGCAATAGAGAAGCTCCTGGAAGTAGTAAAAAATACCATACTTTTGTGGTATGATCCTGCTGGGCAAGTACCAAATTCTATAGAGGTTGTGCTGGGCAGTACTGAGATGTGAAACATCAGCCTTCATCACTGGAGAGCTCTCAGGTTTGGGCTGGGCAGCCACTGGGTTGAGAATTTCAGGTAGCTGATTGCCAAATATGAGCTTGAAATTCATCTTAATTATCAGTGGAGGCACAGTAAACAGCTGTGTTGGTTGGAGGGAGAGTTTGTACCCTGGGTAGGATCCCAGTCTATTGAGTTATAGCTGATAACTACATGAGCTGTTTTCTGTAAATGAGTTTGGCAATGATCAAGGGAACATGCCCATTGTGAGGAGGATGAAGCATGTTCCTTGTTGGACGAGTGTGGAGAAGGTGAAGTGTGCCGTCAGCTGCATCGGTTCAGGAACACACAGTCTCCTTCCTTGCTTTGCGATAGCATCGGTGTTCAGTTTGTGGACCTCAAGCTTCTTTGGCTCCTCATTTGTAATTGAGGCTGCTTGAAGGGACCACAAAGTCCTCTCCTTGTCCCCTAAAGCCAAGAGCCTAAACATGATCCTGTCCTTGAAGGAGGGGAGTTTTTGGGATTGTCCTGTCCCTCAAAGGACTCATAGTATGAAATCTATCCTCCACCAGTGTTTGCATGCCCTGCTGCAGACGGAGGTTGTACAAGGTTGCTTGAGAGCATGGTGAGACTGTGGTGGGACCTTCCCTTGCCTTACAGCATCCTTGCTCTGCATGCCGCGATAACAGCTCACACTGCAACTTTACAAAAGAAGCAATAAAAGATCACCACGAGTACTCTGAGAAGCCCCAGCGTAAGGCCTCAGCCTTAAAATAATTAGTATTGATTTGCTCCAATAACTCGGGCTGAATGTGATAGTTCCACAAGCTACATCTGCCTAGAGGCTTTGTGCTCAAAATAGCTTCCTTTTCCACTCTCCTTCAGCTCCCGCTTCCTTCGCTCCTCCAAATCACTGTAGAGTGGCTTTCTGCAGGGAGTGGTGGGGAAAATCCCATTATAGACTGTGTGGGAGCACAGAAGATATTCAAAAAAGTGAGCCAGGTTAAGTCAGTTTTGAGTATTAGAAGACAAATTACTGAAAACCAGGCCACGCTTCCGCGGCGTCTCGCAGCAAACAACCGAAATCAGCGCTGACAAAATCAACGCATTTAAAACTTAGTTTGAGAGGAGTAAAAGCCCTTTTTTTCTGCAGATGCTACGAAACTGGCCGGAAATGTTGGCAAATAACTTTTTTAAAAGTCCTATTGCTTACCATTGCTGCGCTAACAGGAGAATAATACTCCCTGATCCTATCTTTTCGGAATATAATCCCTGCAGAGCGAGGATGCCTATTTGCATTTTCCCGTTAGCGACTAACACAGTGGGTGCAACAGAAAGTTTAATGACGATTGGGCTGAGGGAGATGAGAGAGCCACAAAGGGGAGAAAAGGTTCTGGAACCGACCACTGTTTCTCCATCTCCTCCCCTGGTTTCTCAGAAAACCTCAGGCGAGTTTCTCATGCTTCTCCCCAGACTGAAGGGGAAAGTTTTTAAAGAAAAAGTTGGGGGAGATTGGAAGAAAATTGCTTCAATGTGTTCTGTCAGTTGGTCTCCTTATGCAGCCATTACCCTCTGTGTTGGTTACCTTAAAGTTTTTCTGACATGAGCAATTACTGGCCTCCAGAGAAACTGAAATAACACGTGGCACAATGTGATGCTGGGGCCGTCCCTGGGCTCCAACTCCTTCCTTCCATACCTGGGCACTCCTCAACCCCAACGTACGTTAATACACTCCAGGGTGTCCCATGGAAAAGATTTGGGGATACTTTTGTCTCTATTTTTCTATTTGAAAGCCAAAAGAAATGAAATAAAATAAATAAAGGCCCAAAGCTTCCAGTATAATGATATAAATCATCAGGCTGTTATGTAGTAAAAGAGTCATGTCCTGAAAAACATACTTATACCATTCCTACGTTCTTTTGGGAAACAGCCCGGCTGTGCAAAAGGAAGAAACTATCTTCCCAGAGTCTTCCCAAAATGCATGCCCTTGAAAGAGAAATAAATCCTCCTAGGCAGCTAAGGAGAAGGAAAATTTGGGATTATGATTTAAAACAATGAATGTTATGACAGCAATACTTACCATGCAAATGAAAACTCAGATATGAGGTTGTTGCACCAGCATCCAGATTCCAACCGGCAAAATAAAGGGAAGTGGGAGCCAAGTATGAGCTTAACTGCTTGGGGTAGACCTGTTTGCCCCTTGCCTTAAAAGCACTTTACTCCTGATGGACATAAATAAGGGACACAATGACATGGGGAAAAGGAACAATTAGCATATTTCCATCAGTGCTGTTGCCTGGAGGGTGATCTGCTGGATTTCAGTGTCATGTAGGACCACGTGTGTTTGTGTCTCCCACGCTATGCACATGTAGATCTATCGCAAGCACGCCGAACTTCTGGGTCTGAGCCTTCCAGGTTCACATGTCTGTCTTCAGACTCCATTCTACCTCCGTTTTTTAACTGAGTAGTTGGGGCATGAGGGGATCGTTGAGCAGATACACTTCACCTGCTCAGCCTCCAATTCATTCCAAGGGACTCAGCCTTGTTTTTGGTCATACTTCAAAGTTTGGCAGCTAAACAGATGACAAAATAGGAGCTGCTTTCCTGAAAATCTGGCCTCTAGTGACTTGCTATATTGAAAATGAGGAGACTTTTGATATTTTTGGGTGGGATTCAGCTCACAGATTAAGGCACACAAATTTAGATGTCCAGCTGTCCAAATTCCCATTATAGTCAATAGAGGTCAAGAATGTCATACAGTTGTCTAAAAATAGGCATCTACTGTCATTTTAAACACTGCCTGGTATCCAAGGTATCTCCTTGAGGCTGGCAAACATTACCCAAAATCGATGGGATACTTGCACCCCTCTGGAGCAGCAGCTGAGAACCAGCCAGGAGACCCCAGAGCCTCTAATGGTACCAGATGCCTCTTTTATGCAAAATGATTTATTCCCTGATCAATATTACGTAGAACCAAGAAAAGTGGACTTCTACAGATGATCAGCATTGACTAGATCTCCATTGGCTTTAAAATAAATTAAGCATCTAGCTCATAACACATCTAAATTTAGGAGTCAATCTGACACTTGATCCCATAACTAAGAACTGATTCCTTCCTTTTGCTGTCTACTCATTCACAACCCAAGTGGAGTGGCCCTGGACTCCAGACCAGTGGCCCCTGTCCCAAACCCCAGTTACAAGCCGAGTGGCCAGGAAACCTGTTAGGTCTGGTTCCCCTGGGAGCTCTTGGCTGGTTCATGGGGAGACAGTGAGGAGGACATGGCCTGGATGGCTCCAAAGATACCAGTGGCACCATGGAGTAGCCCAGTGGCCAAACCTCAGAATGGCTCTGGCTCACAAAGCTCTGGAGCAGCCTATGCCCGGGTCTCTATGTATGTCCTTGTCCTGGCTTTTCTCTTCTGCTGTGGTCTGTTTCCATTGTGTTCATATTATCCAGGTTTCAGGTGGTGGTCATGGTGCTTTCTTTCCCTTGGAAGTTAAGTTTTTTGCTTAATTTTGAGTCTTATATAAATTAAAGAGCTAAGAAAGTGTATATGAATATGACCTCATTTTTCCCTCCTACCTCCCCCCACACACTTCCCCAGTTGACATGTTTGTGCAAATGTTGGAGACGAATAACGTAAATAGACTTCTTTAACAGTGATAGCTTATTAAAATAGCATGGGTGTGTGAACTTCCATTGCTAACCGGGAACCCTGCTGCTTACCAGTTGCAATGCCATACATGCATTATTCAGCAGCTGAAAAAGCCCATTGTTCCTGTGTTCTGGAATTAATCAGTTGAGTACGAAAATTACCTGTCACCAAAATATCATGTTTACTCAGTCCATCAAAACAGCCTGCTCTGACGGCAGTTGGATTTCCTCCGTAGAGTGTTACACGTTAAAATACATGTTTATAGATGTGATAGAGACCTGGTGGTGTTCAGGAGAATACAAGGAAGCAATCTTTTTCATGTCTCATGTGCTGGCGTTTAAAGCCTGTTGTGGAGGGAAGAAAGATGAAATGCATGGAGCAAGGAGCACCTGTGAGTTTTAATTCAATCAGTCTGAAATGCGTAGTGTTATTGTGACAGATCTAAATCCGACTTTCAGGCTTAAGCATTTTCCAGCTGCAACAGAAGCATGTGAGGTCCTTGACTTCATTATTTTGCTTCCATGCCGTTTCTGAGCTCTGGTACTTTCCTTTACTGAAAGCTGTGGCCTTTCTTCCATTTCTCTTCTCCTGGCCCTTGACCTCTTCCCTGCGTTTGCTCCTCTTGTTGCCAAAGTGAAAGTATTTGAACATCTGGCCTTGCCCATTTTCACCACTCTGCTGTATCAGATTAAGGAGGCCCAAGGTTGAACTATGCTGTGGCTCATCTCAAAAGACTATTGTGGACAGTTCGACTGAAGCGAGACCCGAGTGAACAACAATAAAAAAACCAAAAACAACAACAACAAGTTTGTAAAGGAGAAAAGTGGCCTACTTGGCCTTTTTTTTTGGCTTCTGAGTGTCCAGGATATTTGAAAGAGGCAGAAATGCTACTTATACAGAATAGCCCTCATTTTTTTCTCGTTTATAGGCATTTTTTCCCCAACTCATACATATGAAAATATCTATAAAATAGGATCCCAGATCTTCAGGTACATACATTTACAGTTGCACAGCCTCACCTAGAAACAAGTGGTTTTCTGAGCGGTGACGAAGGAGGCAGATGGAGCTGTCCCTGTTGTGTCTCCGGGTCCTTGCAGAGCCCCCACGGGGCAGAGGCAGATGTGCAGCAGCAAGGTGCTGCCTGCCTCTTTGTCTGCAGAGGCACTAATTTCAGTCTCTCTCCTTTAATTCGCCCAGATGCTGCTGTTAATTAAGCTCTTAAAGTTTCATGGTCTTTGAGACCTCTTTCACTCTGTCAATTTTTGTTGAAGCTGGCAGGCAGCGTGAACACAGACTAGCTTCCTCTTAAATTCAGGTTGAGGTTTGTGAGCAGATAGGACTGTTTCCAAGCAGGCTTAATGCGTTCAGCTGGGGTGTGAAATATCAGTGATGTTGCATGTTTCCCATATGACCTTGAATCTGAGAGTGACTTGCCATATGCTCACTTAAGCTGGTCACAATTTTCTTCCCCCCTCATTGACTTCAGTGGGTGTCTGATCAGGGTCCTAATCTCTGTGTCTCTGTAATCTCAATCAGTAAATGAATAGGCACTTTGCTTTATTTAGAATACAAGCTCCTCAGGAGCACCACTTGTACAAATTCCAGGATGATGATGTGGGGGCTGGTGTTGCTTTCTGGATCACCTATATCCAATAACAAATACCAAGCCTTGCCACCCACCCCCGGAGGATGCTCTCCTGTGGCCATGCTCCTATCATGGACTTTCATAGTGTGTCACTGTCCATGTCTTACAATTGAATATCAAAAGTGACCACGGCAAGGAGTAGAATGCAGGGAATAGGTTGGACTTGTTAATTGAGGAGTATATGTCCCTTTGCAGAAAGGCAACTGTCTCCATATCTATTTGTTCTTAATTAGATCAAATCTGTTTGCTTTGAAAAGATGTTTTAAGGATGTTCTGCCATTCTTTAAATTTCTCAAGGAGAAAAATGGATAATTTTAATGGAGACAATTCAAAGAAAGATAATGGCTTTAAAAAGTATTGGGGGGAAAAAAAATAATGATGCCACTATCGAATATTCCAATTAAAACTTTAAGAAGAAAAGCGGTTCTCCTCAGAATTGTTTCTTTGATCTTTTGACTGGCTGATATCCATTTCGTCGGTCTCAATGCTGGTATCTCAGCTCTTACCATATAGAGCATGTCCCTGGCCTGGCCATTTGAATTCCCCAAGCTAGAAACAGCTTCATTCATTGCAAGTATGTCAGCTCTGCTCCAGGCTCTGTAATAATAACTCTTTCACTTCAGCTGATGAGATCTAGATATCAATCTTGCTGAGGTCACCAAAGGAAAAAAATGAGCTTGGTCACTTCTCCATTGACAATTCGACACAAACCATATATCCATGCCTAGGGGGGCTCACACTTACTCTTTGTTTTATCCGAATTGCACAAAAAAAACACATCTGAGATTTCACTGAGTTTGAAAAAAAACCCCTTCGTGACATCGTTCATTTTTGGTACCTACAATGTCATAGGGACAAGTGGCAAAAGGCTTCTCGTTTTATTAATGCCAACAGCATCGAAGGATGCTGTGAGGCTGACCTAAGCTCTCCTCAAATGCAAAGCACAAAACCCCTGTATCCAGAGACATTATACAAAGCCAGTAACAGCCTTTTCTCTGGTGCTTGCTACTACCGAGTAGAGAAAAGGGAGCAAATGAATTCAAGTCTGTTTATCCCCATCTGGTTAGATGATGTGTTATTGGCAGGCCTGGCTGAATTTGCTTTGTGTGGCACCTTATACAAGACACCTAAGGCATATGTCTTCCAGATAAAAGCCAAGTCCCCTGATTAAAGGGTCAAAGCAGAGTGCTGACAGTAGGAAGATGAAGCAAGCTGTTACTGAGCTCTGCAGAGGGATGGGAGTGGAGATTTCAGAGCAAGACAGTGAAAAGCTGAGAAAAGATGCATTTCATCCAGACAGAGATACCAGCACTGAATGGGCTGCACGAGACGCAAAACATGTACCTGCTCTTCACCTCCAAAATGCAAACTGGAGAGAAATCCACCCCCAGACTCAAATGTGGGCAGTGGGGAGTGGTGTGTGAAGGTGATCTGGAAGGGGCAGCTGCGGAACGTACTCCTGGAGCAGCCCCCATGTTGGTGGCCTTCTCCTCCCTCCTTCCACTGCTGCCTCCCTCTCCCTCCTCACCCACCGCTTTGGGCTCACTGTGGGGACCCTGGGCTCATGAGCATGCAGGATTTGGGATGACTTAAGAAAAGGTACTGACCTTTATTAGATGGCTTCAGGTCACCAAGCTGAGAGTATAAGAGCAGTTAGTACCACCATTGTTTGTCCTTCTCTTGTCTGTATTGCCTATCCCTGTGAAGTTTTGCAGTTTCATATCTTCCCTGGGTACACAAAGGCAACTCTGGGTACCTCCCAGAAATGGGGAGCTGGACCTCCCCTGTGGGAGCAATTTCCATCTCCACAGGCAACCCCAGCAGCTGGTGTGCCCCAGCAAGCACGACTCCGCTCCCGGGGACCGGCTTTTGGTGCCCCGTGGAAGAGGCTGCTGTACAGGATCCCGAAAGCAAGGATTAATTAATGGGTGTTTGCACAGCACTTTAAAGGTGTGAAGAGCCATGTAGATGCTGCTAAGTATCGTTGTTAATTATGATTAGGTGTAATATTGTAATATATCAATATTGCACAGTAAATAGTGTGAAGAGCATGAGAGAGAATTTCTCAGCAGACATCGACACTTTATCTTCATAGTTGGAAACGCATCTACCCATTGGACACAAACCTGGTCTGGGAGTGCAAAGAGTGCAAGCAGTGGGCTTTCGACAGAAGCCAAAAAGCTATTTTGGTGGTAGAGTGACTTACGTGGGCTTTTTTGTAGGGAGTGAGGAGAAGGCAGAACAAAGTGGCATTTTGATACAAAACAAAACAAAACAAAACCAAAACATTGGAAGAATTGACTGTTGAATGAAAAAAATTTCTCCAGTCCATTTTAAGGAAACCACCATCCTACCAACCTTTGCACCACACCAAGAGCAATGCTTTAGCCAAGATGTACTTTTTTGAAGGCAGATTTTATACTGTTGTGTGCTGAAAAGCATGACTCCAGCCCAGGGGTGGTCCCCAGGGTGGTCCAAGCAACCACTTGTAGCTTTTCTCTCCCTGGTACAGGGGCTTTGGTGGCTCCAAGGAGAGGCTTCCATCTGCACCTCTGGGTGTCTGTGCCAAATGTTCAGGTCTCCACCTGGGCAAGCGGTGATACACTCGTAACACTTGTTCTCAGCTCCCTGGGTTTAGGTTTGACAGTGAGCATCGGGGTTTGCGTGTCTATTCACCAATCACCCAAAAGGACCAAGGTAGATGGAGATCCGTCCTCCACCTTCCCATTGCCTCCAACAACCTCTGTGCTCAGCCTGAGCAAAGGGGCTGTAAATCTGAGGGTTAAGCTCTTGAGCCGCTGCACCTGACAGACTCGCAGTTTTAGGTGAAATCCTGTTAAAATCAAACACCTGAGTATCCCTGAGGCTGGGGCCCTAATTTCTCAGTTGCTCACTTTCCTCACCTGTAAGGCTGAGGACAATAATTTCCTTTATGAAACAGGCTGAAATGTATGGCCAAAGGGCCCGAAGCCAAGGAGACTTAACTTTTATTAAGTGAATTCTGAAGGCCAGAAGGACCATTGTGATCGATAGGTCTTGTCCATATAATTTTCTTCCACGCATTCTTTGTACCCATCCTTTAGCCTCTATTTTAGTGCTGGCGTGTTGTTATTCTGTGCTTTCACCTGTCGCTGAGATCTCAGTCTGCCTCCCCCAGTGCCACCCTGGAGAATGGATCTGGTACCTGGTGCTTTTGACACAAGGGTTGCTGCAAGGATGAGTTTGTTGATATTTGCAAGGGGTTATAATTTGACGGCTGAGGGGCAGGTATATTAATCAGTGGCATGTGGATCCTATCGAAGCCCAGATTTGCCAGAGAGAAAGGAAAAGAAGAAGTGGGTACAGCAGGGAATTGGTACATGATAAATCTACTTAATATACAGAGAGAGAAACTTGTAGGGAATGAGCTGCTCTGCTTCCTCTCTTCTTTCTGTCTTTCATGCCTTATTAATAATGCTTGTGATGTTAATTTTCATCTCACACAAATGACAAATAAAAAGGCCTGATTTATATTGTTCTTGAAATATAAAGATTCATACACAGCCTTGGAGAGAAACTCCGATCACTCATTTCCCCTTATAAACATAAATATTCAATAATTAATATTGAATTTTTGGAAGGCTGATCTGTTCTCTTGATTTTTACAGCAGCCTGTTGACCCTGTCATATGCTATAGGCAACATGATATTGAAAACTGAGCCTCGTCTATGTCTGCATATACCAAGTGAATCTGTTCAATCCCAGTTAGAAGGTGATATATTAACTGTCTCTGACCTGCCATCACTGCATTACTGCCTTGCTGAAAAAGCAGCACCCTGACTACGCCTTTCATGCAATGCTTTCGAAATTTTGTCTTATAGTTGCTCAAGGGAGTCCTTGATCTTCCCCATTCCAGCTTGCAGGGAGAGCTCTTCACGACAGAGCCAGCACAGGATGGCAAGAGAACCTGTATTTCACAGGTTGTGCCCACTCTTACCCTGAAGGTCTTGGGTGCCTTTGAGGTTCACTGCAAACCTCTATCTTAAATTTACCTCTATACCATGTTGGAGACATCTATGCTTTCTCCACCCCTCTACAGAGCATCCAAGAACCCTTGAGGGAGGGAAATACCCTGGATGAGAAAGAGAAGAAGCAACTGGATCAGTCCTGGGGGGAATATGGACCAGCCTTCCCAGGAGAGCAGGAAGGAGAGCTGGGAGTTGTTATTTTGGGCAGGTAACACCTGCTTCCTCCAGCCAGGAGGACACTGTTGAGCAAAAGCCTGACCATAAATTCTCCCGGCTCAGTGCAGCTCATTGCTTCTGTAATTGCAGTTTTTTAGACCAGCTACTCTAGATGGCAGGACATCAGCACTTCTTGAGGCTGAGTCCCCAGTGCCTCGGCCAGAGGACCATCTCTGTTAACTCACCAAGAGCCACTGACACAGAAACCTCATGCGACCTGCCGTGTCAGCTCTGAGAAGAGGCTTCAGCATACGCTCTTTTCCAGAGCATCACTGCCAAAACAGTCACAGAGGAAGAACACAAAGAAATCAAAGGAAGGATTCGTTTTGGAAATGAACATTAAAAAAAAACCCAAACCAACTCAAAAAACCACCCTCAGCACAATAAAATTCCTCTCTGGACTCCCTAGTGGTTTCATCAGAATTTCTTCCTCCTTGCTTGACCTCTCATAACACCACTGAACTATAAATAAAATTGTGATAGTTATGACACAAGTCAGGCTGCCAAAGCAGGCGTGGTAAGTGGATGGAGATGGTATGAATGATCTCTACTATTTGACGTGTTACTTTACTGTGTTTCTTCCCAGTGACCAAGATGAGAGAAGGAAGAGAGCAAAACAGTTGAAAAACGTCCTGTTGTTTTGCACTTTCAAAATCATTCACTTTTGAAAAGACTGCTTTAAAACGTATAGGTGATTTTCTGCCTGTAAATAAATGGCTCTTTTGTGCAATAAACATGTAAATTGGACTATCGAGCATTTCAAGTACAAGGTATTTCCTTTTGGGTATCATAAATATCACAGTGTAGTCCCTGCCTCTGTTAGCAAAGTTTCTGTCTCATGGTTAAGACATAAGAAGAATCATTCTCACAAAAATACCTTATTCCCTGAAAACGGTTTGCTGTAGGTTAGCAATCAATCCTTTAAGAGTCTGTAGGCAGACCCTCTCTTGCTATAAATTGGTGTCACTCCACTGAAGTCAATGAAGATTATATAAATCGAGGGTCTGACTCCATGTGTGTGTCTCCCACTCCCTTATGCATGGTGTGTTTTAATCAGCCAAAGTAGAGAGCTTGCTGTATAACCTATTTGAGGAAGGAGAAAAAATAACATTAGAGAAGTGATCTTCTTTATCTAGGGCATGAATTTTCTGTTTGAAGCTTGGGCTTGTGGTGATGACTGGGAAACAGCTTGTTGGTGAATGTTTCTGGGTCTATATGCGACTGAGAAGAGAACTATTCTTTTAAATATTCTGAATAAATTTTCAAGGGTTCCTTGTTTATAAAGTGTACTTCTGCTCGTGGCATCTCTGACCACAGGAACACTACTTGTTTGAGGATGCGCTCTTGAGTTCTGTTTGCTGACCCATTACTGCATCAAAAACGAAGAGATTGAATTTAGTTCCAATAAAATTGCATTAAGCTTAAAATGCACGTCTTTTATTTCCAATTGGATATGGCAGCTCCCTTCTACAAAAAAGAACCAACTACAGTGTTTCCAACAAAAACCTCTGGAGGTCTTATCTGTGACCTTCTCTTCAGAACTTTTAGCGAAGTCTTATTGAATTAGGTATCTACTTCGTTACGAAACATACCTTCAAACTAGTATTGATAAATAATTCTGGGTTGACAACACTTAAAAACTCACTCTTGCAATGTAGTTAAACTCATAGGCCTGTCTGGAATACAACTGAGATGATCTTTTTTTCGTACAGTAAGGAGACAATGTACATTAGAGAGTGTGATATTTATCTATTTCCAAAAGTATCTATGGGAAAGGCGGACAGTTTGAACTCATTCTTGCTTTTGTATCTGAGGATCAGCATTACAACTAGACATGATCCAAATGTCTCCAGGAGTGTTCGATATTCAGTGTTCAACAAGTTTTTCAGAAATCAATTGTCAGGTGTTTAGTTTTTAAACTGTTTGTTCTGCACATCCATTACTTCCACTGGGTGATTGGCTGGTATCTGATTAAAAGAATGCTCTAAATGGGAAAATAATACCATAGTGAATTATGCATTACTGAATAATGAATATTATTATTTTATCCTGGCACAAATTTGGAAACATTCTGGGCATTGTGTCTGTTTTTTTTGAATGCCCAAAGTGTAGCTCTACTTGTTTACAAAGAACAAGCAAAGCAATTCCACAAAATACCAGGAATCAAATTCAAGCTGGTTTGTTTATACTTATTTACCAAATCTGTTTCCATTCTCTGACTAGTTCTTATTGTAACTAGAGTTTATCAACATTTTTCAAATGCCAACATTTCAGTGAAACAGATTTGTTTGGGGGGAGGGAGAGGAAATGTTCATTTCATTCCAAAAAAGAAGACTACTTATGAGTCAAATTGTTCCATTTGATTTAAAAAAAGCCTTATTTTCAATTATCATTCCACACATCTTGCAAGTTTCTCAGCTGAATTAGATAGTTTTCAAGATATTTTCAAAAGGCCCCTAAAGCTGCTGAATGACAATTTCAAATTTCACTTGTTTCTATTTGGTGAGAGTGATGTTTCCGAGAATCCCTACGTAGGACAAGTATTTCATTTCTCTTCACATCTCTGGTGCTTCAATGTTTAATTATTATTTATTATGAAATTATCTGGAGCTGCGAATGTACATAGATGCCCTAAGGACTTTACAGAAACAATACAGAAGGCATCAGAGCGAAGAGGGACAAAATCAATATGTTCTTGTCATTGCTTAGAAGGTGATACATGATGTGTTATTGGCTTCACCTCTTATCCTGACCTGTTTCCCTATCTGATTGCAATCACCGACGTACATGGTACGAGTAATCTGTGGCATAGACTTGTCTATAATTTCTCATTCTTACTTGATCCAGAAAACCCAAAAGATTGTGCACTGGCTTCAGTGAAGTGGTGCCTGAGTTATAGTTGTGGTAAGAGCAGAACTGAGCCTGACATTTATGGTTGGGACTGCTGATCTCTAGCATTACTGATTATTTAATATCAAACGTTTTGTGTCTGAAATAAGTTTCCTGGTAGTTTGACTTAACAAGTACGGTCTGCACAGCCCACATACTTTTAAAATAATTATTTTCCTCCCACAGCTATTAGTGAAAACTGTGACATCTTCCCCTTGTTCGCAGTGATATGTCATCTCTGCTTCAGCACCAGATGGTCCAGGAAAATGAGCAGGAGAAATAAGCGTGTCTATTTTCCCCTTCCCTAACATGACGAGAAAATAAATGCGAAATAAAGAACGTGTTACCTGTGCTAGGATAAAGCCTCCGGATGTGATAAGTCTCTCTGCCAATTTCCTCCTCTGCTCTTCTCTCCCTGCCCCCTCAGCCAGTGCAGCCATTGCTGATAACTGGACCTTATGTATAGACTGGTCCTTCCCTCAGACCCTCCTCCTTGAGCTTCAGGTGCAGGAAACACTTAAGCCATCTTTTTTATCAAAGACTGTTGCATATCATGCGTCCTACCTGACCTGTCCCATGATTAAGGCTCTCTGTTGGGATTAGGAGAACTAACTTTGGTTATGGGCATCCTCGGTGACCGTAAACATTATTCATGCTTCGTGTTCCTCCAGTTGTCGGGAGGAGACAATGATTCTTGCTTTTTCTCCTGCATATTTAGAGACAAGGCTCATCTATGACTCCTGAGTCAGGCAATCAGATTAGAGATTTGCTCCCATGTCTAGAAAGGTGTTTCTTACACTTGTGAAGCAAAACTCAGAAATGTGAACTGAATAAAATGGAGGAAACAATGTCTATATACAGGGATGGACAACTGACAAAGTAGTTTTGAAGATCACGACTAGGGAAGTCATCACCCCACCACCAGACTCAGAGGCCACAATGTCCTGGCATCCGTGCCTTAGCTTTGCCTGAAAACTGAAGATGGCAGTAAGTCCCAGCAAATACATTCTGGTTTCCAGATTAATAAGAGAGGGCTTTTTATTGACCCTCGGTGCCTTGCCTTGAGGGTTAAAGACAATCTGTTTTTCCAGGGGTGCTGGACAAGCGTTCTCCAGGCTGGTGTCCCAGCTCCCTAGGAGGCTTTGCAGTTGCGGTGTCCCTAGTTGTGGTGTTCCCAGGCCTATATTTACCTTTATCCAATCTCAGTGTTCAGAGATAAGGCAGAAGAGAAAGAGGAGTTGAGAATGGCCTCCCCAGTTCATCTGTCACCAGGATTCCTCATACATTGAAGCTGCTTTGCACACCCTGTTTCTGCCGTGCAAAAACTTCTTCACTCAAGCAGGACTAAGAGGAAAGAGAAGGAAACTTGGACATTAGCTCTAGTTAGCATCTAGAGCTTCATCTTCCCTTTTAGCTTGAGCTAGAGCTGCTAAACCAGCTTAAAATCCCTACTGTCCTACCATTTCTGCCTTAATCTGCAACGTCAGGTTTACCAACCCATGGGGGGGACATCTGCCTTTTTCACTTTAGGGATGTCCTTCATGCTCTGGCGGAGGATCTGATCTCCCAGTCTAATCTGCTTGCATGGGAAGTTAACAGCGTTCATGAGGATGTGAGCATGAAATTCAGCTGTGAATTGTCTGGCCCCTTGTTTTATTTTGCTCCCTGCTCATCAAAATGTTTATTAATCCTCAAATTCCCTTAAACTTCTGCACCAGTGATTACATATCTCAGAGTTTCCTAATACATGTTTCTGATTCTCTTTCTTGAAAGCCCTGTCATTTATCAGATAATAGAAACGGTATGACTGAGATGAACCACAACCCAATAAGGATATAAAATATTCTGAGTGAGCATCTTGTGAAGAAAGAGGTCCTGAACTTCCTTTAGCAATAGCTTGACAAAAACATTGGAATAAAGAGTATCTTTGCAAAAGCATAGATTGGGTCATAAGTATTTGCTGGCCCAAATTACAGCTGTTTATCTCTTTTTATAGCTATCCATCACAAACGGCTTGAGCAGCCCCCCATAGTTCTCATTCTTGGCAAAATGCCATGCTTCCATTTTCTTTTCATTACTGACCTACAATAAATTGTACTGATGTCCCAAGAGCAAGAGTCTCTCCAGTCCATTATCATTCCCTAGAGCAATCCTTTCAAATGTAGTTAAACTTGGAGCTCCCTTGCCTCTGAGGCCTCTCTCTTTTTCAGACCATTTTCCATTTGGATTGACTGAAGCTCTAAAAGGTTAAATGACTTGCCCAGGGTCGAACAGTCAGCCTGTGGCTGAGCAAGAGAGAGCCCTTGCACATGACGACAGCTGCAACCTTCTTCCCTACCCAAGCCCCCAACCCCAAGCCCTCAAGCAGTATAAAAGGATTTTATAGGCAAAACTTCAGCTTAGAAAATTGCAGACTCTTAAATAGCAGAGTTTATAATGGAAATAGTAAAAGAAACCTGACTGTAGCACTGGAATAGTAGTAATGCATTACTTATTCCATTAATGGCTGTGTTCTTAATAGAAACAGGTTCATTACATGGTAAGAAGCAAAGTTTGCATTAAATAGAAACATCATTTGGTGTTTTATTGATTAAAAGGAGATTAGATTTCCATGATGTTCTTTAGCAAATAGGATGCCTTGGAGGAAATGTATATATTTATATTATAAGGAGGAGGGTTTTATTACAGTATAATGGAAAGAAAATGTATCTCACAATGATGGTTTATATCACACAAGGGATCTGATAACTAAAAGTTTAACTCTTAACCTAGCAGTGAAGTCCAGAAGTCTGTCTTAATGTATTAATGCAAAACTAACATTTTCCATTTGGAAAACCTATTGTTACAATCCACATGTGACAGTGAGGTTAGACCCTCTCTTCTTGACCAGAAGACACAGTCAAACCTGTCCCTGTGGACTACATGGAGGGAGGGAACGGCAAGAGAAAATTATTACACTGATATATCACCATCAGCAGAAACATAATCATCTCCAATCAGCAAATATATGGCACACCCTTGTTTCGCTTCTCCCTGGATCCTTAATATAAATATCAACAATGCTAATTACCACCAACTATTTCATTGCTCTCTTTCAGACACGTGTGGCTGGCAAAGTGCGTTTTTTCTAAGCTTCAGCACTCTGGGTCATGGGCTGAATTTCAGCTGTGTGAGGGCCATCTTTCCATCTGTCCTACCACTGCAGACGAGTCGATCCCTGATATCCCAAAATCACCACAGAAGTCTCTGTTAGCAGATCAGAAGCACATCAGCTCCATCTGGAGAACATCATGCTGAAGGTCAGGATGGGCTAGGGCACCTTGCAGGCTGCTCTGACTTACACCTTGGACTAGCCTCCAAACGTTACAACTCATGTTTCTCAAGGATTCCACTAGATGCAGGCTGATGGATTTAAATACTAAATCTTTAAAACACGATGTGGATCCTTGTGCTGATGTGAGTGTGCAGATGTGTAGGCTGACTTATAAGCAAATACCTCCATGCCCCAGTGTGTATTTCTGGTTCAAGCAGAGAAGAGACACACCAGGTGAGCACTTCTTCAGGATTGGATGAGATTTTACTGAGTACCCCAAAGTGGCTGGGTTGTCTGAAATACACCCTCAGTGTGTAATCTTTCTGAGATCATGTCCCTATAGCAGATGTCTCCATTCATGGGTATATGGCTTGAACAGAAACCCATCACTTTTCTGTCTGCCATGAGTCAAATCCATCAGGTCAGTCAAGAGTTAATTGAAAAGCTCCCATTAACTTCAATGGGGCCAGACTTTGCTCCTAAATAATTCTGAGCTCAATTAATGTTAATGGATGCTTAATGCCGGTAACTAACAATCTACCTTTAACAACCTAATTATTTTTTGACAGATGTTGGACTAGTAAATAATCTAGTGGTCTTTGGTGATAGCTGTTTGACAGCTTTGGAAAAATGCCTCTCAAGGCAAAGTAAAAATGGTTTTCCACCAGCCGCCCTGCAGATGGTCAGATTTTACAACTTGGCTGTGTTTTGATGCCCTTTTTTCTTTTTTTTTTTACTATGGCTGAAATATGCATGATAGGAAGGAAATACTGTAAATGTAGCTTGGTTAGCTCTACTGTTCAGCCAGAGCACAAGATTATAGTTCCTAAGTGCTTACTGGCAAGTATGACCCGATCATTTGCAGACTCGTTTCTCTCAAAATGTCCGTAAAATGGGGCTGAGGAGTCCTGTGCCTGACTATGAGCTTCACCCAGGGCGCACGCAACAGCTCTGCCTACCTTTTCACCAAGTGATGTATATAAGGATGCAGTTGTTTGGTGATACAGTAGTTCAGTGTTTCCAGATGGATGCAGGGGGTGAGCTAGGAAGAAAGAGCATTTCAGAGGTCACCCTAATCTTTCTTAACATGAGAAATGTCTTTTGCTTTCAAATAGCCATGCACAAAAACACACTGGCAGAAAAGTAAAAGGATGTTTATTTGGAAAATGTGCTGGAGAGACTTGTGGAAATTGCAGTCTACTTTGTCCACTGCCCTCTACAGCCTAAGTCACTGTTGTGTTGTCCTTTTGTGCCACAAAAAAGGATTCCCAAAAGGTAGCCCACATTTGTCACGCAGGACGTAATCCAGCTGATCTGTAGGTAAAAACAATTGTGACAGGAGCATGGAATAAATCAAAGACATCTCCAGAAGATATTGCAGGATTTCCAGATGAAAAATGACAAGATTTCTGAAGAAATTGCAGAATATCTAAATTTCTGCTGAAAAATCAAGACTCTTCTATAAATAAGGATAAGGAGACGTAATTAGAGCTGACAGTTATTGTAACTTTCCTCATTTTCATTAAAGGTATATGTAACATGCCAGAGATCTGAGCTCAGTGCAGCGTTTGCCTGCCTTTGACGTGCAACCTGCATGGGAAACCTCCTTCACTCACAGAAACCTTTTTCACCAGTCTCAGAGGCCGGATCTGGAAAAGACTGCTCCTATAACCATGTCCACCTCCTGCCTGGCAGCCTGCCTTGTGCTGCCTGGCACAGGCTTCACCTCCTGGGCAAACAACAAATCTCTCAATACTTATTGTTTTTACAGGAACAAGGCATAACGATGATATTTATATAGTCCAATATGGGTCTGATTCATCCTGAACTGTGTGAGGACCTTTTTTAAGGAAATAGTTTCCTTTTGGATGGTATTGAAAGTCTGCTCAGTGTGTTTAATGGTGCTAGACCTGGACAGGAAAAAGGCAAACTCGATACGTCTATGAATTCTGTGTGTTCAAGAGCCTACTGGGAAAATGCCAAATAACTTCCCTACCCAGACCTACCCGAAGATAAATGTTAGGGTGCTTGTAACAGAGTGTGCTTGAAGGCATCGGTCTTGTATTTCGGGGAGTTTGTCTGGCATGGGAGTTAGCGAGGTGGTCAGAGCAGACACAGAGTTTGGCACTTCAGGGTGTGTCTCTTGTGCTTCCTCACTGGCACCTCGGGGTGACCACCACCATGGCAGCATCTGTGGCCCCAGCTGTTATGGCAGTTTTTCACCAAAGGAGAGGAGTTTGTGCTGATGGGGACCAGACAGAAGTGATACATGCAGCTCACCTGGTGTGGTCAGTTGACCTTGGTAGGATGCCAGGTGCCCACCAAGCTGCTCTATCACTCCTCTCCTCAGTACAGGGGAGGGAGAAAATAAGGTGGAAAAAATCTTGTGGGTCAAGATAAAGGCAGTTTAGTAAAGCAAAAGTGAAGGCTGTGTGTGGAAGCAAAGGAAAACAAAAGATTTATTCTCTACTTCCCATCAGCAGGCGATGTCCAATCATTTACCGGCAAGCGGAGCTCCAGTACACGTAGTGGTTGCTCTGGAAGACAAACGTCATAATAATGAATGTCCCCTCTCCTCCTCCTTTCTCTTAGCTTTTACTGCTGAGCAGACATCATATGGTATGGAATATCCCTTTGGTCAGTTTGGATCAGCTGTCCTGGCTATGTTGCTTCCCAAGATCTTGCCCAAATCCCAGCCTGCTAGTGAGGGGGGGAATGTCAGAGAGACAACTTTGATGCTGTGTGAGCACTGCTCAGCAGTAGCCAAAACACTGGTGTGCTATCAACACCCTTCTAGCTTCCAGTGCAAAGCGCAGCACTATGAGGGCGGCTATGGGGAAAATTAACTCCATCTCAGTCCAGTCCAAATAAACCCAGCAAGATAGGGGTCTCAGGCTCAGCTGGTCACCCATGGCTTCGTTTATAGCCAGCGTAGAGAAATGGGTGTGATTTATCTGGCCCTAAAGCTGTCTGGTTTAGGATGAACTGAAGTGCACAATAAAAGTGTCTGCTTCTCTGCACGGATATGGAAGGGTCAGGCCGCTCAGCTCTGATGGAGATGTTCACATGGCCAGTGCTAATGCAGGGTCAGATGAATCTCTCCCACCAGGCTTTGGACACTGATCTCACTCAGATGGCTGTTATGCAGAGGCTGGACCAAACAATGTTAGCCCAGGCCAAAGATGATAATTTACAATTTGTCACTCACTTCTTTGAGAGCTGTGATCTTTACAATACTGATTCGAGATGATTCCTGGGAGTTAATTCTTTCATTTGTTGTCTTCTGTTACTTCAGTAACTACTTTTGCTTAGTGTATTTTGGTGCAGCATCAAGTGTCAGCAGTTACTGTGTAAGGCATTGCTGAGAGTAATCCTGGGACACCAAGTGGATGAAGAACATTGGATGGGATTGGTTGAAATTGCAGAGAAGTAAAAAACATTACCATTGAAGACAGAATGCTTAAGCCTATGCTCATAAACAAAACAAGTCCAGGCATGTGCTCTGGTCCTAGAAGCCACTGCCATCTCAAGGCTCATGTCAACGCGTCTAAACTCTCTTATGCTCATAATTAGGCTGTGAAGTGCTCAGACTAGACCGAATGATCTACACATCTTTTTTTGGTAGATAACTGTGAATGCTGATGGTTTCCTTAGATTCATATAGGGATGAAGAAAACATGAAGCTGTGGTTTATGAAAGTGAGGAGTAGGTAACAAGAGGCAGGAAGACTACAGCTCTCTTGTCAGACATGGGAAGATAGGCATCATCAGTGGCAGAGGAGGGATAGAAGCCCTTATGAGATTTTAGGCATGCTGTTATCTGCTGGTACAGGGTTATACCTCTGGGTGAACTTCCCATTGCTTTACCCAGGCTTTCCTGAACAGTCACAAGCACTGGGGACTCTTCCAGGTGATGATTTTCTGGTTCAGCAAGAGTGCAGGACTTCATGATTTGTGATTTAGTTGCACTAGTGTGGCAATCTACATCTGTGAAGTTTCACATCTGGCTACCGGATAGCATTTTGAAGAACATGAAGAACATGGCCATGTTTATTACTCTGTGTCACTGTAGATGAGGATTAGACCATTTCCAAAGTAAGAACAACTCTAAGGATGAGAAGCAGACATTGGAGAAGAGGATGGAGGCACCTGGAACTTGTCGATGCTGAAAAAAGTAAGGAGAGATTGTTTGAAGAAGTGAGATTTAAAGACAGATTTGGATGTGTGAAGATAGAGGCCCAGATTCTCAACCGTTCCCAGCTGCTCTTGAGATACAACACAGCAATAAAATTAGGATTTGAAGCTCTGGGTGACACAGAACTGGCACATCCTTGGGGTTTTTTATGCTGTTCTCTTCAGGAAGAAAAAGTAGGAAATCCTCCCTGTTGGAGCAGTTCTTTAGGATCACATGTATAAGTCAGAGAAACTCTACTTCTGATAGATTTGGGTTGTAGTTGGAGTAACTCAAAGCCATTAATGCCTCCCTGTGGTCATCTACTAGAAATATTTCAATGGTCTACAAGAATGTGGCCCAATGAACCTACTACTGAAGAAGGTTGGATTGAGGAGGAAAACAAAAACAAGAATGGAAAAATGTAGCAACAGAACTAAGAAGACCAAAATAATTATGGAAGAGCGTGGAAAAGGGAAAGATGAGGTCAGAGACATTACAGAAGGAACAAACTGTATTTTCCCTGTCCCCTTACAGCATCTGCTAACTAACACTTTCTCTCTCTCCTTTTCTCACTTTCATTTTCTGCACAACTTGAAGATGAAACTACTCATGACTTTATTTTTGGCTTTTCAGTGTCTGCGTCCATATGAATTCTACTCATCTGTATATCTCAAATGAATGAGATATGGAATGTAATTAACCAAGTAAATTAAATTAGCATGATTTCTCCTGTCTTTGTTCTTTGTCTCAAGTCCATCTCTTACATGCTTCCATGAATTATAGTTTCTGTGGGGAAAGAGAATGAAGGTCTAAAAAGAATAATTCGTTGAAATTAGCATGGTGCTGATATTGGATCCTTGATTTAGGCTCCTTGCATGTTAATGACATTAAAAGGTCAAGCTCCATCCTCGCACACCTTTTGAGCAGTGACTAACTCCTGGGCTATATTTACTTATGAAGGGAAATAAATGAGGAAAGATGAAGGTACACGGTGTATCTATTCATACTCCTGCAACAGATGCTCTCACAGTTCAGGTCTGTCCTGTAACCACCAAGTGAATGGTCGAGTTGAGTGGGTAAATCAGAGGAATAGTAGCAGGATTCAAGAGGCCCTGTGCGTTGTGAAATGGGGAAAAAACCTTAAGATGAACTCTGCATTTTCATCATGCTCAGAGTAGACAGGGCTGTTGGAAACCTTTTCCCTTGCATTTTCCCCCAGTTCTTGAATGTGGTGACATAGAATCATAGAATCATAGAATCGTTAGGGCTGGAAGGGACCTTCAAAGGTCATCTAGTCCAACCCCCCTGCAAGGAACAGGGAAATACATCATGGCTTTGTATTTTGCATTTTTCTTTCTTTTTTGTTTCTTTATGAGATTGTAGTGTCCTAAAATGTCAGGAGCCTCCTATTCCCGTATCTGTTTCATCTCAACACTTTGGGATGGCAGATGATTTGTCTCAGCCTTGTGACACTACAGTGTTATGAAAACATGAACCTATGGGCCAGATCTGCTTTCAAAGTTTCTTCTTAAAAGTGACACTTGGCTTCTGGCTCATGGCCTCTGGTGCCCACCCCCAGTTGCCCTGTCTTCTGTTTTGTTATTGGGATTTATAACACAGTGACCCACATGGGGGAATGATGGTGAAAAGAGGCTCTACCAGCCTAGGAGGGCAGTCAGTGACCTCCACCAGGTATTGCAGGGGACAGTCAAGGAGCCCTGGGGCAGCCAGAAGATAAGCCTTCCCCAGCCATGTTCACACCTCAGTTTCCTTGGTTAGACATTGCCTGGGGCAGGTTCATGTCTTTCACTTCTACTCCATTCACTTCCAAAATCTGTGATTCAATTAAGTTTTAGGCAAGTCTGGGTAGTCTGAGCTCTGTTTAAATGGCTTTTCCCATTTCTGTATCCTACTGAGCTCTCAGCCTTGATCAAGACATCATGGTTTCTTGTGGCGTGGCGTGCTGCTGCTGAATTACACATGGTGCCAAGTACCATTCTCCTACAGACTTTTGAATTTATCCTGTGAGCTATGCGATATCTACTAGAAGTTGTAAAGTCCTTGCCGACCTGTTACTATTAAGAGAATACTGTTACCTTAACCTAGACTGCCTAAAAGAAGAATACAGAGCTGTTTCTGGTTCTCCACCTCCTCCTACTCCCAAAGCTGATTTTTATCTTTTACAGCCCCAATTTCCTGTTCTTTGGAGCTGTGTTTTTCATTCCCAATGCTTTGGGAGAGACCACACAAGCACCACAGTGAATTGCCTGACCCTGCAGAGAGAGGTGGAATGGGTCCTGGGGCTTTTCTTTTATTGCTGTCCCTAAGTGTTAGAGGTAGTTGCTTCAATGGTCTGGCTTGCTTCTGGACTGTGAGATACGTTTTTCTCTTTGGCCCTGTCTGCTCTCAGTGCTTCTGGTCCTGAGGCAGAGCTAGACTTTAAGGTGCTTGCTGCTGGAGAAGAGGAGTGTTTGCTTGGCTCTAGCCACTTCTGGTAGTGGTAACCCAAAGCATTGCTGTCTGTGACAAGCTCATTAATCACTTTACATACTGGCTCTTACCTCCTCCTGAAGAACTTCTCGCTAGGACTCTTGCTGTGCATGAGCTTGAGTGCTGCTTGTGTGATGGAAATAAAGTGGCTCAGACAGAAACATGAAGTGTCCTCTTGAAGAGTGCTTTAAACGAGACACAAAACCCAATTGTGACCGAGATGTGGTTCTCGTTTTGTCTGACACTGGAGTGGGACAGGAGGATCTGGGTAATGGCCACCATGAACACAGACTGAGCAGTGGAGAGCAATTAACGTGCGTGGTTAGACAAAGATGCTTTTGGTTCAAGCTGTTTGCAAAACATGGGCAATGCCAGAACAGACAGAAGACACTCCCCAGGAGAGCAGAAGTTTATGGGGGAAGCATGAGCAGAAGCATTTAATGTCCTATGCAGGCAATCCCTCCTCCCCTTCATCATCCTGTCAAGAGAAATGATGCCCCAGAGAACTTACCTTGGAATATTTGGTTGGCGCTCATGGGTCCTTGCCCGCATGGGACATAGAAAACACAGCAGTTGAATAGAGATGAAGAAAGCAGAGCTCTTTTCTTCTCGGAAGCACAACCAGTAAAACCCATTCTTTGAGGGAAAAAGGACCAAGTGTCGCAGTGTTGGCTCCCTCAAAGCTTCTGGAGACACTGGTCCATGTCATCCCCCCTGCAGTGCTTTCACTGGACACAGCAGCAGTGAGAAGCCCTGGTCAGGTCTCCTGGCACTGAGGTTTGCCCCTGCCTCACCAGGGCCGCAGCAGTCCATTTGCTTCCCATCCCAGCTGCCTGTCACAAAAACCGTTCACTGTGGTGGGTCTGTTGTGTTCCTTCATATCAGAGGGGTCTTCAGGTTGGCTTTCCACCCCAAAGGAGCACAGTGGGCCTTTTGGGCTGCGCTGCCACCTCTGTAGCAGTTTCTCCACTGCAATTAAATCACAACAGGACTCTCTGGCTCTTCACACATGCAGCAATGAGCAGAGCAGAACTTTATGACCAGAGTCAAAATTTTGCCTGAGTCTTTAGATGCTTCCCTGGGAGGGATGTCTGGATGGGATCCATTCACACTGTTACTGGGGAAGCCTGTACAATCACACAGCCACTTCCCACATCCGAGGACCGTGCCTCACACCAGCTGGTGCTAACGGCTGGGTGGATGCTGCTCTCTGGGTCAATCCCAGTGCAGATCTGAACATAGCCTCACTTCAGCACCATCACCAAACTGGAATCACTGGACTGGAAATATATAATACTGTGATGGTCTGAATGCAGGAGAGACAGGACTCACCATGGAGATCTTTTATGAAAGAACACAATGTGCACAAACCTGGCTCAGGACCCTTTGACTCCCAGCTGTCTGAGCAGGTTTGATAATACGTGTAATCTGGCTCAGACACTTTGCTGGAAAAAGTTGCGTCAGGGCCCCAAACTGCAGCACAGCTTGTGTTGTGAGGATGCTGATGCCTTCAAGCCATGTGCTTTACTGGTCTCTCATCTCTGCATAACTCTGCTTATGGTGTGCGTGAGGACTAGGGTCTCACATGAGCCTTCATTACTTGCAGATGACAACGTTGTTAGGGGAGTGGTAGATTTTGTTTTCAGTTTTCTGGGGAGAAGCTTCGCCTAACTTTTACCTTCACACCACATCCATTCATCCCAATGTTCTCCTGATCCAACCCCCCTCCACTCTGCCTCGTTAAAACTGTTGCACAATAATTGTAAATTTTATAGCGCTCAAATTAGATTATTTCCCTTGACACAGAAACAAACAGACTGCTAGGAAATGACCATTTCAGATTACTGGAAGAGTCATACAACGTTCCCGAGCCCAGGCCAATTGCTGTTCTCAGTTGCACATGTGTAATCCCAGGGATATCATTTAGGGCTGCGCACATGAAACGAGAGCGCGTGTCGTGCCCCAACATGCATAAATAGCAGTGGACCCCATCCTGTGTACTGCTGTCATCAAGTCCAGACCGCTGTGCTTATAAACCAAACACAGCAAATTTAATTAAAGGATGATCCCACAGTGCTAATCAGATACATGTGCAGATCCCAACCGTGGGATAAGGCCCAGAGCTCCTGAGGGCTGAGCCCCCATCCGCTGCCATGGACTCATTTCATAATTTGGGGTCTGAGGAACTGCAGGATTGGGCATTGGGTTGTTTTGCTGCCAAACCAAAGCACATGCCAAGAAAAACACCCAGAGGTTTTTGCGTCCTTCCCGGTGATGTCCCCAAGGCTGGCAGCAGCAGCAAGCAGAGCTCCCCACACCATGCCAGGCAGGCAGGTTGCTCAAAGCAGTGCCAGAGGGCAGCCTGCTTTGATCCTACACCAGGCTATGCCTGGGGTGAATTTAGCTCAGACCAGGGCTGGATTCACCACGCCACACAGCAGCGAGGCTCTGTTCAGCTCCCAGCAGCTGCTGACACTTCAAAAGGAGTATGAACCCTGCATTAAGCCTGCTTGATGCTGTACAGGGTCATCACTGCTATGGCCACACTATACCTTGAAGCCTGATACGCACTTGGCTCTTGGCTCAGAAATGATGAAATTGAGCGCAAAGGGAGCAGTTTTACCATTATTGGTTGGTGAGCATCACCCCCATAGGAACTGTGACAGCAGGAGGGCATCGTTTGTTTGCATGTGGAGACCACAGGTTCATTCACATGAGTTAGGGGCATCTTAGGAGATCTAGGAGAGACTTGCATGGCTTTTACCTACACTGGGTTTAGGCTACAACCTCTGCACTGAGAGCCTTGGCTGCAGCCCCTGCTGTGTCTGCTCCTGCTGCACTGATCCCCATGCTATGCTCTGTGGAGGAGGAGGAAAGGACGTCCATCTGCTTTATTCAGCACCTTTCCTCCTTTGACAGGAGAATGAAAAGCCCTGCCCTGAGTCTCTGTTGTGCAAACAGGAGCGGGGAACCCCACTTTGCGGGTGCCGTGCACTGCAACGCTGCTGTTAGCTGCTGCCAGGAGGACTCCGAGCTAATGATAGCAGTTATTCCAACAATGTTAATGATTTGTAGAAAGATGAATTAAGCAAAGAGAGAGAGCTGCACAAGTCTATTATTACCCTGTGTCTAACTCTATTAAAAAGAGCTGAGCTGTTCATCCATTTATGAGCCATTGACAGGGAGGCATATATCTCCATGAAAACGGTCAGATTGCTCCAAAATGGTCATGGGCACATTCCTTTTCAAGGAGGAGCTTTCTGTGACAGAAAGTCTGTGTTTGGCAGAGAGTTTCCAAATGCAAGGCTACCTGACAGACTTCTTTCCCTCCTGCTGTATGCACAAGGACTTACCTTCAGCTTTTGAGGTGCTGATTAAGGGGACAAGAAGCCCAATTCAGCCTTGACCGCTTGCTTGCGTCTTGCACATGGCAAAGGCTACAACTCACTGGCAGAGGAAAGGTCTGTGTTTCTGGGGCTGGGACAGAGGCAGGACACCCTTGAGGAAAGCTGGGTGTTTTGGATGAGTGTTATTCCTCTGCTTCACTCCAGTCTAACCCATGGATTTTGCCCTGTCTATCTATCTCAGAGTATTTTAGGAAGCTGTCATTGCCATATTGAAGTGCCACTTGTTTAGTGCAGTCGGGATGAGACAGACCTGAAGTTCCCTATTGATCAGCAGAAGAAAAACAGCCTCATCAGCAGCGGGGATGGCATCGCCGGCAGCAGCGTGGGGCTGCCTGGGAGGCAGAGGCAGCCGGCTGCCGGGCCCCCCGTGGTGGGGGATCTGTTGTGCTGGCTCCTCGCCCCGCAGGGTGCACACACATCAGCGAGGACCTAGGCAAAGGGCAAGGCAGATTTGCAAGAGGCACTACTGAGCTCTGAGTTTGTTTTTGTGCAGCTGTTTATAGCACTGAGAGCAGATCAGCCATGGTCACCTCAGTGTGGTGGGCTGGAGTCTGTAAGTCCTGCCCTGAAGCTCTCTCCCTGCAATCGCACCTCTCTGGTGGCTGCAAAGTCTACTGTTGTTTCAATTCACAATGACAGTCAAGTGACAATGACTTTTACCTACTAAAGAGCTACACAGGACTCAGCTGGAAGCAGTGACCTAGAAGTAAAACACTTCCTATCTCCTCCCATCTAACGACATGATGTCTTGTGCTGTTCTGTTCCTCAGAGCAGTTTAGCGATGAAGGCAAAACCCAGCCAAGCTGAAGATTTGTCTGGTTTGGCTGTTGGAGGCTCTGAAACTTGTGCGACATGTGATGCACTTTGCCGGGTCTACTCCTGCCTTTCCCTGCCTACTGAGAAGAGGTGCAGGAGCAGCTGTGTGCTCACCTTGAAGTTTTGTAATGTCTTGATTTCAGCATGTTGTGTCACTTCTGTTATATCAGGCCCTGGTGTGGCATCCCTGATGCCATGACATTATTTGCTGACATCTAAGGAAATGAGATGGAAGCAGGATTTCAGCTGTCAGTGCTGCTTAACGTTTGTGCTATGGTCATGTCTAGATAGCTGAAGTGAGACAAGCCTCTTCAACGATGGCAGCACAGCAAAAACAAGGTAAGAAGTAGACCATTGCCTGAAGATCTTTAAGCTGAACATGAAAGACAAGGCATCAGAGGAAGGAAATATCATGCCCATTTTTTTCTGATGGCAGCCTGGGCCACAGAGAAAATATGTCACTGATCGGGATCACAGAAGACCTCGGCAGGGGAGTCGGTCGGACCCTGCTCTGCCTGATCCCACTTCCACGCTTCACTATATCTGTCCGTCCTTGTCTGGCAGTAAAAAGAGAGGCTGTACCAAAAAGGGACTCCAGCACCACACTTTACCCTCTAAACCTGCTGTCTAGGCAAGGCACACAGGGCTGAATATTTCCTCTGATATTTCCTCTTATTGATAATGTTGGGCAGCGCAGGGCAAGTCGCTGCTGAAGATCAAGTGTTTTTCGTGACACGCAGCCCAATTTTCCCGCCTCCTGCTGCCAGCCAGAGCCATGTCGTTGTAGCTGCTTCATGCAAGACAGGAAAGTTGCTTGTGAAGCTCCTTTCAAGGGAAATTGCTTCCAAACCAAACCCAGCATGTAGGTTATGGAAGGTTGTTCTCTGAAACCAGTGATGGGTGAACAGGTTTGCGTAAAATAAAAGACAGCCTCAAACCTCTCCTATCGCTCGGACCATGTCTCACCCAAGCAGCAATCACCTCTTTACCAAGGGAGTTCTGACCTTTATCTGCAGGCTTGGCAAAATTGTATTCAAAATTTTGTATTCAAAGTCTGCTGTTATCTAGTTTCCCGTAGGGTTTTTCTGGGTGGGTGGGAAGGGCATATCTCTCCATCCTGTTAGCTCCAATGTGTTCACTTAACAGATTTAACAAAGTCCTGTTAAAATCCAGCAATGTTGTGGGGAAGAGCCTAGATTATGTCACTTAACTCCAGATCTTATCACAGCTTTTCAGCCCTCATCAATTACTGCAATTCAGACAAATGTCTTTTTAGCTAATTCAAACCAAATGATCCTAGAAGACACTCCATTGACGTCCTAAATAACACATGTTGTCTGTCCATTACTCAGGCACAGTATGGCTGTAGTTCCCCAAAATCGATGTGCCTCTGCCCTAGGAGTACTAAAGGGCTCAATTCCACTTCCACTCATTTCCGAGTGTCCTTACTAAAATCACTGCGACAGATCTCTGGAGACAACAGTGAAGGTTATATTAATGAAGACAAAAAGGTTCAAGCAGGGTTGCTTGATGCTTTTGGGATCCAGCCCTATATCCCCTTGACACATTACTTTCTGTTTGTGAGTAGGAGTTCATAAAGCAGTTAAACAAAATAAACAAAGCAATAGGTTAAATGAAGCAACAGGTTAAACAAAACAGCGGATTCCCAGCTTGAGTAAAGAGTTTGCTGTGACCTGAGAAGTCCTTTTATACAAATGGAACTGGAAACTTCTGGGAAAAACGGAGGTCCTTAATGAAGAAAATGAGGGCTGCCAGCAATATAATGAATAGTCGGGCTGCTATTTTCTTTCAGAGCAGATTATAGATAAGAACCAACAGACACCAAGCAAAATTGATTTCTGTAGCAATTAAACCTACTCACCTTCGAGGAGTTTGTTACAACCTAAGAAAAGAGGAGATAAATGTTTAGAGGAGCTGCAGAAGATGTAACAGAGTATTGTGTACCACAGCCAAGCAATTTTGTCAGCTCCTTTGAGTTTCATAGTAGGATGAGAAGATGATGTAGCTGAATATGTGGCAGAGCTGGAGGGGCTAATTGAATGTTGTTTGATTAGCAACCTCCTGAGGGATCTGCTGTGAGACAGATGGAATTTCATCATTACGAGTGCCATAAAACATCACTGATTGCTAGTGGAGGAGAACTTCACCTGGTCCAGAACAGCACTGTCAGCAGCAGCAAAGGAGGAAGCTGTGAAAGGCTGAAAAGACAGGTATTTAGAAATATCTGAAACAACTGAGCTGACCAACCATAAAATGGAAAATCTGAATGATATTTTTTTTTCTACTGTGAAAGAGCAGCTTATTTTGTAGCAAAATCTGCATATGAAGTAGCTCAGGGTCATACATGCATCAGGATGGGACATGCAGACAGAAAACACAATGGCAGCTCTCAGAAACACCCTCTTAAATCCACTATTTCATCCATAGGTAAAGGACGGGAGCAAAGGGCTTTTGATTTTGATGAGGCAGAAGCTGCAAGCAATATATGCTTTCTAAAAGGCAATGATGGACTTTATGGCATAAATGTCAAGTTAAACTGCCTGTCAGCTTCCACAGAAGCACATACAACATCCATCAGTGAATATATATCCTGCAGGGCAAAGGAGGACTGAATCCACTGCTGAGTGCCACACTGACGTGGGATTGCTTTGAAAGACTCCTTCTGGTGACAGTCTGTTGGTATATTTCTCTAAAACGCAAATGCAGAGATAAAATATGTATTAGTCCTGTATACCTGGGCCAAACCCAAAACCTGTTAGATAGAGATTGTTGGAAGAATTAGAAGGGAAATGTCAAACTAGATCCCATAGATACACTACTCTGTGAAAATACATGCAGGCATTTCATAGAATCATGGAATCATTTAGACTGGAAAAGACCTTGAAGATCATCAAGTCCAACCATTAACCTAGCATTGCTGAGTCCATCACTAAACCATGCCCTTAGTGTCACATCTACAGATCTTTTAAATAGCTTCAGGTATGATGGCCCAACCACTGCCCTGGGCAGCCTATTCCAATGCCTGAAAACCCTTTTGGTGAAGAAATTTTTCCTAATATCCAATCTAAACCTCTCCTGATGCAACTTGAGACTGTTTCCTCTTGTCCTATTGTTTGTTACTTGGGAGAAGAGATGCACACGCACCTGGCTACAACCTCCTTTTCTGTAGTTGTAGAGGATGGCAAGGTCTCCCCTCAACCTCCTTTTCTCCAGGCTAAACAAACCCAGATCCCTCAGCTGCTCCTCATAAGTCTTGTGCTCCAGACCCTTCACCAGCTTTGTTGCCCTCTCTGGACACACTCCAGCACCTCAGTGTCTTTCTTGCAGTGAGGGACTCAAAACTGAACACAGCATTCGAGGTGTGGCCTCACCAGTGCTGAGTGCAGGGGGGCGATCCCTGCCCTAGTCCTGCTGGCCACTTGATTTCTGATACAAGCCAGGATGCTATTGGCCTTCTTGGCCACCTGGACACACTGCTGGCTGATATTCATCAGCTGTTGACCAACACCCTCAGGTCTTTTTCTGCTGAGCAGCATTCCAGCCACTCTTCCTCAAGCCTGTAGCTTTGCATGGGGTTGTTGTGACCCAAGTGTAGGACCTGGCACTTCGCCTTGTTGAACCTCATACAATTGGCCTTGGTCCATTGATCCAGCCTGTCCAGATCCCTCTGTAGAGCCTTCCTACCCTCCAGCAGATCAAAATTCCTGCCCAGCTTGTTGTCATCTGCAAACTTATGGAGGGTGCAATTGATCCTCTTGTCCAGATCATTGATAAAGATGTTAAACAGAACTGGCCCCAATACTGAGCCCTGGGAACACCACTTGCGACCAGCTGCCAACTGGATTTAACTCAATTCACCACAGCTTTGATGTATGAAGAGTACACCTGTTCAAGCCACGAGCAACCAGTTTCTCCAGAAGAATGCTGTGGGAAACTGTGTCAAAGGCTTTACTAAAGTCTAGGTAGACAACATCCATAGCCTTTCCCTCATCCACTAAGCCCTTCACCTTGTCATAGAAGGAGATCAGGTTAGCCAAGCAGCACCTGCCCTTCATAAACCCATGATGACTGGGCCTAATCACCTGCTTGTCCTGTATGTGCCGCATGCTGACACTCAAGCTGATCTACTCCATAACCTTCCCTGGCACTGAGGTCAGACTGACAGGTCTGTAGTTTCCTGGATTCTCCTTCCTGCCCTTCTTGGATTATGGGTGCTTAATTCTGCTCCCAATCCCTGCCTTGCAGCTCAAGGAGCTGGATACCCAAAGAACAACTGATCTTCCTATTAAAGACTATTATACCCTTTATAAAGAGTTAAAACATTTAGAAGGAAGAATAACAGGGATTTATATGAAGGATGGGCTCATGTTGAAATAGTTGCAAGTAGGGTTAGCTCTCCATGTCCTTGGAGGAAGGAGATGGAGGGAGGGGTAGTGAAGGAGGGCATCATTCACAGCTGCTTTTGTCTGCCTAGATTGCGCTTTGAGTCCCCATATTTGAACTAGAAAACAACCCAGTATCCTCTGCAGCAATTGTGCACAAAGGCACAGTGAATCAAGTCTCCAGAGGAGACAAGCATCCTGTCCCTCAGATACAGACCATCAGGGCAGGGTGAATTGGGGGCTGAAAGCTTAGCAGAGTGGGTGCATAGCAGTGATCTCTGCAGACAGGGCTGGGTGAGCACCGTGAGGATCTGACTACCAGGAGAGTAGTAGGGGCAATGAGAAGCCTTGTTGATCGTCAAAGAGCAAATGAAACATCACTGAAATGGAGTCTGTGTTTTACAGTGAGAATAGGTGATGCTATCAAGTGCAAGAGAAGATATTTCAGTCACTGGGGACAGCAGGACTTCATAACCAAACATCTGCTGTCTTGTAAAACCAGAAGTATTGTAAAATCAGAAGTGTGGTACCCAGTCAGCAGCAAAAGGATTTACCCAACGGCTGTTCACTTGTGGCCATTAAATAGGCCAGCCACCTGGGAGGCAACTAATTTATGAAAGATACTTGTCTTGATTAAAAGCTATTATCAGAATGGCTATCAAATATTTAAATTCTTTTAGAATCACTACATGAAAACCTAAGGTGACTTGGTACTGGTGGAAAAAGACAAAGAGAGGATTATGAGAAATCTAAAAAGCTATGAGGTCATGGGAAATGCTTTCCATTTTAACCCTCAAAAGATCATCAGTGTCAGGTCCTGTGACATTTTGGTATGCAATATAAAGGCTATTGGAGGGCGGACAGATGGTTTCATCTTCAGGTCGGTGACCAGGGCAGAAAAGACTAAATTAGCTGATGAAAGAAAAGCAAGTTGCTCTTCAGGGAATAAAACATCTCCATCACTGCCTAGATGGGAGGTATTTTGGTTTTCTGGCAGATCATAGCCTACTTAAAGGATTCTTCCATGGAAACAAAGGATGAGTGGCCAATGTACCCTGCCAGCTGCTCTGCCAGATTTTATCCTTTTCCATAGGAAATGGTATGTAGGGTGAAGACTAGCAAAGATATACTCCCTCTGGCAATGACTGGTACTGCAGAGATTGAGTCATTCAAAAAAGAGAGGACATATCCTTCCCCAGAAAAGGGAAGGGACAGGTTGGACACAACACATAGCTGTATGCACAACACACACTATTGCACAATCATAGGCCAAGAAATCAAATGCACAGGGCATTTTTTCCCTAAAATCTTTGTGGAGGTGACGAGGACATGAGAAGTGCATCACATGGTTTCTTGTAAGGAGGTTTCTCCTCCTGCCGCTCCCCAGGATCACTGGGATGCTCAACATGTAGAATTGATCTCTCCTGATTTAAAAATTCATACTGTGGGACATATACATCCAAACCAGCAGGGATGTCCATAGTGACCTCAGTGACCTCCATGGCTATCCCCAGGAAGAGTAAACCAGCTGTGACTTGTGCAGAAACAACCCCTAGGGATTCTGGAGGTTGAAAAGTAATGAGTGTGGTCATTCTGAAGACTTTCTGAGCAAGAATGGACTTAAATGTGCTCAAGCATTTTAATACAATCCAGCTTCAAATGCCATATCGGAGAGCTGCTAGAAAGGGGGCGTGAACGAGATGATTAATGGGAGCTTGGAGCAAGATCCGGATAGATTTCTTTTGAACTATGCCTCAAATTACAATGGATGTGAGCCTGGCCTAGCTGTTGATGAGCAGGAAGATAATACTCATTTGGCCTTAATCTATCCTGTCCTGGGAGAAGAAATAAAGCTAGCCTCTGAGATACAAACCACTCGCTTTCATGCAAAGGATGAGCACTGTGTAAAGACCATTCACATAAAAATGCCAGTAGTTGACAGTCTACATTATCTCTGAGTATTGCCTTAAAGTAATTGGACTTTTTCTATTTAAATAGTGGCTGAGACTTAGGATCGTATCAGGACAGTATGTCTACTGGGTGATGTTTAAATATTGGAGCTCTGGATCCCCTCACATGAAGGAGCTGAGGCCAGGAGATGTGTGTGCGCACTGCTTGGGCCCAAGATAGAGGTACTTTCTTAACTCCTTGACTTGAAAAGGTGGATACCTCTGCCGTGCAAAGGAGAGGACGTGTTAAACAGCAAGTATGAAACAGGTGACATGAAAGAGCCTCTGATTTTTAACATAACACACATGAGCTCTAGTTAACAATCTCAGCTGTTAATGGCAAGGGAAGGATAGAATAAAGATGTCACGGAAGGGTTAATATCTTATCTGGGGCATTATGGGATGCAACACCCTCATTTTCTGTTTTCTGCAGCTCTGTGATAAATAAGGCAGCAGGTTCCCACCTGCAGTGCTGTGAGCAGAGTGTTTGGTTTTCTTCAACCAGTCTCTTTACTCAAGGAATTGTTTTTTCCCCATCTTGATTGAAGCCCTGAGGAGTCTGATCCTTCTCGGGTAAACTCGTGCCTTGGATGTATGAAGTTATTTCCTTTTGCTCCCTTTTCTTTGTTTCAAGGCAAACAAATGAGAAAAGCTGGCCCAAAAGCTAGGCTAGTCTGGAAGACTTTTACCTGCTCCCTAGAGGCACATTAGTCGGTGCAGCAGCCCCGGGGAAATGTTTGTGAATGCGTGGGTGCCAGATGCATGCCACAACCTGACCAGCCCCGGTTTTGAGCCTGCAAGTGCTGCTGGGGGAAGATATAAGGTCCCACGCAGGGAAGCTGAGCTAATCTGCTGATGGAGAAAAGGAGTTAAGTGGAGTCTCCTCTCGCTTCCATCCCCATGTCCATCCCAGCTCCTACCACTGAGAGGTCAGGAAGAAGCCCATGCAGCGTAAGAGCTCAAGAGCGAATCTCGTTGAATCATAGAATCATAGAATCATAGAATGGTTAGGGCTGGAAGGGACCTTCAAAGGTCATCTAGTCCAACCCCCCTGCAAGGAACAGGGATATCTCCAACTAGATCAGGTGGCTCAGGGCCTCGTCCAACCTGGCCTTGAACATCTCCAGGGATGGAGCATCCACCACCTCTCTGGGCAACCTGTTCCAGTGTTCTACAACTCTCATGGTAAAAAATTTTTTCCTAATATCCAATCTGAATCTACCTCCCTCTATTTTAAAACCATTACGCCTTGTCCTATCACAACAGGCCCTCCTGAACAGCCTCTCCCCATCTTTCCTGTAGGCCCCCTTGAGGTACTGGAAGACCGCTACAAGGTCACCCCGGAGCCTCCTCTTCTCCAGGCTGAACAGCCCCAACTCTTTCAGCCTGTCCTCATAGGAAAGGTGCTCCAGCCCTCTTATCATCTTCGTGGCCCTCCTCTGGACCCTCTCCAACTGGTCCATGTCCTTCTTATGTTGGGGGCTCCAGAACTGGACGCAGTACTCCAGGTGAGGTCTCACGAGGGCAGAGTAGACGGGGAGAATCACCTCTCTCGACCTGCTGGCCACGCTCCTCTTGATGCAGCCCAGGATGCGGTTGGCCTTCTGGGCTGCAAGAGCACATTGCCGGCTCATATTGAGCTTTTCGTCCACCAGTACTCCCAAGTCCTTCTCCTCAGGGCTGCTCTCGATCCATTCACCACCCAGTCGGTATTTGTGCCTGGGATTGCCACGACCCAGATGGCAATCGTTGAACTGGTTTGTGTTTTCAGCAGCAATAAAGAAACCCCCAGCCCAGTCAGTTTTTCAGCTGTGAGGATGCAGCAAGTCGGGCACTTGTGCGTGGGCAGGGGCAGCTGGGGACCGCGGCCCCCTCGCCAGCACCTTTAAAGCGTGAGTGCAGAAGAGCACGGTTTGTTTTAGCAGCTGCTTTTTGGAGTTGTCTCTGGCTGTCATTTTTGGGGAGGGACGGGGGTAGGGAAATTGGGTTGAGTGGCAGATGGTGTTAAACAGGAAGGGAGGCAGTGTTTGTTTGCAAACACGGCGAGGTGTCGTTCCATTATTGCCCGGCGCTCTTGACAAAAATCAGTGTGGGAGCGTTCTGCCAGCGACTGCAGCCCCGCGACGCCGCGTGGCAGATGAATCAACGCCAACCAGGGAGCAGGTCTCTGCCCCAAAAGTCCTCCCTGGGAGCGCAACGAGCAGGAGCGAACGTGACAGAGATGCGCTGCCAGGCACGAATGAGGATGGCGGTGCCCCGTATTTCAAGGCTAGCACGGGGCGCCGGCTGCGTGCCTTCAGCCAGCCTGCTTCTCTAGCTGCTTGTTTCTTCCCCTCGCCATCCTGGGAGAGGGAGTGATATCTGCAGGGAGAGAGAAAAACCACCTGCCGACATGCTGGGAGGCGGTGAGCTTGTGTCTCACTGCGCCCACGCGGTGGGTTTCAGGCTTTTGGGACCAGCGCTCAGCTCCTGCGTTTCACCCCATCCCTGTCACAAGGAGCAGGGCTGTGGGGAGGTGTCACAGACCTTCAGTGGTGGCACGAAAGGGGCAGCCCTTGTGTCCGCAGCCATGGCAGGTCCCCGCCTGGAGGGAGCCGTGCTGCAGATGCTGATAGACGCCCTGCCTACATGGGAAGCATCCCGCACTCTTATAGCACCTGTATGGCCATGCAGCTCCTGAAGCTTCTGCAGCCTTTGCATATAAAGTAGAGCTATTGACAGCTTCTACAGACCAAGGCTGGAATCTCTGGAGTTTGGCACATTCAGGAAAGTCAGCTTTGCCATGATCACAAGTTTACAGACGATGGGGTTGAGAAGGATGCCAGGGGTTTTAGCCTCCCCTATAAGCCCCCGGGTTGCATGTGCCCTGGCGTAGTGTCAATGGTTTTGAGTTGTCATCCCTGGTGGCAGATATGGACAGCGTGAGGGACCCAGCAGTCCTCTACTGAGCTTTGGCTGTTGGCATCTCCCTGCCTGGAGCCCCATGGCATGGTGGGCACTGGGGAGTTAACACCCCGCTAAGCCTGGGGCTGCAGCCACGGCTGCCTCCACGGGGACTGGGTGGGTTAAGGACTAAAGCAGAGATGTCAGCTTCTCTGAGCACCCTCCTAAGCCACCACAGACCCATCTCTTTTTTTTTTTTCTGAAAACGCGGTGTTTTAGGACATTGTTGCTTATGCTTCTCCATTCTTCTCCTGCCAGGAGAGCCAGGATTGATGACTCAGAAATTACTAAAAACATCATGCTCAACACTGCCACAATCAGGAGACAGGCTTAAAAATCATGAGATTTCTACTAAACAGAAATCAATTCTTTTCCCTTGTCCTCTGGCGTTTTTGACTCGGAGGTCATTCTTCAGCCCTCAGCTCTGCGGAATGCATTATTTTATTTTGTTCAGTTTCTAATGGAGCTCTGAGGAATGCGTTATTTTATTTTGTTCAGTTTCTAATGGAAAACGAGGTTCCCATCTCGACTCCAGAAAGGAGGGCTTGAGCACAGTACCAAGTTTCATGCCTCTCCCATGAAAAACATGAGGACTGCCCACATCCAAGTGTAGGAAATACCGGGAAGGACGAACGCAAACACCCAACTCTGCACCATTAGCTGTTATATGAATATTAATGACCAAGCCACCACTGCAGTGAGCCAAGATCCAGGGAGCCAGGTTGTCTCCAGATCCTGTGACCACTTGCCAACAGGAAAAATGAGTGAACTTTCACTGGCTGTTTTTCAGGGCTGGATATTGTACTTTAATGAACAATCAGAAGGCAACTAGCTGGAAAATAACTGGACCTTTAACAGCCTCGGTGCTTAATTTACCATGTACTTTTTCTTACGTTCTCCCTCTCATTGCTGATATTATATCAGCATGGCCGCCTCTCTGACACCAGTTTTATTCAAATATTGCTGTTTCATCTCGCCTCTGCTCCTCACCCTGCTTCCCTGGGCTATTTCACCGGGTCTGCCTTACCTGTCAGGGCAGCCCATCACTGCCTCCTCAATCACAGCCCATTAGGAAAGGCTGCGCGCCAGACACCTCCATCCCTGCGCTCACGCTCCAAACGTCAGCTCCTCCATCAGATTTGGGGCTGGATACAACACCACCGAGCCCACCCTGCCTCGGCAGAGGGGGCCGTGCATGGCGGCTGTTTGGATGGAGTCATTTAAATCCGTGATTTATGTGTTCTTCACACTTTAATTGCATCGAGGAATCTCTCACTCCGGCAGTGTCTAATCTCTCGACATTTCACATGCTCTGCCTGCCCGGTGTCAGAAGATGAATAGCCCATTCATACGGGGAGTGCTTCACATCCAGATATGCTGACTTACAATGCTGATAGACTGGAGCAAGCGATGAAGGATAGCAGCAGGGACTGGGTAACTTGTTGTGCTTACCAAATCTCATTGGTTCAAAATTAAAAGGCACTCTGTGTTTATCTGCAAACGATGGCGTTTTTACTCGCATGGCTTTTTCCTTGCATCTTCCAGCAGATCTCCTCCCTCTTCACTAGTCTCTAAACCAGCTGCAAATCATATCTTTGCCTTTAGGGTTTGCAGGGTGGTGCTCCTAAAGCCAGCTTTGGCAGAACAGGCTATTGAGGAAACCTGAAAGCTCTCTTTAGAATATGTATGTGAGTATTGTTACTATTTGGCACCAAATCTGTCACCTGAAAATGCCTGCGATTTTCTTAATGGTGCATGCACATTTTTCTGGCTCCTTTTCTCTGCTCTCCTTAAATACATTTGTTCTTGAATACTGTAGGGTTGAGGTCCTTGATTTATATTTTGGCATTGTCACAAATAAGAAGAGACCACATCATACCATCAGACAGAGTGGGAGGAAAGAGGTGCCTTTATCCTCATCTGAGGAAGTAACAGATTAAATAATTTGCCCATGGTCATACAGAAAGTTTGTATCATCAGATCAAGGAACTGAGACCAGGTCTTTTTTCAGCGTTTTGATCGTAGGACAAGTTTTATCATCCTGATCTGCTGTGTTTTTGCACTAAAAGATGTACTTATCTCTAGAACAGGTAAAACTCCCTTATAAGAATACTTGTAAGGAATGTGTCCCCATCCAGTCAGCAGATCCACTGTGGATGACTCCCAGTTTTCTTCTGTAATTTGTTTATTTGCATTGAAATGTTAGGAATAAATGAAGATACTGTACTGAGATATGATAGAGCACAGGGAAGAACAGTCATATCAAACAAGTCTAAGTAAATAGATAAATAGAAGCACAAATCAAAAGCTGGCTGATCTGAAATCCCAATGCTTATAAATCAACAATCGTGAAGGGTCAAGCGAGGAAGGAGTAGAAGGGAATGTGTCTCCCTCACTGAAATCGTAATTTCCTGTTTATTCTGACCGCCCAAATGATAGCTAGTGAATCTTATTTGATTGCCGAATAAATACTGAGTTACTTGTACAAAAGAGGAGCAGATTTGGCAGTTTGAGGCTTAGCCCAGAGCAGTCCTCTGTCTGGCTGGGACTGGTTAAAGGAGTCTCCTGCACAACTATTCCTTGGTGATTGAGTTTCTCTATAATTTTCAGTCTGGAGGCTTTCTGTCATACTTACATGAAAATTTTTGGAATTTTGGAAACATTCCCGAGAAAGGGAAATCAGTTTTGGCCCACATCTATTCTTGAAGTCTGAGGTCAGGCAAGAGCGATGGGATCGAAGGGAAGGGTGGTTCTTGCATTTCAGTCACAGCACTTACAGCATGAAAAAAGGATGTAATTACAAATGTTTGAGCAGTCATATAAGAAAAAGGCAGGAAGAGAGGCCTGTCTGTCATAACCCAGGTATGGACCAGGGGAGGATGCATGTATTCAGCTGTCAGAGACGCAAAGGACTCTTCACTCTTACCCACCGGCTGCAATTACGTTCACAATGTTCATTTTCTGGGATGAAGTTTCCTGGCTGTATCTCTCTGCTACTACATGAACTGTTGTGAAAATGTTGACCAAATATAGCTTATATTTTTCTTCTTCTGAGAACATATGTAGATATGAAAATATGGATTATTTTTTTTAACATGGAAGTCACGTTTGGAAGTGTTGGCCTATGTTTGAACAGACCAGCAAATAACTGCCTTTAAAAGGGAGGATGGGGCTTGGAAACGGATCTAAGAGTAAGATTGCTTGTTTATCATTGCAACGAGTAACATGATGAGATGCTGTCTGCTTTAATTTCCACCAATTTGGCAAGTTACTGGAGTAACTCTAGGTCCAGATTTTCAGAAGATCTTGGAGGCTTTTGAACGTGTCTGAAAATCTGGCTCTTATTTTAGGTGTCTAAATGGGAATCAAACGCTTGTAAAATAATCTAGCCCAGTTGTGGGTGCTGAGTACTTAGAAATCTGGCCTTCCGTTCTCAAGAAAATCTGGCTGCTAACATGTTTTAAGACTGAGAAAAGCATGGCTAGAACATCAAGCCAAAGGAAACATTTTGTCTTGTAATGACAGGGTTGAGAGGTAGATGATATTCTTTTAAATAAGTACAGTACCTAGGTCTGGATGATCTCTGCTTCCAACTAGATGAGGATATAAAGACACTGGTAATGAGATTCATTACAGCAGCTTTCTAATCTCTTTCGCTACAAAATACATTACATTTGGAATTTAACTGTGTGTGCAGCACACCAGGTGGCCAAGCTGCTTTTACTGGGAGAAAATAAAGAAGCTGAAATGCACTGCTATATAGTGCTCTTAATGCCTAATAATGTCATAGAGGAAGAAGTATGTTCTTGCTCTCTGTTGCTGATGACTGCGGAGCGAAGCACATGTTATACAAAGTCACATATGCTGGAGAATAACGCTGCTGCGGGAGCCCTTAGCTCACTGGTATGTGACACTGCAATGTGATTAGGAAAGAAATTACATGCTGGCAAAGAGCTTTCCCCCATTTTTGGGAGTGAGAGAGAAGAATTACACCCTTGGAAATGCTATATCTGAGTGAATTTACTTTTCCATGGGCTGATATTCTTCTAAGGAAGAAGGATGTTCTAGCTGTTGCTCTGCAGAAGGATATTTTTTTACTTTATTGGACTGAGATGGTCATGGGGTTGTGGACTAAATACCACCTTGGGTGAAGTGGGGAGGATTTCACCAGTTTCAGGGGAATTTGAGCCTGAGGTTTGTGTTGCGCTGAATTTGAATATGGAGACTTAAAAATAGGGCTTCTAGTTCACATCCCAGTCTCTGAGGTGTTCTTGCTAACGATGGAGGTGTGTTGACATGGCAACTCCCTAAATCTAGCCCTGAATGCTGTAAGCTTAGCTCCTGGCCTACCGGGAATCGAAACTCCTCTGAATAAGAGACTAAGCTAAGGCTTTCTGTCCACTGAAGGTGACACTTGATCATGTAGGTAAAGTTGACCTATGTGGGTTTTTATCCTAATCTCATAAAAGCTCTCAGAAATTTTGCATTTTAGTTTAATAAGAATACAGCTGGGCTGCTCATCTATAGTATTTGGCCATAATAAAACTGTGGCAAATACCATTTCTCCCCTTCTAGTACCTAAGCAGAATTACCTTTTTCTTTCACCCCCTCCTTCTTTTTGGTGCTGAGCAGAAGTTCTGGTTGGTTTCAGTAGGAAGCTGTGGACGGGCTGTGAAGCACAGTGCGATTATTGAATGCTCTTCCCAGCTGTTTGTTGTGGATCAGATTCACTCTTTGTCATAGGCTGGGATCCAGTTGCAGGACAGATGCTTCACAGTTTTGTTTATTGGATTTGCTGCACAAAGGATTGTGCTCCGCATTGACAGGGAGCAGGTGGCTTGTAGAAAGAAAAAAAGACATCATGTTTTTATATTTTTTTGACTGTTTACAGATTCTTGTGACATACTGATTGCAGCTGGATGTGCAAAAAGGCAGGGCTGGAGGTATCTGTGCAGCCTGCCATCTTGTATCACTCAGACACAAACACTGATGCATCAGGACTTGTGCTTTCTCCAGAGCTTGGGGATGCTCACATCATGGCCCATAGATGAGCTTGGCTGGCTCATAACCTCCTTTCACTTACCCTTCTCCCATGACTTCTTACTCTTCTTAAAGTTGTGGACCACGTGGGTGGCTCTGGCACTCTACCATGTTAAGTCCCAGCAACTCTGGAGAACTCCCTAGGAGTGACCAAAATGCACCCAACCCTCACCATGTAGTATCTATGTATACATATGTGTCAGATGGTATAGCAGGTCTGCTTCCATCTCTACTTATATACAGGACACCTGCCTGTCATTGCATGGAGGAAACTGTCATTTTGGTGACAATTATGTTGGGTGTCTCCCTAGTCTGGCTTCACTGATGTCATGGATGTTCCTTAGAACAGAACAAGAAATGAAGTTCTTGAAATACATAGGTAAATGGAGTATCGATTCATTTGAAAAGACAGCAGGAAACTGAATAGACCGCTAAAGCCTGACTTTTGGGTTTGGCCCCAGATAGAGCTGAGCAGTGGCTGTACTCCCTTCATGATCTTCTGTTTCCTCCATCCTGTGAACAGACCTTAGCCCTTGTGTGGCCAAAATTCAGATGTCTCCCAGTCCTTGCTAGATCTCTGACCATAGGGCAAGGGGCAATGGTTTTAAACTGAAAGAGGGTAGATTTTGATTAGACCCAAGGAAGAAACTTTTCACTCTGAGGTTGATGAAGCAGTGGAACAGATTACTTAGAGACGTTGTGGATGCCTCATCCCTGGAAGTGTTCAAGGTCAGGTTGGATGAGGCTTTGAGCAACCTGGTGTAGTGGAGGGTGTCCCTGCCCATGGCAGGGTGATTGGACCTAGATGATCTTTAAGGCCCCTTCCAACTCAAACCATTTTATGATTCTACATAAAGGTACATGCAAGAAGTTCCCATTATGGCACTGAGGGATACCTATGTGAGGTCTGAGTGAAACCCCGGATCCCTGGAGTGTCCAAAGGAAAGAGAAACAGCAGCAAAAAATACACTAGTTTGGGTAGCGATCCACGAAATGCCTTCACTATACAATTTTAAGACAAAATCCAGGGGGGATATGGAGGGCTGTCAAAAAATAATCGTATAAAAGATTGAGGAATCATTGCTGTCAGGACATTTCCATGTCTGCATGATTCCTCCATGCTATGTTGATTGTGGAGAGCACAACTGATGATCTCTCAGGGATCTCTTCAAGCAGCGCTAGCCAGATATATAGAAATGCTTGGACAGTGGGACCGCATTTAGACCCAAACTCATATAAACATAAGATGAAAAACCACACTATCGTGGAGTATGACTGCCATTCTGGTGCGCTTAGCCATGCAATTATTTCTGCATATCAAAGCACAGACAAGAACACTTTCACTCACGTGTTCGTGCAAGAAGCACTGGTGAAGCCATGTAAAAATCTCCATGTCCTGTTTTTGACTGAAGCAGTTGGTTGAAGGGTGGGATGAGACACATGGTCCCAGCAGCATGAAGAGCCCATGACGAGCCAGGATCCTTTTGTTCATAACTGCGATGATCAGTGTGTGAGCAACCCTGATGCCAGTATAGGTCTGTATAAACCTGTCATTCTGATTGAGTGTGAATAGGCATGGATTTGGGAAAGATCAGCCTCTGTTAGTGGCAAAATCACAAACAGGAAAAGGAGCTGACTTTGTGAGACGGCTCACAGGCAGCAGGTTGCCTGGCTCTGGGCATGACTGAAGAGCTTCTGTGGAAATTTAGGAACCAAGGAGAGAAATTGCTTTACTTTAATACAGAGGGAGGTTAACAGGCACCCACTGGAACCTTTTAATTGGCAAGTAGCCCCATGGGGGCTGGGACTTATTAAACAAGCGTCCTTGTAACCCAAACCACAGCTACGCTGAAAGTGTTCACATCTATCTTGTGAATTCCTTAAATAATAAACACCGGACAAAGTTCAATAAACAACCAGATCCAATCTTGCTGAGGAGGCACTAGGAAAGCAACTAGACAGAAGCATCTATGAAGCAACACTGTGCAAAGAGGAGAAAATCACACAGAGACACGGGCTGGAACTGATGTTTGCTCTGGAATGATTTACTGGCAACGTGAGGTGAATTGTTTTGGGCAGGACAGGTACTTTTTATTCATGTTTTGAAGCAGGAGTGAGAAAACTTTTCCAAGGGCTGAATCAGCCTTTCAGGCTTGTTTGGTGGACCAGGAATGAACATCAGTTCGTAGTAATATCAAAAAACAATGTGTCCATGAGCTGTATGAAATGGAATTTCAGCTTGTGGAAGGGCCATAAGTTCTCCATTCCCATGTCTAAAGTACGTGGACTCAGGGCAACAAATCTCTTTTCTACAGTCTTCCTCACTGTCTATTACTTCTCTTTGCTGTTTAGGAAAGTTTAGGAAAGTTTAGTGTCCCTAAATCACCATCATTTCAAAGTATGCCCTCCCTAAAACATCATTATAGTTCCTTGCTAATGAAAGTACTTTTCTAAACTCCTGGCATGAATCTACCATACGATGCCTTCAAGAAACCTCATAGCTGGGATGACTGGACCAGTCAGCTTGATCCTGTCTGAGTGGTAGGGATTAGATGCTGTGGCAGGATGAGCCTGAGCAGAGGCAGTTTGGGGCTACCAAAGGGAAGCAGCTGCAACCCATCACATCCCTCTCTTCTGGTGAATCCCAGTCCTGGCCTGGTAGATAAGGCTTATGGGGTGGTACGTAGTGCTGAGAGGAGGTAGGCTGTGCAGTTGGGTGTATGGGTGGGTGGGCTTTTGGGGAGATGTGAGGGACGTAGACCATGGTGGGATATTTGGGGTCATACACAGGAGGGCGGTGATATCATGCATGGGGCTCAGGGAGGTGGGTAGCGCATAGGGGAGGGCTGTGGAGTTGTGTTGAGGGGTGAAGGATCACTTACAGATACTGCATTTAGGTTACTGATGTATCCTGGATAAATATTGCTGCGACATTACTGTCCTTGAAAAGGAAAAGGTTTCGGTATCCCTTTTTTAGCCAAAATGAAGATCTCTAAGCCTTGTGGATATAACACCCTTGTCATGTTTAATGAGATACGTGTGAACTGCTGGCTTTCCTAGAACCTACCTGTGCTTTCGCCTAAGCCATTGTGCCAGGCCCCTTGTCATGCAACACTTTGCTGTTTGCACCTCGCTGATGGGTTGTCAAGACAGTGCACAGGAATGTCACCGTGCAGTTTGTCATCGAGCCGTAAGAGTGGAAGCAGTTGGTGGTGATGTGCAGATCTCCTTCCCTGCCCACCTCCTCCCTGCTCTGCAGCTCACGTCAACATCCCCACCACTCCTTCCACTCTTGCAGTGAAAAAATCCTTGCAGCAGGCGGACGTGACTGAGGTGGTCTCCGAGTGCTCCTGGTCTCTCGTGTGTGTCAGAGGATGGAACTCAGTCTTTCCATGCCATGACACCACAATTCCCAACCACAGGGCAGTGACAGATGGAGAAGAGCCTGGTCCCTGTTACTGGTGTTAGAAGGAAGACAGCTCACCCAAACCCACTGCGGATACAGGTATTGATTTCTGCAGAGAAAAAAAAAGGAGAAAAATCTTCTGCCACAATCTCATTCTCTTCCATTGTGTCCAAGTGCAAAACCAGTTAAAGAAGGAAATAATAGTGCTGCCCTTGTGGCAGGCTGGTATTCGGGCCTTGCAAGGTTGTTTCTGTTAGGGCGAGCAAGCAGCAATGTGGGCCAGGTACTGGACTGATGTTATTTTGTTTATTCACTAAAAAATCCTGTTTTCCTAAATGCAGTACAAGCAAGGAGGACCTTGACTCTGCAGATGAGCTGTGAAAGGTGAAGCAGCGTTGAGCTGTGGGTATTTATAGGTGGAGCCTTAATGGAGGAGCAGTGCTCATCAAATCAGTCAGATTGCTGGCGGGGCTGGTTGTAAACAAGCTAATGCTGAATTGCCATCAAGTCTCAAAAGGACAATAGCGTGAGTAAAACACCAGTTTATGGTTGTGGTGAACTTTGAATGAAGTGACCTCTACACTGGGCTACCAGGAAATGAGACAGGGGAAGCTAGATGGGAGCTGGATCAGGCAGGTTTCAGTTATGTCTCTTGAATGTAGAAAGCACACCAAAATACTGCACTTAGAAAGGTGAAAGGGAATAGTTGCCATGGGTTGAAACGCCCTCTTGCCTGCCTCCTAAGTATTTTTAAAACCGAAGGAGAATGTCAGACCTTTGTCTTGTGTGAAGAATGAGTTAATTTCCTGCAGAAGTATGAACACTTTGCACGGCCAGTAGAGCCATCCTGGAAAGCACAGAGCTATCCGTGCCACAGTGAATGACACGTACACTCTGCCGTATGCAGTTTGTCCTCCAGAAACGTTGGCTGAGTCTTTAGCTGCTTCCCAAATCTTGGTCCTAGGAAAGTCACTGGAATCTCTCCTCCTGCATTCAAGTGGGTAAAGGTTGGTGCTGAGAAACTCTTCTCCCTGGGTCTAGCTCTGCCGAGTGTGTTTGACTGTCCCAGAGAGGTGGAAGAAGAGTGGTCGGTCACTTGTAGGAAAGGCTTCTGCTGCTGTCCCTCTGGGGCTGATGTTGCCAGAGAGGGGAGCAAGTTCCTACATGAAATAGACTGGGGGATTTATGCTCGTATAGCTTCAGATGGGATTCATCTGGCCTAGTTTATGTATCTAAAAGACATTTTCCGATGAAAACTCAAAGAGAGTTTGAGTTTGAAGCAGTCAGTCTGGGCATCCTTTATAGCCTAGTGAAGGGGGAATGGGAATTCAACCCCTCCAAGAAGTGCCCGCAGAGCCTGTTCAGAGGTCTGTTCAGAGCCCACAGAGGTCTGTTCTTCTTTGTTCTGAATAGTACAAATCTGATGAGGAAGTAATGTGTTGCTGTGCAAGAATAACGCCAGCAGGATTTCTTCATTTCCTATGTTTCCCAGCTCCAGGGGGGACCATGATCTGCATGGGTGATGAGTCAAGATTTCCCGTGCTACCTCTCTGTGTCAGCATGGATCCAGTCAAGTGCAGATTTGGATCATCTTGCTTGGAGGGTGAGAGGGACCTGAAGCGGACCTTGCTTAAACAAAATTGAATGACCCTGAGGTGAATCAGCACCAAGGAGCTTCTTCACTATTTTTTTAACCTAAATCTGTCCATTTGGAAACATTGACTCACTGCATTACTGCAGATAGAGCCCATCTCTTTACACAGTGTAGCTCAGCTGATCCTTCTCAGAGCTCTCAGAATCTGTCGTGGGCACTGGTTGCTGGACCAGTGTATTCATGTAAAAGTTTTGGCCTCTGTGGGATTGTGCAAATGTGTCTTTCTCAAGTTGCTCTTGAAAATTGGCCAGATCCCTGGATTCAATTTGCCTGGACCTAGCAGACAATGGGATGACAACATGAAGGATTTGTGGGATGTGTCTTACACGTCTCAGAAGTCAGCATCCTCACAATACAGGGACAAAACTTGGTCCCGGTTGCAGTAACCCCGGGCTCGTCGCTGTATCTTGTAGCACCATCAGAGCCACACAACGTGAATGTTTATTGCCTTCTTCTCATGGGCCTGTGGCTTGTGTTTGGAGTTTCATGCAACGCAGTCGGGAGGGCCCCTGGAGAGCGGTGTTATAAAAGAGCCAGAGGCCAGATGCGTATGAGACTCCAATCCAGAGAAAAGTCTCCGCAGTTTGACTCCATCAGGGCAGTGGGGTAGTGAGAACGAGGGAAAAGGGAGTCAGACGCAGGATGCCATCCAGTCTTTAGGGCAGACAAATGCATGTAATCTTGGTGGGGGCTGTAAAAGCAGCATTGCTAGGCTGGAGGAGAGGAATGCGTGGCCAGGGAGCTGCAATAATGGAAGGAGGAGCTGGGAAGAAAGAGGAGAGGAGCGGCATTCGCTTTCCCTATCTGTGAACTTGACGCAGAGAGACATTGGTAGTTTCCCATAAGCAGTTCATTTATCTTAACTTAATACCTTTTTACTCCATCGCTAGAAGAGTGATCCCAATTAAGGCAGCACAGCAGGGCTTCCTGTATAAACCTCCTAACACCACCGGTTGCGTTATTTGCTACAACCAGCCAGAGTTATGATCACCAGTGAAAAATAAGCTTCCTATCTGGCAGCTGGCCAGATTCATCCTAGCAAAGCGGCAGAGTGGAAGGAGGACTGGGAGAGGGAATGCATTGAAATGTAAAACAGTTAACATTTCTACAATATATGTCAGCATCCACCAAGCGGTGTGGGCAATTAAGTAATGTTACATTGTACACTTCACCTTGGAAGAAAAGCTCATTTTGATGGAATAAAACGCTCAAATGCCACAGACTCCACTGCCGATTTCACATCTAAAGCAGTGTTTTCCCTTCTATGCGCAATGCTCAGCACAGAATTAAGAGGGGGAAAAAAGCAGCATGATTTTAGACTTAGAAGATAAGTAAAAGTGTGGGCCCTCTGCCAAGTTTCTCACCATTTAGCAATACTGAGATGGGATAAAGAGCAGATTTCTGACTGCTTCCCACAGCCACTTTTCTACTTCTGCAGAGCTGTTTTATATTAGCAAATTGTTGAAGATCTTTCATTGCGTCTTTTCTTTCCTCTGATTTAAGGGATCTTCGTGTCTCCTCCTCCCCTGCTTTTCAATGGAAGCAGCCTCTATAGGAGCCCTGACCTCGCACTGCATGGGAGCAGTTTGCTTGCAGGAATGATAAAGCTCTCCAGCAGAATGACCAGGGAAATTGGCTGTGGCTGCATATGTCATTCCTGTTTCACTATTTTTTTTAAGGTAGGAGTGTCCCAAAATCAAGTGTGATAACACTGCTGGAAATCTTCTGTGTCACCCTACAGATAGCCTTGAAACTGGATGGTAACTTCACTGAAAAAATAAAACAGTGTGTGTGCATCTGGGCCGTTAGTCTGAACAGCTGAACTCAAGAGATGAATGGAAATTGCCTGTTGCTTGAGTTCACCAGAAGGGAAAACCTGTCTTTCAAAAAAAAAAAAAAAAAAAAAAAAAAAAAAAAAGATATACGAAAAAAATGTAGTCTCTAAATTCCTGTGGGTTCTATTAAAATTCTTCCTCTGCTGGCATGTTACTGGAGAGCCTTTAGCTTTGAGAACTGATTGTCCAGTACTGCTGGCTTGTCTTTTTTAAAACCTGGATGCTGACTGGAACCAGATGAAAAATTTTAATTGAAATGTCTATTAGGAAAGTAATTCTAGGAGGAATTCAACAGACATTTAGGCTCGTTTCTGATACAGCCAGATGCCGAATTTGTAAAGAGATACTGCACATGCCGCAGAGCAATAGAAGGAGAGGAATTGGGAAGGAAAGAACAAAAAAATAAAGTGGCAAAAGTATTTGCAGCACTGGGAGGTAGAGGGTCAACATTTTAACCAGATCTTCTTTTGCCTTTAGTCCACAAATCTCACAAATATTACTGTTAGTTTAGTCATTAAATACAACAGGATCATGAGATTGAAGGAGGAAAAGTCCTATTTGCAGCTATGCCTAAGTTTCCAAGAGGTGTTTTAGATACAAAAACTGTTGTTATGCAAATGTAAAATTACTTTTTCTTTTTTTTCTAAATCTGTTTGGCGGATTGGAGCTTGGTGCTGCATCTTCCTTTGGTGTGGTATTCTGGAAATTTGTTGGGCTCAAATTGTGAATGCCTGCTCTGCTCTTAACGCTTTGAGAGTGTAGGAGGCTGGCTTTGATATTTTGCATAGGTTCTGCTGAACCTATTTCAAGCTGCAGTTTGGATGGTTTACACAAGAAAATAGCCTGAAGAAAGCCTGAAAAAAGTGACATTTAAAACCTGATGGTTCATGAACTACCAAAACCAGGAGAAAACATGTATAAAGGCAGAGCTGGGAACCCCAATTTTGTAGAGATTCCCTTCTGATCTTTAATTTTATGCTTCTGAATAGTAACTGGTCATTCACACTAGGCAGAGAATCAGTTTTCAGACCTCCCAGAAGACACGGAAAAGCAAAACTGGGTTTCTCAGGCAGCCAGGACCAAATTACTCTCAATAATGCCATGTCCAACAGTGGGACGCATATTCAAATGGCAATAGAAAGTCCCCCTAGAAAGTGTCCGTGTGACATTAGGAATATCTGAGCCATGGAGGTTCCACTGGATTCAATTCTCAAACACAAAATGTCCTTCTGCCATAGCTTCACCATGGGGTATGTTACATCAACCTGCTAAGCATTTTGCTGTTGTGGACGTGCGCAAATTTCTTTCTGGGCTTTGTCTTACCATTTGCCTAGAGCTTTTCTGATAGCACAAAACCTTCTGTTCTTTATTTGACATACAACTCTGACACAGATAAAATGTCCAGAAGGTCTAAGGCACCAAACCTGCAAGGACCTAGCCCCTTGAACACATTGACTTAATTGGATCTACCTGGGCTTATTGTTAAGCATACATCCAAGCCTTTCCTGGGCTGAATACTGGATTAACGTTGGACAGGTAGCCTGAGAGGAATACAGAGAAATTTTCTGAGCAACCAGGGTTCAGGTTAGGAAAGCTAAAGCCCTGATACAATTAAATCTGACCAGAGGCATCAAAGGCAACAAGAAAAACTTCTATATGTATGTCAGTGATAAAAGGAGGACTAGGGAAAATGCAGGCCCTCTCTGGAAGGAAATGGGACACCTGGTTAGTCGGGATACGGAGAAGGCTGAGGTACTCGATGACTCTTTTGCCTCAGTCTTCACTGGCTGCACTGCCCAAGTCACAGCAGGCAAAGGCAGGGACTGGGAGAATGAAGAATTGCCCACTGTAGAAAGAAGATTAGGTTTGAGACCATCTAAAGAACCTGAAGGTGCACTAGTCCATGGGACCTGATGAGGTGCATCTGCGGGTCCTGAGGGAACTGGCGAATGAAGTTGCTAAGCTGCTATCCATTGTATTTGAGAAGTCATGGCAGTCCTGTGAAGTTCCCACCAACTGGAAAAGGGGAAACATAACCCACATTTTTAAAAAGGGAAAAAAGTAGTCCCAGGGAACTACAGGCTAGTCAGTCTCTCCTCTCTGCCTAGAAAGATCATGGAGCAGATGCTCCTGGGAACTATTCTAAAGCACATGGTAAAAGAGGAGGTGATTGGTGTCAGCGTACATGGCTTAACTAAGGGCAAATTGTGCCTAATAAATTTGGTAGCCTTCTACTATGGGGTTACGGCATTGGTGGCTAAGGGAAGAGCAGCCTTCCAGTGCTTGAAAGGGGACTACGAGAAAGCTGGAGAGGGACTCTTTACAAAGGTGTGTAGTGACAGGACAAGGGGAAATGGCTTTAAACTGAAGGAGGGGAGATTTTAATTAGATCTAAGGAAGAAATTTCTTCACTCTGAGGGTGGTAAAGCACTGGAACAGGTTGCCCAGAGGAGTTGTGGATATCTCATCCTTGGAGGTGTTCAAGGCCAGGTTGGATTGGGCTTAGAGCAACCTGATCTAGTGGAAGGTGTCCCTGCCCATGGCAGGGGGGTTGGAACTAGATCATCATTAAGGTCCCTTCCAACTCAAACCATTCTATGATTCTATATTTTCATATTCTGAACTGATCTGTATGACATGGAGTCTTTTTAACATGTCCACAGTACTCTGTTAATTCCTATTCCTTGTATTAATTAGAAAATGAATGTATTTCCTGGAGGAGCAACTTAGTTCACCTTCATGGAACAGCTCTGGTTGCATGCCAGCTCAAGCAATAGGCTAGCAGGATCCATGTTTTTCCTGGATTATGTTCTGTTGTGTTCACTGTTACCCTACTTATTTCATTGGCTTTTTAATGATTGCAGTGATCATGTTAGTTTGCAGCAGCATTCAAAGACCACTGTGTTTCCAAAAATCTTTGCATATAAATCACTGTTAATTGGATGCTGCAGTTGTCGATATGTCCTGTTACACCCAAACCATGAATATGATGACCCTTTTATCCGTCTTCCAAACTTCTCTTGTCCAGCTAATACCCATTAAATGACTTTTTAACTGTCTGAGACTATTAATTGTGGCAACTCCAAACCCTTTCTCCTGCTGTTGTTTCCCATATGGCTTCTGAAATGGGACCCAGGAGCTTGAATGGTTCTAGCTATGGCAAATCCCTCTCATAGTCAATAGGAGTTCTTCTGTGGAGAAGAGTGGGTGATGGATCAGGCCAAATGAACCAGTCACACGTATTTATAAACACATATGTGGCAGGCTAGGAGAAACAGGGTCAGTTCCTGCAACTGTGCTCATGAGGATTTAGACTGCTTCCTTAAAAAATAATTCATATGCTGTTCCTCAGTAAGATTCTTGGTCTGTTTAATAGGACAAGTTCATCCTCTGCCTGACTTCGGTGAGTTTTGTAGCAGCACTGCGTCTACCTCCCTGTGCTCAGCCAAGATAGCTCCTGGTAAAGCCAACAGTGGGAAGAGCTGCTCTGTCATTTGCTTAAGGATCACCGCCTCAGGCACAAAACACTATCAGTGAAATGTCCCTAAATATGAAATCCTAATACATGTTCTGGAGAATGAATACCGAAAATACTCCTGTGTAAGCTGAGATACTGAGTACCCCAGTACCAGTGCCTTGAGTTCCAGTTCCTTGTGTGGTGTCCTGGCACTATTTTGGTCTGAAATAATCCACGATCACTTCTGTGAGCAAGGGGCTCTCCTGTGTTCAAAAAGCCTGTGTTAATCTGTGATTTGGAAAGAAAATCCAGTCCGTGGCCTGAACCCAGCAGCTGCCTGGCCGGGACCTGGGGAGCGGGGGCAGTGCCCTCCTCCCCTTTACATCAACTCATCACGCCTGTGCAGTCTCTGGGTTCCCTGAGCATCTGTGAAATTGGGTAAATCAAAGCTCTGACAGGCCCAGCACTTAGTGGTCACCCACCAGCAAGCTCATGTTGACCTTGATAGGGCAGGGGTTTACCCAAGATGTGGAAAGTTCCCGTTCCTTCTTATTCCAGTTTCAGCAAGAGGGGAAATGAAGCTTAAAGCCTGTCTTTGCTCTCACTAATTCTAGTTCTCTTGGCTAGATGGGTAAAATTCATCTCCACTAAAAACATCTTCAAATATTTACATACAATAACAATTATGGGCATTTTGATTTAAATGATTAAAACACCAGGCTTGACTAGACACTAATTGCTATTGATTGTTTAATGATATTGTGGAATGGTAATGCAGGCTTCATATTGACAGTCAAAAGCAATTGACCGAAAAGTCATTATCCATTTTTAGCCTTACAAGTAAACTGCCTGAATTTTGATTGAAAAATATTGTACTAAATGTAGAAAACCTACTAAAGAAAAAGGATGGAATCTCTAACCTCCATATTACTGAAAGCATTTAAATTACTCTTCTGACCACACAGCGGGAATGCAAGAAGAAATTTAACCTTCATTTCCAGAAGGAAGCTTTGACTACAGTCAGCGGTTAGAACACTAATCTTTTGGTTCTGGCACTGGGATTTAAGTTCCTTCTCTGATTTTTATGTTCAGTATGTTTATAGCCTCATCTCACTCCTATAATTGGCATTGCATTTCATCACAAAACCATTATACATAATTTAGCTGTGTTCTTCATAGGTCAGACCTGAGTAGAAGGTCACATTGGAGATACCTAAACCATATGCATTCTGGAGATAAACACTGAATCTTGATTTTCATTTTCCTGCTAATTCTTTTTTTCTTTTTTTTTTTTTAATGGGAAAGGGGGAAGGGAGGATGCAAGAAAAATCCTGGAAAATGCTTTATTTTATTGGTAGCACATACTTTCAGTATTCTCTGTGTATAATATTATGCGTACAGCTTGCAGCGTAATATAGAAATCTACTGGGTAAGATCAAGGGTCTGCATTATCAATTCACTATCTTCTATCTGATCATGACCAGTATGGGAATTGTGATATTATTAGAGCTAATGTTCCTCAAAGGTGTATGCGAATTAAGGCAGAATCACAGCAGACTCATGAACCTACAGGACGCTGAGGCAATGGGAGGATCAGAGCTTGACCAGGGCTTGCACAGAGCTAACCAGTTCCAAAATAATCACCCTGAAGTTGGCCAAGCCCAACTTCTACATCTCATCTCTCCCACTTGTGTTAGCGGTCCAGGTTTCAAACCAGATCTAGACTCAGGAACTAGATTATTCGTCTCCAGAGAAGTGAACTCAGTGGATTTCAGTTCAGAAGTTGAATTCTGCTCCTCCTAGAAACAGGAAGACACAGTTAACGTGTGAAACAGAAATGAACCTTGAATTAAAGGAAGGATTTGAGGAAGTGAGGATTTAATCTGACCTGATAGTTGTAGGGTGGGCATCAGCTAAACGATCTGAACGTCCAGAAATCTCCAGCAGTTTCCCACGCAGATGTTTTCCATGACCTCTCTACGAAGGGGTCTAAACATGGCTGGGTGAATTGCAGCAGTAAGATCAGTGAGCAGAGCCATGAGAAAATGTAGTCGCACATACAACATGGAACCTGGCACCCAGAGGGGCAGATCCTGAGTAGTTCTTTGTCTTCCAGCAGTTTGCACTGTGGTGAGCTATCTCCCATGCTTAGACTGACTTCACGACAGTCAATGAGGAAAACAGAACGGCTCCACCAAAATACTCAGCAGAGAGAAGCACAGTTTATGCATTTAAATTAACTACGAAAAACATACTTTTTCTGTATCATTTATTGTGATGCTCAGGAATCTTTTCTAAGAAACCGAAAACTATTCTAATTAGTACACTGAAATGTCGTCCTCTCTCCTTGTTTGAAGTATGAAGCTATTTCGTTACAAATCCAAGAGGATGGGCTGCTAAATAGGATGCCTCAATCAATATTAAATCACAACTGCTTTTCAAGGCTTTAAGAATCAAAAAATATACACTTGAATAATTGCGCTGTGACCTCATTATATGACAGGTATAAACCACGGCTGCTAATGAGTTGTCATAAAATAATATGAAAGCGACTAAATCAATTTATAAATAGTAATTTTGTTTTGAAACAATTCAGAATGTAGTTTCATAAATGGAATATTCAAGAATGACTTCTAAATACTTTTCTGCAGGAAATGTGGAAAATATTTGCATATGCTACAATTAAGAAGGAGAATGAATATTAAAAGTTTTTACCTGCCAACCAAGCACAAATCGTGACCTTCCAGCCTAGGAATGCTATGAGGTTTGCTTCAAGGTGAGACCGACCTTTTCAAATACGTTTTCACTGGTAGACCCCTAAAATCTAAACATAATCAACTAAAAGTAGTCTGATTTTTATAAGACCGTTGAACCTTCAGGGGCTGTAGCAGCTGAGAAAAAAATTTATTCACTCTTAAGGCCAGCAAACCTTCAGAACAGTTCAGGAAAAAATTATTCACATAGTTACCATACCAGTTCTAATGGTATATCCAGTTAAAAATTCTCTTCCAGAAAGAAATGTGGTTTCAACTGGGATGACTTAATCTATGGAGAATCTTTCTTTATCCTTGGTATTCTGCTAAATTTCTGCATTAGTTGGCTTTTAGGAAAGGAAAGGAACATGGGCATTTTTCTATTTGAACTGCCAGGTGCCGAACCGAGCTGATGAAGTTTCTTTGCCAAAAAGCCCTCTAGGACCTGGTCTTTCCCTACAGACATGCTTGATGATGCATAACCATCATCAAGAGTGCCCAGTTTTAAGATCAGTTTTGGGAGCTTTGGTCACTTCTTGCAACCTTGCAGAGACTATTGCCCTGTTTGGGAAATGAAGGGAAAAATTACTTCCTCCAGTGCTCAGTGGCATTGCGAAGCTGGGAGTCAGATACTCGGCTCCCTGCTTTTGAATGATAAAAGAGATGAGCCTAATATGGGATGACAGCTTCTTTGATGTGTGCAGCTCTTCTCTGACACCGTGTTCATTCCCTGTGCTGTTGTTCTTACATGAAGAGCACACATGCATAAGGCAGATGGACTTCTCTCCATGAACATTTAATAGTAGAGTGGAAAGTCACTGACCAAGCTTGGCTGCTTCAATTGTATGCCGTTTCATTGGAATTTTAGGTGCCTCCTCCTGAGGAAGAACAGAGTTGATATAGTCCGGGTTGCCTGATGTACCTAAATACCTTTTCTTATAATAGAGTCTGACTCTTCTGAACAACTGCAGACTAGAGTCCCACCTACCTAATTTTGGATCTTTCTTTCTCCATACTTAGGAGATTTTTTCTGAACTGCACACAGGTCCAGAGGAAAATCTGCTTTTGCCTCTTTGCTAAGAGGCAGTGAGAAGCCCTAGGTGCCACCACTGAGCAGGGAATCTAGTCTGCCAGGCTAAAAAAAAAAAAAAATAAAACGATGTGTGGTGATGACGTTAGCAATGCTGCTATTTTGTATCGTAGCATATCCAGCCAGGAAGAAGATCCTAGTCTCTAAGCTGTCCTCAGCAGGAGGAGGATGGCACCCCTTCTGTCCACTCCAGTCTGTGCCCAACGGTGTTGGGACTATCTCTGCCTTCATCACTCTCCTAGGGCTGCAGAGCAGCAAGGACTGGCAGAGTCATAGGACTGGCCAGAAAGAAAGAGAGGAGAAATCTAACTTTAGCTTAACCGTAAGGGCTCTTAGCTGGAGGAAATCAAAACTGGGCTCCAGGCCCAGCTTCCTGGCAGTCCCATGAAATTTTCTTTAACTCGTCAATGGGGTAACAGTGAAGAAGTCTGTAGCAGGGACTTGAAGACTCGTTTTTTTCCCTTGACCACTGGCCACTCCTTTGCCCAGTTGTTACCTAGTCTTTGGGAATTGTCTTTCACTCTTTTTTCTCTCCTGAAAATTTTTGTATTCCTGCCTGGCAGATACAGCCCAGCTGCAAGAGAAGAGCACAAAAGCAGATGCTTCTAAGCTATCTTACATCCTAGTGGTTAAGGACCTCTCAGGAAACAGGGAGATTAACCTCCCCTGGACTGAGCAGACATGAATCACGACATCTCACTGTGGTTAGAAATGGACCAGAGGCTGGGGAGACCTCCAGCAGCACATACTGCCATCTTTGCTGCAGCCCTAATCACATCTTTGCACTTCTAGCGAAATAAGAGACAGCCATCATCTTCTAGATTAAGGACATCTGGTGATGGTTGGTGATCACAGCTATGCAGCCAACAATCTTTGAGGATTAGTGTGTTTAGACATCTCCAGGACAAGGCAGAGCTGGTGTATAAATAGGCTGTTTGAGACTTTTGTTGAATTTCAAGTGTTTAGGTCTCATTTGAAGCTGAATTTGAGACGGCTAGATATTTTCATAAATTACTAAAATTGGTTTATATGTTTCTGCCTTAATATGTGATCTTTTGATAGGATTCACAAGTATTGGGCTGGGAAATGAAATACTTTTGGAATGTCTGGGTAGGAAAATGCAATGGCTTTAATTCAAGTCACAGAGACTTTATTTATTTTAGGACACCCAGTCACCACTTCTGGTATAATCCTGTGCACACTGGAATTAGAGATGGAGATAAAAGCTTTATGTGTTTCTTTCCAAGATCTCTTTTTAAGTGATTGATACTCTCCCCTTAAATTGAAAAGTTTCTATTTGAAGTGTGAAACTTCAATTACGGGTAGTGGTGTCTTCTGTATATACATTCCACCTGTCTTTATATCTGACCTTTCTGGTGTTAACAAGAGACTTACTAAGCATCTAATAGGTAAAGCATTCTGAAAAAAAACATGTAGGCACTTTAACTACAGCTTTGTTTTTACTGCAGATTGAATAAGATGGAATGCAATGTAGATATTAATTACAATCACTTTCACAGTGTAATCAGAATAATATAGGAAATATTTTCCACTTTCCTGGCAGTGGCCCTGATCCAGCAAAGCACTTAGTTGTAGGAATAGCCCCATTCAAGTTTTATAGGATCAGAGTCAAAGCATATGCAAAAAGGATTTTTTCGTATGCATCTGAAAACTCACATGTACACACACATATAATCCCGATTATTTTTTTGTTGTTGTTAAATTCTTAAAATACAGTTCTCTAATTTCTGAATATTTGGATCAGATTGAGAAGGAGGAAAAGTTACTGTTCACTTCAGAGCAGTAACTGTGAGGCCTCTGTCTGTTGGATAGTACTTCTACTAACCCACATGCAGCACTATGCCAAGGTGGCCATATGACCCCTGGAAAAGATCTGGCTGGTGGGATGAATGGGAAAAAGTTGTTCGTCCATCCATGTAGACATGCCCTTGGTCATACTGAGTGAATCACATTTTAAAGAAAAAAAATGAATTCCTGGTTGAGAACATCCAGTTCTTTTGGATTTACGATAGCACAGTCTGAAGTTAGATCCAAAATTCATGGCTGACTCTTCCCTCCAACAATCCAAGCCAAAATTCTGGACAGGAATAAATATCCTGTAACTCTTGCAGAGTTTGAGATCCAGACCAAACTTCTGCAACTCACATCCGTCTCTAAGGGATTTCAAGGTATTTTTTAATTTAATGGTTGTTTTCTTCAAATAACGTAAGGCTTCAGAATTTGTCCTTTCACCTCCAACTCCGTTTTGTCACTCGTGAGCAATCTATAGTAACACGTCCAGGTCAGGCATCTGAGGTTTACAAATCCAGCTTTGCATACCTCTCTCTCTTTCCTCGTCTCATCTTGAAATAGTAATAAAAGCTTTGCTCGCTAGTAAAGTGCAGGGAGCTGGTGCTTGCAGTGGGGCTCGTAGCACATGGGATTTGTTGATTTTTTTTTTGATTTTTTTTCAATTAAGAATGAAAAAGAAAAAAATCCTAGGAGTTGTATCGTTAAGATCTGATTGGACACCACCACCAAAACAGGGAGCAAGCATAGCTGATTAGAGGGTCAGTACTTTGGCTTCCTCCCTAGACCTCTTCTGATTAACCATGTAGACACACCCTTGCAGTTTTAAGGCCTCTATCCTCAAAAACTAACAGCTTTACTTAATTTTGCACACAGAAACTTGATATATCAAGAAATCTGTGCAGGGTTAGGGCCCCAGTGAACAAGACACACACTGAGAGAAGCCCAGCAATGGAGCAGCTTACTTATGGTCAGAATCAATTAGGAATAGCACCAAGAACAAAATTCTGTTCTCCTTAGCATCAATCCACCAAACCCTCCCATGTGACTCCTTAAATAAAGAAGTGTTGTCATCCATTCCGATGGACACTGTGTATAGTACTGTTACAGGTGGTTCTTTACACCTGGAAATATACAAAGACCAGCTCTGGAGTGGGACAGACAGATAACTCAAAGAACATCTAAAGATCCAGAGAGACTGAAGCTGATTAGACTGGAAAGCAGGAAAGCTGCCGTCTTGCTTCTCTGGAAGAACATTGTACAAGACCCACTGTAGTCCCCTAACTCTGTAACACCCGGCAAAGGGTTAAGCACTACAGAGGCTCCAGCCTAACACTCACTGTGAGTAGTTAGGAGCTCTTTGGCCCATTCTTCACACTTTAGGAGGCCTCTCTCAAAGCAAACATACGTCAATAGTTTAGAGGCAGAAACTATCAAGTCATGCTGTGTTACTCAGAAACAGAGAGAAGAAACCAGTATAATGGGAAAAAGAAATGATCTCACCTGCCTGGTGGTAGAGAGACATTTCTCACAACATTTAATTTAAGAACTAGTCTTAGCTGCTGGCCATATCTATCATTTGTCATGACTTAATGAGAGAGGAATTGTCTCGCATTGGGTGCAGAGCTGTGCAATGGCAACAACAATAAACATTTTTGCACTTATAGTGGAATTCTCTTATCTTTCTTTTTTCTTTCTTTTGACATATTCAGCACCACGCAGCAGGGAATAGTTTGGCTTTATATAGAGCTGTACACTCACTGTGTGCTTTGCAAAGTAATGGATCAGTACAGCAGCAACGATACAGTTGTGCCGCTTGGACTGTCACCTCGGCAAGGGCTCACTGGTAGATGTGGAGCCTATGGAGATGAGGAGTACTGGCCAGGACATCAGAGATATCCTTCTCCTTCAAGCTTTTCAGTGGTAATTTACCAGCAGGATAAAAATATGAGTTGCAAAAATCCCACTGAACCTTTGTAATCCTTCGCATTTGAATGCTGTTCCCGAGACCGTGGCAATGAACAAGACAACTGATTTTCAAACCAGATAGTTCAAATACTGGATTCGTTTTAACTAGAGTAGCATCAGGGTCCACACAGACTCATAACTATCTGCCTTTCTATCATAGTCCTATGGCACAGCACGTGTTTGTGAAGGGTCTCAATTTTCCTGCTGCCTTACTTGGGAAATGGGGTGAAATGCCATCCTTTGCTCATGTCTTGTTTTCCCTATGCCTCCCGCTCTTATCAGGTGAACATGGAGGTATCACCTCTTGTCTGAATGTGCTTGCAGTAAGTAGAGTGCTTTCCAAAATTCTCTCCCTGTCCAGCCACCGTATGGCACTGGGCAATGTGCAGTCATGGCTAAACTTACTGATGTGAAGATCTGATACAGGAAAGGCAACGCTAGATGAGTTACCACAACAGTATACAGAAAAAAGTGCCCCACTGATGTCCAGACCAGAACCAAAGAGGTATCAAAATATGTTGTTAGTTTTTTGGTGATGTCAAACCCAGCCCTGTAGAGATTTTGTGTTCTGGCAGACAAGTGGAGTCAGAAGAATGATAGCCTCAGGTTCTGGTAGAAAAACACCTGGTAAAATAGCAGCACAAGAAGCTTCTCAAAACATACCACCCACCACGGGAAGGGGATTCAGAGCACTCACAAGCTCTTTAGGAAGGTGGCCTTACCAGTCATGTAGCCTGTGCTGTCCCTCCAGGGCACAGGAATCACAGTGTTTGCCAGATCCATGGTCCACCTAGAACAAAATACAATGCAGCAGTTAAATGAACAAAGTGCGAAGTAAAAAAGGATTCTTGACTGAATAAATGGTGCTTTCTCTCCCAAAATTTACACTTCTCTAGACAGATATTGGAACAGAGGATCAAGAAACAAGAGGACATCTGAAAATCACAAGCAATTATAGAGTGGAAAAGAGGCTATCAGAAATACCACTCTTCCTCCCAAATGCGAAGTCTCTCCTCCTAAGGAAAGGAGTGATGGGGAGTCTTGGAAAAAAAAGATGCCAATATTTAAAAATAGCAAACTGGACTTTCCCGTCTTCTTCCCCAGGAGTGTTCTTAGTAAAGTCTGGACTGCTTTTGATTATATTGAAAGGAATTGACCTGAGGCAAACACTCAGTGTGGAAAACCTTTTCTTATACCACTGAAAGTTTGCAGAGTTATAAAAAATGGAAAGCAGAACATTTTAATGAAAAGCATTTACTTAGACTAGTAGTAGGCAGTGTTAGCTTCCCTAAGGATGACATTGTTTGTCCATGGATGAGATTACAAATAACACAAATTATGGCATGTGCATAGGAGCTGCTCCAAAACCACTTGAAGTCCATGAAAGGCTTTCCACCAATTTCCCTGGATTTTCACTTGGATCAAGCCCAAAGGGCTGAATTTGGTAAAACAGCTTAAGACAGGAGAGTGTTACTTTGAGCTAAAATTTGCAAGGTAATTATAAAAATAGTTAGGTGTTGAAGTAATGTACAGGGAAACCACTGTTTCTTAATGAGAATAGCAATGGGCTTAATATGTCTAACTGGAGGTAATAAATAAATCAGTCTCAGATTGAGAGTCTGGGCAGTTGCCTGAAGCCAGGGTAAAAGAAGCTCTAACGTTCTTGCGTATGCCGTGTAATAGGGACTGAATTTGATGAGGATTTTGGAGATTTGTCTAGAGACAATGGAGCTTTACTAGTCAAGTGCTTTTTTATAAACCTTCTTAAACTAATGTTACGTGAATATATTACTGGATTACATCCATTAGCTATAGATACATTTGTGAACAAAATATTGGATTTAGAAAAAAGAAATTCTATCAAGACTCCAGTCTGGCATTGTTTGACACAAAGTATCAAAACTCAGATCTTTATATATCCTGTTCCTATACATCTTGTCCGTACAACTCTTCTGAACTTTTAGGTAATTTTGATCCAATTCAAACTGCTCGCTTCCTTCATCGTATAAATTTCAATCTGTTTCGGTCATGCTAGTGGAATAGTACAAGTTTCTTTCAGCAGATAAAACAACTCCTTTAAATTCTTGTGGGTGTTAAATGTCTACTACACCAGTGCTAGCTATTATAAAAACTAATTCTAAGCTATGTTTCACCTTGAAATGCTTTCATTTGAAATTCTGTCAAGTCTTTTTATGGTAAGCAAGATATTTGGAAGTTTTTCTTTTTAATTGCCTGTATAAATTCATAGACTATGTATCTAATTCCTGTCTGAAGGCAGGTACAAGTCTCACCCTTCTGGTGTCTGGAACTGATTCTTTAGAGCATCAGCTAAGGCTTAGTTTGCCTGTACAGAGGTTATCAGAGGGAGTTCTTCATCACAACCAATGCAGTGTCTGATTCCTCCTAAACATTTTTCTATAGCTTGGCAAAAAATAGAGTTAAGTAGTGGCCAAAATATTGAGCAGATCTGGGTAACAGTTTAGTGCACTGCGTGGTCATAGACACTGGTGAGGACTTTCTCTGCAGGTGTGGGTTAAGTTTGGTGAATATTGGGATAGAGAACTCAGAACTCTCTTAACTAGCCAGACATAGATGAAGAGAATCTTTGTAGAACATACAAACATTGCAAGCTTATATGGGATTTATAGACCACTGGTGCTTGGTCTGTCCTTTTTGAGGACAAGCAAGACTGTGGGTGCTTGGAGCTAAGGCAGGGGACAGGAAAGGCTGAGGACAATCTATCTCTCTGGAAAGCCAAGGGAAGCTCAGTGTATCCACCAGGTGCTGCAGCCCTTGTCATGAACAGGAAATAAAGTCAGCCCTGTCTGTCCCTAGCTGAACCTGAAACCAGCCCTCCTTTCTTCTCCTCTGGCAGGCTTGGGCCAAAAACAAAGGAGAGGATGTATGAGTACTTGTGTCCTGGAATTGTCCTTTCCATTTGTGAGCCCTACACACACTCCCACAGGCAGAAACACAGAGATTACTAAATCAGGAATGTTCTCTCTTTGTAGGTGGGAGAAAGAAATGGGAAGGAAGAAGATGTACCTGGAGACAGGGTGGGGAAAAGCTACCAAGCTAATTTAGGAAAGATGACTTACTTAGCACAGCATACAAACACTCAAAGGGACAGCATGCGGAAACACTTACCATCTTGGGGTGGAAGAGAGAACACATTCAAAAGAGCATTTCCAGAACAGCACTGCAAGTGAGAACATAGAGATGTCCTCCTTCCTCTGTACCTAGAGCAGTTCTATCTCAGCCATCTTCCATCTTCTAACCCACTGAGGTTTTTTAAGGGCAATAGTTAAGGTGGGTGAGGGAGAAAAAAACCCTAGCAGTTAGGATGGCTCAGGAGGTAAAAGATATGCTTCTCCTGTTCTTCTCTTCAGAGCAATGAGTCACTATTGAGAGGAGTTGAGGCTGGTGGTGGAAAGGGATAACCTTTCTGCATCTGCCCCAATCCAGGGAAACAGCATGTGAGGCTCCTTAGGAGGAAGGGATCTTGAGGAAGTTTGGGGCATAACTGGTGGGCGATAAACTGTGATTTACTAGTAGGAGGTGAGGGCACAGGATTAAGGTGAGGGATGGCAGCAGGTCTAGCTGCCAGGAGACAGGCAGAACTGCAGGCAAGGAGAATGATGGAAACAGTGGGATCTTCAGGGTTTTCCAGATGACTATGAAGGCCTGTGTAGTAAGAAGAGTTGCTTATTAGAGGTGGCGGACTGACCTTTGCGACTTGTCCAGTCTTTCCTGTGCAAACTGGCCCATCCCACTGCATGTATAGGATGTTTGAAAGGAAATAGATAAAATCCACAGCTGTTGAGGGGCACTTGGAACAGCATGGTGAACAGCATAGTCACAGCAAGGGCAGCGTTGAAGCTTGCTGTGATCCTCCTTCCAAGGGAGCATGCTGCTACCGAAAGATCTGCAGCCTCTCAGATGGGCAGAGCTCTTGGGAAAACAGAAATGAAGTGGTTGCGCCAAAGATTTGAAGCGATAGGAGTCAGGAGAAAGACATCTTAGGAAGATGAGTCTGATTTGAATGTTGCTGAGCAGCTGAAGGGCAGAGGCATCAGTATAAACAGAGCATCTTTGAACATCCAGCTTTCCCCTTTCTCCTCCACGCTACATGAGCACAGTTCACATGTCGAGCAGAGAGGAAGCCCTTCCAGCTGTCCGCCTGGCACGTTCACAGCAAAACAGAACCCGTTTTGGCTTTCAATCTCTAGGAAACCTTCATACTTCTTAAAAAAATAAAAAAGACTTTTGTAGCTGAGCAATGTGGGAATGAACTCAAAGTCTTTCTGTTGTTTCGATTATTATTAATAAGTAAAAATAAGAATGGACTAAATGCATGTGTTGCAGAGATGGTTAGTGTTATTTTGCTCCATCATCTTGCTGATGTTAAAAGGACACAGTAAAGGGTCCGTGATGCACTACTGCATCCAGCATACTCTGGTGTTATTAATGTTGCATTGTGAAAGGCCTTTATCAGCTAGATTAGAGCAGCAGTGGCGGTAACACTAGGAAATCATAGAATCATAGAATCATAGAATGGTTTGGGTTGGAAGGGACCTTAAAGATCATCTAGTTCCAACGCCCCTGCCATGGGCAGAGAAATCCTCCACTACACCAAGTTGCCCAAAGCCTCATCCAACCTGGTTTTGAACACTTCCAGGCATGGGGCATCCACAACTTCTCTGGGCAACCTGTTCCAGTGCCTCACCACCCTCAATGTAAAAAATTTCTTCTTTATATCTAATCGAAATCTCCTCTCTTTCAGTTTGAATCCATTGCCCCTTATCCTGTCACTACATGCCCTTGTAAAAAGTCCCTCTCCAGCTTTCCTGTAGGCCCCCTTTAGGTACTGGAAGGCTGCTATAAGATCACCCGGGAGCCTTCTCTTCTCCAGGCTGAACAGCCCCAGCTCTCTCAGCCTGTCTTCATAGCAGAGGTGCTCCGGCCCTTGAATCATCTTCGTGGCCCTCCTCTGGACCTGCTCCAGTAGCTCCATGTCCTTCTTGTGTTGGGGACTCCAGAGCTGAACACAGTATTCCAGGTGGGGTCTCACAAGAGCAGAGCAGAGGGGCAGAATCACTTCCCTCGATCTGCTGGCCCCACTTCTTTTGATACAGCCCAGGATACGATTTGCTTTCTGGGCAAATGCCTGCGTATTATCAGTACAATAATAATTATATAATTGTGCCCCAGAACTATGCTGTCATTAAAGAGGATTCTGAAATACAGAAAAATCCAGCGGCTGAATTCTAAAGAAACTCATTTGGCCAAAGTCTCTCTCATCAGTAACCTATTTTTCTGACTATTGAGGAAAGAGGCTGATGATTTTCCTGCTCTGCTAACTTAAGGATCACCTCCAAAATAATGCCCCTTACGAAAAATTTCCATCAGGTTTCAGACCTTATCACAATGCGGAGGCAGCTCTTCTCAGGGTCAGCAATGATTTACATATGTATAGTGCACTGATCGCAACTTACCGTCAGCTGTTTTATTTTTGGATTTCTCATCTGCTTTTCACAGGACAGACCACACAGTCCTGAGCTCAGCTTGGGGAGAAGTGACTGTACGATTTCCAGTATGGCTTTCAGTGAGTTCAGCCCTTACATTACCACATCCACCAACAGATTTAGCAAACAAGATGGGATTTATATTTTTTTTTTATTCCTCCCACAGCTTTGCCTACCAATTTCCTGAAAATCGAAGCTTTGGGTTCATGCTTTAGTAGAGATAGTATCTTTTGTATTGGCAATTAAGCAGCAGTAGGACTAAGCTGTGTGTGAAGTTCAGTTGCGTGTCTCAGACCATTGACACCAAGGATAATGCATTGCTGAAATCCTTTCCTGGGAACTCAAAGCAATATATTCCTTGAATCTTCCACATAAATGGCACAGAAACAGGGAAGAATTTTCCTCTTTGCTTCAGCACTTTTATCCTGCTTCCCTACTTTTCCTCCTTTTGCACAATTCAACTGGAAAAATGGGATCATACCACTGAAGTTCGGGTTCCTGCTCATTAAACCATTGGGTGTATTTAGGAAATCAAGTGCATAACCAGGACTGAAAGTAGGATAGGACCTCAAAACCCTTCACCTATGCCTGAGTATCCTAACCAACAAACTGCAGAGCAACAATCTCTTTTTGACTCACAGAACTTGCATTCCTGAAAAGTGGCCAGTTTCAAGCCATTTACCTGGGGTGTGTGGACTCATATACCAGCACCCCAAGTAGGGAGGGATCATGGCTCCCATATAGGGCCTTAACCTCATTACTGTACCTGCCTTTGAGAGAAAATAGTTATAAATTGCCTTGTTTTTGAGGGTCTGGGTCTTGTTAATGTGAATTAGGAAGACTCAGACCTATGAACTGAGGCCAGGCAGGTATCCAGCAGGATGCATAGAACAGCGCTTGTTGGCCTGAGTGGAGTTGGGACAGGCATCTGCTATTAAGATGTCTTTTCTGTGCCTGAGTATCTGCTTTTCTTTGTCTTTATTACACTTCTGTAGAAGGGAGGTGATGACTGTGAAAGGCACTTCAGGGTCTGAGCAAGTCAAGGACAATTGCTTTTCCTTTTTGCTGCAACGAAAAGAAATCTGATGGAGAATGGAAATGTTTTCCTTCAGAAAGCCTCATCTTTGTGACACTTTACAGTGATGTTAAGCAAGATATGCCGTGCACTGCCCAGTGTACAGAGCCCCTGATTAATCCCATTAACTTCAGGATCCTGCTCACATGCTTAAGTCTAAACACGTGTCTAAGTATTGTGCTAAACTGGGATCATGGTGCTCTGCTGCTCTGCTCAGAGAGCCAGACTGGTTTTATGGCAAGTTTACTCGAGCACTGGGAATCCATTTGGAAAACAGCAGCCTAACCTGGAGTGCCTTTGCTTTTTTGTTTCCTATACTCTGAGCTGAGTAAGGATGCAGGCAGCAGAGTTTGTGACCACACAGCATCCAAGCTCAACACATCAGAGGCTTTAGCGTTGCAATTCACAAAAAAAAATCCCACAAAACCAGTTTGTCTGATTTTTACTTTCCCTTGTTACAGCTCGCTCCTCATCCTGTTTCTTTTTCTTCTGTTTTATGATAACGCCTCAGGGCTTTGGTCATGACAGAGGTCTCTCCTGGTTATACGAGAGGATTCCTGCTCTGAAGAGATTACGGTCTAATGGAAGATGATGCAGCAAAGATGTTGCAAAGAAAGAAGGAAACGGAAAGAAGCAGAACTGAGAGGATGAGAAGAACACATGGTGGCTTAGCTGGACAGTTATATATTTAAAAAAAAAACATAACAAACAAGTATAAATAGTGTAAGAGCTGATGGATCTGTTACAGCTTTTTCTTTTCCTTCACTACTTCTTCACTTACTTTAAGAAGTGTTGAAGCTAGGTTTGGAGGATGTAACAGGCTAAGTTTTGTTCTTTTTTGAAGAGCAGAATGTTGCTGTTCTTTTTTTTTTTTTTGTACCCTTTCATCTTTTAACACCTCTCCAGGTGTCTAGAATTTCTAAAACAATAAGTTAGTAGGACAGTAAATTCATCAGTAAAGCTCCCTTTGATCTCCTCAGAATGGATGTCTGCAGATATTCCCTCAGGTCCTCTGTCCACATCTCATTGACAGATTTGACTGCAACTAAACTGTAGGAGGCCAGAAATGATCTGTCAAAACTCCTCAAAACTCCGCTTTTTTTTTTTGCATGTTTCAGTAAACACAGCTCTTTAGAGATAACATCTGCTTCCTGAAGAAGACTTCCACTTTGGAAGAAAAGCACAGACATTTATAGGCAAATTCCTTTTCCATTCCCTTTTCCTCCCTTGCCCTGTCTTGCCCTGTCTTCTCTTTATGAATTTTTCTCTTCATATCCTCACGAAGCTGATGATGTTGCCCATTACCCGTAACTCCATCCCTACACAAGAATTAGTTGCCAAGTAAAGCAATTCAGAGGAGGGTCGAGCTCCAGCTGCTCTGGCATTACAGTGGAATAAAAGGCAGCAGGAGGATGACATTGACCATGGTACAGTCTCCCAAAAGGACAAATAAACAAAGTTTGGAGTCTATGACTCTTCCCTTCTTTTAAAATTGGTAACACTTGCTTTCTCTGCATTTATTCTAAAAAATATGTTTTAAGGTAGGCTATTATACCTTGTGTTCATCTGACTAACTGTCTGAATTTCAGCTAGTCACCCTCAGCTCCCTCTGCAGTCAGTGGAGATCTAGTCCAAGGAGTCAATGATTCATTTAATCCTAAATCAGATACTTAAAATGGATAAGAGAGTCATGCCTCAGGTGCCTGTTTGTCTCCACTGACTATAAGGGAATGACTAAGTGACTAACTCACCTGCAGCCATCTACTTATAGACATCTGAAGGTTGGTAAGGCAGACCCTGCCTTCTCTGACTGATTTCTGAGGTTTAATTTCATTCTATCTGGTTTTGTGCCACTTCATTCATTTTTTGTTAGCTAATGAACCTAAATTCTGTCTTCGGAAGCTGTGAGATGGGCCTTGGAGGATTGGATTTAATTATTGTAAAAGTTTCAAATATTTACATTTTTACTAGTGTTTACTGGCAGGTGTGCCTTTTCTTGTGGAAATACATCATTGTGTCTGTGATACAGACATCAAAAAATCTGTTTCATATCCAAGTGGTTTTATTTATACCAACTATTGAGAAAATAATAATTTACTGGAGAAATAGTTTCTATTAATATTCGTTATCATATGCCTTGAAAACCCATACACAAAATGTAATCACAGCCTGTATTAGTTCTGCTCTTTGTGCACCTGACATGCAGTTATTCGAGAACCACACTGATAGTATTGATAGAAACTCTCCACTTGCAATATTTCACAATATCTGGATGGGAAAGGAAAAAATGGTGGGAAAATGTGGGATATTTCCATCCCAGACTGAGAGAGACAGTCAGGTCAAGCTGTCTGCAATAATGGAGAGTTTAAAAAGCTTCATATGGAAATCAGAGGAGGAAGAAGGTCCCAATGCACTGCTGAGGTATGTATATACTGAAGGGCTTCACTGAAGCTGAGGAAGGGTTGGAAGATTCTGAGTTTGACTTCAGTTTGGAAATGGAATTTGGAAAATAAACACCTAAATATGTTAGTTTACATGGTTCAGTTGGAGATGGAGGAAAAGTGAAGTAACAGCTAACTCAAGTAACCAATCTAGTGTTATAGTATATCGGAAATTTAGCAGCAGATACAGAAAGGAGGAAGAAGACTTAGAGGTGAGATTCATCTCTCCTAACTTCAGGGATAGGATCCGTCTCACTGAAATGTGGGCGTACAGAGAGTGATTCACTGACCAAACGTAGGAGTCTGCTTTACAGTGAGACAAATCTCTTCCTAGGCTCTGCCGACCACGTTGACTACATCCCCAGTGCCGGCAGTGGGAGTGCAGACTTCCAGCTCACATGTAGACTCTTGCATTGCACCATCCTACACTACCTCCTACCCAGACTGGCTTTAGGGATGGGATTCACTTCGTCTAATTTCAGACATCTCCACAGCACACATCTACATCAAGCTGGTCACCCTGGGCTCCCTGCGCAGTCAATGGAGAGACACAGGTATTTTTAGGGAATGAGTCATGACAATGCAGCTCTGTCCCTCCCAACTGTTGGGCTACAAAGCCAAAGCTCCTCTTCCTGAATCCTGTGATTCCTGCACACTTGCCCATATTTAAAAGAAGGAAAAGGAGAGACCATCACCCCAGTCTTGCTGTACCTGAAGAACAGAGAGCTGCAGGCTCAATTTTGCTGAAGGCAGCTTGGAAGCCACATTTTCTTCCAGCTCCCTTTTCCCATCCGTAGATTCTCCTCAGCTCCATCTCTGTGCCTACAGCCAGCTCTAGACATACAGTCCAGAGAGTGGCATTGCTGTCACCTTGTTCATGGCCCTGATTCAGGCATCAACGTCTGAAGCCCAGTGCAATTCCAGACCTCCTTTCATGGTGCCCCATTCCATCTGTTCAGAGCTTGAAGTACCACCAGGCTCAACCTGAGTGATGCCAGAGCCCATCTCTGTACCGTGGATTCCACACTATGGCCAGGCTCCCAGAAGTGTGTCACCATGCACCTTGACTCTGGGCATGCACATCCTTTCTGGGACTCAGAGCTCATCTGGGTCCTAGTCTTGCTAAAACTATTATTTCAGCAAAGTATTTGCCAGAGGGAGTTGGTTATGGAAAAGTTTATTGTGATTTTGGCTTTATTTTCCCAGAGTTATTAATTTGGGGAAATGCTGCTTTACCTGTTCTTGGCTTCTAAGATCTTGCGCCAACAGTGCTCCCAGTTGCGAGACCAATAAAAAAGAAAACAAAAACCATCATTTTGTTATTGCTTCTCTCCTTTCCTCAATTCATAAGGTCCCAAGGTGCCTTGCAAATGGCGTACACATATGCACAGAGAAGACATTTAGCCATCATTCAAAGGACGGTGACCATTCAGCAGCCAGCTGGACGGTTACACTGCCATTTTGGACAGGAAGGGAAGAAAATTGCTAAATGTCAGGGAAAACTGAGGAGGAAATTTAGATAAGTAGGACATAATTACCTGAGCTGGGACTAAGCCAGGATACTGGAGCAAAATATCTTCATTTTTTGGGTTTGCCAGCGCCATCAAATCTTCCTGGATCAGGACTTTGGTTTTTTACTATGCATAAAAGGGGTAGATTTTCCCTGAGCGATGACATTGTTGGTGGGCTACGGTCTGAGCCAACAGACCCAAAATGTTTCCTTGTAGGACTTTATTCCTGCCACCTCCCCCGGCCGAAATTTGCTTAGCTTGAATAGATGTTTGGAGCCACTTCTTTTGAACAAGTAACTGTTGATTTAGTACCAAATTACAGTTTTTCCAAGTGCAAAATACAAAATGTAACAAGCGACACATCTGCCTCTGCATGGAGGGATGCAGTTCAAATCCACTGGAGACAGGAAGAGCTAATTCAGCACTCTTGCTGAGCTCCATTAATCCACATGTTTAATACAAACACAACATTAGAACTAATTCTGGCTCTGATGTAGAAAGCAGATGTAAATGGTGAATGCATGTCACAAAATCCAGCTTTTCAGATTACCCACCATTTGTGGTTTGGATGTTAATGTGGTAGTCAAACCTCTTAGGATTATCTACCTGTCAAGAAGAGAAAAGTAGTAGTATTTTCTTTTAGGCAAATGTTAAACCACATAAATGAAGTTAGTCCACTGCCAGCTGCCATAGAGGATTGTCTGAAGATCCACTGTGGTTATCCTGTTTCAGAACTAAAACTTGTTTATCTAGCTAAGTGAATTTACTTATTTGGATCATGTATGGAGGGCAAGATCTTCAGAGATGACTCCATTTTCTGTGCTTCAATGTCTGGGTGTTCAGCAAGGTTACACCGGGCGAGGCCAAAATTTGGAGGCTGTCAGCATACTCGGGAGTGCTCTAAAGGCTCAAATTCTCATGCAGATATCTGCAAAAAAGCTTCAGTTCCTGAGTCGAAGGCATGCAGAAATGTGTAGGGCAGAGAATAAACAATTAACACCTATAAATTTCTTTCTCTGACCTCTTGAATCCTCTTTGCATCTCAACTGGCAGGTCCCCACTGCAACGGATTTCAGTTTGCCCTTGAAGCAATGTATGTGACAGCGAGAGGGGAGGGAGTTGTCTGCTGGGGGGCAAAGCCAGGAGTGGTACAAGCACCAGTTGAGATGAAAGATACAACTGGAGGATGCAAAGGCGCACAGTTTCCTGAAAAGTCAGTGGAAAAGGTTTTCCTCTCCCCTAGCCAAAATCTATGAACCGCCCCCCTATGCAAAGGCACCCGCCACCATGCAGAGTAGCTGGGGCAATAGATTATTCCCCGTGCTCTGCAACACGTGCCTCTGCTCCTGGGAAAGACAGGGAAAACAAAGAGCAACATTACCATAAGGTAAAAACTCTTTGGTGGGGGAGGATATTTAGTGCTGGTTCTTGTGATCTTTACCATCTGTAGAACAGATGGAGCTTCATTATGAGGAAGGGAACACCTTGAGAAGCATTATAATCTCACACCAGCCCGGAGAGAAGCAAAACCTGACTGTAGTCAAGATCTCTCTCAGGGAGGATTTCGGCTTGTGTTTATGAAGGTTTAGGGAGCAGGGAAAAGAGGCTAATGAATGATTGGCCAAAAAAAAAAAAAAAAAAAAAAAAGCTGCCATTAATTTCGTTAGCATCTGAGATGAGAAGAGCGGGAGCGGCTTTATTTAGTTCTCTCTCTGAAATAGCAGACTGTATATTTTTTAATCCTGGGAAGCAAGCCTCATGCTCGCACCTCAGAGCTGAAGTTAGCTGGGTGGATTTTGTTTGCAGGGTTTGGCACAAACACTTTTCTTTTTGTTTGTTTAACCTTTGTGCCTTCATCCTCTGCCCGCCCTTCAGAGTGCCTCCGAATCTGGCATTCTGGCAAATCCCGAACTCGCAGCAAATCTCAGCTCTACCCTCTGCGTTTTTCCTGCGTTGGCATGCAAATACCAGGAAACCGCAAGATTCATGCAGCTCACAAGTGGTGGATGCAGCACAGATCTGCAAGGAGGCTGTGCAGGCATTCCTGCCTCCTGTGGCCAGGAGAGAGCTGGCTGCAGCGGGCCCTATAATGGGGGACAGGCAGACCCTTAACCCCCTGGCAAGTCTGCACCTGGCTTCTGCACTGCAAAGCCGTAAATCAGCCGCGGGGGACAAACCAGCAGCCCTTGGGTTCCACCACCCTCCTGACAAAACACAGCTGAGCTTCAAGTGTGAAATGAAATCCAGGTGAGTTGGAGGGCTGCAGAAACAACAGCATGAAGCTCCGATTCCCTAAGGGTGAAGAAATGCAGCTCTGGGAGAGCAGCCTTTGCTCTTGATGATTTCTTAAAATTCCCCTCTGCTAGTTCCCATGGTCAGATATTCCTGATCTCAGAAACTGAGTCACTCAGATATCTTTGCATGTTCTTGTTGCCCTTGCAATGATTGCTATGTTTGCCTACTATAGATCTGAGAAGTTTTTTATGAAATAGCCTCATCCACTAGATACATAGCACAGGAATGGGCAGCAGGAGCCCAGCTACAGTCTTTCATAGAATCATAGAATCATAGATTGGTTTGGGTTGGAAGGGACCTGAAACATCATCTAGTTCTAGCCCCCCTGCCATGGGCCAGGACGCCTTCCACTAGATCAGGTTGCTCAAAGCCTCAGCCAACCTGGCCTTGAACACTTCCAGAGATGGGGCAGCCACAACGTCTCTGGGCAATCTGTTCCAGTGCCTTACCACCCTCAGAGTCAAGAATTTCTTCCTTAGTTGTAACCTAAATCTCCCCTCCTTCAGTTTAAAGCCATTGACCCTTGTCCTATCACTACAAACCCTTGCAAAAAGTCCCTCTCCAGCTTTCTTACAGCCCCTTTAGGTACTGGAAGACTGCTATAAGATCTCCCCGGCGCCATCTCTTCTCCAGGCTGAACAACCTCAACTCTCTCAGCCTGTCTTCATAGGAGACACATGCTCCAGCTTCTCCATACAGCTTTTTTCCTTACCACCCTTTAGCTGTCTTGTCTCTTCCTTCGTGTTTATGCAGTGCCTAGCACTATAGGGCTGGGGTCTCAGCTGAGCCTCTAGCAAGCAGCACCATAGTACAATAAAGCCATGATCCTTTAGAAACTCTACCACCTCCCTGAATAGCTGCAAGTTTGGTTCTGATCCAAGCAACCTTATCCACAAAGTACAGAGAGAACCTGTCATGGTGTGAAATACTGAACTCTGCCTCTATTTGGAGGAAAGCCACAATTTATCAAGCTGAACACCACCAGGAGCGGATCCGTCTGCCTACCTAAATCTTCCTTCCTAGTTAATAGCTAGACAGGGAGTTTTGTCTTCTATATTTTTTTATTTTTTGAAACTCAGAAGATCATTTATTCAAAGTGTAATGACTGCAGTAGATGAGACTCGTAACAGATTCAAAATTAACATAATGATATTTGATAATAATCATAACATTTCATAATATTGATTGCTGGAGAGAACTGACAGCAAGAGAATGTACCAGCTGGCTGTACGTGTAACATCTCCCAGTTTTTTAACTTTTTGTCTCCTAACAAAAAGTATCAGCCGTGAACTTTATTTATTGGGGTTTGTTCCTTCATTGAGAAAGAAAAGAGAGATGGCAGAAATGTGAACGTCAAAGTACCTTCCCAGGAAAGTAAAGACCTTAAAACCACGATCTTGGCCCAGATGTATTTTCTGACCTCACTATCTGTTGCCCAGCCACAAATGAGTCACCTGAAGAGAAAGCCCTGATCCAGCACCTCCAGATGTCCATTGGGACCCCATGAGCCTCAGGAAGCTGTGCCCAAGCCCATGGATGGTGACTGTGGCTGAAGCTGATCTCAAGAAGAGACTGTTCCCTCACTCTGAAGCCAAGAGCAGTGTTATACTTTATACCTGTATTGCTAAACACTTTTTTTTCTCTTTTCTCCTTCCAGCCTTAGGATGGCTGTGTCCAAACTGCCTCCTACCCATAGCTGGGTGCACAAACCCCTCAGCCACATCGGGGACAGAGCCAGACAGCACGAGCCAAAAACCACCCCTGGGACGGTGCAGCAGCGTGGATCACTGCAGGCCAGCTCTGTGCATGAAGCCGTGATTTTATTTATGTGTACGCATGGACCCTGGATGCTTCACAGGTCCTAATTCAATGGCACATTTAATCCTTTGCTGGATGGAGCTGCTGTGGCGGTGGTGTAACTCTTCCAGTGGCTAGATGCTTTGAACATCTTAATTTTTACCATAGCAGATCCCTACAGATGCCAGGCAGGGATTTAGCTTTCCAGGTGCCTAGCAGTTTCCGAAAAGCTACATATGTCAAGAGGAACATTCAAAATCACTAGTCATATCAGCTAGCATTGTCTGGGAACATAGAAGTGTTTCCCGAGAGTATGCAAGTTTGACGAAGAGAAATCAGCCTACCTCTCTCAAATTTTATTCCAGCTCCTTAATTATAAAATCTTACATTTGGTGAGCTGCTTTTGACCACTCAAAGGAGAATGAATTGCTAAATTTGTACTGTGGGGAATTTGTATTGTGGGAAATTATCACCACTCTTACCACAACTTAGAGGTATGAGTGCTTTTCCGCGCTAAGAAATGATTCAGAGGGTCTGTGCACAGGGATGAATATGTATCGGAGAGCTCACTTGAGCTGCCAGCCCCCTGCTTTAACTCTTTATCTACGTTCTTTGATAAGTTATATTGCAACCCTGGACATTTTTTGGTGAGGAATTTCTTATGCACATGCAGTGCAATGACATTGTGGCAACATCTGCAGCTGGCATTTTCTGTCATGCAATGGAGTTTAACAATGAGGAGAAATCAGGGCCGAGAGGCATTATCTGAGAGGGAGATGGGGAAGGAAGGAGAGAGAGTATGTTGACTTAAGAATCCCTCCAAAGAGCATGGGATAAGAAAATAGGGAGGCTGGTGGAACAGTCAGTCCCTGTTTGGCTGGCTGGCTGCAGATTGAAAAGATCAAATATTTACTGGTGCTCCCAGTGCAGAAGAATAGCTGGATCTCTGGCTGATTGGAAGCAAAGCAATACTGAGCGCTGCTAAAATAACATAATGCTTAATGCATAATGCAGTTTTTCAGCCAGTACTCTGATTTTCAGCTATACCTGTGCTCAGGAAAACTGTTCATCACTGCAATAATTTTCTCCTTGGAGAAAGGTGGGTTGGGGAAGAAAATACACATTAGTACTGGAGACATGAGTGATTTTGTAAGAAGAAAAAAAACCACTGAGGTGAATGGAAAGGAACCCTCCCAGAAAAGAGTTTGTCTGTCGTTGGCCATGCAATCCCCCTCTGTAGCAGCTGGTTATACAGCGATCAGGGGAAGATGGGCAGATTCACTCAGCATCCACCCTCTGCCTGGTCCCCGCTGCAATGCCCACAGGCCTGGTGTTGCTGTCTTCCTCCTGAACTGAGACCCAGGCAGCAGATACAGGCAATCAACCTACATGAAAACCTGCTTTTTGCAGAGGGTACTGGAGAGTTTTGCCCTGGTCTCTTTGCTGAACTATCCAAACTCATGAAAAGAACGGTTCATGAATGGGAATGCATCCCAAGCAATTGCACTTGTTTCAGGGGCACCTGGTTTAGGAGATGGCACTGGGCTGTGAGTTGTGAGCGGTGCATAATGCAGGAGATGTTATGTGTCTGAAGATCCCCTTTCTAGTAATCAAGGAAGCCAAAGGAAGTAATAAAAGGCACACCCTGAATTTCAGGATTGCTAAGATCCTCTGGTCTAATGGCTACAGCTGGATTTGCAAACACTTGGCACCTCTACAGAATCAAGCTTTCCTCTTGGGACAGTGGATATAAAACCAGGAGGACTACATTAAGCACGGTAGGTGAAAGGAGAATGAGGCTCGAAAGACATATGTGCTTTAGCTTGGTGCTTTCCAGCCTTTTAAAGCCTCAGCGAAATCCTGAAGCTTTTACCTAATGTTGATTCGTCCTTGCTCAAGGAAAACATTCTCTTGTTGCACTGGATAAGTTGCCAGAGGAAATTCTTAAGGATTTGTCTGATAATGAAAAGATGATCGGAATGGCTGTGTAAAAAGCCTAAAATGGTGAGAAAGTAGCAGCAGAGTGGTCTGAGAATAATATGTTCACTTCTCTGTGTGTATAGCTCCACTGCATGTTTTGTGTAAATTTTCAGCATTCCTGGAAAAGAAGAATATCAACCAAAAGTGGCATTTTCCAGGAAATTCTTTGAAAAGAATCATCCTCATAGTCATTCACTGGAGACAGCCACTAGACTTGTGTGTGAAATAGCAAAACCTTTTGAGAGAGCAGTTGAATTAAAATTTGCAGTTGTTGGTCTGTGAGACAGAGAATTTTCCCAAATACATTGTGCTATAATCCCCTCCTCTCCCTTCTTCTGTTGGTCCAAAAGTTGGTCATTTTAAACAATTGATAAAATTGATGATTTGAAGGAACTGATCTGCTCAGGCGAGTTTCTTCTAGGAACTAGAGATGAACCAATTCCTAAACATAAAAAATAGAAAACGTTGGAGAAGAAGTGCTTAAAATGTTGTTCAGAGGTCATATACCAATGTTAAATGCAGTGATTCTTCCAGGTGCTGAAAGGTGAAAATTAGTATATTAAACATTTCCTATGGTTAATTCTCTGTGGACCTGATAACCCAATAATTGACTTGGTGGTGGTAGAACACAAAAACAAAGGATTCAGGAATGAGAATGAGGAGACAGTGGTCCACTTTGCAACAAACTGCTCCATGCTCAAATTCCAGTAGCAAGTCATCAATCATGAACCCTGCTAATGAGCTACAGGCTACAGTTTTTCACCCAGCAGGCTTTCAGTTCCCACGTGTTTCATTTCTCTTGAGGAACTATGGAAGAGCCAGGTGAGAAGATCTGCTGCCATTCATCCTGCATGCAGCTGCGGACTTCGGTCTGAATCAGCCCATCCAGGAGATACTGATTTATTGAAGAGGATTGAACACATTAGAGATGGTCTGCTGAAGAGGTGAGAATACATTAAAACACTGAGAGAAATTCCGGGGTCAACTGGATTCGAAATGGAAATCACAGCTGATCTTTGTTAATAAACTGTTGGGAGAATGACAGGAGAAAAGACGGTTTTTGATTTTGCCAAGCATGTGGACTTGTTGGTAGGGTGGCCAAAGTGCCTTAGATGCTCTCCATAAATGTCGGAGAGAAAAACGCACCTGCTGGGGAAAAATTCGATGTATGTGAGATCTGAATTCCTTGTTGGAGAGTACTGTCTCCCTCCGTTACAGAAGCAGCCTGAGGTGATTAAGTTTCCAACTTAGATGCCTTAATGAGACACCCAGTGAGGAATCTTGAAATTGCCACATCCCAGAGCTGGTTCCTGGGGAGGGTGAATTTACATCATTGCTTTTCCATGCAGTGAAGAAGAACTCCCCAGGAGAGGGAGGAGGAAGGCTAAAGCGATGCAAAGGAAAGGGAGGTTTAGAGAGCTGCTGGGTGCACCCTGGTCTCTGCATCTCATGCTAAGAAGCAATTGAAATATTAAAGGTAATAAAACATGATTTAGTTCACGCTGTGAACTTCAGTTATTTACTTCAGTTCACGCTTTGCATTTTATCTGCTAGGTCTCAGACTGTCTATGTTGATAAATCACCATGTTCCAAGTACAGAAGGGGGAGAAGAACACTTTATTTCATAACTATTCAATTATGAAAGCAGGGGAGGGGGGAAAAATGCATGAATCAATATCACTTTTTCCAGAGTTATCAATATCTCTAGTGTCATCCTTATTTTACTCTTTTTCATCCAGTGATTCTCATCCCCATTTTAAGGACAGGAATAGTGACTTGCCCAAGAAGCCAGGGATAAAAATAGGATTTCCAACCATGGTTAACTTTTTCCACTCTGCAAAACCGCACGACGACACTGTGCTATGATTAAAAAACATTTCCTCCACCTCAGGGAGCCTCTGGACCCAAATCCTGCCTGCTGAAAAGCCCAAGCTGCACTCACGATTTGTATCATGGGAAGGTTGTCAACAGCAGCGCAGTGATGTTCAGAGAGGAGCTGTTGTTGCAGCTTTAGGGGCCTACCCTTAAAATGATGAATTGTGACACTAATTGACAGAGTCCCCAATAATTAAACGGAAGTTTGAAAATTATTTCTTTTTTCTTTTTTTTTCCTTGCATTTCTATGCTTTTGGCACCCCCAGCAAAGGAGAAAACATCAGTCATGACTTTGACTCAGCAGAGCTTTTTCACTTTATCTCCGTTTTAAGTGTTATTTGAATGTTAGCTCTTTACATTTGCTTTTCTTTATTTAATAGAAAAGGCAAACCGGTCATAAGAGGCATAAAACCATCATGAGAATGTCATAAAATGCTTATTGCTTACTGAAATGAAGGGGTCATCTCCCATCCTATCTGGTAAATAAATACTGAAGGAAGTTTCTCTGTCTCTCTATTGTTTATACGTTCTTAAGTGTACTCCGAGCTGGTGTAAAGTGCCAGATTGACAACTCTGCTTGTTGCCAGAATTGTGACAGCATAGACTGCAGTCAGGGTGAGACACCATCATGTTAATGTGTTTCAAGCCTCTTTTGGACCAGACTGGGATGAAGGAAAATATGTGGAGTGAAAGATCCAGTGTGTTGCCTGTGTAATCTTTGGTCTCTATAGTCTAACATAGATGGTAGCTGCACCTGCCAGATCACAGAAGGGAAAAAGGAAAAAAAAAAAAAAAAGGGGAAAGAAGCTGGCATTAAAATAATTACTAAGCAAAGACTTGGCCAAGATTTACAAATACAGTGATTTCAATGTGGTTGGATGCCATAATTTATGGGTGTGTAAATTAAAACACCTTAGAAAGCTAGTTTTCAGTAAGCATGGAGTACTCCTCCTCTGTGAAAATTGTGCTTCTTCAACAACGTGCCTCTCCCTCAAAACCTAAATAATAATTCTGAGTACCCAGCTTATATACAAACAGGACATGAAAATGCCAATAGCTTGTGGCAAGTAAGAAGTTTCTCTCTGTAAATTGCCTTTGGATTCTACCCAACCAAACATGCATTAAAGAAGAAAAAAATCCGTAGACACACAGGTTGCTAGGATGTCCTTTTGAAACCTGGACAGTTACCTGAGGCCTGATAATATTCCCAGCTCATGAGTCAAATTGGTATCTTGGGTGCTTTTCCTGCTCCTGGTTTTGTAAATTGTGGGGGATTTAAAACTGTCCAGAGCATCCAGTGTGCAACACCAAGCCAAAAATCATGTGAAGTCCATTCTGTTGCCGCTGCTGAAGGTTGCACAAAAAGCATATGTATGCATCTATCGTATACACATATATATGCATCTACACATTATAGCTATGTGTGGGAACAAGAGAAAGGGAGAATTCCTTCATTCCCACCTTCAATTTGAGAAAAAAAAAAAACAAACTACTTTTTTAAACAGACAGGATACATGACTTATAGGAAACTTGTTATTTAGAGGTTCGATGAGGACATCTTCTTTCAATACAAGATGTGGTAAGCTAAACCAATGCTTCCACTTTTTAAACCTGCATGTTTAGATGCCTATCTACATCTGATACACAAAGTGGTGACATGAGGGTTTTTCACCTTGCCTAGGCAGCAGTTCACAGGCCAGGAGATGCCAGGTCAGCTTTTTGGATCCCACTTTCATAATAAACTAGCATCTGTGGCTGGAAAACCTGTAAGCCCTCCAATTATTGCCTCTACAAGAGTTGCTGTCAGGGCAGAGACTTCTCAGCAGAGGTGGGTGTATGCACAGAGCTGGTACTGGTGTGTTCCTGCAAGGTCTGTACCAACCGACGCAGCTGCGGGAAAGGGAACCCAACTGTGTTGCTTCATCAGTTCTTGCAATTAGTTGTATCTAATCGCAGGACCAAACAACAGCAATTGATGAATTAATGAGTTGGCAAGAGATGATCAAGAGAACATAATGTGGCTTTCAGAGCCTTATGACTGACGTTAAAATGTGAAAGAGAAGGAAAGAAAAGCAGGAAAGAACAAATGTTCCCACCCACCCAGCTTACCTTCCTGTCCTCAGGAACTGGAAAGGTTAGTGGGCAAAGAGGAGAGCTCCATAAGAGTTAAGACACATCATAGGAAACAAAACTTGTGCTGAAGAACCTGCAGCAGATAAAGGAGCAGAGATGGATGGGGTGGGAGAAGTGCAGTATAGTTTTCCCCATAGCTCCCTGAAGCCCCAGTTGGATGTGTGAACTTGCACTTCTTTATGCAGGAGATGCATGGCAGAGTCTTGAACTGAACCCACAGCTCCATATTTAGGACAACTTGTAGACAAACATTTAACTTTACACATGTGCTGAAGTTCCCTTCAGATGCTTAAGAGCTATCCTAGGAACTCAGAAACAGCAAATACAGTTCCCTGCCTTTCTAAGTCACCACACCTATTTCAGAAACTGGTTTCAAGCCATCTTCAGCCCACTGGATATTTCACTAATTCCATTCTTGGCCACCACTGACTGGCTGCTTTTATATCAGTAATGCTCTCCAGCTTACCCTGGACGACGATACTGCCCTGAGTTGGGACTATGTGATCTTTATCATAACATCTTCTCTCTGATTAATTTTTGTCTTTTTCTTTTACATATTATTCTTATTCCCGTTATTGCTAAGCTTACGCTGCTGGGAAGCACTCTGGGCTAGGACACTGAACACATTCATATGGTGTTATACATCTCCTTCCTTCTTTGTGATGGAAGGAGTCAGGGAAACTTGTGTCTATGAGTCAACCTGAAAGGAAAAGCAATCCATTGCTACTTCAGTTTGGAAGAGGAGTTGTAGACAAAATGCTACCCTTTGAAAAGCCATGAGCTGTAGAGACCTCACAAGGCTTCCCACCTTACAGACCACATGCTCTTTCGGGAGGGCAAAGGTTTGGTGCCTTGCCTGATGCGTATCTGGGTGATTCCAGTTCAGATGTTACATTTGTACCCACTGGACACTTAGCCAGGTTCCAGCGAGCAAAGGAAGTGCTTGGCTGAGCAAAAGAGTTATTTAGGGCTTAAGTCATGGTGGAAATGAACCTCTCCGAACATTGAGGCCTCAGCCAGGATTGTGAAATCACTGCATGTCTGGATATCTCTCCTCTTCCGTGAATAACAACTTTGCTTAGTTGAGTTTTGGAATTCATCTTTTTTGTCCGAATAATTCTACAACAACATCTTGGGGGAATTTATCTTAATCCACAACATGCTCGTGTTTCCGTTCGTCATAATCTAAATTTAGGTGAGGAAAAAACTACAGTCCACTTATTCTCCCTACTGAAAGAGAGGCTAAGAGGGAGCTTTTACTATTTGCACAAGCTAATGGAGATACATCTCCTAATTCCCACTTTCCCTCACATACTTGAAGCTGCTTCTTGCTTGCTGTTAAAGCTGGTAACTGACAATAAAGGTAGCAATTATTTTCACATTGCAGGATGCCCAGTACAGAGGCTACGCAGGAGCCTCACTACTAAACAGTATTCAATATTTATTCATGTATGTAAATTCCACTGGTCGAAATCTTGACGCATTCACAGCATCACATATTTCATTCATTTTATCCTCTGTAATTGTTCCCAACTGCTCAACAGCTCTGAACGATGAGTCCCATTGAGAGCAGGAGTTACAATGAGTGTAGTGGCTGTTGCTTCATAAATAATCTCAGAAGCCTGAGGACTGCAAATGACCTTGTTGCATTTGAGCTTGGAGCAAGGAGAGTACTGTTGAAAAGCTGTTTGGTAGTTTTGACTTTTACACCCTGTATTTACTTACGTGTTTCATTACTCTGTCTTCTTGAGGCGCAGATGGATGGTGCAAAGGGGTATAGAGGATGCGAGATGCAAGAGGTGTGTAAGAGTCATCACTGTAAACAATAAATGTGATATTTTGACTCTGGTTTGTTTCATTTCAGTATTTAGAGTACAGAATCACATTGTGCAGTTGATAGGCATTGATCTAGTAACTTACATGCATATCATATTTTAGGAGCAAAAATTTTAAAGAGGATACACACAAGAAAGGGTGGAGATTGAAGAGCAATAGGTTAACATATGTTATGGCTTTTATTTAAAACTTCTCTCCTGATTCTTCATCTCAGTCTGGAAACCATTTTGGCATGACTCTGGCTACATTCAGGAGGACTAGTTCAGTGCAACTTCAAGATCTTTTTAGTTCAGAGTCTGAAATGGTGGGCAGAGCAACACCCCAATCTTTTCTTAAAACTATGCTCACATCGATGGCCCTAACATCATTGTAAGCGCTTGGTAACTATTCCTGAACTGCCTGGCATTCGTGCTGCTGAGCTAGTAGTGCTTTGCAGTGGTGCAGTCAAAGATAAGCCCAAGAAAACCAGTTCTCACCGAGTTCTCACATGTTATTTGGGCAACGTGTTGTTTACTTACTACTTAGATACATTGATGCTGAAATTTCACTCTGTCCTCACTGCTATGCCCCAGGGTGCTGGCTGCCTCTTAAAGCATCAGCCAGTTCAGCAGAGGGAGAGAGACCCCTCTGAGAGATCTGAGCGTTATTAAGACACAGGTTATGCCTTCCGCCTTCACAAAGGGCAATTTGGAAGACACTACTAAACATGTTGAAAGACTAAATCAAGAGACAAATATTTTCACAAAGCAAATCAGTATCCGTACAAGGAAAAGAGGAGAACAAAACACCCAAGGTTTTTTAACATATCTGCTTGTTTCTTGCTTTAAACAAGACTTGAGCATTGAAATGAAGCCCATAGAGGAGGTGGAAGAACACAAGCATTGTTATTACTATGTGTAAATATGGAGGTTTTTGAAGGGAAATTTGCCACAAGTAATCACAGACTGGAAACTTGCACCAAAAAGTGAATGGCTGGAGTACCAAGCCCAGACAAGTGAAAGGTAATCAGCAGGCTCGATCTCATGGAAGAAAAATAGTGAGGAGATTTACACTCTCATTTAAAAACAAACAAAACTGATCTTGGCACAAAACTGATCTTGGCCCTATTATTACTGCCTAAAGTTAAAGAACTGCATGGTAGTGATTATCATTTTGTCATGGAAGGAGAGAGAGACTGCTCCGGGCTCTGGATGAAATTACAGCATCTTGTCTTCCATGTACCATTCCTCTGCATCTCCAAGATCTCTGCCTATGTGGCAAGAGGCTGTCATCGAAACCTTGGCACAGCCACTGCCTGCTACAGACAAGAGACACTTGCTGAGCTGATGTTCATGGTCCTTTGACATTTGTTCTTTTTTTATTGTTTTCTTTGAACTAGGTGATGTTAGACTGAAAGCATATGTTGGCTGTTTGTATAAAGAAAATCATGACCAACCAGTGCATATAAATTACAGCTGGTCTTGTTACTTCTTGTTAGCAAGAACAAATTGGAGAGGATGTGGTTTGCGCTCACCCTGACAAAGTTCTTACATCATATCTGTCTCCAGAGCAGGCTTTGGAGCTAAAGAGTTTTGTATTTCTGCTCTTCCATGATATCACCTGGCCCATCTGCTGAGTTCAGGCTGCATCACAAGCTTAGCAGGAGTTACTGTGAAGAGAGGAGAGTATGAATGATTAAAAGGAGCCTTGACCAGCTAAGCTGCAAAGGCATTTGACAAAAAAAGTCTATGTCGCTGTCACAGTAATTAATGCTGAGGAGCGTTTTGGTGCCATGAATATTGTACTTAAGGAATTATATCAGCATGTTAAAAATGCATCATGAGAGGGCACATTCCATTTGACTTAGTTTCAAAAAAGAACAACTAATAATACAAAGACATAAAACCATGCCAGCAGGGAAAATTGTCCTTTCTTCTCTTAGGTGGCTGTAACCAGACTCTTTCAATTACAGAGATCCCAAAAATGTGCCCAGTTGTTAAATTTAAGCTTATCAAGATTCCAGCAATACTGTCTGGTGTTGCCAACAGCTTACTGGGTGTCTCAGATGGGCACACACGACAGAAAAACGAAAGCTTTCCAAAAATTTCATGCTGAAGCAAAGGTGTTTAACCACATCTTTAGTACGGTGTGCAGCTCTCGTCCTCCAACCCCTCCATCTCGAGAAGGATCCCTTAGAACTACAAATCAATGGTACTAAAAAGGTGAGAAGCTTGGTTACAAATATAAAAAGGCTTTATTACGAGGAGGCTACATCTGTGCTAGTAAATGAAACCGGCTGGGGCCCTGAGGATAGGTAGCTCACCACAGCTTTCATGTCTATAGCTAAACTCTTCTTCTGCAACAAAACAGGCAGGTCTGCTCCCTGATGCCTCTTGGCAATCCCTGTCTTGATCTGTCCCGGGGAAGGTGTAGCATCTCCATTATCGGAGAATTTAGAGAACAGATTAGAAAAAATGTCTGTAATAGTTAAGCTCTACCTGAGCCTGCCTTGGGACTGGGACTCAATGTCTTCCTTTCAGCCCCAGTGCTTTCAGTCCTGTTAGTTTATAAATATACTACTTCTTGCCCTAAGACGTTCTACAATTTTTCTAGGCATTTTTCAAGTGTTACCTTTAATTCACTTCTGAAGTGGCTGCAGGAGGTGGTGAAGTAATCCTTGTTCATAACAATCTTTGTATTGTATGTCTGCACACAATGTCCCTTGGGATCCAGCCCTGGTACTGGATGTGTAGTAGACATTACTATTTTAGCCATCACTTTTCTATTCAAGCTGTAGGATGCTGCTCTGCTCGCTCTTTCATTCGATGGTGTCATCTGTCCTATTCTTCTTCCAGCTTTTTGTTTGGTTTGTGTTTGAGGAATGTTCCTTGATTCTGAACTGAATAGAGAGGTCACTAATGGAAACCCTACATCTGAAACACTGAGAAGTGAGAGAAAAACTCTGCGCAGCTTTGAGGGACAACTTCTGGTTGGTAGGATATGTTACGAAATTGGCCTTGATTTCTGTGCCTGTGGCAAGGGAGACCACCTTGGAAGCAGAGGGACAGAGACCAGGCTGCTTTGTGTATATCAGCTCTCTGGCTTAACTTCCCAACGACCTGTACCTTGAGCAGTTACTTGCACCAGGGTGTATTAGCATTTTATATCCACCCCATGTGGCTACTGATGTTCATAAGGCAAAGAGCAGCAGCCCTCTGCCCCCATATTATACAGGGAGATGGGCAGAGAGGGCAAGCGATATCAGCGGGCAAAGCTGTCATCTGAGGACCAAGGTCCCAAAAGAATAAGTGTTCCAGCTGAAGTTTGTGCTCTTCCCCATTAAGTGTTAGATGCTAAATCTGATTAATAGAGCCTTCTCTTGCTTTGTCATCGAAACCTTTGGTGTTGTCTAAATTCATGAAAAACATGTTTCTTTTACCAACAAATTGATTTGATTTTCTTTGATAAATTATGAGTTATCATGAAAGAAGAAGCACTTTGTGTGCCTGATGACAACTTCCTTTGAGGTAGAGGGTATTAATCTACATCCCGCATTTGCTTTGAAGTCAGAACAAAATCCTGAATTGTGATGCGTGTGCATGAAAAAGAGACAGACAGCAAGCTCGGTTCTGCTCTGCTACATCCATGTAAATCCGGATAAATGCCAAGGCTGCAACAGAGATAAGGATTGGGCCCAGTATGTTATCTCCGTGCATATCCCATGCTTGGTGGAAAGCAAGAGACAGGCAAGAGAGAAGTAAAAATTTGCCATTTTAGCTGTATGTCATTTCCCTGGTGAAAGATGCGTTGACCGGAGGATGATCTTGCACATTAAAGGTAATATTGTGTATCTGTATAGAACAGCTTAAAGTGAACTAGAAATAAAAAGAGTCAAAGGAAGCAGTTATGATGGTAAATATCAGTGTGACACAGACGAAATAACTCAAAATGTTTTCTACTGACACAGCGTCAGCAAGATGTAGAGCCTGTTTCTCCGCTCGTACCAGTTTTACAGCCACATAACTCATCGGATGGCAACAGAATAATCCTTGATTTGTGCTGGTTCAAGAGGGTCAAGCAGTTACCCAAATTTCTTAGTTCAGCCCTCTCATTTCCTTTTGCTATGATCTAACCTCTTCCTTCCCAAAGCTGCCGTTGCTGAAGCCCATGGGCCTCCTGCTCTGACAGCTCCAGTACTGCTGAACTGACTGCGAAAAAGTCCTTCTGCACTACGTTAGCAACGCTGAGAAAGGAGTCAGACCCTACGTGTGGTTGTCAGCACCCCATTTGCGAAAATCTTGTCCAAAGGCAATGTGTATAATGCTGAATATAATGCTGTGGTCCATGGAAACCTAAGGGAAGAAAGAGATGGAAGTGGAAGGGAGAGGTCTTACCTGTTGCTCACCATTCATCACTTGTCTTGCTCTGATCTCCTCTCACTCTGACTTCTTCAGCCAAAGTACAGACCTAAATATCACCATTGAATTTGGGTATATCATAATTTGCCTTGTGATTTTTGCTTCCCAGGTATCTCCCAGCACACCTTAGTAAAGGAAAGCTGCTGGGTGGGAGGAGGTTAACACAGAGAGGGTAATGGAGCAGGAAAAGCAATCACAGGCATCTGTGCTTGGATAACACAGGAAAACCACAGAATAAAATGAAGAGGTGGTGAAATCATTGGAAAGGACTGGTTTTATTATCGTCATTGTTGGAGTCTGTACCACAGCCTGTAATGCCCAAAACCACAGAAGCAGCTGGTCCATTTCTAGCGAGAGAGTTCCCTGCATCCAGTGTAGTGGAGTTCTGCTCTGCGATGGATGGAGACATTGTACCCACCCCCAGCACATAATCACGGTGTCACTGCAGCTGGAAGGTGCCTCTGGAGACCATCTAGTCCAACTCGCCTGCTCAGAGCAGGGTCAGCAGGAGCAGATTGCCCAGGACTTGTTCTATCTGGGGTTTTAATATCTCTGAATGACAAGTAATATCTGCCACAAACTCTCTGGGTAACTTGTTTCAGTGTTTGACTCTCACTGTAAAAAAGTTTTTTTTAAGTTTAAATGGAATTGTCTGTATTTCAATTTATGCCCATCACCTCGTGTCCTGTCACTGGATAGCACTGAGAAGAATCTGGCTCCCTCTTCTTTACACTCCCCATTTTATACACATTGATCAGATTCCCCTGAGTCTTCTCTTTCCCGGGCTGAACAGTCCCAGGTCTTGCAGCCTCTCTTACGTCGTATGCTCCAAACCCTTAATAATCTTTGTGGCCCTTCAGTGGACTCACTCCTCTGTGTCCATGTGTTCTTCTTGTACTGGGGAGCCCAGATCTGGACCCAGCACTCCAGATGTGTCTCAGTGGTGCTAAGCAGAGGGGAAGGATCAACTTCATTGATTCAACATGGTGATGTTCCTCCTAATACAACTCAGGAGGCTGTTGGCTTTTTTTGCGGTAATGGCACATGATTGGCTCATGTTTGACTTGGACACCTGGGTCTTCTCCACAAAGCTGCTTTCCAGCCAGTTGGTCCTCAGTACATGCTGGTGCATGGGATTGTCCCTCCCCAGGTGCAGGAGGTGATATTTTCCCCTGTTGAACTTCATGAAATTCCTGTTGGGCTACTTCTTCAGCCTACTGAGGTCCCTCTAAATGGCAGTATGACTATCAGCTACTCCTCCCAGTTTCCGATCATCTGCACTCTTGCTGAGAGTGTCAATCTGTCCAGGCAATTAGTATAGATGTTGAACAGCATCAGCACCAATATTGACCCCTGGATTACACTGCTAGTGACTGTCCTCCAGCTGCATTTTGTGCTGCTGCTCACACTTTGAGTTCAGCAGCTCAGCCAGTTTTCTGTCCACCTCACTGTCCATTTATCTAGCCTGTACTTCATCGCTTTGTCAATGAGGACGTTATGAGAGACACTGTCATAAGTTTTGCTAAAATGAAAAGAAACATCTACTGCTTTCCATCCACCAAACCAGTCATCTCATCGTAAAAGGCTATCAGGTTTGGTCAGGCATGATTTCCCCTTCAGAATTTCATACTGACTACTACAACTTACCTTCTTGTCCTTCACATCTTTGTAAAAGGCTTCCAGGAGGATTTGGTCCATCATCATCCCAGGGATCAAGGTAAGGCTGACTGGCCTGTAGTTCTCCAGATCCTTCTTGCCCTTCTTGAAGACCATAGTGACATTTGCTTTCTCCCAGTTCTCAGGAACCACTTTCAGTTGCCGTGACCTTTCAAAACAATTGAAAGAGGCTTCATAGTGTCATGGGTCAGGTCCTTCAGCACTCATGGGTGCATCCCAAGGACTTCTGTATATTCAGCTTTTTAAAATGTTTCCTAACCTGATCCTGCTGTAACAAGGGCAAGTCTCCTTGCTTCATACTTTGATACAGGTCTCAGGGTCCTGAGACTCCTGAAGGTAAGACTTGTCAGTAAAAACAAGTAAAAACAAGCACACCATCCAGCAGCAAATAACAAGGCAGCCTCCTATCTTTTTTTTTCCTTGTCAATAATTGAAAGAAATTGTGTATAAACTGTGATGAAAGAAGGTAGCATGTAGAGGTCAGTCTGAAGAAGAGACTAATGCAGCTCAGTCCTTCCTAGTGTTCATGTGATTGCCAAATAAATGCTCTTTTTACTAGAATAGCAGCCTCTTTGACCTATCAAGAATGTTACAACCACTAATGCCACAGTTTAGTCTTGTGCATTTTCCTTGCATACTGTAGAGTATTACACAGAAGGCAATTAGGGTCTTCACATGGCTTCCCTTTAAACATACCTTACTGTAGTATTTGGGGTGCTTCTTAGCGTGTGATAGTAAGTGAAACAACCAGAAAGGAAAACATGCAATCTGGATGGTGTTGGATCTATTTCAACATTATGTGTGTGCGTGTGTGTGTGTGTGTGTGTGTGTGTGTGTGTTATAAGTAAGAGATCATTTGCATCTGCTCCATCTTTGGCTTTTCTTTTTTTTTAAAAAAAAAAAGACTTTTTTTGTGGTGGAGGGAGGGTGAGAGGAGAAAGAATTGTTTCTGAATCTTATCAAGAAATAAAATAACACAAAATACGTCTTACGAAAGAAGAGGCATACTGTGCTTTTTTTTCCACTGGCCTACTGCCTAAGGGAAACATTCACTGGCAAATCTAAAACTTGTTCAAAACCCTTTGGAGAAGCAGACTATTATTAAATTATTTATTTTATCTTTGAAGTGTTTCCATTTTTATACTGTTAAGGATTTCTCTGTAAAAGCCGGGGTGCCTGAGAATATTTGGCCTGTAGTGATCTTTGAAACATAAGCCTCTTTTTTTTTTCTCTCTGTCTTTTCTTCTCCCTCACTCTCTCCCTCCCAGTTTCTTCCCAAAATGAATGAGGATCTGTATGATGCAGAGAGGCTATACTCATTGGGGAAATTTAAGGAGATCTTTAGGAGCTGGAAACAACTAGAGCCTGGTTTGCACTGCATTTGCTTATTTCTTTTTTTTTCAAGAGAAACAAACCTGGCAGAATGAGAAAGGGTGGGAGACATATTCAAATGCTCTTGAACGCTTATTAAAATGTTGTGTAATTAAATGTTAATATCACGCCTGTAGCAGTACCTTTTGAAATAACCGTACGAACTGGGCCTTCTGAAACCAGCACAGGAAACTAATACACTCGCAAGGTCGTCGGCCATTGAGACATATGCCTTGGGGACCTAATTTAATGGGAGAACTCCCATTGACTTGCGTGGGCTTGGACAGAGCCTGAGGAGAGCCCCGATGTTGTTTCCCAATATGGTCCTTGCCAACTCGGAGGATGAAAAATTGTGTAGCCATATGAAGAACGCAGTGCTTTGTGTCAGGGTGACCCTGAGCAGGGGGTGGCGGCAGAACCAGTGGGGCTGAGTGCTCCACGGGTGGTGGGAACAGGGCTGGGGAAGGATGCTCTGCTGGATGCGATACTGCTGCCAGCAAGAGCCACACTACTTTAAGACACAGACCATCACTCTCTCTGCAGGATTTCTTATTGGATAGCAGAAAGAGAGGATACAACACACAGGGCTAGCGTGTGAGCCTAGTAGAAATGTGCCTTCTAAAACAGCGTCATGGGGCTTCCCTTTCCAGCAGTGGCTTCTCTGTCACCATGAGAAGAGAACCTCTATTAATGCTGCTTCAGGCTCAAGGAGCAGAAAAGATCTGAGTGTTGGGTGAAATGGGTGTAGAGTTGCAGCCTGAAAGTTGTGAGCATCCATGTGTCAGTGGATACATCCCTCGGTGTGGGAGGTCCCACACTAAGAAGGTGAGTTGTGCAGAGTTGTGTGCGTGGAGGAGTTAGATAGCAAAAAGGATTGATTCTCCCGTCGGTGGGATGAGGACTGTTCGTATAAGGGAATGTTTCTGTGCATCTGGGCTAAAGCTGAGCTCAGCAGTGGAGGGTTATCACAGCAGCAACGAGAGGGGTAGGACATGTCCCGGTGCAAAGGGGCTGATGAGGCTGTTGGTGTCACTTCTGCAGTGGATAGTGTGCCAGCTAGTACCAACCCATAATGCTTGATGATCATCATGGAGATGATCCATCCATCCATCCATCTCCTTCTCTGATGGAAGGGCACAGATGAAATGCACTGAAAGCCTGTACACAACGCTCCGTTCATATCACTGAAATTCATTTCACAAGGGAGGGCTTCTGTGTTGGTCTCTTTTGTCGTGTACAACCTCCTTCTTGCTGTCTTAACTGCATATGATGATTAGGGAAATTAGTCTGTTCTTTCCAGTAAGTAATGGGCATCTTCACTCTTTAGTGCAGTCTGGGTCACAGTGGATCATCTCACACTTTTTCGCCCAGCATATTGCCTGTCATTAGAAATCTGCTCATCTTTCCTTCATTTCTAAAGCTGGTTAAGTGCACGTAGCTGCACATGCCTTCAGGCGCTGCCTCTGCTCCCACACCTCTCCTTTTACAAAATATTTGGAACTTAACGGGCTGAAAATGCATCTTGTGAAGGGGGATTCTGCTGTCCCAAGTTTAAAACCACACTTCCATGATAACTAGTGTCAAACCTGCGTTTGGCCAACCACAACCACACATCTGCACTTCCATGAACTGGCAGGAATGGAACAGGAAATAAATTAAACTCCCAGTTGTGGGAAGACTAAACACTTGATCTGGCAGAAAAATTCCTGATATGGGGTGAATCTGTGACTAGTTTGAACAACAAATGAGCCCCTACCAGACCAATGTTGTATGTCTCGTAGTCTTTTAGATCCAGCACTTTGACTTTGACTTTGACTTTGACTTTGAAGTGGTGTGTCATCAAACCAGGGCTTAAGTCTGCTGTGGGGTCCATATTATGATGGGAAAGCATAAGTCTGTAATTCCAGGCTGTTCGCTTTATTATTTTTTTTTTGCGAAATAACTTCAATGCGTGGAAATAACAATTGTGGGACGCAAAAGCAATATCAAAATATTAATAATTGAGAGGTCTGTGTTATTCTGAGTAGCCAGGACAACAGGCCAGCTTGTGGTTCCAGGGAAATCAGTGGAAGCCAGTGAAGGCACACTTCAGCCCTCAAAAAGGCCAAGTTTGGAAGGGCCTCACTAAAATGAAAGGAATTGTGCGTGCCTGGGAGTGCCCCTGAGGCAACTGCTTCTGCTAGGCTGAAGGGTTTGCAGAACAGGGTACAAGGAGAGAAGGAAAGCCATTTTCCTTGTGTACAACCTAAAAACCAGATCCAATAAACAACATTATTTCTATGTCCCCTGACTAACATTGGAGTTTTTTCAGACTTTTAACATTTTAATCTACTACTTGCAAAGCCCTACACTCCAGCTCCCTCTTAGCAGATGGAAATTGGAGGGGGAAAAAAAAAAAAAAAAAGACTGTATGTGCTGGCATATCCATATGGCATTCAAGTGAGAAATCACTTGGAACACGGGGCCTCGTGTGGGGTCACAGCCTCCATACGTTCTTTGATGGGTGCAAAGGGTCCAGAAACTTGTTGCTGCTGCAACAGCGGGGAAATGGGGTTGGTATAGCACAGGCTGAAAATCCCTGACAGAGGAGGAGGGGAAGATGAGAGATATGAACAACCTCCAAGGTGTTTAGTTACCTATCTATCCCTGGAATCTCAGGCACTGTCAAGAAGCCAGGCCTGAGTGCTTTCGAATGATTTGCAGCCTCTTGCTGTAAAACGATAATTATATCAGAGCAAATATGTGCCGGCTTTATCATGCATAATAAACTCCATCTGAGTGAAACCCTCTCCAGCACGGAGGATCTGCAGACGATGCTGCACGCCACACAGGGAGGGTTGAAGGGATGCAGGAGCCTCGTGCGAGCGTTCTGCCTTGCTGGGAGGATGTGTGAGGACGGCACCTGCTACAGCAGGAGCACGAATGGATAAAAGAGATGTTCAGGCACTGTATTGAGTGGCTCAGTAGTCTGCTCGAGTTGTCTGAGCAGCTACTTGAATGCCAAAAACTGATTTTGAGCAGGGTCTTTTCTCTGATCCCCTGCGTTATCTGAACCTGGTCTGGAGTCATCTGGTACATCCATCTTTGGCTTTTCATTGACTTCAGCAGGTTTGGCATCAGCCCTGTGTACGCGTGTATCTGTCTCTGTAATTCTGCTAGCTGTTTACATATCCGTCTTATGTATTTATTTTCCCTAGTACCCACTGCTGCAATATATAAGGCAGGAATCATCCTCCACAATGCCAATTTCTTTTGGCTTCTTTCCTGTGCGTGTTTGGCTTTGCACTTTTCCTCTGAAGTTATGGCGGGGATTGTCAGTTATTCTGCAATGTTGCTCTAACTCTGCTCAGATGAAGGGTCTACCGCCAGCTTCCACGGGAGCAGACTCAGAGCTGGGCCGAGTTTTTCTGGGTATCCTGCCCTATGTGTACAACAGAAATAGCCTGGAGTTGCAGCGTATTCTCTAACAAACAAAAGGTAGTGGACCATGGCTTTCCCAGAAAATCAGAAGGGCTTCAGAGACCATGCAGATCGTTTCCCACCTGGACAGCATTAAATGCTGGTTGTTGCATCTCTAATTAGGAGTTAAAATAGCTGAGATGATGGATATAATTTTTGAGAACAGAATATCATGTACAAAAAGGAAACTAGCTGTATTCAAAATTTTATTCAGACTCATATCCACAGCCTCAAACTCCCATGTATATAAGTAAGTCAAGGAAACAATCAATTTGTTCATATTCAGAGTGCTGAGAGGAGGCCATGGAGAAGTCACAGGACTGCAGTACTTGCAGACCTCAGGATCCTCCAAGGCCAGTTCTGGTTTAGCCCATGTTCAGTCTCTTGCCAGCCGGTTGCTGTGATCTTTCCCAAGCTCCTTCACAGGGAAAACCACACAACGAATGCTCTGAAACCCATTGAAGTGATGGGGAGTCTTGGGCTGAAATTCAACTCTTTGCAAGACTTTCATCTGACTGATGCAGTGATTCAGCTCCAGGATGACAGATAAACATAAGCTTTGTGTCCCTCAGAACTCTCTCCCAAAAAGCTGCAAGTTTACGTGCCCTTGAATTAAAGACTAATCTTAGTTACAAGCTCTGACATGGACTTCTCATCAGCAGCCACCTATGAACTCGAACTGCTTCAGGTCAAGCCAGTTGTTACTCCTGATTTTTTGAAAGGAAAGAGCATTGCGGAATATCACCCTTCTCTTCATTTCTTTGCTCATGCCTAACCGGCTCTTGGAGAGCCTTATAAGAGGTGTGCACATGCAAGGATGCATTCTCATAGCAGTGAAACAGAAGACAACAAAATCCAAATGCAGCTAACACTTGTTAGTCTATTGGAAGTCTGAAGAGCCAGTCATTATGTATGGACAGCTTTATACCAGACATAAGTATTGCTTGGCATGGGCCCTTCTTTAATTGCATTATACAAACATAACAGAAAATTGACCCAAAGGAGGAAAACAATTTTATCCTTAGAACACTCTTCTGACTAAGTACAGAGCTTTTAATTAAATTCCCTATACAAAGTGACTGCCTGTCTCTCATGTTGAGCCTAATTGATATCAAAGCCATCCTTAAAATCAATATTTTTTCTGGAAAAAAGAGCAAATACCTTCTCCACCCTAACAGAATTCAATAAATAATTTGATAGTACTTGACTCCTAACTGTAATCTTTGTCTCATTTGAGCAGAATATAAAGTGAAAATTTGTCCCCACTGCCCCCCAGCATTCCCGTTGCATCACAAATCAGTCTCCACAACATGTCAGTATTCCTCCTCAGCAGGTCTGCTGTTTCCATTTATTTCGGTGAACCACACCAAGCAAAGGAGGAATTCGAAATCTTCAAGTGGCTGCTTTTGTTACCTATTTTATATTTCTCACTTATTTACGATTACAATTGCGATTGGATCCCATTAGATGTCTCAGTAAGATCAAAGGCTTGTTCGAGCAGGCAGTAGACAAACCCGTGCTCTTTCAAGCCTGCTCAGGAGGGTTTGCAGCGTACCATACCCCTGCTGCAAACCCGTAAGCAGGTGCTTAACTCTACTCCTAGGAAAAAAAGGCATGCAGGTCCCTGCAAGGCGGGGCCCCGCTTTGATAAGACAAACACACAAATCAAAGGAGCAGGCCTTGTTTGTTACCTTTGCTTTCTAAACAGTCTCCTTCATCTGTCCTTCTTGCTTTGTGCAGGAACCCTGTCACTCTGCCTCGTCGGAGCTGGCAAGAGAGCTGGTCCGCGTTGCCAGGAGCAGCTTAGAAAACCGAAGGAAAAGAGCAAGAACAAAAACGAAGCTAAATGTTAGGGCGGTTGGTTTTTTTTTGTTTGTTTGTTTGTTTTTTCAATTATTCAGCCAGGTTTAGTGAAGTGGGGAGCTGGAAGTCTGGCATGGGCTACTGCCCCACCAAAAAGACGGTCTAACCGTAAGCCAAAGCAGAGTTAGCACGCGCGGTCCTTTTGCATCGCCTGCTCCTGATAAAAGCAGGAATAACCTCTGCAGAGACCACTGCCTAGTGAGGGAGCACCGACTTGAAAGCTCAGCCCTGATCTTCGGTTTCTGCTCTGTAATGTCTCGCTGTTGATATTGGCCCTTGGGGACTCTTGCTACAAGCACAATTTTCTTTCAAGAGCCTATGCTAATTGTGGCATTAGGGCTGTATTTATGATCTCTGGCTGGCTGTGGCAGGTGAGATTGGGAGGGAAAGGATACTGAATCTGCAGACAGATCGCACTCGTAAAGCACGATTTTGTGCTTCCCGTGCACTGTGACACCCTGCAGCGCGAGGGATTAGCATAAAGAAAAACCTATCTCAGCGTCGCTGGAATAAAAATTTGTCAGTGATTTAGGTAGCCGAGCCAGCTCCCTGGACCTCGCAGCATGCTCGCACACCGGGATAAAAAGCAAAGACCTGTTTTTTGTAGGCAGCCAGCAAAGCAGTTGGGTGTCCTGGGCTTCGAGAAAGCAGAAAGGCTGGGGGAAGATTTGGGATATGGAAAATGGGGCTATTTTACCACATTATTCCTGGTCCTTTATTCAAAAAAGAATCATTCATTTACTCTGGAAAATTATTTATCTTTCAAAGTGGTCCCGTGCCCTCACACCTTTGTGTGGTCCACTTCAGAAGCAAAAACCTGATGCTTGCAGACGGAGATAGCAGCCAACTAAGCACCTTCTGGGGGGTAGGATCTGCATCCCACGGTCCTTTTAGTGTCTTTTTGCTGGTTTTGGCAGACGGATGTGATGGGACGGCTGGGCGAGTACGTTTGCGCGCACCTAAGTGCTAAGCCGTGTGCTCAGCTGGGTTTGCAGCTGACGGGGGGGAGCGGAGCCAGCGCCCGCCACCGAGCACAGAAGGCCCTTGTAGATGGCCGCTGCTCAAACACACCACCATTCCTCACCTAACATAAACTTGTGTCAGCTACACGCAATGCAAATAAAATATTCAGCAGAGGCTGGCCGTGCATCTGAATGCCAGCGGAAAGTGAGAAGGGCTGGAAATAAATATTGACGCGAAGGTGCCAAGGCTCGTGGTAAGTCAGGTGTGTGTGTCGCTATTTTATAGGCTTTGCTGAAATGCTCAGAGCCTGACTCCGCTCCCAGTTGCAATGGTGTAAATCTGGAATAACTCTGCCGATGTCAGAGTTACACCACCCCAAATCTGGTGCATTTGAGCTTCTGTCCAGTGGGGCTGAGCATTTCAGGAAGACCTAGACCTCCCTTCCTATTAATATTCACGGAGGACACCTTAGGCATCTTCGGAAGAGTCATCATAAAATTTCTGTTGCTGTAGGGAGGGCCCTGAAACAACATTTTGCAGACAGTTATTATCGTTATTAGAGATGGTAATTGAATTAGTAGTTATTTAATTACTATTAGTGTAATAAATAGTTCTTGCCCTCCTTGATCCTGCAAAATACCGCCTGAGGAAATCCCAGCACGAGGGAAGAGCTGTATTTGGGAACAGCTATTAGAAAAACACCGCAGTGAAGGAGGAACCAGAGGAAATATCCACATCCACCCACAAGACAATTTCTGCACACTCCAAAATATTGCAGAAGACGCCACTTCCAGAGGTGTGTTTTGGTTCAGGGAGGAGTTACACTGGGAGCTGAAATGATTGATTTATATATACATTTATATACTGGGTTTTGCTTCATCAAATATATGGCATAGAGGCCCCCAGTGTAACCAGTTAACTTTTCCATGGATAAGTTGCTTTGAGTTACAAGAAACATTTAGTTACTGATGGAGGCTGTGTGGTGACAACACAGCCTGTGAGGCAAACCAGGTGGAAGGAAGGGTCCGTCTTGGCCAGTCTATAATATAAGCCCAAGAGATAAGTGTTTCCAACGTAGGATGCCAAAGTGATGCAGGGAGATTTGTCTCCTACCCAAGCTAACGATGAAGCCATGTCACCATATGTGTGGTTAGTTTCCAGCAGCTCCTCACTTTTTCAGCACGAATGGAAGATGACAGATTGTATATTAGACAAATTACTCCTTTCTCGAAAGCAGCAGACAGTGATATCCAAGAGCCTTCTTCACTCTCTCTCTTCACTGAACAATTTCTGCACCATCATTCAAAGCTCTTTGCACTAAAAAGGTGGTCGGTAAGCAAGAATTCCAGTGCAGATCCGTAGCTCCCAGCCAGCACTTCCCAAGGCTATGCCTGTACCAGTGACAGCAGCAGGCTGCCGTCCATCCTCTGATCTCCCTGCCAATTGGCACGGCCATGCTGGCACCCACATGGACAAACCCTCTTCTTCTGAAAAAACAGGGTGGCCACATCCCAGCTGCCCACTGAGAGCAGGTCTGACAGCTCCAGCCGAATCCCTGCTGGGGAGGACGCTCAGGGTGACAGTGTCAATGTCACCTGGCTGGAGCTCGAGCCAGGCTGTGGACCTGTGTCCACTCTGGGATGGGAGGGGGGGGGTGTCCATGCATAGCAGAGTGGATTGATTTCCTGACCTAGGGGATGTTGTCAATAAAGCCTCCAAAGAAACAGATCCATCAGCACTGTGGGAAGGAGATGGGGAATTTGTATCCTCAGAGGAAACTTTAGGGACTGCCTCAAACAACAAATTCAGCAGTTGCCTCACGGGTAAAAACTGGAAGGCAAACATGCTCCTTAAATACATCATATCCCTGGGCACGCTTTGGTAGAGATCACAGAATCATAGAATGGCATAGGCTGGAAGGGACCTCAGAGATCATCCAATCCAACCTCCCTGTCATGATGAGATGAATATTTTTCACCATGTTTGCATCTTTCAGAGACAGGAGGTGATTCCCCTTGCAAGCTCAAACTTTTAAGGCATTTCTGGTATTAAAGACTCATGTCAGCTATCATTTGAACCCCGAGTTCCCACAGGTCACTGTCTAAGGACACTTTTGTGTTGGGTCACCCAGCTGGTGATGACAACTGGTCTGTAAAGAAGTACCCTCTTGGCCTACTCTCCTTTGAGGGCAAACCTGTAGATCCAGTCAGCCACGTCAGGGGTCAGGTGCTCCACATTACCCTCCATTCATCTGCATTCACTTTTACCTCACGTCATCCACCTTCCACCGCATCTTCCAGGCACCATCCGAATCACAGACCTAATCCTTGGTTTGCTCTTTGGCTATCACTTCTGCCCTTCTCTCTGCCCCATCTTCAAACTCCTGCTGCTGCTCTCTGTCTCCAGGACATCGCTATGGACATGGATTATGGATATGGATATGGATATGGATATGGATATGGATATGGATATGGATTGCCCTCTAATAGATAGATTTCAAACTGAGCTCCTTGACCAACCAAAACTGTTGGTAGGATCCTTTGACCCACTAATGAGGCAGGAAACTCGATATCCACATCCAGGCCACTTCCTATCTCCTGCTTCCCTTGAATCAAAAGAGAATAAATTGGTTTTTAATAGTACAGACATCGGACTGGATATCACAGCTATTTTTAAGAAGAGGCAGAGGAAATCTGTGCCAGTATGAACTCTGGTTCCTTCATGTCCGTGAATGCTTTAATTGGCTTCAGAGTTAGGAAAGCATTAACAAAGCTGATTTCTGTGATTCCACGCATCTGGATTTCAGGGTGGGTTTTTTTTAGCTTGCTTAATCCTGCTTAAAGTCTTAAGATTTATTTGTATGTTTATAAGATGCTGCTTTTCTCATTATATGTACATTATAGTCACCATTAAAATAATACAAACAAAAGGAAAAACAGAATGGACTTGCAAGCAGCTGACAATTAATTACGGAGAACTTTTGAAAGGGTGGCTTAGCATCTTAAGCAATTCTTTTCACTGCCAGATACATGGGCTTGTTTTATAAACTACAATCAATCTGCCATTGGGGGGAAAACTGCAAAATGAACTTAGTCATCTGAGCTCATTTTCTGTTTCAAAAACTGAAAGGCTTTGGAGTATAAAGTACCCTCTTCTTTTAATGTCAGTAAATAAGTTGATCTGTTTATATGGTTTTCAATACAAGTAAACCGCTTGCCATTTAAACAAGTTCAATCAGCTGTGAAAATTGACATTTTTAACCATAAAATCAGACTTCATCCTACCATGATATCAAATATTAAGGAATCATTTAAAGGACAGTATACATTTCAGAAACTTGCCCGGAGAGATGAACGCCAATTTCTGCCATTCACAAATAACGTACAAATAAATGGCCCCTCGGCGTGGGGTCTGCTGCTCTGTAAAAGCCACTTTGCAGACTTATTCCAACATGATAAATCATTGTTGCTCTGAGAAGACATTTAAGTTTCACATTCAGCCCTTGCATGGAAAAACATGTCCTCGAAGAGGACTGCCAGTGAGGACGGATGGAAAAAGAGCATCATGTGCTGATGTTCTCCCTGGTGACGGCATGTCCGGGTCTGCGGGAGGCTGTGGCAGGGCTCAGCATCCTCCGGTCCCTGCAGCCTGGGGCTTCGCCAGCCTGGGAGCCATCTGCCCATCCACACCCTGCCCACGGAGGTGAGCAGCAGGATTTCCATCTCCCCTTGCTCATACGCATGACTGCACTCGCAAGTGACAGTTGGAAACGGGACATTCCTACTATCATTGTGACTTCAGGAGGTCTGCACATACTCCTCTGGCTCCTGCCTTCTTTTTTTTTCTTTTTCCCTCCCTTTTTTCCCCCGTTTCTATCCAATTTCGGGGACAAAAAAACCCATGCTGCTTCTGACCAGGCCTACAAATGACACAGCTCTTCACAGCTGAACACCCCTGATGTTTTGCCTGTGCCAAAGGGGTCTCATTGTGTAAGGGGTTTCCTTCTGAATAGGACAAAGCAAAACAGCGAAGCAGTGGGATTACTGGGCTGCTGAAGGGAGACAATGGGGAAACAAAACTCGGGCCGGAGAGACATTTATTTTTCGGAGGGGCATGGCTGCCCTTACACAATCCCTTTTAAAGTGCTGTGAAGTTTCTCTAACACAATCCAGTCCTGCAGCCAGGCAGAAATCCAGCACGTTCAAAACCTTTTCATTCCATCTTTAATTTAAAAAATGTGCACCCATTTACTACCACAAACTGTGGGGGTATTAAGGTATAAGAAGATCTAACAACAGGCTTTGGGGTTGCTCTGCTTGAGGATCTCTGGGTGTTTCAAGCATCGAATGATGACAGTGGTCAGTCCTTTCCATGCTGACTGGCTGATGCGGAAATCCCAGTGGGTGCAGGTTTTAGTGATCCGCTGCCTGCTGACCGATCACATCTCTGTCACTCCCTGTCCTGTACTGGCTCACTTTGGACTTCCAGTCTGAATTTTAGCTCAAAGTCCTCCCAAATGGCCCGAGGTTTTTCCGTTTTGGGGTAAGGAGAAGGGGCAGCCCTCTCTTGGCAGCTGTGGAAATGATGTGCATCTGTGGTGGGGTGAGATTGAAAAGGAGGTGTTAATTCTGCAGGTGATGGAGGTGCTGGTAGGGTCTGGATTTGCTCTGTGTTGGAGATTCAGGCTGTGACTGTGGTTCTTTCCCTTGCAGAAATTTTCTCCAGGGTCCCTCCAATGCTGGAAGTTGATCTTAAACATACAAGACCACTCCATGCTGTCTCACTTGTCACAAGTGCTGGGTGTAAGCCCCCAGATCAGCCCAAGGAATTCATTTCTTCTCAGCTTCCTACATGCCAAGCTTGCGGCTCTCTCCTGCCCTGGGCATAATGGGAAAAATGCTGGAGAGAGAGCACTAACGCATCCCACGGGGCTGCTCGCTATAGGGCTAGCTCTTGGCACTCCTTTGTTCCCCTACAAAGGCATGTGGGATGGGGAGAAGCCAGCTCCATCATAAGTAAACAAATGCGATGAGTTAAATTTTTTAAATGGAGTCATAAATAAAGAACTATCATTGGAGAAGTCCCTAAAGACACTGTTTTTGCTCGGTTTTTTTTTTTAATGTTGGCAGCTTCAGCAACTTTTACAGAGATGTCAGAGTAAATAGCCTGCGATCCTACAGCATCTTATAAAAGTCTTAACAACAAGAAGATTTTTATGCTTTCATATTAGATGGGTTCCTAATAGACATTCTGTTCATGTCTCATTATTTTATGTAGTATAGAAAAAAATAATAACCTGTGTCTGCAGCGTATCTTAAAACGCACGTCTTTAGCAATTTCTGACTTAACGAAGAAAGAATTAGATGCCTTTGGACAGAAGACGATCAGAGTTTTCTGGGATTTGGAACACGCCATAGCTTCTGCACCAGCCATGAAGGGGGAGGGAGGGGAAGAAATGTTTATTCTGTTTAACTTGACAAACAGAAATTAAGTGAGACTAATCACATTGTGCAGGTAAATTTCCTGATACGCTATTAGCAGGCTCTTTCATCTTGCAGATTAAGGCTACCTGGGAAGCTGTTGCACAGTGAAGTAAAGGGTGCATTAACTCTCCGGGCTCAGTAAGTACAAGGTGGGCCATTTCACTTTCAAAGCGGAGTAAATTTTCTCTCATGAGGAGAGTTACTACAAGGAGCATTAGTACAGTGTGCTACATGTTTACAACTTGCATTTGGGATAGGGTTGACCTCCCCCCACAGAAGAAGTAAAAAACATGATGAGCTACAGCAGCTGAATCTCTCAAAATTCAACCTAAAAAGGAGCATACACTCTTAATCATAGGCATTTTTAGCTCCTGGAATAACTTACCTAAATTCCCCATCATCTGACAGCTTTAAATCAAGCCTGGATATGTTCCTAGAAAATATACTCTAAATCAGCTGAAAGTCAAGAGCCTGAGGCGTGATTCCCACAGGGAGGGTCTACAGCCTACATTATGAGGGAGGTGAGACCAAGTGAGCAGAATGGTCTTAGAGCTGCTAAAGCCAATGAACAACATATCCCACACCACTTTGAACCAACGCATCTGTCTGAAGAGTGAGTACCTGGAATAAGTCATGTTTTTTTTCCTTTCTGTGTCTATCACTTGTTTCAACTCTGGAGCTTTCTCAAAGGGAATGTTATAGAGACTCAAAACCTTCACCTATGGCTGAAGTGCAAACACGATGACAGAGTTTTAAAACACGGAGCTGGTTTTTCCTCATGCCTGGAACTCATCCTTAAAGCCTTCAGACTCCATGCTTTTCTAAATCCACTTCCAAGGTGACAGATAAGGTGAAGCCCACTCAGACTGCCTGTGGAGTTGTCTACATTGCTGATGTCCACCTCATCCAGTCACTGTATATAGTGGAAGGAGAAAAAAAAGCCTTTGTAAAGAGTGGCTTTTTTGACCAACATTGGGGTGAGGTGAAGAGTGCCCTAGACTTCCTTGGTTCTACCATCTGAATTGGCAGTGAGCGTAGGAGGACCTAAGGGTGATGAACTTGGATAGATTTGGAGCCAAGATAGTGTTGCTTGTATTTTGAAACAATCTCCAGAGGGGAGTTTAGTACAGCCAAGTTCAAACAGGGAGGTGGTGGTGACAGTTTTTTATTAGACCTACTGATATCTCTAGGGGAAACCCCAGATAAGCTTCTCAGAGCTGTGTTCCTTTGCTGGGCCTGGCAAAAGAAAAACAAACTCCAAGGTAAAAAAAGGTCAGCTGCAATTGATAATCCAATTCTCTGCACAGGTCAGCTTGAGGGCTAGGTGCTGAGGGCTGTCAAGAGGTGCCCGCTTCCTAGAAGCTCAGTTCCCTGCAATTGCAGGAGCTCTGACGGCTGTGTATGTGGGCAACCCAAGACTTGCCTGTAGTACCAGCTACCTCCAGTCCTCTCTGAACACTGCCTTTCTCTTTTCCTTTCCATGTGTGTAAACCATCATCAGAAGCTCAGTGTGTCCTTTAATGCTGTAAACAGACAGTCTGCTAGTTCCATGACTGTGTTTGCCCAATATACTTTCTAAACATTGCTCTCATGGATCTTTATTCTCTTTATTTCAGGCTGTTATCAAATCAGAGCGAACTCACGATGGAGATACACACCACACTTTACAATGGGGTAAGAATCATTCAAGCTACAATTGCATCTGGTTTTGCTGCAAAGGTATGTCCTTTGTACTGTCTCTGCACTGATGATCTTGGAGACTTCGTTTCAGGCAGAGCGGAAGTTTGGAAGGTTAAAGAATGTTTATACCAAATCTGGAGATGTGACTACAACTGAGATGGAGGCCCAATTAGCTTGGGCAGACCACCATGCTCCTATGGGTACTGTAAGCTTGATTCAAACTAGTGCATCAATGTGATGTTGCACAGTGCTTTATAGTCAAGCCAGATTATTCATAAGTGTATTGGGCATCTCACATTGCACAATAGGTCCATACTATGGTGTTTATAAAACTATCTAAAGAGGACTAAGACTAGGCCAAAGGAATGGCAGCCTGAAAATCTGGAAAATTTCTTAACATGCTGATCTCTTACACCATAGAATCATTTCCAGTGGCAGCTCTATTTCTTGGGATATTTAAATCTAGATCTGGAAACAGTAAAAATCATCAATAGGATATGACCACCCAAAAGGCATCCGCCAGCTCCACTTCCCTTGAAATCATGAAGAGGAAAATGGTGATGGATTTACCGTCCTGAGCAATTCTGAGGCCATTCCTGGCAGGTGGCACTGGACCTGATCTGCAAGATTCTACCCAGACACCACCCTCCTTATTCCACTACAGGACATTAGCTTATGACTACTAGCAGCTAGTAGGGGAGTCACATTTCTTAAACAAGGTGAATGAAGGTGTTCAAATCTTCTGCTGAGCCAAGAGGAAGTCATTGTTCCACCAGAGGTAACAAGGGATGCTTTACATTATTCAGTGGATATCTGTTTTGGCCCTGCTACTATGACGTCCAAGGGCACTTCAGCCTTAAGAGAGTTTTTAGGCAAACAGCAGGGTAATAGATGGGTTTTATTAAGTGCTTCTAAAATCTCTGCAGACAAATTTAATTCTTTAGTGCACAGAGCTTGAAGAATTATCTTGGTGGTTATTGTGTCTTTGAAGCACAGAGCAGCCTGGATACCAAACGCAAAGGCAAGTACCAACTGGAAGTAGATGGAATTAAGGTTGCTTAGTTGTGTGGAGATGTGAAGTGAGGCTGGGTTCAGACAAGGACCTTCTTGTTGTCGGATTGTGGTTTTCTTGTTTATGCTGTTCTGCATTACCTCTTTCTGATCCAGCAAATCCATTGCAGCTAAGCCGCATGTGTGCCTGCTTATAATAATCAGTAAAAACAGAATTGAGAGAGTTCAGCAATAACCAAGGGCACTGATATCCCTTGGCCAGTCCTAGAACTGTCACATCTGAAGGAATAGGAGGCTGGAGTGATACACTGGAGACCCATCTTACATTCCCTGGACAAAGCAATTTTTATATATCTAATACTGGAAGTTATAGTCTGCAGATCATGGAAACTCCAGTGGGTCTATAAAATCATAGATCTTCTTAAAACAGAGGAGGGCCTTTGAAGAAAGCAGAAACAAATAGGCTGAACATGGGTTGACTTCCTGAAGTGTCTCCCTCCTGTTTATCTGGGCCCACACCCTGTCTCATTCCCTCTATGCTCTTTATACATCAAATGGCTGAATACCTACCGTGAGTAAATCTGTCACTATGGCCTTACTTAGCATTCAGACCAACTTTCCTGTTGATGCAACTTGTGGGATCCTGACTTTGCAGACCTAAGACGACTCGTGTAATTTGTTTTCATATGAACAGAAGATTATACATTTTGAAATGTTACAATCAAATATCCCATCTGTACTTGGGAGTCTGTAGCAGGCTGACTTACAGTTGTCTTTTTGCAGTAATTATGGAACTTCCTTGGTGGGAAGCATTTTGTCTGAGCTAAACCTCAGTCATCTCAGCTTTCAGCTTCCTCATAAGATGAGATTTGTAAATCCAGAGGAAAATTCTGCATTTTGCATTTTAACAACCTCTAGGAAGACTAGCCACTTAGTGACAGCGTGTCCTACCTTCTTCAAAACATCTCCAGTCTCCTATACTTCAAAATCGCTGTGAGCTTCCAAGGCGAGAGGAAGATATTTTTATCTCTAGCCTTTCCCTGACTTTGGGGCATTTCAATTTTTTTCATTAAGTACAGTGAAGACCAAGAGAAGATTGCTCTCATCTTCCAGTTCGAGCTTTGCCCATCCTCCTGATAATGACATGCACTGTTGTCTGGTTCCTCCCTGCACAGTACATTTGGCCATAGATGGGATACAGGAAGTATTCATCAACATGAACAATTTAAATAAAATAGCCCTACTACTTATTTGCACTGTATTTTGGAAGTATAGGTGAAGATTTTTTTTCAAACTGGATTTTCAAGGATCCGTCTTTAAGATCTGAATACAGGTTAATAAAGGTTTCCTAAATGCCACTCTCCTCCTCCTGTCACTGGTGAGGGTGCTTAGTATTTCTGAAATATCAGATCCATTGCTAAAATGTGCTGCCAGACAGAATTTGATATCTATTGTTGAAGTTCATTAGACTGAAGCCAAAAAAAATCCCCGTCTGGTTTGGTGCAAAGCTCTTTTTCCCCTGAGTGCCTTGGCTACGAATTCTGCATATTCTAATTTTAAAGTATCATTCATTTTCTATTTGGTGATAAATGCTTTCCTGCGTAGAGTCTTTTGATTGCTCTGCTAATTAAAGTGGATAGTTTCCTTTTATGTTAGGTGACTGGGCTTCTGGGTAACTGCAGTTTGCAGAGAACAGCCAAGGTTACATGGCACTGTTTATTACCTTCATCTCATCACCAATGGGTACATGTTCTGGAGCTCCAAATCCTCAGTAAGGAAATGAATTAAGAAAATGAGGGATTTGTCATTTTGAATACTTTTTGGTCCCTCTTTCCTAGGAATCGCTTTTTATCCATTTGCTCGCCAGTTTCATTACACTGTGAGAAAGTTTTGATGACTTAAAGGGCCCAGAGACAGAAGTAAGAATAGAACTTCCACGTTGTCCTTTTTTTCCCCGCTCTGAGCCTATTTTAGTCAGCATAGATATTGGTGACAGTGGCACCTGAATGTGTTCTGGGAAACTCACTCTTTTTGTGAATGCTATTTTAATTGCCAAATGACACTGAGCCTTCACTTCTGCAAAAATGCCTCTCTCTTGATCTGAACTACTCTGCCAAGTGCAGAGGACTTAATCTGAAATATTAGAGAAGACACAGGAGAATACCCTGAAGAGAACAGAAGGTGAATAACCATGGCCAGTCAGGGCAATTTATTCAGAGGAAAGCCTCTGCAGGTGGAGATCTAGCTACCACCCAGGGGATCATTGTTCTTCCAGCCTGGACTTCTCCTGTGATGGATATCAGTGACAAGCTACCATAGAAGGGTCTCGAAATACCTCAAGTGAGTCTGTGATAAGGGCACTACTGTAAGCTAAGAGAACTGCTGTATAAGCAAAACTCTTTCCAGTGAATGGGGCTTACAGAAGGCATAACAAAGATCAAGAGGAAGATGTGCAAGTTTCGAGGTCTCTCTGGAAGGACTTTACTCACATCTTCAGGATGCTCCTGCTCGTAGGTGTGTGTTCCTGCAGATCTGTAACTATCATGGTGTGTCTGTATCAAGTGTGCACAAGGCTTAGGAGTGCTGCTAAGCATTTAATGTGACATTAAGATCTTTAACGGTTTTCACACTGTCAAGGCGACCAGGAGCTCTGCTGATGTATGCAAGTGTTTTGGTGAGGGGGAAGGTTGCTGTTGTTTCTGAAGCCTGTGGAAGCTGGTCTTCAGAGTTCACATGGGGCAAGAACAGGTACGAGCCTTAAAGGCCATCTTCAGAGCTAGTGTCTAAAGGGATCTTAAACTCAACAGGATCAAAACTCATGGACCAAACTTTGGGTTTAATATAACATCATGATGACAGCTCTCAAGGAAGCTGTGTCAACTGTCTTACTTCAAGTGAAATTTGGAGATACCTGGAAACCTCGTCAGACTGCTCTTCTCCAAATGCTAAATATCCCTTTCAGATTCCAGTTTCCCCTGTCCTGAGCAGCAGCAGAAATCATGAGCCCTACAGGTCACATCAGAGAGGGAAAGCAACCATGGATGCAGCATCTGCATATAGGGTACCTTGTTTTAGCCAGACCCCTGAAGCTGCTGGAGCCATAAACTGAAAACTGTGTAACAGCACCATTTTCAGACTCCACAGGAAGAGAGAAAACCCAAACTGAAACTCTTTAGGCTTGAATGCTTTGATCCTCACAGGACTCTACACAACCTGAGCTGGGAGCACTTAAATCATCCTCCCAAACAGAACAGACACTTGAGGATAAGAAGAGCTTGGAAGGCAACACATGCTGATACGTTCTTAACCATGTCTGCTGGGTATCATGTGAGGGGGAAAAAAATGGAAAAAAAAATTCTGTTATTGGAGATGCAGGTCTCTGCCTGCCCTGGTTAAGGTGCTGGGGTGCAAGCTGAGAGCAGTTCCACCCCACGTACAACCTTCTCCTTTGTACCGACAGCAACAGACTGCATGGCAAGCTGCATTAGTTATAAAGCTACACTGCACACACTACTCTGACTCGTCTATAGTAACCAGGATTTTCCTTTTATAACCCAGACAGCACATATTGTCTATATGATTTCCCTGGAACCCTCTCTCCTGTTGTTTCTGAGGCAGAGCCACTGGGTGAATCACCAGCGAGATTAAAGAAGCTGCTATAGTTTTCTTTTTCTTCACTTCCGCTGATGTGCTTCTTCCTTATAAACAGCAACAGAAATGAAGAGCCCAGACCTCAGGAAGCCACACAACGCAGCCTCCTGGGTCTTGTTTACACAGCATTTCCCGTTTCTAGGAGCTGGTGACCTGCAAGGAAGCCATTGCCTCCACCCGCAGAGACGTTCCTGTCTAGAAAGTAGAGCACACTTAGGGGGATCACAGCTTTCTTAGTCCATGTTTTGTATTTGAATTTGCAGTGAGAGATGAGCGTTGCCACATCTTGGAGCACCTCTCCTATGAAGACAGGCTAAGAGAGTTGGGCTGTTCAGCCTGGAGAAGAGAAAGCTCCAGGGTGATCTTGTAGAAGTCTTCCAGTACTTAAAGGGGGCCTACAAGAAAGCTGGAGAGGGAACTTTTTACAAGGGCGTGTAGTGATAGGACAAGGGGTAACAGCTTTAACTGAAAGAGGGGAGATTTAGATTAGATCTAAAGAAGAAATTCTTTACTCTGAGGGTGGTGAGGCACTGAAACAGGTTGCCCAGAGAAGTTGTGGATGCCCCATCCCTGGAAGTGTTCATGGCCAGTTTGTATAGGGCTTTGAGCGACTTGATCTAGTGGAAGGTGTCCCTGCCTGTGGCAGGAGGATTGGAACTAGATGATCTTTAAAGTCCCTTCCAAACCAAACCTAGATCTAGATCTAAGTCCCTTCCAACCCAAATACTAGATTCTAAGATTCTGTCTTCAAAGCCGGGGCAGTGTCAGGCGGATGCCTTTGAAATTCCCCTCCTTATACTTCAGGGGTTGGATCCCAGGATTTTGCCTTTGGACCATCCCTACCCAGCTGTGTTGCCATTGCTGAACAGTGACTCTGACTTTTGCTACCCTGTTCTGAAACCTCCCTTAAATGTGGAGGAAACCCAGGAAAAAAAGGCACCACAACAGACAGATGAGTCTAACACTCAGCCGCTCCAGCTGTAATGGCTGTAAGAAGTTGTCATTCATTACCAGGCAGTCTTACATGTGAAACAAATGTTGTTCACCTTCCAGGTATCCTCTTGTGGGCATGATGCTGGCTGCCCTGTGGAGGTTAATTGGCTATTTAGAAGTGCCACTTTAGGGTAATACGCTGCTAATAGGTAGCCAGCAGGTCCTGAAAAATAGATATTCAGCCAAATAATTCTAGAAAGTAGAATTTCTCTGGATGTTATGGAGTCACCATGAATCCTCCTAATAATGCGTTTTAAGCCTGGCTGCTCTGGTTCACTGCGATCGTAATTCCAGAGCACCCGTAGAGCTGATGAGGATCTGGGGAGTTGTTTAACAGATGGTTTCTTTCAGAAGCTGGATAAGAAGAGCTGCCTGTTAGGTACAGGACAAGCAGCTGTGTGAGGATTTTTTGAATGTTCAGGTAGCCTTCCAGCTCAGCACTTCTCTGGATTTAGTCACTAAGCCTGGCTGAGTGAAGGTAATGGTTAGAAAGTAATTATATAGGTCCAGGAATAGTACAATTTGTGTTCAGGTAGAAGATCTCTGACTTCAGGAAGAGAATAGGCTACAGTAACGGTGTACACAGGGCTCTTTAAGTCTGAGGCACCATGAGGCATGGGAGCAGAGACTCCAGCCAAAACTCTACCAGCAAGATGTAGATTAGAGACAGTCGAAGACTCTGGGGAGAGTGCTGTTCTTCAATCCTCAGTCAGGGTTAGAAGTTCCTTTCTGTGATTCCCTGATCTTATCATGGGCTCTTATCATTATTGAGTCCCAAGGTCATTGGGGAGAGCCATTACAATCTACAGTTCTGCTAAAGCCAGAAAGTTGGACTTGCTCAAACCAGGTTCAAGATTTCTTGGTCTTGTAATGACTGGGAGGATGTAGGTCCCCATGGGAATTGTACCATACATCACTGAGATTTTCAACAGAGGCTGCGTGAAGACTTTTGGTCTGTTCCTGCCTCGTGAAGTCTGGGAGTTGAACTTACCTTCATACAGCTGTGCCCTTATCTCCTCCAGTCCTTGTAGCCACATCTCCTTGACAATCATAGAATCACAGATGGTTGGGTTGGAAGGGACAGGGAGAACTTCCACTAGACCAGGTCACTCAAAGCCCCATCTAACCTGGCCTTGAACACTTCCAGAGATGGGGCAGCCACAACTTCTCTGGGCAACCTGTTCCAGTGCCTCACCACCCTCCCAGTGAAGAATTTCTTCCTTGTATCTAATGACTTGTGCCATGGTGGGCTTTTTGCCTTCTCTATGAGAAGGTAAACTCGTGTTAAGACCCACAGCTGTGCGTTTGTGATTAAAAGGAAAGAGTTCTCTTCGGCTTTGATGGACATTGGTTTGGTGTTTCATATCTTTCAGCCCAAGAGGGAAAAGGCTAGTTCTGGAAGAAAGGATGTTTGCTGTTCATAGCACGTCAGTCGTTTCTCATGATGACACGCATAACCAAGTGAGTTGGATGCCTTTTCTTGATGTGGACACTTTTTTTACAGGATGCTTTGTGACACCGTAGTCAAAGATCAGATAGTCCCCTTAAATCTGTTCCTAGCACTACAAACAGCACCGTGATAAGCAGGTAAGTTTGCTGTACTAGGAGTGCAATTGTAAAGAAATTGAAATCAATATAGGTCTAATCTAAGTTAAACTGAGCTTTAGGGATTAATCAAATCTTAATTACAGACCAAATCACACAGCCACAGTTATTGTTAAATTCACTGAATGAACATTCATGCGGGTGCAAGAAACTAAATATCACCTTTTTGCATTACTGTTATTAAACATTACACATTCATACCTTTTCAATTGTAAATTATTAATGTGTGTAGTTATACTTTTAATTAAGACAAACTCTTAGGGACAGATTCTACTACTGTTATTTATTATTTCAAGGTCGGGTTGGATGAGGTGTTAACCAACCTGGTGTAGTGGAGGGTGTCCCTGCCCATGGCAGGAGGGTTGGAACTAGATGATCTTTGAGGTTCCTTCCAACCCAAACCATTCTATGATTCTGTGATCCTATGATCTTGTGCCTTTTTCCACCAGGAGTTCTCTTAACTTCAGTGGGATGGTTCATGTGATAAGATAGAATTAATTTCTATTTGTTTTTGGAAGAGTGCATAGTGTGTTAGACCATACATTCAACAAGGGAACATTCTAAGACCAACAGACAAGAAGACACAAACTAAAAGAGAAGAAAGAACAATACAGAAAAAGGATGGAGAAGCAAAGTGGTAAAATTTATAGCTAACATCACTCCTGTGTCCAGAATAGGTGATAAAGAATTTCTGAAGGTCATAACTGAATTAGGTGAGTGGACAGCGTGAAGGCACATGACAAGTTAATATTAGCAGTAGTATTATTTTGTGGGCTTAGCTGTGGATCAAGGTCTTACTTTGTTAGGCACCACATAAACCCAGATAAAGGTGAGAGTCCTTGCTCTGTTATCCGTCAGTTAAACCATTGCCAGTGAATGTAAATTAATCCATATAAAAAGAAAGAAAAGGAATTTGAGTACACTTATTAGTTGCAGATGCAGCACTACCGTAAGACTGCTGCAATGATGGATGGCAGGGGATCTCGGGATAATTTAAAGGGACTTCAAAAGGTTTACAAAAATCTCCTATTAATTACCAAAATATTAATTAAAGCAAAACAAACTGATTTATGTTGACTTACATTGGCTCAATACCAGTCCTCTACAGGGGCTAGTGAGTGTTTATCTCTGCAGCCACTAATTACAGGTGCCTTTTCCAACCTGGAGGACGTGAGCTGCTGTCAGCAACGAAAGGTATTTAGCAGCTCTCCATTCCGAGTATCGCACAAGGAAAGATGAGCTCAAAAGGGGAAAGGACTGGCAGAAAGCTTGAGAAACAATGAAGCACCTTAGTAACAGCACTGACCAACAGAAAATATCTCTGAATCATCATTCCACTCTTCTCACTTAAGTTTTCAGCTCAGGGTACAGCTTCTGTCAAACAGGCAAACAAAAGGTTAGGATGTATAAGAAATGGGATGAAGTAAATTTCAGCGTGGTATAAAACCAAGGCTTCTCTCTCATCTGGAATGCTATATGTCACTGCCAAGGGAATTAAAGGATGTTCAGATAAGGATGACAAGAATAATTTGAGACCTGGGAAAAAAAATATCTTATATGGAGAGAGATTGAAAAGATAAGTGGTGTTTACGGTGGAAGGGAACTAAATAAGATGGGCTGTGATAAAAGCTTGTGCTGTCAGGGCTATGGCAAGGGAAAGAGGGGCAATGGTGAAAAGGAACTCAGGAGGTATGAGCGTATCTGAGCCTGCAGGCAGAGGTCCTGCTGAGACCACTCAGGAAGACATCAAGAGGATGGTGGGAGAGGTGAGGGCATTGGGAAGGAGACAGAAATCCTGCTAGGGCTAAGGATGTGACTTGGGCTCCAAAGCAAAGGGACACACACCAGGTGCCAAAACTTCCCACCCTAATTCTATGCACTGTCAGACACAGTGAAAAGGAGGCTGGCTCAGCATTTTTTTTCATGTCTCTCAAACAAGGCATAAAATAAAAGAGTAGAAGGCAGGAAATTCAAGATTAGTAAGAATTGCCACTGGGGAAAACATAGAATCACGGAATTTTAGAATGGTTTGGGTTGGAAAGGACCTTCTGTCATGGACAGGGACACCTTCCACTACATCAAAACATGATGGGTTTGTGGAGCTCGGTTCCACCGGATGTTGTAGTGGTTGAGGACTTGAAGAGATTCAAAGAGGGGCTGACCATTCTTGTGAGGAACTAAAACCCAGTACTGCCATAGTGAACACAAACAGACTATTTGCAGCAAATAGTTATTCTCCAGCTCCAAGGGTTACACCATCTCCTTCCTAACTGTCAGGAGCTGAGATGAGGCCTTCATGCAGAATGCGGTCTCCAGAAGGTTTCCTTGCACACAGCCTTACATAGCCTGAGACAAGGTCCTGGACAGGATGGAAGCAATCAGGTTGGTGTTGCTGTGGCCAGCCACAGCATCTGAGATACAGCATCTATGAGAGGCTGTCCTCCGAGGAGGTCAGCTCTCATGAAGTTATAGTTTTCCTTGTGGCTTGGGGAAAGCGAGGTGTCTTGGCACTGCAGCTGCGACTGAAGAAGAGGAGCCCTGGGCTGCACTCACAGCTTCAACACTGGTTCCTTAGAGGCTCTTCTCCACACTATAGGTTCCTCACATGTAAAACGGCACCAGTGGCACTGACCACACTCAAAAGTTTAATGACTTACTACTAAAAGGTGGCACACAAGTGCTAATAACCTATGTTTTTTGGTCACATAATGTGTGCTTAGCTCCACAGGAGGAACTGGTCTCCAGCAAGAAGCTCCAGTTGCCTTTGGTGTCACCATCCCTGCTCCAGACAGCAGTCAAGCATTTCCTCTCCCTCACCTCATTCAGGAAACCATTTCAGCAAGAGGCTAAATTAAGTTTATCCCAAAGCATTTAATTTAGCTTCACTGAGACAGTTATCCTATATTAGATAAATACTCACTGGGTTTTAAGAGCATATTTATTTGAAGATTAACTACAAGGCAGAGTTGTTTATCCAGTGGGGCAACTGGATTAATGAGGTGAGAACTGAAGCATCTATCCTATTACACTACAACTGATGTCCTAGTTTTGATACTTGGTGTTTCAATTTATTCTAAGTCACATCGCCTTGTGCTTCTCCTGCTCCTTCCATCTAGGCAAAGCTGCTGACCTCAGTCTGTCCAGCTTCAGAGTGGGGAACTCAGTTAAAATGGGTCAGTGGGGTCAATGATATCAAAGGTGTCTTTGGGATGCAATATGGGGTCTTCCTCACTCTTCCTCCTCCTTGCCCTGCTCCCAGAACCCCATCCTCCTCCGATCTTTCTGCATTACAGGCTATCTGCAGACCTCAAATCTTTAGTCTTCAGCTTCTTCTGAAACATCAGTCTTTCTTTTGCAGTAGGTTTTAATTCATTTGTCGAATAATATTCCTTCAAAGCAAATTCTTTCCATTAGCCAGAGGAAGCAAATGATTCATGGCTGCACTGGGCATGCTCCAGTTGCCTGAAGATAGGTGTCTAGTGCCATCTGAGATATGCTAGCATCTCCCAGTTGCTGCTGCAGAGGTGCACAAGTGGATTTTACACTGTGCACAAGTAGATTTTACATTGTGCCTGCCTGTCCCAGGTGCCCTGGGTATCCCTACATCCATTTGCCACGTACCTATTTTTAGCAAAGTACTGTATTTTTGTGCCTAATGGGATGCCTCCTCCTTAATTTTGGGATATGAGAAAAAGAAATGGGAATGTGAAAGCATTATGGCTGTAAATTTAGACTTTGAAAGGGAAGGAGCTAAGTGTCAGCTCCTGTTGACTTTCAGCATATTCTCTGAGTGAGTTTGAAAATACCAGCCTTGTTCCTTACGAGGCCACAGGTAGCAGCATCACACATAGCATCAAGAGCATGGCATCCCAAACTAGCCGTGATAGTCTTGCCTGAGCCAGATTTGAACGGCTGCTTTACTCAGAAATCCTGTAAAAAAGTTCATTTCTCCAGTGATAAGGAAATAAAAATCTCAAATCTTCCTCTAGTCAGGGAAATGTGGGAGTTTTTTGTTGTTTTCATGGAAAAGACAACTGATATTCCAGACCAAGAACGTGCAGAAGCCTAGTCCTTATGGACATTAGTAAAATGGATCTAACTCCAAATTTGGTGCCAGTTTGAGTGGAGCTTTAATCAGAGGGTTTCCAGTGTTCTCCATCAATCTAAACAGTCCTCTCATCTTGTTTTTTATGCAGTGACACACCAGAAATGATCAGTTAGTTGGAGAAAATACGAACGAGCAGTAGACTGTAAAAAGGGCAAGAAACCAGCTTGAGGAGAAACAACCATCGGTTGTTCAGAGCAGTGACCGCTTCCACGGAGCAAAAGATACAGATAGATCTTGGCACCAAAGGTAGAAGGGAGGGAAAGAAAAGGTCCTGGTGACGTAAAGTTGACAAGCATTGTCAGTACTGAAGGGGCTCCGGATATCCTACAGGAAAGCCTGGATGACTTCACAGACAGAAATAATGGAAATGGGATGAAACTGTAAAATCCTAATGCATGACCTTGCACTTTGCATTAATTCCTACCATAATCAGAAATTCTATGGATTCACTGAGATTGCAGAGGAGAAAGACCTGGATGTATTGGTTAATCATGAGACATCTGAGCTACCAACGTCATGTCACATCATGTCAGACTAATGCAATCCTGAAATGCATCAAGAGACACATTTCTAGGGAAGATACAGCTGCATTAATGCCATCGTACAGGCAGCTGATGAGGCCTCTTTTGGAACAGCATGTACAATTCCCATCACTGGTGTTCAAAACTGACGGATTCAGATTGAAACAGGAAGGACCACCGATCAGGGAAACGAAGAAACTGCTTTGCAAGAGGAGATTACAAATTCGACTCCTTCAGCCTGGGAAAGACAAGTGTATATAATGGCTGCTTATAAATGTATCAGGGAGGTAAACATCAAGGGAGGGATAGACCTATTAGCCTGAAGGACAACGCTGGCACAAGAATAAACTGCAATGAATGAGCCATAAATTTAAGCTAGTAAATAGGAAGAAGTGTGCAAGTGACAGGGGAAGTGGGTCTATAGGAACTTTCCTCTGAACCATGGAGGGGAAAACCTGGTTAGGTTTAGGTTGGAGCATGATCATTTCTGAAAGTGGAAATATGGAATTCTGCCACTGCAGGGACTTGTTTAAAAGACAAAACCAAAACAAAACACAAAACCAAACCAAAACACAAAACCAGCAGAGGCACCTTTTAACCTGGAATAACCTTTTTTACTTTTTTTTGCAAGTTCACCACCTACAACAACTTTGCATAGATATGAAAGGGGGAGATGTCAGCTGCAGGATGCCTTCTAGGCAGAACTCCAGCATCCATACTAAAAGAAAGTCCTCACTGACATGTAGTGTTGCTGTTGCTTAACTATTCTTCACACGCTGAACCCAAGAGCCCCATTTCTTCAGGCATTCTGCAAGTGCATAGGTGCAATCCCTGCCCCAAAACCTTACAAACTAAGGTAGGACTTCTTGTTTTGTTAAAAATGGTTTATGGTGTCTCAAGATACTTTCCAAATGGGGTCAAACCATTGAAATAAATTCACAACATGCTTTTAGTGTTCATCTGATATATTAAACTGGTTTATAGACTTGTATCATAGGAAATTATACTTGTGCTTTAGTTCCATTAGCCTACTTTAAACATTGGTATTAAAAGCGGATACTTACTTAAATACCAAACTGTGCCTGGGTTATAATCTGTTTCTCTGATATCATAGATCATTTGCAAACCACAAAGCCCCTTTGATCTTGCAGAATGCTCAACTGAACTTAAAAGGAAATTAAATGCAGAGCTCAATTTTCATTAAATTGTCACCCACTGTTTTAGAGTTATGGCTCTTCAGATCTGTTTCTCCTAACAGGTGGACAAACAGAATGTTAATACCACGGTATCTGCGGAGTTATAAAAACCGCACCGAGCAAGAGATTTTCTAATTATTACTGCTTCTTTATTAGCAAGACTAAAATCTCATTTTTCCAAAATGTCTCAGGACACTCTAAAACATGACTGAAAAATCAGGGCTTTAAAAAAGCAGGGACAGTTCTGTAGCCTCAGAAGGTTTAAGGCAATAAGAGCTGAACAGATTTTATAAAGTTAGAGCTGCAAGGATTGGGGCTTACGTGCGATTAAATAAGTCCTTGATGGGTGTTTTGCCTTTATAAAACCAGATATACACTCCTTAAGATCTGCAATACAGTCGCACACTTTGATTATGAACCTAAAACTTGCAGGTGCTTTTGCCAGGGTCAGTGATGGGTGCAGAACTCACCTCCGTGAGAAACTCCCAACTCGCTGTATCTCGCTGAGCAGGATGGCAGCAATCATTTTGCACCCTAGAACTGCCTCTCCAGCTCCAGCTCCCCAACACACCGGCTCTGCAAATGCCTCTGAGAGGCTGAATTGGGAAGCTGAGTGATACAAGCCATAGGTGTGTGTTGCATGACTCCCTTGCTATCTCCTTCTCAGAGAAAAGATCTGTTCCAGCTCCCTCCAGACAGCCTTTGGTGTCTAATCCAAACTGTGGCAGCTCACCAGTTTAGGCTTGAAAGCTTTCAGGTTTGGCAAAGACCGCAGTCTTTGGTTTATCAAGCCACCTATTAAGGTCACAGACTGATGCCGCAGATACAGCAAAGACTGGCTGGGGGAAAGGAGGAGATTACGAAGCTGCCTGTTGAATGCATCCAGTAGCAACATTCAGTCTTTTGGATCAGGGTTAGGCTTGAGTTGTGTTAAGAGCTCGGATCTGTGAATTACCTGTGCTCCAGACTTCAATTCTTTCATTACAGAAGAAGTTGCTGGTGAAGGGAGAGCGGAGAAGGGAAGACTGTGGAGAGCAAAGCTGCTCTGTGTTGTAAAGCTTCATCTGAATTAGGCACATTTCTTTGTTTCTCATTATTTGTTTTGTAGCTGAACTTGCTTACAACTGAGATTTTTCTTTTTTTACTTTTTAATTACATCAATTTTTTAATTGGAGGAACTTTGGGTGGGTTCTGTCAGGTCCAACAAGTCCTGTTCTTGGAAATCTGTTGGGGTTTTTTTGGCAGGGTTTGGGATAAATCTCACTGTGGTTTCAGAAAACTTTCTCTTTTGAAAAGTTGGCTGATCATTGTTTGTTTGCACAGTCATCCTTCTCTCCCAGGAAATGCGTTCGGATCTAACGTCTTTTTCTGTGAACAGCCTGGTTGGCTCACCGGGCTGTTAGGAACAGCGTGCTGGCTCCCTTTGCCGCCTTTATACTGGAGCCTTAATGCTCTGACAAGTTGAGAAATGAAGAGCAGAAGATGTTTTCGAACTGTGGAAGGAAAGAAACAGTGAGGGTGTCTGGGCCAAGGTGGGGAGACAGACACTCCTTTTCATCCTGAATTTCCACAAGACCGTGAAAGCACGGCTATTATTTCCCAAAAGAGGAGTTTGGAAATACTGGGCAGATGTTTTTATTATAGTAATACAGTCAATGCTAGTACAATAAAAATTAAAGGCAATAGTTTCCTCTGAGCCAGGGAGAGAGAGAAGACGCTCTGTGTGTGCCCTCTTTCCACAAACACTGGTGGAAAAAGCAGTACTTTAGGATGCTTTGAAAAGCAACAGATTAAGACGAAAGTGCATGACTTTCCATGTCCAAGACCTAGTGCAAAGCACTGTTAGTGAGTATTAAAAGAGATTGCAACTGAGATCTGTCAACCCAGGCTTGTTTTATATAAGCCCTGCAGAAACTAGGGGTTTTAACTGTAGCCTAATGGAAAAAAGCCCAGAGTTGCCTTTTACAGGTTTTTATTTTCAAGGTCATAGCTGTCCTGAAGAAATTTTCCAAACCAAATATTTGCAAGTGGATCACCTCTAAGAAATGTCCTCTCCACACTCTCAACACCTGGGTGAGAGCAATTCTGTTGACATGGACTTGGTTGATCCTGAATGATTTCTGTCTCATCGGTTTAAAAATCTTTCCTTAACTAGTAAGTCAGTGCATAAGGGAATAGCTCCAAAACCTTTTGAGATTACCATGGCTTGGGTCAGAATCCCATTGACATTCTTATCTGGTAGCAGTGAAGATGCAGCAAGACTAGGAGTTGGGAGGTCTTGCTCACCGACTACCCATTGAGCCTCCTCATGCCATGCACATGCATATAAACAGAGAGCATCCCTGGCTAGAAGACAACTATAGGAAGAGGCTAAAAAACCCACAACATATGGGTGCAAACATCACAGGGAAGCGTTGAGCAACAGCAAGATAGTTAAAACTAACTTGAAAATACCTTGGACCTCTTGACCCCCCTGCCACATCCCCACTGTCATGTTTTAGCTATTGTGTGCAAACAAAAGAGCAGGGAGGAGCAGCTTTAAAAATGGCACTGCAGTCAAAGAACTTTTTAAAAATTCTTTATGCTTAGCCTCCATTAGTCTTGTAATGTTAATTAGGTCTCCTGGGAAGTAAATGCTCTTCCAGGACAGCCTTTTGCTGGGAGGCAGAGTACAGATTGGAGGGAAGATGATCATTCTTTGGGAACAGAAGGCTCAGAAATCTCCTTTGATAATTGGCAGGTCTGGCTTACTTGCAGATTCCTCATGATAATACCCGTCTATCTGGGTGAGAGAACCAAAATCCAGGAAATCCAATAGAGAGGGTTAAGCCTTCATGTGGTCACCATTTTTGTAATTTCATAAAATGATGGTCCCTTACAACCAACCATTGGCTTAGAGAAGTTTGTTGTTGGGGGTTCCTTAGGGCTCTGACTATCATTTATGACGTATTTGATATGTTTAATGTTTAAATTCAACTAGCTAACTAGTAATAATAGGCCCTTAACCAGCAACACTTGGCCTTTGAATGTGAGAGGAGATACATCGTACACAGGGATGCTGCAAGCAGTGTGTTTCTGTCCAGATACTTCAAAACCTGTGGTTGCAGGAAAGACTCCATCCAAGGGGATGACCATTTGCATCATGGCACTTAGAGGGTCTCGATCCATTTAAGAATTTCCCAGGAACATAAAAAAACCTTACCTCATCTTCCAGGATCAGGAGAGCAAGGCTACCAGTATGACCTGGCAATGTGTGCTTGCAGCTCAGAAAGCCAACCATATCCTGGGCTGCAGCCAAAGAAGCATGGCCAGCAGGTCAAGGAAGGGGATTCTCTCCCTATGCTTTTGTGAGACCTCACCTGGAGTACTACATTCAGCTGTGGGGCCCCCAACATAAGAAGGACATGGAGCTGTTGAAGCAGATCCAGAGGAGGGCCATGAAGGTGATCTGAGGGCTGGGGCACCTATCCTTTGAAGACAGGCTGAGAGAGTTGGGGCTGTTCAGCCTGGAGAAGTGAAAGCTCTGGGGAGACCTTCCAGCAGCCTTCCAATACCTAAAGGGAAGGTACAACAAAGCAAGAGAGGGACTTTTTACAAGGTGTGTAGTGATAGGACGAGGGGCAATGGCTTCAAACTGAAAGAGGGGAGATTTCGATTATATCTAAGGAAGAAATTCTTCCCTCTGAGGGTGGTGAGGCACTGGAATAGGTTGCCTGGAGGAACTGTGAATGCCTCATCCCTGGAAGTGTTCAAGGCCAGGTTGGATGAGGCTTTGAGCAACCTGGTCTAGTGGAAGGTGTCCCTGCCTGTGGCAGGGGGATTGGAACTACATGATCTTTCAGGTCCTTTCCAACTCAAACCATTCTACAATTCTGTGATTCTGTTTTATATGAGTACCCCACATAACCTCCGGAAAGAATATGTTATTAGGATTTATTAGGTTATAATCCTTTTTTGATTAAAAATTATAAATCAGCTCATGTTTGATGTTAACCTATAAATGCATAGCACATGTCAAGCAAAGAGTAGCATACACAACCCCTGGGCATGCATGGAGGAACCCACCCTGTTGCTCCCATCGCTTTGCAGAAAGTAATGGACCCCATCAAAGGAGTGTGGCCCACGCTGTGTAGGGGATATGGCTTTCAAGAGGTTAACTCTCAGAGATGGAGCATGTTAAGCTGTTGTATTTGATTTATTGTCTCTCTTTTCTTCTTGTTTCTCCTTGAAACATAAAAGCTTGCAGCCCACAGACTCTTGACATTTCTTTTAAACGCTCTTGTCATTCAGAAATTGCCACAGTCATCTCCCGTAACTTCGCACTTCGCGTTCCCAGCCTGTTTGGGGTTACTTGCAAAAGTTGAAAAGGAAATACGAATAGATTACAGGGCTCAATCCTGCAAGGTGGAGAGTCTTCTAGCTCTGAACCAGTAAAGCACTTAACCATTTACTTAACTTCAAGGGTGGGAGTAGTCTGACAGAACTGTGTTACTGCTAACTGAATTATAATCTTGAGAATGAAATCGTGAAGATCTCTGTAAAACAAACAGCCACTCTAGCTACCGAGGGCAGGTGACACTGTGCGGGATTTTTAAAGGACCTTGTTGATTTATGAGCACAATTATGGCTTGCACTGGAACCTGCCACTTAAAACGCTTTTCTAAAAATCTGACTCCCTATGATTTGGGGTTAGGTCTTGGGGTCCTTGAATTCCCTTTTGCACAGCAGGACTGTTTTTCTGCTCATCCGGACCGCAGCACGCAGTTCTCCCTCTCTCTAACGCATACTAATGAAGGATGGAGAGTCTTTCAGCGTGCAAGACAGTTCAAGAGGTTTGCAACTTATTATCCCAGACCCCCAACAGCTCTGTGGGAAACCCAGCCTCTGGCCTTTGTAGCCATCTAGGGTTAAGAATAAAAGTTGAGGGTTAAGAATACAAGTTAAGAAAATCGTGGGCTTTTGGGAAAGCACCTTTATTTACTTCAACACAGTGCAGGAATGCCAGGTGGAGCTTTCATCCATTTATGAGCCATTGAACTAACAGCACATTTTTTAGCTCTATTAGCTATGTCTATGAACAGGGATAGAGATAATCAGCTTGTAAATGGCACTGCATTCAACAGGAAAACAAGCGTAACACCACCTTCAATATCCCCTTCTGAAAGGCAGCCAAAGAGAGTGAAGACACCTATCAGGACCTTCACTGATCTCTGCCTGATAGGAAAGGTCGTGAGTTCTGACCTGGGCGGTGGTGTTGATCACAGATAGCACCTGGGTTTGGTTTCTTACTTGTTGAGAATCTTATCCTCCATCCAGTGCTCATCTCCAGGAAATGCTCACACTTATCTAGTCTCTGTATACAATTGTTTTTTCCTTTCTCAAAAATTTTCTTCATCTATCTTTTCTGGTGGAATTTTTTTTTTTTTTTTTTTTTTTGTGACTAATGCTTCCTAAATCCTTTCCTTTCAGCCCTGAGTACTAGGGAGCCTGAACACTAGCCAGCTCTTCCAAGGACACATGGAACTCGTATTTCCTAGCTGAATCCTGACAGTTCACTGGGCAAGAAATCTGTTTTTTTGTCTCACACACACACCATAAATTGGAATCAAGATCTTAACTTTTTCAAGTGGCTTGTGGCTGAAGGTAGCAGTTCTTTCAATGAAAAGACCATGCAAGAAAAGTATGACAGGGTGGTGGCAGATGGGGGTTTCAGACCTCTTCAGAGAGAGGAAAGGAACAGACCCAAGTTTTCAACTTCTTGGGCAAGCGCTCAAAGACGAAGTTACTGTGAAAAAAGCGGTCCCTTCTCTTTTCATTGTACCCTTTCAGATGCAGTGCTGCTGGAGTTGAGAGAGCACCTTGCCTTCTGTCTAGGGCATCCCAGGCAAGCAGCAGTGCTTGTGGACACCAGAGTATGAGGATGAGACCTGGACAAGCTTAGTGCAGACAGGGACATCCCCAGGCACCAGGCACAGCAAAACTTCAAAGAGCCTCCTCAGAAGCCTTTGCCAGGGAAGCAGAGACACTTACAACTTTGCAGGCACCCAAGTGGGACGGCATTATTTTCTTTTTCACAGATCTCTCAGTTCAGCTGAGGTGTCTGTATTCTGTGCAACTGCTGTCTTCAATGCATCCCTTTGTGGTTTGCAAGATGAGGCCTCAGGTGGCTTCGGGAAGCCGTGCTGCACTGAAGAGGCACAGCCTTCTCTCAGGAATCCTGGGTGAGATAGCAGCGACAAGTGACATGAAAGGTGCATTTCGCATGACGCAAGTGGAAAAGCCAATTACATGTAATTAATGTTGGTTAAATGCTTTGAAGATGAAAAGCTTTTATATAAGTGTGATTAACATCTATTCTGTCAAAATGATTGTCTTTCTAATGTTTCAAGAAGCTTAATAGCATGCTTCAGCTTTTCACTGTTTATCTCGGAGATGCGATAACCCCATGTAAAGCATTCACTGGAAAACTATGTGAGAAAGAAAGGCCTTCAATGGGAGCCGATGTTGGCCACAAACCAAGGGTAGAGACTGAGACACTGTGGGACAGAGATGATTCACCTGTCAACAGCTCAATCTCTTACAAAGGTTCCCAATCAGCAAACCAGTTGAGCGATGCTGAAGTATTGTCCTGATACAAGGTCTTACATAGTGCGTGCTCACCGCAGGATGGCTTATGGAGCCTATGAGAAGATAGTCTGTGTGTGCTGGATCCAGTTTTAGAAGGTGCATGGTAAAGGCATACCAGTTTATGCCTAGCAGGAGCCCAGGAGCTGGCAGAGGACTGAACAGACACCTCCAAATGGGAATTTTGCCACTGATTTCAATGAACGCAAGAAATGACTACATTTTAGCATGCACAAAAATAAGCTGTTATTGTCTGAAGGCTTATAGTCGATTGTCTTGCTCTGACATATTTTGCTTTCCACTGTAAATAAAGTGGATTTCATTGTAAACCACTCACAGGAGATGAGAAACAATAAGGGTCGGACACTGAACAATAGGCGTTCTGAGAAAATAGTGAGTTCATACATTGGCAGTTGTTGTTATTTTCTGAAAACGAGTGCAGATGTTTTTAGTACGCTGAAATCACTCAAGACTTTTATGGCAGAAAGAGGCCACGGAGTAAATAAACTGGTGACAGGTATAATGAAAGGCATTCCGTTTATTTGCTTGTTCAGAGTTATTTTATTCAAGGGAGCCCTGTTTTGCCTACCACAGGCAAATCCTCGAGACCATCTTGAAGAAGTGTCTCCCTGGAAAATAGGATCATGCAAGACCACGTAGCAGTCCCAAGGCTTCTGGATGGCAATCAAATGGGTTACTTAATTCTTCGTAAGCAATTCCTAGAAAGCATCGGTTCCCAGAAGAGACATATATGAAGGCTCTGCTCTGTATTTGCTGGTGGGGAAACACAAGGGCTGTACTGTACCTCTGGTAGTGAGGGGAATGCCATTGGCATCGTTTGTGGCGCTGCTTCCAAGAAAAGAGTCCAGATATCATTGAACATCGTGATGCTATTGAATCAGCCAGATAAAGGTCAGGGAGGTTTGCGGGGCTATAGGATCGGGCAGAGCTCATGTGTTCTTCCCCTCCATCAGTTAGCTCCCCGGACGACCTCATGGTCTGGTGAGATAGGACCAGGTTTTCCCCATGTGGTGGAGGCTGCAAGAGAGCTCTGAGAGAGGGGTTGCTAGGATCACCTTTTTCTCAGCCAACCTACAAAACCCTTCCCTGCACTGCCTTCCCAGCAGCAGTGGGAGAGCACGTGCTGGGCTCAGTCTCACCATTGACTGCAGCGGTGTTTGCTATCAAGCACCGGGGCAACGTCACTCAGAGCTGCCGTCCTTCAGGACACCTCTCTTGAGGTTCAATGCATTCCTCAGAAGTACCAGTGATGTGGAGATGGGGGCATTCAGGACTCATGAGGTGCCACCTCTACCCAGCTGTGCTTACCGTGTCAGTCTACACATGGCAAACCAGGTGAGACAACCTGAGCTTTGCTTGCACCTGCTAACACACACAGAAAATGTGTGTTATACACACCAAGCTGTGTGGTGTGGTTGACACACTGGAGGGAAGGGATGTCATCCAGAGGGACCTTGACAGGCTGGAGAGGTAGGCCTGTGAGAACCTCATGAAGTTCAACAAGGCCAAGTGCAAGATCTTGAACACGGGCCGGGGAAATCCCACGCACAAGTACAGGTTGGGCGGAGAATGGATTGAGAGCAGCCCTGAGGAGGACTTGGGAGTGCTGGTGGATGAGAAGCTCAACACGAGCCAGGAATGTGCACTGGCAGCCCAGAAAGCCAACCATGTCCTGGGCTGTATCAAAAGAAGCGTGGCCAGCAGGTCGAGGGAGGGGATTCTCTCCCTCTACTCTGCTCTCGTGAGACCCCACCTGGAATACTGCATTCAGCTCTGGGTCCCCCAACACAAGAAGGACATGAACTGCTGGAGTAGGTCCAGAGGAGGGCCATGAAGATGATTCGAGGGCTGGAGCACCTCTCCTATGAGGACAGGCTGAGCGAGTTGAGGCTGTTCAGCCTGGAGAAGAGAAGGCTCCAGGGTGATCTTATTGCAGCCTTCCAGTACTTAAAGGGGGCCTACAGGAAAGCTGGAGAGGGACTTTTTACAAAGGCATGTAGTGACAGGACAAGGGGCAATGGATTTAAACTGAAAGAGGGCAGATTTAGATCGGATATAAGGAAGAAATTCCTGATTCTGAGGGTGGTAAGGCACTGGAACTGGTTGCCTGGAGAAGTTGTAGATGCCCCAGTGTTTAAGGCCAGGCTGGATGAGGCTTTGAGCAACCTGGTGTAGTGGAGGGTTTCCCCACCCATGGCAGGGGGGTTGGAACTAGATGATCTTTAAGGTTCCTTCCAGCCCAAACCATTCTATAACTCTATGATTCTATAGGTGAAGTCCTGAGGGCTTATCTCTGTCAGTTCACACATATTAATACTTTGGCTCCTTTGCCTTCACTGGGATTTTACCTCAGGTTAATTACTCTGTATTTGCTAATGTCATGTAGGAACATGCATTTTTTTTCCTCCGGTGAAGAGGAGCTGGATCCAGAGAAGCGCTCACCCTCAGTGCAGCTTGCCGGAGCATCGGCAGCTTCGTCTTTCAAAAATGCGACTGGTAAAAATGTCCAAACCGTTTCCCCACGGCTCCTGCCGCAGGTGGGGGCTGACACGCTCTCCCCCCAGGCCCCGAGATGCGCTGCTGGAAAAGGGGCATTGCTTGGGCCGTAACTCTCCCTGGCATTTACCGCGCATCAGGTTTTCAAGTCCATCACCTTTCATAAACACTAAACGCCCCGAAAAAAGAGTTTTAGAGGAGAGAGCTGCAAGACAACCGGCCTTTCCCTCAAAGGGAGGCGTACGATAACTTAGGCTTTTGTTCGTGTGACCTGCCCTTGCAGGAGTGAAAGGAGCTTTGAGCACACACCCAGGAGAGCAGGAAATCTCTCCTACGGATCACTTGTAAAATGGCCCAGTTTGAAAAACACGCTGCAGAAAGAATGAAGCCTGACTGCAAAGGAGAGTGGGGCTTTTTTTGCCCGTGAATAGGATTTCAAACTAGCAGCCAAAGTGAATCATTATACATCCTTGCCATATGCCACTTTCAATCAATACGGCCTTATGCTCTGCTAACAATCATCCTAAACTATACCTATTAACAAGAACGCACATTTTCATAGTAATATTCCACGCACGTCACTGCACACAGACTGCAAACAGTCGGGAGCGATCACAGCCGAAGGGAGACGGAGTTGCTGAAACAAGGGGCCAAGTGTGTGGACGCTCACCACGCTGTAGAGGCTGCCGCTCTTACACGTGTAGGCTGCTTTTCGCTTTTAATGGCATACGCTCCTACAGACTGATGTGGGTTTTTTCTCTCTTCCAAGCGTACGCTTCCTTGATGACCCAGCCAGTTTCTCTCCCGACGCCCCAAGACTTTCTCAGAAGGGGCTGACGCACTAAGGATAAATTGCAGCAATAGCCACAGGTGGATGAGATACGGCTTCAGCAGGACCCCTTCAGTTTGGAGGGAGAGAGATGACAGCCATCATCACGGGCTAATCATCAGTATGAACTAATTAGTTCAGGTTTGAACTAACCTCTCTGTGAAGACATGGAAACCTGCTCTAAAATGAGGGATGTGGTGCAGCAGGCACAGACTTTATTCCCTGCTGATCACAGGGCACCTCCGTTTCCCACCTGCTATTTCTTTTGTCTACTTACACTGTCTTTTTGTCTACTTACGTTGCAAACTCCTCCTGATGGGTGTCACGTCTCCAAAAACACTGTGCTTGCTGGAGAAGGTATTGACTGAAATGCCACAGTCTGAGCTGCTCAGAGCAGCCAAGTCTTACACTATGGGCACAAAGTACTCAGTAGATTCACCTCAGTAAAGTAGAAATCTGCACTTGAGCTCGTCACCCGTGGCTCCCTTGGTAGTCAATGGAGAACTGGTCAATACAGTCGATGGAGTTTACAGTGATTCATCTCTTCCTAAAGTAGATGGTTAAAACAGAACAGATGAATTGCATAATAAAAACACTTATTTCTTCTTGCTGCCTGGAAAGCTCAGTGTGACAGCTCACATTTAGAAATCTACTCTGTAAATATTTGGAATGAGGTGAGTCTAATCCCACCCCTGTCCTCACAACCCTCCTCTGCCTTGATGCTCTCTGTGCATCGCTGGTGCATCTCGCCCGGTACCTTGTAATGCAAAAAGAGTGACGGTTGGGTTGAGCGATGCCAGAGAAGAGTGGCAGTCCCACACTCAGGTAGCTAAAACGTTCCACCTCTGACCAACAGCCCACAGCCCCAGCCCCTCCCATGTGTCCCCAGACCCCAACCCCATCGGTCCCACTCATGAGTCACAGCCGCACGACTCAAAACGCAGTATGTGAGCTGTGCGTTGGGATTGCATCAGCCCTGGGTGTCTGGCTGGGCAGGAGCTCAGGCTAGACTATACAAAGTTCTCACGCCTATGGATCCTGGATTAGTAGAGCATGCACAGTGTGGCATGTTCTAGTACAATGGCCTTCAGACGCTACCACATAAAAACCCCTTCTATCTTTCCCTCAAAGAGTGAATTTAATCTTTGCTTATTTCTGTGTTTTATGACTAAAGGCTGCTTCTGCAACCCTTGTGTAGATACTTACACATGGTCTACGTGATACTCTCCATGAGGAATCCCTGTGTGTTTTGCAAGGCTCAACATAAAAATTCTTTGCTAATCAAAAAGGCATCGCTGCTCAGATGTTTCTGTGCTACAAAATAGCCCCCAGTCCATCAGATCCCCTTCAAACAATCTCTGCCTATGCTTATTGCTTTGCAACCTCATTTCCTGCCAGTGAAGATGGAAAAGGAGACCGTGCTTACCTTTGAGCAAAAAGCTGTGCAACTCTGGGTGTCAGTAATGCCACCAAAATATAGCTGAGGTGCTGCAGTGCCCTTTTTGCTGGCTTTCTGTGCAAGCACATGTGCATAATAGCATCATTTGTTGCAAAGATTTCACTTAGTTTCTTCCTCTCTGGCATGGTACGCACTCATTGAAGTCCCTATTCCTCAGACGATTCCTCTTGCCTTTGATGAAGATTTGTAATCCTGGAAGGGCTGTGCAAAATTTATACTACTAATTTATCATATTTGGAGATATTAATGATGTACAAGTTATTGGATTCAGTACAAGGTAACTGACCAAATTACTGTAGTCTATTTTACATGTGAAGTAAATAAAAGTGATCAAAGAATAACTTCTGGCTTTAAGAGGCATTAATACTACTAATATCAGCTGAAGTAATTAAACTGCATGTATTTGTTTAAACACTTAGCGTAGATGTTGATCCTATGGCATCCTCTCCCTTCTTTTTAACATCCATAGACATTTTGACATCGGTGGGATCTTCATGAACAAGGGCAGTAAAGCGGGGAAGAAAGTAAGTTTTCCCATTACGAGAATGCTCAAGATCATGAAATAAACACACTTTTATGCCAAATGGGGATGAAAGCTCAAAATTACAGCCCCAGAATCTAGTTCCAGCAATGACAAAACCACAAATGGTCCTATCTAGTTTCACATCTGGAAAATAAGGTCAAGCACCTAATGTTTTTGGCCGCTATTTCTGGCCGACACAAGATGCACCTGCTCCCAAAGCAGCCCTGCATCTCCGGGGAGCCCGTGAAGGCACGCGATGGGGGTGCGGGTGCTCCCTTACGGCAGCTACTTGGGAATAAAGTCAAAAGATGACCTCAGTTGGGTCTCAGCAAGCAAGGTGGTGGCTATTTCACACAGAAAGGTTTCTTTTAAATTACTTTAAAGGTCTGTGGCTACTTGAAAGGCAGATTCGCACTTGCCCATGGCAATTCATCCCTACAGCGTCCCCGAGCATGATGTATCGCATGGTTTGGGCCTCAGGGCTGCTTTCCTACATGGGTTCTCTGTGACTTTTTAGGAAGGGTGGCAACTATCGAGATAATTATTTCGCCACCTGTACTATATCTAGAAATGCCGAGCAACTTCATGCTCTTGGCCTGTTGTTTCAGACGCAGCCGGTGGGGCTGGCTCTGCATGGACTTGTTGAGCTGAATTTAGAGCAAACTCAACTCCCTGTGCTGCAGCTAATTAGAAGATGCTTCCAGTGGGTGAGATACCGAAGAAGAGCTTTAGCCACAGCAAACCGTGATCTCCAGCCCGATTCAAATCCACATCCCCCAGCAACTGCAGAATTGGGTTTTCTACCCTGCGCAGACCACATTTATTAATATTTGTGTGTCTTCAGTTTTTTCATCCTTCATTTCCCTTTACATAGTTTTATTTTTCCCAGTCAATAAGAATGATTTTATTCTTCTTAATTAGATTTTTTTTTAGGTTTCCCATAGTAATTAATGCACTTTGCTTCAGCAGTATAACCTATTACAGTAGTTAAAATATTAAATCATGACTGCTGCCAGATCTAAGGGACCAAGAAACATAGGTTTTTCAATAGCCACTTTGTCTTCATCTTTTGAATTAGTTTGCAGCCTGCTTTACATTTTTGGGTAAGTAGTAAGATTTGTTGATTTGAATGAAGAACGATATAAAAATAAATTGCATTGTACTTTTAATTATATAGTCTTAATTTTTGTGGTGACACTCCAGGCTCTCATATAATGTTGTTTAATGTTTACTTCTCTTTATTGATTTGATAATTTAAACACAAAAATGTCATTTAATTTGCAAATTCCTACATTCATCGTTGGGGTGCTGTGCTCATTAAGGAATCAGAGGAATTCTTCCCTTTCCCCCATCTTTCATTCTCACGCAGGCATGTATGTTCCATATCTGCTTTTTCTTAGGCACCAAATCCCAGCTACAGAGATGCTTTTATTCTCCACCCCTGTGAGACCATGATTCTCCCTATGCTTGACATTTCAAGCCAGGGGACTGGGTGTGAAACGGGCTGCTGCTCCAGGGAGCCCTTTTTTCTGGGATTCCTTGGAGGCAGTTGAAGATAGTGATGGGAAGGTCAAGAGTCACTGCTGGACACGCTAGCCTTGGCAGGCTTTTTTCACCTGGGAAGTTAAACACTGGGAGTGGTCTGAGTTCAAGTCATTCCCTGCAGAGGACACGGTGGAAGAAGGTCTTGCAAAAGTCCACAGAAACTGTAGGATGAGCCCAGTTCAGCCTCCTTTGGTGTAGGGTGAGGATGATGTCCTTATTGCTCTCCAGATGCCGTTCAGAAATAGATATGAGAATGCAAGAAACTGACAGCAAAATTTCAAGCCTTCCTTCCTCCATCAAACACCAACATCTCTAACCTACCTCTTCCACTCACTCCAGCTCTCTCGGAGAGGAGCCGCAGACACGGCTCCATCCTGCCCCAGGCAGTGTTAGGCACTCAGCTAAATTCCAGCTTCGTGGATCGGTTTTGAGGTGTTTGTCTTTCAGTTTTGGAGCTGCAGGCATATTTCAGAGTTTCTAGAAGTTAAGCAAAATTAAACTTTTCTTTCAAAAATCCATCACCATAAAACTGTTTTCCCCCCTTCTTCATTAATTATTTACTTTCTGTGGAATAAATGCACCAACTGAGGACAGAATCATTATTAAAATCTCAGTTAACAACACAATATTACTTTGGTCCTTTCATTTCCTCCACTATTATAAAATTCAAGATTCATTTCATCTATTAATATTAGCAATCTATTTTTTTTTTTTAATTTTGACCAGGCACAAATTAAAGGGGGAATGATATTATGGAAGAGGCACTAGAATTTATTCCTTTTTTTGTAAAATCTATTTTTTCCTTTCCATCAGTTCTTTCTTTGCATCTAATATTGGCTTTTTTTGCACTGATATTCCCAGTGACTTCATTTGATACCTGGCATTACTCCCATGGAAGTCAACTGGAAGAAGCCAACAGGCTTCCTCAGAAGGTGATTAAAATTAAAGGTCAATGAAGAGCTGAAGGTTTCCAAACACACAGGTTTGGGAGCGAGGGAGATGGGTTCTGGTCCTAGCCCTGTCACAAAATTGCTCTGTGACCCTGTGCAAGTCATTTTATTTCTCTGTACTGCAGTTTCCATGCTTTTAAAATAGGAACAAGACTGTTTGCTGCTCATCGTTCGAGTCTCCCAGCAAATAAAACGTGATGTGTAAGAGCTAACTGAGCAAGAAGGCACAGATCCTCCTCTCAAGAAATCTGCATCCTAGAGTAGCAGCAGACAGTGAGGACTGGGGCAGAACAGAGATGCATTCTATTTTTCCAAGACCTCACAAATTGCTCCTGTTCCTTTTATAGCCGATCATTGTCGGTAGGCTCTAACGAGATTTCCTTCGTGCCTCTCTAACACTAAACATGACTGAGAATCCTTTGCAACATTTCACATGGAAAAGCTCCACTCGTGCAGTGTTTCCTTGTCTAAGGAAGGCTGGATTTTTATTGCTCTAGAATAACCAACTTCTGCAGTTACAGCACACTTATTTCTTAGCTTGTTTCTGTACCCCTACAATTCCAGGAGCTGCACACCAGGTAAATACGTGTGAGATGATTGCTCTTGCAATCTCCTTGATTGCAAACAGGGGATTGCTATTGTGGTAGGTCTTCCCAAATGCTGAAGTGCTGAATTTCAATGATTTCAGTGGCAACTGAAGGAAATAGGAAAAGAAAGCTGGATAAAGCCGCCTAAGAGGCCCCCGGTACAATCAAAAATACTTCAACTATCCCTGCAAGATCTTTGTCTAACACCTTCCTGCAGTGACAATTCCACAACAGCCTGTGGGAATATATCCACGTGCTGAACTATCCATAGCACTGGAAAGCTTTTCCTGGTCTTTTACCTATGTCTTTCCTGCTGAAGCTGAAGCCCATTACTTGCTCTACTTGCAGAAGGTACAAGGACACACTGTGCCACTGTCGGCATCAGCCTTGCAGGTATCTGGCAACTTGCTTTGTCTCACCTTGGTCCCCTCGTCTCCTCTTCTGACCACACACTCCTCTCTCTCTCAGCCTTTCCTCAAAGGCAGGTTTTCTACACCTCTAATCATTCTTTTTGCACCTCTTTGGGCTTTTCCCAGCTGAGCCGTATCTTTCCCGAGGTGTGGAAATTGTTCTTGAGCCAAGACCCCGCCACTGCCAAGCTGAACGGAAAGATCGTCCCATGCCTTCTGCAGTCCGTCCCTCCGAACAGGCATCCCGGGAGGACTGTCAGATTTTGGCAGCACTGGATTGCTGCTGTACTCCCAAGGATCACAGCCCCGGATCTTTTTCCACACAGCAGCAGCCTGGCCAATTGCTCCTCATCTCGTATTTGAGAAATTGATTTTAACTCCCCTGCCAGGGAGTGCAACATTTTAATTACTTCTGTGGATAAAGCCTGTTGTTCCCATTCTGATCAGGACTTAAGAGATAAGTAAAGCAAAGCCTATCAGGGATCCTGCAGAAGCTTGAACTGGAACCCAGGCCACCGGAACACCCCCAACCAGTGCCTCTGCCATATGTCCTTCACTCTTCTCATCCCTGTCCCATGCTATCTTTGTTTTTTTTGTTAAAATCTTTCTTATCCCTCCATTATTATTGAATTCTTTTCAAATCTGCTGTTAGTAGCCCCTTGCAACCATTTAAACTACAGTAGATGAATAATGAAGGGTCCGCACACTATCCCACAGCGTGGATAGGCCACAAAAAATGGGAAAAGGATTAGGTGCTTGCTGAATTATTGATAATTTCCCTGCTGCCATTTCTTGCTGCTCAATACAAATGAGTGGCATTTGGTGGCAAAAACAAAGGACAAGAGCAGTGGCCTTTGGGAGCAAGAGAGGCTGAGTGAATATGGGGCCAGGAAAGTCAAGATATGAAGTGCAGCTTTCTTTCCAAAGGACCTAATCCCAATTTAGGGGACACAAAGACACCTACAAAGAAATAAAGGCTTCAGGCTGGCTAAAAAAAATATTTCAGTCTTGTTCTCCTGAAATCCACAGAGAGGCACTGCCCATGCCAGGAACCCACAAGACCCTGGCATCACAGCCTGCAGGGCTGGCTGCTCTCACTTGTGAATATATTTATCACTGACAATATGCCAAAACGTCCAAGAGTTGAATGCTGGGGAGCACTGCAAAAGAAAGCAGGTTCTTCTCACTGCCATGACTAAGTGCAGGAGGACTTTACCCGCATCTGTATGGGCAATGCATCACTCCTGTCTTTCTACAAAGCTGATAGAACGGTGGTTGGATTCTTGAGTAGCTTTTATATCTTGTACTTTTTATGACATGTGGTATGTTCTATGCTATGAAGCTAAGGAAATAGTCTGAGAAAGGGCATTAGGGTAGCTAGGCAAGAAGCAGGAGATCAGAGGGTAAAGAGGTAAGACCAAGGTGGAAGCCCATGAAACCCAGAAATTGCTTGAATAAGGTCATAAGGGAGCCCTTCAGCATCCCAAAGAACTGCATTGTAACTGGGAGGGTTGAACTGAGAGAAGTTCCCCAGAGCTGAGGAGCACATGCTAGGGATGGTGGCATGAGGAGTCTAGGACTACATCAACTGTGGTGGCTCTGGCGAATGCCGTGAGGCCCAAGGGCCTGTAGTGATAGGACAAGGGGTTTTTAAAGTAAAAGAGGGTAGATTAAGAATAGATATAAGGAAGAAAACTTTCTACAATGAGGGTGGTGAAACACTGAAACAGATTGCCCAAAGAGGTGGTAGGTGCCCCATCCCTGGAAACATTCAAGGTCAGGCTGGACAGGGCTCTGAGCAACCTGATCTAGTTGGAGATGTCCCTGCTCATTGCAGAGGGGCTGGACTAGATAACCTTTAAAGGTCCCTTCCAACACAAACTATTCTATGATTCTAAGGGAATTCAGCCTCCAAGATATGACTAAGCAGCCCAAGGGATGGAGCAAGGATCATGCTGCCCAGCCAGAAATATGAGGAAGGGACAAATGAAATGGCCTTGTTTGGCTTTGGTAGACTGAAGAAAGACAATCTTCCAACGTGTAAAAGCTGGAGCAAAGGAGCAATCCGTCCCTCATGTGCTCAGTAAGGACCAAACTGCAGCAGCGAAGGCTGAGGTTACACAGGAGGGAAAGTGTTCTGCAGGCAAAGCTTGGGAAGCCCTGGGAGCCTGGAGCACCATGCAGTGCTCATCACTGCAGGAAGAGGTTGGATGAGAATTTCCCTGGAATTATACAGGTGGAATAAACACTGCCAAAGGGAGGAGGACGGACTGGATGACACCTGAAGATCCCTTCCAACATTAGCTCCCTGCTTACACATTGCCAGCTGCCAGCGTGCAGGATGAGTTTCCTCCAGGCAATTTGTACCAGCATTTCACCACGGTGAGCAGCAGAGACAGACGCTTTATGGTGTAAAAACAATATCTGGTCTCAATAAAGACAAAAAGAAAAGAACTACTGTGCTAGTGATGCCCAATCCATTACTCAACACCATGTAACACAACATGTTGCACTTTAAAGCTCAGTGCATCTGCCTTGCTCTATTTATACTGTAGTCTTGAGTGTTTATCACCTCCTGCTAATGGCAGTAGAACATTTGCCACAAAAACTTAATTATTTGCCTTCTTTGAGAGGGTATTTTCTCCTGATTAAAGCCTTCCTGAGAGCAATGCAGGAAGCACTCAGGCCCACCAGGCGTTCTCATACCCTACCCACTGAAACCTGGGACAAAGGCCAATAACCTGGGACAAGCTCTAAAAATACACAAAACACTTCAGGACATATTTTATTGGCCCTTCCATACATGCCTGGAGTGTGTCGGGAGGCACAAGGCCACAGGTGAGAGCAGCGAAAGTAAACCCTCCGGCGCGGTCCAGCTGCCTGCGGGAGGGATACGGCTGCTTTTCTTAGGCAGAGCCACTTCAGAGACATGGCACCTCCCCATGAACCTTCCCATTGTTAAAGTTTAATTGCAACCAGTTTAAAAACCCCGAGCCTAGCTTTTTAAATAAAATATTGGTATTTGAAAGATGTTCTTCTGCCAACCAAACACCTGGGGAGGGAGAAAGGCGAGGGAGCTGGAGAGATGACAGGTGTTGGCCCTAGGCTGCTGTAGCCACCATATGCACTTTAAAACACCTCCATTGCATTTTCAGGTAAACCATAACAGCTGAAGACAATGTGGGTGAATACCTACTATATTTTTTTTACAGGGGATGGTAACTTAAACAGATAGGGTTGGGGGACAGTCTAAGGGCAGTGACAACATGCTGTTGTCACTCTGCAGATTCAAGGATTGCTGTGTTCTCAGGCTCTTTTTCAGGTGTTGCAAAACCCTGTGGGATCTGCTGGCAGCCACCCTAAAGGCCGCTCTAACCTGGTCCAAAACCACCCCAAGCACAGAGGAGGTTTAACACTTTGCCCTTCACCTGTCACCCCCAGTCGGTGTCACCAACGCCGACTGTTGCACAAAGCAAAGCAGAATGACCAGGGTGACTCGGCAGCTCCCGAGCCCCAAGCTCACAGCGTTGCACCCCGGCTGGCCTTACTCTGAGGATGGGAAGATGTTCTTTTGCCATTCTGCTTGTCCATCTCACACAGAAGCTTTGTAGATAACCTCTTTGCACGCAAATTGATCTGATGATGGGACCTGTACTTATTTATCTTCAGCTTTTAACGGAAGGAAGACAGAGTGCTTTACAGGCACAGAGCAAGAGATTAATACATTCCCATTACTGGAGGCTGTCGCAGTCACCAGGATTGTCACCAAGAGTTGATTCCGGTGTTGCTATTACCAATCTGGGAGCACATCTCCCTGACAGGCATGCAGGCAGTCTTAAACATTTCAAGCAGAAGGGATTTTGCTGCCATGGCACTTGGTAATTTGTTTGAATGTTTCAGTACCATTGGCTGGTAGAAACATCTTCCTATCACCAAATTTAAGATGCATTGACTTTAACTCACTTCAACACGCACTCTTGGAAGTTAGAGAGATACTTATTTTTTTTAGGAGCTAAGCACCACCAACAGTGAAACAACCGTATTTGTATTTTATAGGGAAACTGAGGCAGAGAGCTCGAAAGCACGACATTAAAATGAGTGTCTACAGTTCAGTAGTGTAGTTCACTTACATAAATACTCTGCTTTTCTTTACTCCTGGCCACCAGCTTTTGCAACAGCTGGAGCTTTTGTACCAGAGGTTCAGGGAAGTCCCTCTGCAACCTGTGAGAGCAGCACAGTTCGTGTTTCAGGGGAACCCAAACACTGGTTTCTCATCACTAAAAAGTCTAGTAGTGCTCAAGGGCATAAGACGAAGCCGGTGGCCACAGCAACCTTAAGTACAACGAATCTCAACCAAGAAAATACCTGAAAGGAACCTCAAACAGAGGCAGACCTTTGACTAGTGTCCTGGGTTAAAAAAAGATAGAATATGCAGTCCTTTACCAATTAAGCATACACCGTCATTGCAGAATTAGTCATATGATGTCTGTAATCCTCCTTGTCTGAGCACAGAAGTCTCCAACTTGAGCATTGGCATGCTCTGGTTCTCGGCGAGCTGGCATGGCTTGGGGATGGATTAGAGCCTGGATTCTCCTACAGCTACCATCCAGTGCCGACTGTCCTCCAGAGCCTTCTTGCAATTAAGTTCCTTGCCCAATAGGCCAGACAAGTTCTCCCGGATTTAAAGGGAAATAATATACGACGACTCTGCTGGCTACAGCGGTAAAAATAACGAGCTATGCCCCAGAAGTCCTAACAAAATTCACTGACAAGTAAAGCGATGCTAGATCTAACCTGCTAACCTGAACAAAGCGTTGGCATGCGGCTCTGACACTGGCCGACACGTGCCAGTCGCTGGTATTTACACTTTAATCAAGATACAACTGAAAACTGAGGGAAAAGTTCAAATTCCGGAAGACGACAAAACTGCCGGTTTATGGGCATCTCAGTAACGGATCCCTTTGCTTGGTATATTCCCCCCTAATATGTCAACATCTGATGCCTTGCTCTTTAGTCTGGAGCTAAGAAAAGCTATCAAAAAATACCTTCTTATAGTTTAGGGCCCATTCTGTCTGTCGTATCACTCGCTATTTTTACCGGCCGCGCTGAAGCCAGACCGCAAAGGGCAAATTTGTCAGCGTGGGTGGGCTTTTTTGGTGCAAAAACCAAGGGCTCGTACAGACAGTAGCAAAGACCATCTGCACCCACGTCTGGGAAGTTCAGGCTCTAATTTGAAGCTGCTTCAAATATAGAAATTCCAGTAAAGTTAATTGAAGCTGCATTATGGAGAGGTGACAGCAGCGAGTCCTTAGAAAGCTGAGGAAGGTTTAAATCTGCCTCAGGTCTGTTCCCTCTAGAGTCAGGCAAAGCCACTGGGAGCAGAGACAGGCTAATACTGGGTATAAATCCTACTGGGAAATTCTGCAGGGGAGATACCGACCACAGAGTAATAGCATTTCTTGAAAATAAGGATAAAGTTCTTCAGCAAAAGGGCCTTTTTCCCACATGTTGAGAACCGTGCAACACCGCCCTGCCGTATTAATTGGTCTGTGCTCTTAAAAGCTTCCTAATTCTGCTCACAACCCAGAACTTAGTTTACCGTTATATTAAGCAACCCGCTTCATAGTGTGGGTTGGTTATTACTGGGAAGAGCTTAATTACAATAAAATGTGTAGTTAAAGTGACAGTTTATTTACTCAAGGTTATGAATATAAATTGTTTTTTCTTACCCATGCGTTTTGAAACGGGGAGGAGGAGGCTGGGATCCCGGGAGTTTCTTTAGGCTGAGTGATTTCCCACAAGCAGCTTTAGGAACTGATACGGAAAGTGCAGCCTGTGAAGCGGTTTGCTGTCTCAGGGCCGTGGCACACGTTTCTCACCTGTTGCAAGTAATGCAGGTTTTGCTTAAGACTGGAAACGTGTCCCTTTAATTGCACCGGAGCTCTGTAAGCTGCAACGAACCAACGCCGAGCTGAAAAATAAATTCCTGTTAGTGAATACACGAAGAGATAAAGGAAATGCTGGGTCCTCTTCCCCCAGTAATTTCCATGTTTTATAACACCTCTGTCAGTATAAATTCCCATTCACTGAAGAAATTACATTTCACGAGAGCTACAATAGGATTTTAAGATAAATGACACGCGAGCACTGCAGTTTTCTACAGGCTTAAGTGATCCAAGTATCTTTATCACGTGCGGGGTATCAAAATACATGAATTTGACTTGTTACAACAGTCACATGAGAAAGATTGAGCGTCATATGAGGCTGCAAAGCACAAGGCCACCTTAGCTAAAATTTATTTCAGCGCGGGAGGGTTTTTCAACTGTTAAGTATAATTATTCAAAAACGGTCTCTGAGCTGTGCAGCTCTAATGATAACTGGGAATAGAAAAAGAAAAGCTCTCGAAACGCTGCTTGTAAGGGCACTTCTTGCAAGCACTGCCTGCTCTTGGCACTTGCTACCTCCGTTCCTCGCTATTTCCGAAATTCTTGGGAGGCTGATGAAGTTTTTAAGTGTCACCTTGCTAAGGCTGTAACATTATCTCCAGCGACAATACTCACCCCTGGGCTTTTATGTTGCAAGTAGAGAAAACATTTTAGCTTCTCAGGAGGGTAAACACCTCCCTCTGAAACAATGTAAGCAAGACGGACTTGCAACCCTGGTGATTAATAAATGAAAATTCGGAGTTATGCCTTATCCCTGGGCAAAAATTGCCCTGGGTCCGTCTCTCTGGTGGTTTGCTCTTTGCAGCGTCGCCTGCCCCGCGTAGCAGCACGCTTGTCCAAGCGCGAAGGGCCACGCTACACCTGCCTTACTGGGTGGCTTTAGGACAACGTCCGAAGTGCCCTGGGCCCGTTTCCTCAAAAGCGATGACAGCCGCATGACAAACGTCCTCCCAGGTCCCCGCCTGTGAAGCACGAAGCCAGGTAGGGTGAAACGGGGCTTTTCACAGCACAGCAATTAAAAATAGAAGCGGTGCTGGCCAGGAGGCACTTCAGCCTGGGCAGGGATGCAGCCCGAGCCATCGCTACGTCAGCCACGCCGCCCGCGCCCGAGGATGAGTATTTTCTCGGTACGAACTAAACATCTCATTTTAGCTACTCAGGGGGATGCCGGTACAGTGAAACACTGGGTCATATTTTATCGCCCTACACGTTTCTCCATATTTCAGCCACTTGGTAGCTGTTTAGGAACTTACCCCTCAAACGAAATAAGCAGAAATATTGACCTGTTACTTGCTTTTGACTGAAATAAGCAGCCTTATAGGAAATATTGACCCATTATTTATCTCTTCTCTTGCGGCTCCACATGCACCCCGAGCTGCTGCAGCCCATGGCCAAGACATTTACTCCTCCTTTGCTGTTTTGCAATCTCTTTTGCACCCTGCGTGGCCTTCTCAGTGATTTGTCCCACGAGTGTCCGGTGACAAAATCAGTCCTCACTGCCTCCAGATTAAAAAAATACCCAAACCCTACTCGTGAGTGCTTATTTCTGAATAAATAGGGATCATCCCTGACCCATCCCTTCGACAGACACGTCTCCTTATTTTCCGTTTGTGGTTTGACTAACTGGGGGACAGTACCTACCTCGCTTTTTCCATGCCACAGACCTGTCCAGCAGCTATTCGTGAGCTCATTTTTGCTGCAAAAATTACTTTCTTGAGTGTTTTTTGTAGCTTTACCAACCGCACTGCCCGCGCTGGCTGTAGCTTCTCCCCCCAAGGGTCTCGTGTTTAAAGTCACAACCACCATATTCCTGCCGACGTATTCCTCTTTACTTATAGCAAACGTATGAATGAGGTATGGTACCACGAATGATCCTATTAATCAGTTTATTACAACTCCACCTAGGAATCCCATTCACAGTTAAGACCTTGTTACTCAAGCACTACACATATATAAAAAAAGTCTCGAGCTTCAAAGCGGTTACAAGCTCTTATAAAAGCTTCCTGAAGTTTCCCGCGAGCTTCTTACCGTAAAAAAAAATATACGTACCTCTTCTTGGAACAAAACGCTTCTCAAACTTTTAAAAGAATGATTCATATTTACTCTTATCTCCCTCCAGAGGAAAAAGCAAATGGTTTTAGAAATATTTTCAGCCTTACTCCCCATCGGATGAATTAGCGAGAGCTGACCTGCGATTCCCCACCGCGCACGCCAGCTCTGCCGGCACGCAGCGTCCGTGCCGCAGCCCTTTCTCCCAATGACTCAGTGGACCTCGCAGCCCCAAAGCCTTGGGAACGACCCAACTTCAGCATCTTCTCTTCCTCTTCCTTCCCCTTAAGATTCCTTCGGTGCTGCCTAACGCCGTATTATTTAGCTATAATTAAAATAAATTGCGGAGAGAGTTCAACTCCTGTAACCCTGGCAATAGAGAAAATCTTATTAACCCTGAAACGACCTGAAAATTGATTGTGCTGAGGTGCCTCCTCAGCCCTGGCACCCCCGGACACTGTCCCTGAGCCACCGCTCCTGCAACAGCTTGGGGGCAAGGGACGTTTTTTGGGTGCAGGGGGCTGCGGGGCAGGCGGGACCACAGCAGGGAAAACACATTCTCACCAGCCTGGAAAAGGAGGGTTTGGGGTTTTTTTGCAAGGACACGGTTTATTCCTACCACCGGGGGGGCCCGCGCTGCCTTTTCCCCCGTGAAGGCGGCGGGCGCGGGGGGCTTCCCGGCGGCCGCCCCCTTTCCCCGAGAGCCCGCGGCGGCTTCGCCCCGCGCCCCTCCATCCTCCACCTCTCCCCGCTCACCACCCCTGCCCCTACCCTCCCACCCCACCCCCGGGCCTCCCCGCGGGGGGCGGCGCGGCCGGTGCGCGGCGCTCCGCGGGGCGCGGCCGTGACGGGCAGCGCCGCTCCCCACTCAGCGGCCGCGGAGCCCCCGCGCCGCTCCGCCCCCCTCCAGCCTCTTTGTATCAAACATCCGGGTTTCCCCCGCTGGCTCCGCTTCGGCTTCTCCCTTTTTTTAGAAGCCATTTTGGACTCGGTTCAGGTTTTTTTTTTTTTTTTTAATTATTAAAACAAAAACAAAACAAAAAAAAAACCCACAACAAAAAAAAACACCAAAAACGACAAACCTCCTCTTCCCACCCCCCGCTTTTTTTTTTTTCCGTCCGTCCCCTCCCCCGTGCATGGGAACTCCCGACCCAGCCTCTGCTCCCGCCGCCCCCTCGCTCCGCGCCCCGCGCAGCCCGCGATGCCGCGGCGCGGCCCGTGGCCGCCAGCCCCCCCGGCTCCGCCGCCGCTCCGCGCCTCCTCCGCGGGCTCTTGCCTGCCGCTCCGCAGCCGCGCTGGACGCGGGGTCGGTAACCTTGCAAAGTTTCGCTGCCGCCGCCGCCGCCCCGCTCGCCGCCGGCGCTGGGAACGCGTGTGCGTTGCACGGGGAAGGGGGTTGGGGGTTTGGGGGGGGGGGAGGATGGGGGGGTGTAATGTTGTTGCGCGCCTTGCACACGGCTGCGCGTGCATTGCACGGGGCTGCGCGTGCATTGCGCGGGGACTTGGGGGGGGGGGGGGAGGCGCGCACGCGGGCGTGTGCGTGTGCGCTCGCCGCTGCTGCTGGGGGAGCCGGAGGGGCTGGGTTGGGAGGAGGAGGAGGAGGAGAAGAGGAGGAGGAGGAGGGGGAGTCGGTGTGTGGTGCACGCCGCGCTCCCAGCACAAAAGCCCAGGGAAAGAAACTCTTGGAGAGCTCGGAGCAAACGCCGGGGCCAGGCAGGAGCAGGTCGAACCGTCCGGGCGCTGCGGGGCTGTTCCTCCCCACTGGATACATTTTGCAACTGCGAAGGAATTAAATCCGATTTTTATTTTTTTTTTTTTCCCTCCCCAGGATTTTTTTCTTCTTTTTTCTTTTTGAGAGAGAGGGCAGAGCCTCGCTTCTCTCCCCTTCTTTCACTCTCTCGATCTTTTTATTTTTATTTTTGTTTCCCTTGGGGATAGAGGGGCACGCGAAGGAGAAAAAAAAAGTAAAGGAATATGATTGCTTCGTGGCTGACTTTCGCCTTGCTTTGTGGAACTTTCTGTGCAGGTAAGTGCATTTCTGCGTGTTTACCTCCGGCTCGGGCTTACGGTCGCTTCTCCAAATGCAGAATTGAATGGGCCGTGCAATTACTTGCAGCCACCTTCCAAAACAGAGCAGAGCAACCAGCGAGCCTGCAAACTGGGGAATAACCCTACCGCTGCCATCTGCTTAATTTCCTTCTTTTTTTCTTTTTTTTTTTTTTTCTTTTCAACCGCTTACCCCTCCACCCCCCGCTCCGTTTTCTCCCTGCTCGCAGGACGAGCCTTCCCGTGCTGCTTTTTGTTCCCCTCAGGCAGCCTGTGGGAATTAATGGCAATGTAAACACGGCGCGATATCGAGGAAACTTTACAAAAAATGGGCATTTACTTCTGGGCGGGTGCTACCGGAGTGCGTGTGTGTGTGGTGGCGGGGGAAGTGGGGGGGGGGGTGGGGGTGGGGGGGAGGGAGAAGTTGGGAGCAGCGGGTGGAGACCTGGGAGTTGCTCCGAAATGGTGCGGAGCCGCTCAGGTAGTGGCCATGTGTGCGTCCCGCTCCTGCCGGGCTGCGGTTGTGTAACCCGGGGGGGGGGGGGGGGGGTGTGGGTGGATGAAGGGGAGCCCCCCCCCCCCATTCGAATGGGACCCCATCGATCCCCCCTCAATCCCCCTGGGACTCCGCAGTCCCGTCGGGGTTTGCTTCGTAACGCGAAACGAGCCGTTCGGGACTGGCTGGCGCTGGGGGGAGCTGGGAGAAAGTTGGGGGAAAAGGGGGTGTGCGGGGCGGCGTGTGTGCCTGGGGGAACGTCCCCCGGGAGGAGGCTTTTGTGGCGGGAGGGTGTTTATTTTGTGTGTTCTTCATCCCGTTGATTTCGTGGAACCGGGCTGGCCCGCCCCAGACTTCAGCTCCAACCTGCGGGGTGCGCGTTTTGCCGAGGGACGCGGGGTGGAAGTTAACCGAAACCCCGGGCATGGCCTGGGGGGCAGGAGGGGGCACCGGGACAGTGCTCCGCGGGGCAGGGGGGTGGTCCACAGAGTGGTGCCCCCTCCTGTAGCCGTCGGGAGACGGAAGAGGTCAGACTCCCTGTGCCCCAGGACTAAAACCGCGGGCACGCTGGAAGTCTCCACGCTCCACACTTTCCCTCCTGGTTTTTATTTTTTTTTTTTCCCACTATCATTATTCCCATTCCTTGTTATTATTCCTTCATATTTCCCAGGAGAAACCGAGGCGGCAGCAATTCCCGCCCCCCCCCCCCCCATTCCCAATGCAGAGTCACCACAGCCCCTCGACCCCCCCGCAGGGGCTGAGCCTGCAGCCCCCCGCCCCGGCACTGGGCAGTGACTTGTTTCGTTACCTCCATTCCCCGGACCCGGGTGGGGGTGTATGGGTGTACGGGGGGTGTCGGGGGGGCTGTTTGTGGCCGAGGGCTTCCCGGGGGCAGGGTGTGGGAGGCAGCGATGCTGCAGCCGTGCCCTTTCCCCGCTCCGCGATGGGCAGCCGGGGAGTTCCCGTCGGCTTTGCCATCGCCGCTTCATTGTATTGCAAAGCGGGTGGGGGGGTGTTCCCCCCGCGTGTGTGTGTTTCCCACCCCCCGCCCCAGCCCCGGGGAAGGGGCTGCCCAGCGGGGCCGGGGCGCGGGGCGCGGGGCGAGCGGGCGGCGGAGCCGGCCCCGGGGCGCTCCTGCAGCCGGGCTTCCTTTGTTCCGAGTGCCCATTAAATATGCACTGCCACCGCCTGCCTTTGGCATTATAAACAGTGCCATCGCTTAATTGTTTTTTTTAAGTCACACCGAAAGTGTGAGGCGGCGGGGGGGGGGGGGGGGAAGGCAATGAAAAAGCGAGAGGGCAATAAAAATAATAATAAAAAATGAAATTAATTGGATGGCGAGCAAAGGCGGCTTGGGCTTTTTTATCCGATCGCTGGGACACTTGTACGCAGCTTTGTTTCCATGTGTTAGGAAGGGGGTTGTGCGGGCTTGTATTTACATAGCAGTGCTGAGGGAGAGCAGGTATTTTGGAAGAAGCAGGCGAGGGGGGGGTGGGGGGGTGGGGGGTATGTATGTGTGTGCGTGCGTGTGTGTGTGCCGTCAGTATCCGTGGTGTTCGGCGTTGCTATCATCACAACAGCTCTCTTGGCTGGAAAATTCTATTATGTGCATAAAGGAGATTTATGGTCAATGTATTTTCTTTCCATATATCTTGGAATCCTTTTATCTCGGGTGATTCAATAAAAGAGATGGCTTCCGGGTTGGTGGGATTTTTTTTGTTGTTGTTTTTGTTTTGGGTATGAGGTTGGGTTTTTGTTTCGTTTGATTTTATTCCTTAACCTGATCCTGTGGCTGTGTGCATGGAGTGGTAGAAATCTAAGCTGGAGGGGAGGGGGGAAAAAAAGCAATTGCTTTAAAAAAATTAACCCTGGAAGCTTCTTAAATGCATCGCATTATGAAAAGGATAATCTGCTAGGGCATACCTACGCTGACTTTTTGTCTCTCCCTTGAAAATACAATAAAGAACCCCCCCGAAATGAATATAATTCTGTTTATTTGGAAAGGTCCTCTTGGATCGTTAAATCAGGGCATTAGCAATTCTGTAAATCCCTCCCTCTCTTTTGAAGCCTTTTTTTGCCTTTCTTGTGATATTTGCGATATTTATCAACGGGATCTTTATTGTCCAGTTTTTCCTAAAGCTGTTTAGTCAAAAAAAAAAAAAAACCCAAACCAAAAAACAACCTCAAATACCCAAAGTTGCAATGTGTTGCTGGGATTCATAGCGCTGGGCTTTGCTTGGAGTGTGTCTTTTGTGTGGTACATGGTAGGACTGTGCGAAAGTGGTGGGCTTTTCGAAAATCGCTTGACCTCCATTGTTGATGCTTCTCATCGCTACCTTGGCTGGCTGTAACAAAGCAGGCACGGGCTGCTATTCTTTTTTTAAAAAAATATTTCTGTTATGCTTAATTTTTGGAATACTGAGGATTCATTGAGGAAAACATTATGTTCATTTCTAGCCCTTTGTTTGCAAATTCTCTGCAGCCCAAATGTTCAGAAATCATGTTTTAATCTATGAGCTTTAGAAAATACAGAAGGTGTAAAAGGATTTGTCTTGCAGAACGCATTGCTAGCACGTTTTCCTGAGCCATTACATTACTTTTATTTTGGTGCAAGTTTAAGTAATGTCATGCAGCAATGAACTGTGCTGCAAATGGATCTGGTTTCCTCTTTTCACTGTCTTGTATTTATCCTCTTGTGCTTGAGAAAGGGAATAAAACTGGCTTCATTAGCTTGCTAATTAAACACAATGAAGTGCGTGGCCCAAGGTTAATGGCAATGGCCTTTAAAAACACAAAACTCTTGAACAGGTGTTTGGGATAGATATATGTATATATTTTTAATCTATCGTCAAATCTAGATAATTATACCACTGAGATAACCATTGTCACAGTTCTGTGGATAAGAAAATGCTGTGTTAGAGATGCGAGTGCACCGTGTATTATTTTTAGTGGCATTATTTATAAACACCTCTCCAGGTCCTGCACAGCCTGGGGTTTAACTCCCCCTCTTTTCCCCCCCCACCCCCTCCATTTCAAAACACCTTCTGTACCTCCCCTTTGATGTAGATTTTTGTGGATCGGGCAGGGTAAATTAAAAATTCAGTATCCCTGGACTGGAGTGAGAGTCTAACCTGAGCCTGGGTAGTTAACTGAAGTATTTACACCCTGAAATTTCTACCATTTCTGGTGTCTTTGAGCAGCCCATCCAGGCTGTAACGCTCCTGCTCGCTTGATGAGATAGTAAGAAACAGCTAATTAAAGCAGAGGTCTCTTACTCCCCGCGTTCGAGCTGTCACCAGCCTCCTGTCCACTCTGGTCTCCGTCAGCTAAAACACGCTTGTCAGGTTTTTTGTGCTTTACATGACGCAACAGTTGTAGACCTCCCCTGCTGCCACTGAATAGATGGGAGAGAAGAAAGAAACAGGCCAGCCTCACTTTTTTCCTTCCCTTTTTAATTTTTTTTTTGGTTGTTTTTGTTCTCTTCTCTCCTTCCCCCCCCACCCCTCCTTCCCCATCACGCACTTACTCCTTGCCTTGCAGATCAGCCCAGAGGGGTTTCCTGGCTTCACCAGTTCTGGGGAGCAGGACACAGGTTGAGCTGGAAGAGGAATAGCGTTTGGAGCGTTGATAACGGGATTGTCGTTAGGACCAGCCCAGGAATCCTGCTGCTGTGATTTGCATCGTGCCTGTCCATGGTCTGGGTTCCTCTGCAGAAGCGTTGCAGGTGTACAATGAACCAAGGGATGTTTATCTTAATTTATCAAAAGTGAAGGAGGTGGGTGGAAGAGATGGTTTGAGGCCAGGCACCCAGCAAAGATGTAGTTGTGTGCTCTGTCCACATGGTGTCTGTTCCTAGAAAGCCAGGTCAACTTTAAAATAAAATAAATAGAAATCAAAGTTACTCCACTTTTTGGACTTGTAGCAGAAGGTGTTTTGGCTGTCGTATTTCAGGACTTACTTCTAGATACATTTCTAAAATTGAGTGTTAATGGTAGTTGGCCATGTGGAGCTGCACTAGAATAGTCAGAATTAAACGGAATTTTAGTAGCACTGCATCTTTGAAACCCCATAAAACATAGCACCTTTCTACCAAACGCACCCAGGACAGTTATTTCCAGCTTAACTTAGTAGCTGTAGTCTAAAAGTTGCGGAAGCGACTGATAACCCCCCTGCTTCTGGCTGTGCGTGGCCGAGGCAAGGTCATTTACTGGATGCCCCTTCTCCAGGGAGTACCGTACCCAGCACCAGGGGCTTATGGTGCTTCCCATCCCTCACCTGGAAATCCATGTATCCAACCTCGTCAGCTGCTGCTGAAGAAGCATGGTGTAGTTTGGGAAGGGTGAAGGCAGAGAGAGAGAACTCGATTGAAACAAACCCAAGTGAAAGCCTCGATGGGGTCTTACCCTTATGGGCAGCTTTGACAACCAAAGGACTACTACTTACGCACTGAGAAGGTCTTGCAGAGGCAACTCTTAGAAGTCAGGGTTGGTCAGTACCTGCTTCAGAGTTGGCTTTCTCGTGCTGTTGGGCTGAAGGAGTGGTGTCAAAAAGACGGCAGCATTTTCCAGGTTCTCTGGTCAGCTGCGGGCAGCGCGGTGCCATGCCTTGGCGCTCCCGTGGTACCCGGGATCCGGCGTTCTCCTTCTTGCTGTAACAAAACATTGTGGGAAGTTGGGAAATGGGAACCGCAGAGCGTAATCTCTGCTTTAAAGAGGTGTTGTCTTTCCCTTTTATCCCTCCTTGGCCTTTGATTTTAAGACTAGCAGGGGGGTGTGATTTTTCTTGCCTGACCAATCCTGCTGCCTGGATCTGAATTATTCAGTGTAGCACTTGGCATTCTGCACCCTGTTCCCACTTAAGCTCTTTTTCGCCTGTTCCTTCATGTGGAGATTTTCACATCAGTGAAATTGGATGTGTTCAGGAGAGGTGTTTGTGGCTGCAGCCTTCACCAGGATAAGCTCTCCTCTCCTTTCCCCTCCATTAACCGTTGAGGAGCAACTAATGTCTGATCTCTTCTCTTCATTATTGCTTCATTCTGAAATAATTTTGTATCCCTTTAGTCATTTGTTTCTTTAAGGTATATTAAAAAAATATACATTGCTCCTCCCCTGCCCCTAAATCTTCCTCATAAGTTTTCTTGGAGCCACTGAAGTCAGAGGGGCAGAGAAGTAAATTAAAGATGAAACACTCTGCCAGCGTTCTGCAGACCCAGCACATTTTATGCTTCGATTTGAATATAACCATTGGTCTTTTTCACCGATTTCATGTTCTTTTCTCTCTATCATCTTCATCCTTTACAACGGCAAAGCTTCAATTCAAACTAAAAGTTAAGAGCAGCGATTGTCAGTGTACACTGTAAAATAATAACGTGCTTCCCTCCAGCACACAAGTGCCTCTTATTTTGCCAGTATTCGAGTCTTGTTGCTCTGATGATGTTATTGCATGTGGCATTGGTCCATCACACTACTTAAGAAAAAGATACTTTAGTGATGTCTAGGTGCCTTGAAAAATACGGCTTCTCTTTCGCAAAGTGCTGTTTGTCTAGAGAGAAGGTCCCTGCTCCAAAAAACACCGAGTGGAGGGGCCAAGCACAAGAAAATGTTACCATCTGCAAGTGCTCCCTAAATGGCTCACCCGAGGTCACCCCAAAGATTTTGTACCTATATTAAAAAAATAAGCTGCATGAGCAAGTGTTTCTGTTATCGGGTAGAATCAGGCTTTAACCTGGTAGTGTGCTCTGGCTATCTTACGTGATTTTTGTATTTTTTTTCTTTTCTTTTGGTGACTTTGTTGGAGGTGGTTGGTGCGGTTTTGCTCTTAGAGAAGATCCATTCCTCTTAGGTTGGGTTACCCGCAAGTGGAGACCGGCTCGTGCGTACGGGTTAATTTAAATAAAAAAGTAAATAAATTTACTTACAGGTTAAATTTAAATATACAAGTAACACAGCAGAAGGAGTGAGCCTGTCTGTGCTCGGCTGGAGGAAGATGCGAATTACCCGTTTCTCATTAATAATTCTGCCATTTCCAGCTTGGTGTGTCATTTCATGGCAGATTCGGTTTCGGATCTTAGGGGAGCTCTGCGGGCAGGAGGTAGCTCAGAGGAGGGTGCAGGGCTGGGTGTGGGCAGGGCTGCCTGAGGGCACTGGGCAGGAGGCAACCGGGACCTGAAGGCACCATTTTTTGGCTCAGTGATGGGTTTGGGAAGAAGGAGTGTATTAAGGAGCTGAAATGAGCCAGTTAAAATGTTTGCACAGAAGCTGTTAGAAGTGAAACTTGTATCTGTGGATGTTTGCATCCTGTTTCTATAGCACATAATTTATGGGATGTAACAAAAGTTTACGAGGTATTCTCACCTCTTCTGTGGCGGGAGTCACTTTTCGGAGGTCTTGGGAATCAGTGGCAGGGTGAGAGTGGTGCTCCTCATCGTCTGGGGTCCACGACCAGTCCTCTGACCACCCTGTTATCCTTTTCTGTCCACCTGGAATTAAATTTGCTGAGAAAAATGGAATGTTTTGTTAATTTTAAGAAACCCAAGGTATCATTTTGTTTTCTTTCTCCTGTCTCAGACTCATGCTAATAGATCCATATATCCATAAACCTCTTTTAAATAAAGAGGATAAAGCACGGTCACGAGAAGATGCAGCGCTTTACAATCTGAGCTACATTAATTTTCCATCTAAGTAGATACTCGTGCAAATTAAGACATGGATTTTGAATTTGACTCTTCATGTCTAATATCTACCCTTGTGTGACTATGGAAGAAGAAAAAGGGGCTCACGGGAGCAGAGGGAGTGCGTTCGTCCTCCTCCTGCAGTAAAGCTGGAAATGGAATGTATTGCTGTCGGTTTTACAGGGAAATAAACATAAAACTGGGAGAGATGAGTGTGTCTCTGGCACTTTCCAGACCGATCCAAAATCCCAGGCATGTGCTGAATGACCCCCCCAACCACAGCAGCAAAGGTTGTCGTTTAAAGTCTAAGGTAGCTGACACTGCCCCGTAGTGTGTTGGGTGCTGTGACTGTCTCTACCTTTTTTTTGTTTAAAGCTTTTCCCATTAGAGGACTTGTTTTCTAAATGGTAGCAAAAGTTTAAATTTCCTCTGTGGTATCTGTAGTGCTAATGTAATGCTTCTTCCTAATTTATTGCTCCAAGGTGTGAGATTATAAGCCTTTGAGTGGATGAAAGGGATAAAGTTGGCTCCATTTGTGCCTGATCTATCAAATGGTCAATCTAGGCGGCTGACCCTTCTTTCCCCCAATGTTACCTATTTAAAATGCTTTGTGTAACATTTGCAACTTTTAAAATTTGACTTTTAAGAATATTTTGCTTATACATAATTTACCTGTGCAGACAGTTGTGAATTCCTGGGGAGGAAGGAATGCAACCGTGGGTCTGAAGTGAAGAAATGTTCTATCAAGCTCTGTCTCCTTTTCGTGACTTTTTAAAAGCGTTTCATAAAATGAGAATGTTTCAGGACTTTTAAGGCCTTTTAGTGCTGTTCCCATGTTTTGCAGTCTCTGGCTTACTTCTGTAGATGGGTGGCTGTTGCTGCTGTTTGGCTGAGCTTTCTGCAAACTCCCCTCTCCAGTTACTATTTGCCATTGATACTTTCTTTTTCTGGGAAAGGAAGGCATTTAAGCTTTGCAGTTGATGCACAGGCCTTTCCCTGAGGCAGCAAGCTCAGCTTTACACTATTAAAGTCATAGGGAGACTGTAGTACTGGTCTTGGAAGAACCTGTGAGCTCTGTAGGTGCTCAAGCACGAGGAAGTATTTGCTTCGCTTCAGACCCGTGTGCTGCTGCGCGGATTTGCAGAATCCCTGTACTCAGCAGTGAAAACTATGGTTGACTTGAGATGTGGCTGCTCAGCAAAGCACAGAGTTGTGGTTACCTCGGTGGTAGCCTTGTCCTGGAAAGTTCACTCCTGGGATGACTGATATATGGCAACCCAACCTGTGCGGCTCACTTGTTTCTCCGAGTCTTTATTTTTCTTTCCCAGGTATGACAACTTAAACACGGTGGCATTTGGATTGCCACTTTGGTTCCTGAGAGTAATTAATGGGTTAAGAATGCAAATTCCCCGTATATGTGCAGGCTGAGAAATTCAGTTGTCCTTGAGTTCTCGTGGTGGGAGTATCCAGTTTCAGCTCGGTGGCTATGGGGCAGCTCTCGGGTGCACAAAAGTTTGAACTCGGAATCCCTGGCTTTCACATGCACCCGCAAATTATCAGGCACTTTTATTTTTATAGGAAAGTCTCTGCTAAAACACATTCTTAAGCCTGGGGCAAAGCATTTTCTCAGATACCTACTGCATTTGCGCTGGATGACGCTCACCTGCTTGGCTCTTAACAATCTGACCCTGGTGCTGACGTACCTGAAGCAGTTCCCTGTTGTGAAATTCCTGTTTAAGGAAGGTGCCTGGGTGCACGTGAAATAAAGCTTAGCACAACCCAAAGGAGAAGAGGAGGACGGTGCTTTTGATGCTTGGTGCTGACTTACTGGGATGTGGGCTCTGGGTGCCGGCAGGCGTGGGGTGGAGTTGTGAGTGTCCGACTCTGGTGATAACCGGAGCAGGAGCATCTCCGGCTGTAACGCTGCATGTGGACCCTTGGGTGGGGATGCTCTCATGCGGTGTGCCTTGCCGTGGAGCTGCCTCATCCGTGCTCCCTTGGCTTCCTTCAAAATATTCCAAAAACACATGCTTTTTTCTTTTTTTTTCCCTTTAAAAAAAAAAGCCTAATGGAGATGAACGTTTTTATCTGATCACTGTTGTTTTACTGCCTCGCTGTTACAACAGACCTTAGTCCCTTCCTCAGGCTCCGGGAGCATCTTTTTAAGGTGAAAGGGTAAAGCAGGGGCCTGCAGAAAGGGCAGGCTCGGCACGCCTAGTTATAGCAAGAAATTACCATGTAGATTTTAATCACCTTTTAGTGTCTTGGAAGCAACGTGGTGGCCCTTGGTTCTTCATTTCCAGGCATCTTCGCGCAGCCGATAAAGCAAAGCGAAGCCCGATGGGTGTTTCTGATGAGCATGCTTGCTGTCGCCAGGCAGTTCCCCTCGTGGGTGCAGCTTGGAGGCACAAAGTTCCTTCAGCCTGAATTTTGAAGGTGATGGATGCAAAAAAAAAAAAAAAGGAAGAAAAAACAACCCCCGACCCACTGAACATCCCGTCCCTGCAAGTGCATGTCCCCGTGGCTGTCGCCTGGCTGAAGCCCTGGCACCGTGCCGGTTTGCATCGGTGGGGAGTTTGGCCCCTTGCATCCGTTCCCTAAGGGAATATTTTAACATTTATATTGTACCTGAGATAACTGGGGAAGTCTTTAACAGATAATTTTTATGGCTATAGATAATTTTCTGTAGATAGCTTCTGTCTAATGGGACAGAGTTAGTGCTGCTAAAAGCAAACATGAGAAACCCTTCTCTTTTTTTTTTTTAATTGGTAATAGAATTTCCTTTCCTGTACAGATTGGCTATTTATTATGTAAATAACAGCTAAAAGAAGCCCTTCCAAGGTAACTGTGAGCCCCAAAGGTAAATGAGATCACTCCTACCCTGCTAGATAAGCGAGATGCAAGTGTATCTGGCTGGGTTAACTGTGTCTGTAGGCTCCTTCTCGATGAATTGCTGATGAAAGAAGAAACCCCGAGCGAGGGACACGCCGTTCTTGCAGCCTGTGCTCGAGAATCGCCCCGGTGATGTCCCCGACGCTTTTCGTGCATGGAAATGATTTCGAACCAGCTAACGTGAAACTTTTGAGTGCTGTACGACAAGATGAAGTCAGCTAAAAATAGGTCGGAATATGAAAGCCAGGCGAAAATTCGGAGAGGGGGGAGCTGGGGGTCGTTTTACAGGCATTGTTGATAGAGTTTCAGGGTCCCGAGCAGGGAAGATGAATGTCTTTCTGTTATAGTAACAGCTGCTCTCTGTCCATCGGGATCTAGTGTTTGCCCATCCAACTCATAATAATTAAACAAAAGAGTTATTTCATAGCAGCCTTGGTGGAGGATTAATGTTGGAATTTTATCTTTCTCCATTTAGACTTTTCTTCCTCTATTAAAGAAAAATACAAAGTTAACCTCTCACCTGGACTGGGTCTCGCCTCTTGTCAGATCCAGCTAATTACTTCTGGGAGGAAGCTAGCTGTTAACTGGGCATTCAGAGTTGTTTTTTTAAAAAGAAAAATAAATCTCTAAGTTTCACTAATGCACTTGTCCTCCAAGAGCTTTTCAGGGTTTTTATGTCCTGAACTCCTGAGTGGTTGGATGACTGTGGAGTTGTTAGTAGCTCCCTAATATGGCCATGTAGTGAGACATGCAGGTTTCTTTGCTTCTTTTCTCTTGTTTTTTAGGGATTTCTCCCCGCCCCCCTCCCCCCCCCCCCCCCCCCCCCCGCCCATTTTGAGAGCTAACAACTAGTGTTGAACAAGCAAACAGCCCCAAGAGAGTCCCAGATGCAAAGAGTAGCAAGAGGACCTACAGGAAAGCTGGAGAGGGACTTTTGACAAGGGCATGTAGTGATAGGACAAGGGGCAATGGATTTAACTTGAAAGAGGGGAGATTTAGATTAGATCTGAGGAAGAAATTATTCGCTCTGAGGGTGGTGAGGCACAGGAACAGGTTGCCCAGAGAAGTTGTGGCTGCCCGCTCCATCCCTGGAAGTGTTCAAAGCTGGGTTGGATGAGGCTTTGAGCAACCTGGTCTAGTGGAAGGTGTCCCTGGCCATAGCGGGGGGGGTTGGAACTGGATGACCTTGAAGGTCCCTTCCAACCCAAACCATTCTATGATTTTTGGGAATGGATCTACGCTGTGGGTCTTTATTCCGATGTAGTTAACTCTTCACAGCCTCCTGGTATGGCTCAGTCTTAGAGGAGTCGCAGAGGTCCAGAGCAAGGCAAAGCTTAGTTACTCGATACCTTCTCATGTATTCAGCCACAGCTTTTAAGACCATTTGGGGTTACATCTGTACTCCAGAATAAAACAGTCCCTGGCCAAGTGGTACAGCACGGCATCACCAGTACCATGTGCTTCAGTTCTTCTCCCACCTGAGCAGGATGGCCGTGTTCGAGCCCTGTCCCATCCCCTGGGCATGGCCGGGAGAGGTACAGGCCAGAGCCATGTCACTCGTTCCTCCTCTTTGCAAATCTCCCCTACCATTTTCTGTCATCCTCTTCTGTCCCTGCAGAGGATTTTCAAAAGATTACACCTAGAAATAGCTGGTTTATAACTTTTTTTCATCGCAGTGGCACAACTTTTTAAAAAATGTGCTGAAGCTACCATTCCTTTAAGATCACAGGCTTGAATTTATCCAGTTCTGAAGCACCACGAGAAGCTACCTGGAGTCCAGGGCTCCCATCACAAGGTCCTCCCAGGTTTTAATGGGATACATGCCTCCGTGTAGCTGCTTTTTGAACCCTGTCTGTTAATTTGATACCGTTTACTCTTCTCCGAAGTAGAATAGGCCCAGTTGGATGGTAAGGTTAAAACCTGAGCTGCGCTATGTTTATATTAATAATTTCCACTGGTGAAATATGGATCTGAGACTTTCCTCATTCATTTAAACCTCATAGTTAATAGGCAATAGTGGAAATGTACCATGTACATGATTATTGCAATGACCTGATTTCACATGCATTTCTGATCTAACATCTGTTTTTTAAAAAAAAATAAAATTATATATAAAATTGATTTTGAGAGCCCTGGGAAGGAGAAGGAAACCATTTATTTCAACCCCCAAATTCCTTTGAGCTGTAGAAACATTGTCAAAGTAATTGTAGCCTTTTCAATTTTTTTCTGTGTAGATTTCTTTCTGTGTAGTCTCGGAAAAACTGTGCTCTGTTGATGGATGTCACTGTTTTTTTTACTTGTGACAAATATCTCCCAAGGTATTGTTTGAGTGATGTAAAATTGGTTCATGTGTAAAATTCTAGCTTTTCATGAATACTTTATCATGGATATCTGTATGGCAGCTTCTTCTGGATTAAGGTGTTATACCTTTAGTGGTTTGCTGCGGGATATCATCTTAATCATTTTTGCTGTAATTTAATCATCTTAATTAAAACTGCATTGAATTGTGGAAAGTAATTTGGGTCTGGAGAGCAGTGGGTTTTGTATTTGGGTTTTTTTTGTCTTTTTTTTTTTTTTTTGTCTTGTTAGAAGATAGTAATGGTCTTGGCAAGATTCTGCTAAAAATTAGCACAGTATACAAAAACTCATGTTGCCAAGTTAGTACAGTATTTCTTCAGCTAATTGTGGCCTTGAAGGGTATAATATAAAAGGTCATCTTTGTTAGTGAACTGCAGGCTTCTCCTGTGAGACAGAAATCCATGTCCTTATCAAGGATGAAATCTTGGCTCCTTGGTTACACAATTGAGCTTTGCTATAATTTGGACATCATTAGGCTCTTTATTAGAGCAGTGGACCACTCTAATCAATCTTGGTGCTTTGCTTTCTTAAATGTACTTCTGTATGCAAATTTGTGTTACGGCTTCCCTTTCTTTTCCTGCTCCACACACCCTGTGAAGGGGAAGGATCTGAAGATGAGGTAGAATGAAAAGTTGCTGATTTCTCCTTTTTTGGGGTGTTCTTCACCCAGAAAGTTCAGGTTTGCGACAGTGGTTTTGAGAGCGGGAATGTTTGACGTCCTCTTCTCATCTTCTTGTGTTGAGAAAGACCAGGAGGAAACTAATCTGGAAAGTGCAGCAATTTGTTTTGGTTTGTGCTGTTAAACTTAAAAATACGCAAAACTTCATGAAACCAAAATTTAATCTAAAAAGTGGTTGGCGTTACTGTTCTCTTTCTTTAAACCCAAACAAAAGGGTTTAAATTTTTTTTTTTTTGGGGGAAAAAAAAAAGCCAAACAAACCCCAAACTGTTTTCTGTTTCTGTGGGACATGGTCATGGGGCAGAATTGTGGGGGAATGAAAGGTGCTTTTGGGGTGCTTTTGCCCCATTTTTGTGTTCTGGGTTTTGTTTGTGTTGGGACGTTGACACTCTCAGGAATGTATTTTTGTGGCTCTGACTTGTGCATTCTAAAACTCAGCCAGTGCTTTACCATCTCTTTTTTTGATTGCTGTTTCTTTAACCAGCAGATATTTTTCTAGTTGGATAGATAAACGAATCTTCCCTGCTTACTGGACAGTTAAATCTGATTTTGCACAGCTGTAAGAGCTAGACCCATGTTTTGGCAGAGCTTCATTAGCAAGGTTTTGGAGACTCTAAATTTTGGTGCCTTCCATCACCTATATTTCAGTGCATAATGTGCTGGAATTGCCTGTATCCTCGAGATCCTCACCGGCATTACAAATGCTTGTAGAGGCAGTAACAGCAGTATCAGATCGTCTTGGTAAAGGACTGTCTTGTGCAATGTATCTGCCAACTTCACTTTCATACATTTTGAAGATGATAATCTGAGAGTACCACCCCAGTGGGATGTGGAAGTGCTGTTATTCGCACGCACAGATGAGGACCAGAGCAGAGAGATGTGCTCTACCGGAGCGATGCTTGGACCCTTGGTGGTGTTTGGACAAGTTGAAGTCTGATTGCTGATCCCTGAAGACAGGGGTTTGTGCGTGGACCTGTAGCTCATCTCAATGTTCCCATCCCGTCTTAGTCTAGGGAAAGCGTTGGGAGGTAGATACCTACAGTTGTTATTATTTTAATGATTTGCCATATAGATGACTTCACCTCAAGCACAGATGCTGGGACAAACATCTGGTTTTGCAGTCGACTGACGTAGGCACTGTGGCTCTGCTCGGAGTAATATGTTATGCCCTTAAAAATAATTAAAAACTGGAAAAGAGATTGTGCTGTGCTTGTGGATGAAGAAAGCTCTGCCCAGGGACTTTTGGCATCCAGCAACTTCTTTTCAGGAATCCAGCTTTTCCTTGAATCTGCTTACCGAGGGCTCCCGACCTCATGGTGGTACCACCGTTAGCGGCTCCTTGTTGCATGGATGCACACTGAAGTGCTTGGTGGCATCTGAAATGGGTTGCGTACCACCTCATTTACAACCCCCTGGTTGGTACTTGCCCAGTTGCCGTCTAACAGATACATGTGCTCTCCAGTTTTCTCTCTTTGGGCAATTACGAGAACCGAACGTTTCTGCTCTGAAGGGGCAAGCTTTCCTGGGCTGCAAGTTTTTAATGAAAACTTAAGGTTATGAATGTGCCATCATCTCATTACTATTCCTTACCACTTGGTGTCCTGTTGGTCTAAGCTCATTTAACTGACTCCAGCCAAAACTGAGTGCTGCTTTCAGTATTTATAAACTGTTAAAACAAACCAAGCCTCCAGTTGCAGGAATGGCAGCGGGGCTGAAGACAAGGAGTTGTCTTTAAGCAATATTGTCTATTATGCGTTGGGTATAAATCAACCTCTGACTTGTGGGTGTTGGGAGGAAAATTTCCTTGGGGACTTGTAATCCAGAATCAGCCTCCTATAAATCTGCTTGGATCTTCTCCTGAAGCATGTGGCGGTACTGGAGAGCTGATTGTGGATGTAGAGCATGGACCTGGGAGCATGAAATACTACTACTCCTTCTCTTCCATCACCACGCTGGACATACGGGTCCGAGGAGCAGATTATTTTCAGTATGTTAGAAGTGATGAGTTCATTGTGCTGTCCTTCCCTCACTCCCAGTAAAACCTGCAGATTTGGCTTTAGATACTGGGAATTGAAAGCAAACAACAACAAACATAACTGGGTTAGTTTTATTTGCTTTGTGAGTGTGAGAATGCACGTTGGTTGCGTCTTTGTGCTTTTTATATTTCTTTTCCCGTTCCTTGAGGGCTGGAAAATATTCCTCTTTAAATGGAAGATGATGTTTTTGCATCTTCTAAATGTCTCTGAGAGATAAGTTTGTAGCAGACAAAAACCCAGCTCTTCACTGGGCAGCGAGAAATCCTGGAAGAATAGGGCAGGAACCGATGCAGCCATATCTGCAGGGACAGGTTGGCTCTTGCCAGCTCAACATGACCCATGCGAAGTTTGTCATTGCTTCAAACAAAGGGTTTTTTTTGTCTTTTTATGATGCTACCCAGTTACTAGCAGCTCTCTTAGTGCTGCAGGTTTAGGTACTGCTCGAAGGATGGGTTATGTGAGCAGCTGTGGTCCTTTGGGGGCTTTCCATGAAAAGCAGAATATGGTTGATGTCCCTGAGCGATTTGTAGTTGATGAAATTTTCCCCAGAAAGGTAAACCAGCTCTAAAATGTCATCTCTTCTCTGTGCTAGATCACCACCAGTGATTAGGGCAGCTTTATTCTCTTCAGTTGTCTGGCAGGTTCTTTGACTTCCAGATCCTGGAGGTTGCAGCGTCAGGTCCCTCCTACAAGACATAGGACTTGTTTGTACCTCGTGCTGGTCACCTCCTCTTTGTCCCTTCATCCATCCTGGTTTGCACGCTGCTCAGATGTGTTTACAGGAGGTTTCTCCTAATGGGAAATATGGCCAGTAGCAAGTGATACATGGGCTTGGTTTATGTTTTTTTATGAACCTTTTTCTTTCATCACTTCTCACGCAACTTGTCTGCTTCTTACCTTTTTTTTTCTTTTTCCTTTTTTTGGTTGTGCTCTCTCCACCTTTCTCTCTCTTTAGAAGAAATTGTCTGTTCTGACTTCAGTAAATGTTTTCTCGCTTGTCAGAACAAAAGCAGCTGAGCCTGGTGGGTTTTTTGTCCGTGTGTGTTTGTGTGCAGGGAATGTGTCAGGGTGTTTTTACGGACATTGCTGCTGAGGTTGTCAGCAGTGGCTGGGTCAGGAAAGCCAGGCTCCTTTATAGATTACATATCTTTACAGATTTTTATCTCCAGTTTGCAGGGATGGGTAGCCTGAAGTCAATCTTGAGAGGTAGAGGGGAAGGCTGTAACCACTGCTCATGCAGTGCCTTTGCCAACTGACCCATCCTCCTGCCTGCTAGGAGAGGGGTGATGGGTGCTGTGGACAGGAACCCTCTCGTAGCATCCCTGTCACCAGATGGGTCATGCTGCAGTGATGGTCATATTGATCCTTCTGCTTTTGCAATGGACTCTACTCCTTTCCCTTCCCCACGTATGTGTTGCTCCTCACAGCTGGCGGAGCCTAACTGGAAATCGAGAAACCCATCGCTATCCTTTGGCCATCGAGGGGACGGTCCTCCCTGACTTGCTTTTTGTAGTCCTAGTGACAAATGATTTGCAATTAGTCAAGAGTCCTTAAAACCATGCCCGATAAAGACTTTTTATTTATCTTTCTCTCAAGTGGCTGTTTGAGGGTAGATACTTGTAGTTCTTCATGCATATTTCTTCTCCTGCTCCGTATGTTCAAAAGGCCCTGGAGAGGAGCCGAATCAAACCCTCTAGGCTGGAGCATACCCCACCCCGGGGTGACCTCCCGTTCCCATCATGACCACGCTTGTCACATTTATTTTAGCAAAGCCTGGGCAGTGTCTGCTGTGATGTGATGCATTTCAGCTGCGATTTGGAGATGTTACAGGGTCCTCTTGCGTGTACGGGCATTGACACTCATCCCGCCCCCTCTTCCTCTATGGTAACTGGGACACGGTTATCTAGAGCAGTTCTGTTGTTAGGTGGAGGATGAGCTGTCAGGAGTTAAATCCAAACAGGCAGCAGGTAACTGAACTGAATTAAACTGGTAAGGCCCTACTAAACCCCTTCTCCCTCCCATCACATCTTTGGAAATGCTGTTTATCTGGACTGTAAATTATATTATTGTTGTTGAAGGAAGAAACTTTTTACAGTGAGGATGATGAAGCACTGGAACAGGTTGCCCAGAGAAGTTGTGGATGCTCCATCCCTTGAAATGTTCAAGGCCAGGTTGGATGAGGCTTTGAGCTACCTGGTCTAGTGGAAGGTGTCCCTGCCCGTGACAGGGGGGTTGGAACTAGGTGATCTTTAAGGTCTCTTCCAGCCCACACCATTCCATGATTCTCTGTTGCTTCAAAGAAGTGGCAAGAATGAGTTAATAGGAGCTCCTGAGAGAGGTCTCCTAAGAAAGTCTCCTCTTAGTAAAATGTTAAGGCATTGTTTTTCCTCTCTTCCCTAATTTTCCCAAATTAGAAGTATTCATTCTGTCTTTTCCACTTGAACTTTCATGATATGTCTGCAAAGAAAAAAAATCCCTATAAATGTCTTAAGTGTTATCTTTTCTTGCAGGCTTTATTGTAAAAATATTTATTGAGACCTTACTAGCTTGAAGTGTTGTGGTCAGCATCATGAAAACAATGTTTTCGTTTGTTTGGTTTTTTTAATGGTACTTAAAAAAAAACCAAACAACACACCACCGGAGAAAACCCTTAAAGCCTGGAAATACTTGTTTCTCTGGCTTTTTGATTTTTCTTTACCAGATACAAGTCTGAAAAGGAGCAGTTCATTTCTGTTGTCAAAACTGAGCTAGTGGTGGAAAACAGACGGTAAAATTGTCCTGGTTTCAGCCTAAACCACGACAAAAATAATGCTACAATTTAGTAGTATACAAAGGTTCTTTAAAATAAGTAAGGTGTAAAACTTTTTTTTTATCTGTGTATGGTTTTTGATTGGTGGTTTTTTTGAGGTGTGTGCTTTTTTTGTTTGTGTGTGGTTTTTTTTGTTGTTGTTTATTTTAATTATTCTGCTTTTGGAGCTGTGGAGGGCCCAGTTCCTGGGGAAGAGAAGGAAGGGGAACATCAACCATTAACACAATTTGGAGAGGAAGGAGTGGGGTAGTTGGACAATCTGCAGGAAAGGGAGACAAGGTGCTGTTGATGCTTTCCTTCACCGCTTCCCATGCCGCTTTGGTTCCGCACCTCTCCTGCCTCCTGGTATTGGTATTGTGTGACTTGATGCTTTTGATATCGGCATCTCCTACACGTCTCTTTGTCCCTTTGCTAAATCCCTTCTGTTGAAAGCACACTGGCTTTTGTCCCTCTGGGCTGGACAAGTGACACTTGGGCGTACGGCAGTGCAGGAAGATGGTGGCATGCGTGGGGATGTGAGCTTGGACAGTCATTATTGCGGGTTCCCTGGGAGGCGAATTAATAATTATAAAATAACGGGGTGATGTTCCTGAGCTTTCTCAGCACTGGTGTCCCCTTGAATTTCTCATGGAGATGTTCATGTTTGTTGTCAACTGCGTAGTTGAAAACACAAACCAGCAGCGGACACTTTTGGAACCTGGAGCACTGCGTGGAAATCCCCAGTGGCAGGCAGATACAGGGGAAAAAAAGACAAAAAAAAACCCTTTATTTAAAAACAAAAAAAATGTGCAATGACAAACTTCACACACCATCACGTCCAGCTGACAAGAGCAAACCTGTCCCTGCAGATATGGTGGCACCAGTTCCTTGGAAGGTATTTAAGAGTCTCAGGCTGGTTATCTTTTTATGAGATGTAGCTACTTAAGTTTTTCTTACTATTTTTCTTAGTATTTCCATCTCTGTAAAGACACAGGACTCGCTCCTGTCAGGAGCTGTACTGGCGCACAGGCAGGGCTGGAAGCTGGGGCTGATGCTGACCATAACTGAGGTCAGATTTTAGTGCAAGAGATGGACTTTCTGGAAGTGACCAACGAACTAGTTCCCCTCATTTGTCAGTGAAAGTGCAAACTTTGGAAATCCTGCGCCCATGCCAGCCAAGAAAAGACAAAAACCAGTCAGGGAGAGTTTCTGTAACGGGGATATTGCTCCAGAAACCAGCAGCAGTTTGTTGTTTCCTGCTTGCCAGAACACACTGCAGCCACTCGTCCTCGAGCGGTTGCGGTGGCTGACACAAACCCTGTTTTTCAAGTGAGAAATCATCTTTTCTGCAAAACACAGAGGTCACCATGGGTGTGTGCAAACCTGTCTGTGAAGGGAATAACGTAACCTCTATCTTTTCAGGCTTCACCTCGGTTGATCTGTACCACATGTCCTTCAGGGTAAGCTGGGTAAGTGGCTAGCAGTCAAGGCAGGGAAAGAGAAATCCCATCTGAGGCTGACCTGATGCCATCTGACGTTTTGCTTATTTGAAAAGAGGAGGTTGGGTATGGAAACGGCGGGGCTTGTTCTGAGATGCTGCAGTCCTTTACGATGTATTAATCTTACAGCCTTATAAAACATGAGTTTTTACTCTGTGAAAAGACTTTTTCTTCCGTGGGTGACCAAAGTCTGCATGGATCCCTGATGTGTTTGTGTGCCTCACTTGAAGCATGTTGAGAAGCTGTTTTATACCTGGTTAAACATGTGCATTAATTCTGTAAAATTAAAGCCTCCTTAATTATCCCTCGACTAGGTTTTACGGATGATGTGGTGCACATTCCCTAGACTTGTAAGTGGGGCTGATATATTCTTGCTCTTCCTTTAGCCCTCCTTCTTGGAGAAGCTGAAAGTTTGCAGCATGCTTTGAAGATGGAGTTACTGCTGCAGCCTGTCCGCTCGCCGGCAGGTGCGATCCCCTCCCTTAGGGAGCATTCAGCTAGAGGTTACGGAACATAAAGCACCTCTCTGTACTGGAATGTTTTTGTTTTAAATGGGGTCTAGAATTTATAAGCATAGGTAGGAAATCCAAACTGCTGCTCTTCTTGCTTTTTGTTTTTTTTTGTGAAATGCCATTAGCTTTGAAGGCATCTTGATACTTTCTTTTGACCTATGCCAAGGTGATGATTGCATAGAATCAGAATAGTTTGGGTTGAAAGGGACTTTAAAGGTCAGAGACATCTCCCACTAAATCTGGTTGCTCAAAGCTTCATCCAGCCTTGGCCTTGAACACTTCCAGGGATGGGGCATCCACAACTTCTCTGGGCAACCTGTTCCAGTGCTCACCATCTTCAGAGGGAAGAATTTCTTCCTTATATCTAATAAAAATCTCCCCTCTTTCAGTTTAAAGCTATTGCTCCTTGCCCTATCACTACACGCCCTTGCAAAAAAAGTCCCTCTCCAGCTTTCCTGTAGGCCCCTTTAGGTACTGGAAGGCTGCTAGAAGGTCTCCCTGGAGCTTTCTCTTCTCCAGGCTGAAGAAGCCCTACTCTCTCAGCCTGTCTTCATAGGAGAGGTGCTCCAGCCCTTGGATCATCTTCATGGCCCTCCTCTGGACTTGTTCCAACAGGTCCATGTCCTTCTTGTGTTGAGGTCCCCAGAGCTGAATGCAGTACTGCAGGTGGGGTCTCACAAGAGCAGAGTAGAGAGGCAGAATCATTTCCCTTGACCTGCTGGCCACGCTTCTTTTGGAGCAGCCTAAGATGAGGTTGGCTTTCTGGGCTGTGAGTGCACATTGCCAGCTCATGTTGAGCTTCTGATCAGCCAACACCTCCAAGTCCTTCTCTGGGCTGCTCAATCCATTCTCCATTTCTCAAGCCTGCTATCCAGCTTTCCATGACCGCACAGTTTGGAGCATGCCATGAGCACACAGCAGATATGAGTGGTCCTGCCTTGGCGCAGGAGCCGTTAACGTGCCCTGCCTTTGTTCCAGCTGCTGAGGCTTGGACTGGCAGAAGTGCACGTGGTGGCTCTCCCATACCCCTTGTTTTCAGGCAGTAGTGTGTATTTCAGGGAGCTATTCAGGATTTTTGTTCTTAGAAGGAACTGTGGAAAAGTTGCTGTTGTCCTGACAGGATCACGTTTGAGTGTGCCTTCTAATTCGGAATCACAGCTGAACCAAGACTTGCATCTATTTTTTTTCCTTTTTTGTTTGCATTCCTAAAAATCATCCAGACTTTTTCTCCTCTTTAAAAGCTGCAGTGCTGCAAACCTCTCCAGCTGCCGTTACAAAATGAGCGAGTTATTCCAGCTAAATTGAGTAGATTGGACTAGAAGCACTTCTGGAAATATCGTGCAGGTTGTGGACCAGCTGTTGGCAAAACTAGCCAGGGTTTCATACACACTGGGCCCCAAAAAAGAAACAGTATTTTACCATAGTGATTTTTTTTTTTTTCCTCCCCTCTTTATTCCCTTACAAGCACAATCCTGCACTTTTTAATTAAAATTTGAGCTGTCTCAGCAGTGGGAGAGGGCTTTAAGCCCGTGGTGTGAAAGGGCTGTTGTTTTCTTCATGGTAGCTGGTTTCTCAGCCTCCTTCGGGTGACTGGTGACCTGAGACAACAGCACATGTGAGGGGACAGAGTGGAGGGGGCTTTTTTTGCTTCCCTGTCCTCTCCCCTTCGTGAGCTGACTCTGCTGTGCTCAATGGGTGGCCCAGTGGCAGAAGAACTAAAGGAGGAGTTGGCAATCATGGAGATAACTCAGCAGAGCATCCAGCGCGGAGCAGGAGGGGTCTGTCAGGGACAGGTAGATCTGTGCTGATCTCCATCCAGCCTGGGCACTTGCGAACATTGTTGTTTCCTCTGGTGGTTTCTCCACATCTGCCTCAGTCTAACGCTCTTGGGTCCAGTCCAGTTTCTTGGAAATTTTCTGCCTTCCCAAGAGCATATCCTAACTCTTTAATTTAGGGCTATGGCTGTGCACAAAGGCTGGTGAGCCTTCTTCCCTGCCCGAGCAGTTGGGACTCCATCCTGCCTGTGCAGGAGCAGCCAAGTCCAGACACAGGCTTGCCACCACCGGCTGGGGTAAGCTACCATCAGTTTCTGAATTAATCCAGCTTTAATGCTTTGCTCCTGGGGATATTTGAACATGAGAGACCTTTTTCCTCAACCTCCCAAAGGAAAAAAAAAAAAACCCTAAATGCTCGAAAGTGTTGTATTCAAGAATCTGCAGCTTTCTTCAACCAGTTGACCAAGAGGTTGACAGAATGGTGAGATGCTGCTGGTTATGTCCTATCTCCTGCTGAGATACTAAAGAAGTTTTGACTGGGCCACACTTTGATTTTTGGAGAAGACAAGTCAAGGCAAAGGGGAGCTGTGGCTCTGTGGCTGAGTAGGCGTGTTGTAGTGGTGAGATAAGCTACCGCGTCCTCCCTCCTCTGCTGTAAATTTTACTGGAGATGAGACATGAGTAGCGTTCATGGTGACATGGTTAGGTGACCTCCCAGGACCTTGCTTAACTATGGGTAAGAACTTCCCTGCTTTGTCTTTGTGATGATTTTAGAGTGGTGTAACTATCATGCAATTGTTACTTTATGGTAAAAAAAAAACCCACAACAATTTTTTTTTTAAAAATCTTACTCTTTAGCTCCTTTATCTTAACTTAAGTTGTAGCTTCAATGAAAACACCCATTTCATCCTGCTGTGCATAGCTCATCTGAGATCTCAAAGCACTTTGCAAACTCCACGGATAGCTTTACTGTAGGGGTACTGGAGACTGTGGTACACTGATACACTGCTTTAAAACGCCATGTGCGCTGTTTGGCTGGAACTCTTCCATGTGGACTCCACGTGCTTTGAAGAGTGCTGCTCTCTTCCAGACAGGAAAAAGGAGCATCTGAGGTGGCTCAAATTGCCATGATCGGTCTCGGAAATCCTTTGCTGGGCTGTCCTGAGCGAGAGCCTCGCTCCTGGCGTTGGTGGGGAGGAATATTGCACTTTGGAACCATTTCAGAAGCGTGAAATGTCCTGTCCCTCCCAGCGTGCTGACCTCGCAGGGCTGAATTTTCCCCCTGCCCCCCTTCTCATTGGTATAATTTTTGTAAGTGCAAAAACTTCGCCTTGAATTTTTCAAATTTCCATTATTAGCACAAATTACTTTCTTTTCTCTCTTCAGGGTAAAAAAAATATATTGAATGACCGATCTGCTTTCTGCAGAGTTGTTTAAGCGCAGTAGGTCATCGATGTATTGCACATATTACGGCCATGCCTTGGCATTTGTTTTGCGTTTGTAATCCAACACCCAGCTGCTTCAGCCTCCGACTCCAGGCAGCTATTTAGTGGTTCAGCTAGTGTTGAGGAATGCATTGTGGTGCTGTTTACTTCGTTACGTGCGAGGCTTATATGGTTCAATTAAAAAAAGAACCAAACCCAAAGCTGAAAACCCAGGCTAGGAACCGAAAGCTTAATATAGATGTTAACCTAAGACAGGGTAGAGGGACCCAACGGAGAAAATTTGGGTTGTATTTGGGTTGTTGCAAGTATTCTTGATGATGAGAGCAGAGATTACTTACAGTGTGATAGGGAACTGGACCAAGAAAATAGAAAAAGTATCCATCTACTGCTCTGCTGCAGCTGTTCTGTTGCTTCTCCATCTCCGGCTTAGCGAAAAGCGCTGAAAAACCCCACCCAGAGCAGTAAATGGGGCTTTGCTTTGGGTGTACTTGGGTTTTGCTGGTCCTGGTCTAGGTTAACGTTTCAATTGTAGACTTTGTGGATGGTTTCACCTGACGTTTCCACCTCCCTGAACTCTCTAGTTTTACTGAACTGCTGTGGGGAGAGTTGCCCTGTGCCGTAATTTATATCCGGTGTGGTAGTGAAAGTGGGTGAAGTCAAGGCGAATTGAATTCATTACATTTAGCTGGATAATTAGGATGCTGCTAACTAGTTACGTAAAGGGTGGTAGTAGGCAAAGCTTTTGATCAGCTGATGAGGATTTGGTGCGTATTCCTGCTGAGGCTCTTTAAGTCTCCCGGGGGTGAGGAGCCGTGGTGGCTCTTAAGAGGATAAGGTACTGAAATCTTGCTGCTCCGGGGGAAGGGAGAGAGGGCAGAGCTCTTCTTGTTCCTCAGCAGGTGTAGATTGTCATGATGGCATCTTCTCGGTCAAAGAATAGCTTCTCATGACAGACGAGTATGTTGTCTCTGAAATGGGGAGTGATTGATGGGGGGCTATTCCCGTCCCCGTGCTGCAACAGCTGGTGTTGGAGGAGGGATCTGAGGATACAGAAAAATTCAGAGAGCTCAGCCCTTGTTCCTGACCATCAGTCTCATGGATGAATTTGGTGGGATCAGGGCGAGGGTGGTTAGCTGGGCTCACCACAGCAGGGGACACACACTGGACGTTGCCTAAAAGAAGTGAAAAATGTGCTTTTCTAAAGTTCAGCGTATTTGTGTGTTGTCCCTTGGAAGAGCCACTGCCCTGCAGTGGTACCTGCCAACGCTCCCGCAAACAGGGCGCGATGCTCAATTGTAGGGCTTTGCTGGTCCAAAGTGTTTGTACCTGACCGGGTCGCTTTATGGTTTTGCTGGAAGAAGAGAGTGATAACCTTCTCCTCGTGCTTTATAAAGTGTGGGCCTGTTGAACTCAGATTTCTTTAAAAAATAATGCATGGCCTGAAAAGAATAAAGGTGGGATTAGGATATAAATCTCAAGGCAGCTTGGCTGCGTGACTTGGGCACCCTGCACAGCAGGGTGGTTTTTATTTTAAATTTTGGGCCAAAGAACAGTCATTCTAGTTTTAGGCTTGGGGTTGGTGGTTTTTTTTTTTTTCAGTTTTGGTTTGTTGTGGGTTTTTTTTAATTACTGATTTGTTGTGGGGCTTTCTAAAGATGATATCATCCTTTTTAGTTTCTTGCTGTTCCTGTGTGGAAGAAGCAAATGAAAGCTGTAGAGGGACTTTTTGCAAGGGCGTGTAGTGATAGGGTAAGGGGCAATGGCTTTAAACTGAAAGAGGGGAGATTTCAATTAGATACAAGGAAGAAATTTTATGCAATGAGCTTGATGAGGTACTGGAACAGGTTGCCCAGAGAAGTTGTGGCTGCCTCATCCCTGGAAGTGTTCAAGGCCAGGCTGGATGGGGCTTTGAGCAACCTGATCTAGGGGAAGGCGTCCCTGCCCATGGCAGGGGGGTTGGAACTCGATGATCTTGAAGGTCCTTTCCAACCCAAACCAGTCTATGATTTTGTGAGTCCCTGTCATGGTACAAGAATCCATCTAGGTAGGCAGCAGGGTTGTCTGGAGTGCTGGATGAATGCAGTTATCCAACAGAGCAGGTTTAAAAGGTGCTTGGGTTTGCTTGAGCAAAAAGACCCTTGGCATATGTAGCTGTATCTGACTTGGCATTTATTTTTTGGGTTCAGAGATCTGCTTTAAAGCTAATGTATCACTGACACGATTTTGGGGGATACTGTTATATTCAGCAAGCAAACTGTGCTGGGCTCTAGGAAGGGCTTAATGAGTAAAGGTTGGAGCACTGACCTTTTCCATGTGTATTCTTTTGGATGGGATCCTGGTGTCTGACTGCCTTGCGGCCGCGACTGGAGTCAGGGCTTTATCAGCCGAACTCAGCATTGCTTATCAAATCCCTGGGACTTCAGTTTCAGTGCCAAAAAGAGAAACTGTTTTGTTTTGTGTTTGGTTTTTTTTGTTTGTTTGTTTGTTTTTTTTCTGCAGAGGAATGAAATTTGAGGGAGATGAGAGAGACTGTGGTCCTCTCCTGCTCCACTTCCCAGGGCGTTGAGCTGATGGAGGCTGGGGAGCGAGGCGGGACTTCTCCCCATGGATCTCCTGAAAACCAGTACAGAGGCAGCATCCTTTAGAAACAGATCTCTGCACCGTGCTCCCATGTTGAAAAGAGAGGGCGGGGGGTGGGGGTGGGGGGGAAGAAATCTAAGCCTATTTGAAACAAAGCAAATAAGAAGAACTAGTATTTTATTGAGAAGGGACTGAGACATCCCTTAATTCCAGTAAGCTCTTTGTCCTTTACAGCAGCAGGGAAGAAGGATCTTCCTGCCTTGAAGCTGATGCTTCCAGAAGGGTTTCCTGCACGTACAGCAGCTGTCTTTAGATTCAGAGAGGTGTTGGATCTCGCAAACATCTTCAGCTGCGAAATGGTTATTATCCAGCTATTTTTGTAGTGGAGGGCACATAAAAGTGGCTGTGTAGATTTCATTTGCCTGTTTTCCCTGTCAGCGTAGGTTAGGTATCTTGTCATACTCCGTGGTGGCTTTCATTAAAGTGGTTTCCAAGCGATAGCACTTCAGTGGTTTTGTTTTCTTTTCTTTCTCTCTGTGTTTTTCTGTCGGCACGTTTCAGGTTTGAGGAGAGGTGAAGAAAGCCGGGTGTGGTTTTGGTGCTTTCTTTCTCACCTAGCCTGCAACTCCTTCCCTGCGACCTGGGACCAACTGCTACCTGTGCCCCATTTTTCCAGACTCCCAAACCTTTGCAGCACTAGGCTTAAATAAAAAAAAAATAAAAAAAACATAGCTGATGCCTTCTTATATGTTATGGGATAGTCTAAAAATAGCACGCTGCCCTTTTTAACAGAAGCATGTATTATTAAAGAAAGAATGAATAGGCGATGGAACCAGAATAAAATCCCCCTCCTTCTCGCTGAAGACAAGCTTTAAAAACCTCTAAGCCAAAATATTTGACCCTTTTTGAGAATGGGAGCTCCTCCTCAAAAGCTTGAAATTTCTCAGCTTGTGGCGAGATGGTTGTTTGCCTTTGCAAATTTAGTACCCAGGTGGTGGATTTTTTTTTTTCTTCTTTTTTTTCTTTCTCCAAGAGGAGCAGCAGCAAGGATGGAACTGGAACCAGCATTTTCCTAACCGTTCTATGCCCTTGCATTTCTGCCAGGCTCTCCTGGGTGGTTTATGTATAGTGATAACGGGGCCGATTGTATTTATCTTGCCTTAGGATGTATCAGTGTAAAATACTCCGAAATTGGGCTGGTAGCATCTGACACCGCACAGTCATTCACGCGGGCGCTGCGGTGTGTAAAACGATACCAGGCTGCTGTGGTGGCATCTTATATTCGCTGCTGGCACAAACGAAGCGAATGAGATGCCTCCTGCTTTTTCTTGTCTGAATGACCGGTTGGGACAAATTATTGCTTAAGCATTATAAGCAGCACGCTCTTCTCTTTGGCTCAGTTTTCTGTGTGTTGCTGGTTGAATAACAGCGTGTATAATAAGCAATTAATGTCTATACGTTTAATTTTAAAGGACACTGTAAATAACAGGTTTTACTTCCCTCCCTCCCCCAACTGTTGCATTGAATTTCATTCCCTTTAATTATACTAACAAATGTGGAAAAAATTATAAATATTTATGGTGGACTCAGCAGCTTTATTCCAGGAGTGAGTCCCAAGGTTGATTATAATCTTCCATTCAATCACAAATCAAAAGTATCTATTATACAACTCCAAGAATGAAACTCCAAACTTCTGCCAAAGGCAGAATCAAACAACATCGGATGTCAGGAATGTTGTTAGTGAGAGCCATGGTGTGACTGGCCAATACGTTTTTGTTATCCTTGTTTCTGAGCAGCTAAAAAGTGAATTATATGGCTGTAATCGTGGTGTGACAGTCCATTTTAGATGCTGCCAATAACTAATTTTTGAAAAACAAATGTCAAGCATTGTGCTTTGACATTGACTTTGATTCAGCGCGTCTTTTAATTTGTTAAAGGATGTTTAGCCAGGCATATGAAATGATGGGTCAGCAAGTATTTTTCCCACCTTTTTTTAATGCTTAGTGTAAAACTTCTGGTTTCAATATTGCGTTTATATCCCAGGTTTCTCTCTGACAGTCTGAGTTTCTTCCCACATCCTGGTCACAGGAGAAGCCATCCTCTTGGCATTCCCATACTGGGAATGCTATATATTTGTTCATCTGGAAAAGCGTTAGTAGCATAACCTTTCACACATCCTCAAAATTTTTTTTTTACTTAGTCTTCTGCCTTTTTTCCTCACTTGAGAAGTGCTGTGCCATTGCAGAGATGGGCCTTCTCCTGCTGCAATAAGAATATATAATTTCAAGTAGAGCAGTGGAAGGGTTGAGCATTGACCCCTTGGCAGAAAATAAGAGTTAAAAGTTGGATATTGTTGAAAACTGGTTAGTTTGCATCAGCATGTGCCTCCTTTTGCTTTATGACTGTACGGCTGAGGAGAAAGGAAAAGAATATCCTAGCTTTCACCACTGATTGTCACTTTAGTGTTAGTTCTGGGGTCAGCTCTTGGCAGATGAATTCCTCAGTCTGTGTGCTTCAACTCTGCTAAACAGCTGGAACTGGTTCTGTGGGCTCTGCTTGTGTATCGACACCAAACTGCTCCAAGCAGCACCTGCCTGAGCTTTTTACAAATTAGGAGGAAAAAAAAATTTGATTGGAAGTGGTACGTGCAACCTTCATATATATATATAGTGCATAGATATATATAAAAAAATAATATAGCACCCATCCACACATATATAAATATATATAAACAGCATTGTGGCTATAACCATTGAGTAATGTTCTGTTTGACTGAAATTTTCTTTAAAAGAAAATAAACAGAAGACTTTCAAACCTTCTTTCAGTTTTTTATTAGCTATTCCTCTTTGCATCATCCAGGTGCTGTAAGCCAGCCAGGTAGATTTGTAAAGGTACGGATTGTATTTTATAAAGAGTCCAGCATAAGAGTCCGAACTGGAGCCCATAATAGAGACAGTGATCATTACTGGCAATAATAACTGGCAAATTCACTGGAAGCATCCTGTGATTTTGTAACTTTGGATGTCTTTCTTACATTATGCTTAAATAAACGGGTCTCAAATTAAGGAATATAAGGCTTAAATTAGACTCATGTTCCTGCAAGTTTTATGAGTTTTGTTTTGACTATGAAGAGCTGAAATAAAGTCACTTCGGTTTATCACTCATCCCCCTCCCTTTTTATTATTGAAGAGGACTGAAGTGACAACTTCAAGATATTTTAAATGTGGTCGGATGAAATGTTGGTCATGTAACTTTTTAATAGGTGCTTTCAACTGCTAATAGCAGGTTTGAGTTGAGGCTTGAGTAGAAGACATCAGACATAGATTTCTGTCCTCTTTTTTTTTTTATTTTTTATGTTTAAAGTTGCAATGATGGACAAGTGCTGTACACTCTAGAGTCCTGACGGTTGCTCCATTTGCCTCTTTTCTCTCCTGCAACCATCCCTTGTGCTTCACCTCTTGTGAACATCCCCCAGCCTTCCCTTCCCTCCCCCCTTTCAACATATCCTCCATCCCCAGTATCATACAATCTTTTTTTAAGCTTGTTTTCCTCATCTTTAGAGATTCTTCGTGCCTCCCTCTCTGGTCACTTAGGTGATGTGGTGCTTTGCCGCGTCACTCGGACGATGCTGGCCTTAATCATCCGTTTGTCTGGCTTTGCTGCGGGCGTCCTTGACTGCTCTTTCATGTGCTCCTTAACTAGGTCCGTGAAGACGCTTCTTTTTCCTCCAAATTGTTCTTTAAGACTCCAGGGATCCTACAGAGAGTTGGTATTCACATGTGCTAGGAAAAGGGCCCTTTTCATTTGCTCAGATAGATAATTTAGGGAGTCCTGGAGATCTAGTTCCATTGGAGGCTGACAGTTTTAACTTTCCAAACCCAATAAATTTTAGATGGTGCCTGTGTAAAATCACATTATTGGTGCGTCTTGTTGTGGATTTCTGGTTTTATCTCTATTGCTCTCCCTTTCCATTGTTTCTTCTCAAATTAAATTGCAAATGATGGGGTGGCAGCATCAAGAGGGAGGAAGGGTGGGAACCTTTCCTTATATGCTTAAGTGGTTCCTACCACAGTGGGAACTTGGTCCTGTGTTACACTTTGGGATATATTTTAGCTTAGATCTTTTCATAGAGTAACATGTAATTCCCCAACAGCACCGTCCATTGGGACCTTCCAGGGGCTGGTTTATGCTCCTGCATGAACAGGCAGCTTTTATATGTCTTTTATATAGACCACAGTGACTTTGAGATACTCAACAACAAGCCATTTTATTTTCTTCTGGCCCCTTCCTGAAGTTGGAGGAAATGACTTGTGTGGTATGGATGCTGGTGAGGCTCATGGTATTCCAGCTTTGTAAGTCAAATGAAATTGGTTGTGAAGTACTTCCTCTGTGTTTTAACCTCAAGTCATTCCACGCTGGGTCTCCATGGCCATGCAGTGGGAAAGAGGCCTCGTGCTCACCACGCTGGCGAGACTCGGCGCTCTCTGCTGTGAGCGTTTGCCATGTAGCTTTTGTCGCGTGTAATAAAAGTCATATTTACGGATCGGTAGCACACAGTGTCCAGTTCCTGAATAGTGCTGATTTGTACGTCACGGCCCAGGAGGCACCCAAGTGTGCGCTAAGGGTGGGAGCGGTTGAAGCTCACCGGGAGCCAAGTGCGAGGAGGAGGGGGAGAAAGCAAGGTCCTAATTTTTCTAAAGGGAAGCATGGCTGAACACCTGCTGTTCCCCAACAGAATAATATGAATTTGCATCAAAAAGGGGTCCCAATCAGTTGTGCTGGCTGCTTTTGAGGAGAGCAGTTGTGTCTGGAGGCATTCTGTTGGGGGAGATGTCTTCCAGTGAAAGCATTTTCCACACAAGGACTGTGGGGCCCACCCCGCGGCTGGCATTTAGAGAGGGGTGGAAATGCTATTTAAATTTCAAATGGACTCAAGTTTTCACAGTTGCCATGTCAATAGATCAAGTTCCTTGAAATACATTTTAAGCAGAGTTTACACAGAGCCGCGGGAGCCCGCATTGACTCCAAGTCCTGCCTTTATTGTGCCTCCAGCAGCGGTAAGTCAATATGGCACATTGAAAGCAGCTCTGCTCCGCTGCTGACTGAAAGTTAGCAAATTCCCCGGTCTCCTTCCAGCTCTTTTCTTGGGTAGCAGCATGTTTAACTAGCTGAAATGGTCTTTTTTTTCCTTTCTTTTTGACTTGTTTTGGGAAGGCGGTAATTAGATCAGGCTACCAAACTCATCACACCTTCCAGAACGCCCATCCAGTCAAGACTGAAAAGCCAATGTGATACGAGGGGAGGGAAGGTAACAGGAAAACATGCAGGACCGGGGTGGTGTTGATAAGGGCCAACAGTTGCTTAATACAGAACAATAGAAAATAAAACTTGGAAAGCAAGACCAGCCAGAAGAGTGGTCCTGTTTCACTGCAGGAGCTGATAAAGGTTGTAAGCCGTAACTCTGACGGTTCCAGGAACAACTCTGAGAGTGACCTGATGTGACACTCCCTCCAACTGTTACCCATGCCTAATTGTGGTTTTCACTCATTTATCTTCATTCTCTGCCCAGAATGTCTTCAAACCTCATATGCCTAGGGCTTGCAGCAGGTGTGGTTTGCGGAGATGGGGCTGTCCTCAAATAGAGGTGGAATGGGAGTTCCCAGCATGGCTGGAGGTGGTAGCTCCTGGGAAAGACTGGACCGTGTCATTAACTTCCCTAACTGATCCATCAGGCTATGAACGTATCCGACATAAATGTCATGGGTTAAATCCATTCAAGTGTTTTGTTTTTTTTCTCCCGCTGTGGGAACAGTGCTTGGAGCAACACGTTGTGCTTCTGTGTCTTGTTCATGGCTGACACTGGAATCGAATATTGTCTCTGGTCTTCTGGTGTGTGTCTGCATTTGGTGTGTGGGTGTATGCAGTGAGTCTGCAGTGCTGGAAACTGTCTTCTTTGATTTCTACAAGACATGTTTGAAATGCTTCTGGAGATGTTACATGCACTTCCTTCTCCATCATCCGCTCATGCATGAAAAATAGTCATTTCTCCTTGATGTGACTACAGCACAGGCTGTCCCTAGTAAAGATGCTCATTAACTATTTCTTGTTGAGCATTCCCAGTGGGTACACGAATGATCCTCCGCTCTCTGAGACCCCATCTGGAGTATTGTGCTCAGCTCTGCGGACCCCAACACAAGAAGGACATGGAGCTGTTGGAGCAGGTCCAGAGGAGGCCCACAAAGATGATCTGAGGGCTGGAGCACCTCTGCTATGGAGACAGGCTGAGAGAGTTGCAGTTGTTCAGCCTGAAGAAGAGAAGGCTTTGGGGAGACCTTCTAACAGTCTTCTAGTACCTAAAGGGAGCCTGCAAGAAAGCTGGAGAGGGACTTTTTACAAGGGCATGGTGTAGTGATAGGACAAGAGGCAACAGCTTTAAACTGAAAGAGGGTAGATTTTGATTAGATCTAAGGAAGAAATATTTTACAATGAGGATGGTGAAACACTGGAACAGGTTGCCCAGAGAAATTGTGGCTGCCCCATCCCTGGAAGTGTTCAAGGCCAGGTTGGATGAGGCTTTGAGCAACCTGGTGTAGTGGAAGGTGTCCCTGGCCATGGTCGGGGGGTTGGAACTAGATCATCTTCCAGGTCCCTTCCAACCCAAACCATTCTATGATTCTGTGAATCTGAACATCCCCATTCATGTCAGCAGGTATTCTGATAATGTGTTTGACCTGCTTTGGTATTTTAAGATGCGACGTGTTGGTGGTCCTCCTCTTTGCGCTGGTGTAGTGTGTGAGGAAGCTGGCGCAGTATGCAAGCTGGAGTCTAGACTTTGAATTTTAAACGCTGTCGTATGAGTTGTTTTGTTTCTGTTTAGATTGCGCCTACCACTTTTATACCCTAGTGCTACCCTGCCAGGATAAATCACTCTCGAGGTGACCACGCATTTCCTGAGAAATATTGTTAACTTAAGCAAGCAAACAAATGACCTGGCAAATCACTGTGTAATGTTGGGCACTGGTGATGGAACCCTTGATTCTTCAACCTTCAACCAAAAGGGAACGTTCCTCTCCCTTTTTCAGGGCTCTGGTAAAGCTCTGTGAGTGTGGTACCCAAAAAAAGGATGGCTAGATTTATATTCTACCAGAAATAGAGTGGCATGGGGGAAACATATGCCTTCATTCCTAAATGAGGAAAAAAAATATATTTAGGAAGGAGAAACAGTTCTGTGACTAATTATTTTTAATTGTTTTCTTTATAAAAAAGGATCAAGATTGTTAGAGTGCTTCTTCCCCTCCAAAAACATCTACAAGTGATCAGGCTACCAAACAGACTAATTAGATGTCAAATAGACTTCAGTTCTTAAATTGGTTTAGTTACACAATGCAAAACATCACATTGGGAAGCAGATGGCGTGTCATTTTTAATATGTCTTGTAACTCGCCTGAAACCACTTCAAAGTTTCCTTAAAGAAAATGTTGCTACTACTGACCGAAAGAGATGCCACTGAGTATCTGTCAGCATAACAGCAAGATGTTGGGCCAGTGTCTTGCAAATATTGTCGATGCTTCCGGAGGCTTAGAAGTAGAGACATCTTTTTAAAGGGGTTCATATTCAGCGGTTAAAGAGCTGGTGCTCTCTTAGAAAATTGAGACTCTTATAGGTTGGGCAAATTTGACACACACACAAAACATAAAAATCAAGGCTATAATGTAATTAGTTTTGACAAATCTTTCTCTTTGCCCAGACTATATAGTTTAATTGGCAAACCTTTCAGGCTATGCGTTCCTTAGAAATGCCTGTGTTGCACTGGAATCTAAAAAATATGTTGAATAGGAACATGGAGAGACCTCGCAGCGGCAGGGGGAACTGATAGCCTCGTTTGCAAAAACATGAAAATGGCTCAATATCTTGTAACTCGAGTCATTACAGCATTAATAAAAACAGCATTAAGTGCTGCCAGGCTGTTGCATTGCAAACTTAATTACTGAAAGAGTAGGAAATGAGCATTTGGGTGAAAAACAGGATTAGGATTGTGATGGAGATGAAGTAGTACCAGAATGGAGGGAGAGCTGTGTTGCAGTGATCAAAACTAGAATTTTGACGTATTTTGAATCCATACCCAAAGCTATGCTTCAGCGGCTCTGGAGGGTGTATTAGTTGCATATGTGGAACGGTCCGTGAGATGCTGACAACAATAATGAAAACGAAGTCAGTGGTAGGTGAAGAGATGAGATTTTGTTGATAGGCTCTAGTGTATATAAAAGGTCAATTTAAGTGTCCTCAGATGATTTAATGCTTGAAGAAGCACGTCTTCCCATTATAGGTTTCATGAAATATTTTTAGAAGAGTATCAGTTTGGCTTGGGGTGAAAATCAGAAAATAAATCAGGATAGGCGAAATATGGCAGAGGGTTTAATTTCTCTCTAATATTCTTCATTCATCCACAGCATAAGTTTTGTTATTTAAAGTTCATATTTCTAAAGGAAAGTGATAAATGCAAACGAATGGTTCCAAATTAACATTTTAACCTGTTGTGCAAACTTTGGATGTATCTTCTTTTCTCACAAAATAACCTGAAATAGTGGAGTTTCCTCCCTCCCTTCCCAAGCTCAGAAGTGTCAGGAGGAGCAGGGTAAGCTTTGCCACGGGGCATCCTCTTGTCAAAGATGCTTAATTGCCTCCGAGTCTACTAATCTAATATATGAACAAATACCGAAGCAATTAATTGTGTTGATTTAAAACCCATTTCCCCTCTTTTCTTCCCGCTTCCCACTCCCCAAATCTCTTTCAATATTTGTCCTGTTGGCACCAGGCCATCGGTTGTGAAATTGGGTGATGTATTGACCTTTTTGGTGTCGGAAAGCTGTGGCTTGCATGTTAAGCGCTATTTTAGGAGGGAAGGAGGAGATGGAGGAGTTGATTTAGACTCATTGGTGGTGGGGGATACCTTCTGCTGGGATGAGATGTGGTCCAAGCCTGCCATTGGATGTGAGACCTTTGGTCATCCCCATGGGGAAAGAGAAGAACCAGGCTGGATGACAACTTCCTTGGCCAAGGAAGAGGGGAGCTGGCTCTTTCCAGTTATTTTCACATCCTTTAGTCCTCCTGCTGGTGGCAGAGTTTATAATTAACCTCATTAATACAGTATACAGAGCCTCAATCAATCTCTGGGCGATTGCTCCCAAGGATATCTTGCTAAAGGGCTATGCAGTCAGCACGTTTGGCACCAGAATGTGCTGAAGATCTTTGGCCGTGGTGCTAATTGCTTGTGTCATCCTTCTCTCCGCTGCCATGTACACGCGGTTCTGGAGATTTTCCTGAAAGGCAAAGAGTTTCCTTGGAAAGCAAACAGCCTTGCCTGTATTTTTGATCATTTTATATGGCAGCGGTTGTTTTTCAGTGCTGCTCAGGGGGAATTAAGGAAGTGGAGGCAGTTTGGAGAGGGACCCCAATGTGAACCCAGTGGAGAGCTGGATGATTTTGAAAGGTGCTTCTCACCTTTAAGTGCTTTAGAAAAATCTGTTTCTAAAAGAAAAATAAACAACAAACTGAAAGTGTAAAACAAAAGAAGCAAGGAGTAGGATCACTTTCCCTTTTTGGTTTTTTTTTTCTAACTTCCTCAAAACGGGAGTGCACAACAGTGTGGAGCTGCATCGAGGTGATGAAGTTTGCAGAATTGCAACCAGGTGGAGAAGGCAAAAGTGAAAGCAAAAAGACAGATATTAGTTTGGGTTTTTTTTTTTTTTGGAAAATGATCATCCAGGTTGTTTATTGTAGGCTGCTTTCTGTTGAGTGCAAATAGGGTCGTCTCGTTTTATTCAGCTCTTGGCATGACTTTGTTTTTTGGTACCTGGTGGATTTCATCCTACATGGCTTCCTGGACCCTTCCACATTTTTACTAACAATTTATGGGTCCCGGGGAGCACCTTTTCGTAACATTGGCAATAGAATTGCTTTCCTTTGCTACTTTCCTAGACCCTTCACAGGTAGTCCTGGGATCCTTAAGGGTCTGAGCATCAGTAGTTTAAAACTCCTAATCCCTTGAATGCTGATAGATTGGGACCTGTTCAACTCTTTTGTTTGTTTGTTTTTGTTCTGTTTTGTTTTCTGAAGGCGGAGCAAGACTGGAAAGTTTTAGTTTGTTGCAAAGGATTTATGGAAATTTTCAGCTTATCTCGCAGTGGGAGTAAAGGTGCCAGAGCATTTAAGAGAAATCTGGGGGGTGGAGGTGGCTTCTGGAGTGCCTTTGCTGATGTTTGTGAGTGGTTGCTTATCTTCCGGGCGGTACTGGATTATTGGTTTTGTGCGATCCTGGCATGGGAAAGATGTCAGAGGAGGAAGGGAGGAGCAGCTCTTGCCTATCTTGGATGTTGATCCTGTCTTGCTTGTTATTTTGATTACAAACGTTTTACTCATCCGTGGGGGCTGGACTCTAGCAGTACCCCCATGACCATACACTCAAATGAACAAGAACGACCAAAAAAATCTGTCCTACTGTTGTCTTTCATTCTCAAAGCTTTTTTCAGTAACTGTGATTTTTTGTTTGTGCTACATCTAAAGAAAAATCCCTTTTAGCAGCCTCAATTGGTGGACTGCAGGAGGATGAGAAGGTCCTGTAACCGTTTCCCTCATTTTATTTTCCATAAAGTGTTAGCATTTTAAACAGAAAACCCGACAAGTCGTTTCCTATCATGCATTGTAATTATCTATTATAATGGAGAATAAAGGATTAATTAGTTTTCAAGCTGCAGATATGATTTAATTAGTTTTCAAGCTGTATCTGAAACACCTGTCTTGGCAAAAATCAAAGCACTTTCATTTAGAGGGGAAAAAAATAGGGGAGAGTGAGAGAAGGAGAGAGCGAGTTCAGGGTCGCTCCCCCGTTTTACACCCTCAGCAAAGTGTGATGCGTTTTTCTTTTTAAGGCAAGTGTCTCATGACGTGCATCCTCTATAGGATGCATGTGCTGACCCCAGGGAGGTCACAGCAGAGAGGAAAAGACAAAAAACCACTGATTTTTGTGATAATCTCAGTACCAGTCGCTTTGCTGGGGGAGGGCAACGTGGTCACTGTGAAACTCTCCTCTGGTCGTCAATGTGGGGACAGTTCGGTGCTGAGTGGTCAATTTAGGTCAAAGGATGTTTTTGCTGCACGTGAGCGGGAGCTGAAGTCTCCATCGTGGGTAGCAGTGTCTTTCCATTGGGATTAAATATGGTTTGGGAGGAAAAACGGGTGTAAACCAGGAGTATGGAGGGGTGGGTTTTACCATGGCATCACCACTGGCACCTGGCACTCGTGGGATGGCATGGGAGGATGAACCCTCAGCTGTGGCTTTGCCTGGGGCCAGCTCTGCTTCTGAGTGAAACTGCATCATCTCTACTATCTTTTCCATCCATAATAAATAGTAATAGTAATAATAATAATAATAATCTTCAAGAAACTAAGCTGCTTATTCCTCTGCCCCCAAAACCACATTTCAGGGTCACTCCGTGGGAAGAGGTTTCCAAAGGAACGAGAGTTTTGCTTTTGGAGGTGGGAAAAATGGACTATTCCTGAGAAGCTTTTTTGTGGGTGTTTTTTTTTTTTCTTTTCAGTATCTAAAGATTTTTCTTGGCGCATACTTTTTTCCCCTCCATCTCCCTTTCTCCCCACCACTTGTATTTCGAATTGTGCTTGACAAAGCGGCGCTACCGTACCCCGGCAGACGCAGGGTGCAGCGTGCTTTCTTCCTGTAGTAGTAGTAAAGGTCACGCTTCCCTGCGGTGGCTTTTTTGGCTGGATTATTTTTAACTCGGAACAGCCCATCCGCGCTTCTCCTCTCCCTTACCATCGCGTTCGCACGCGACGGGGTCCACGGGAGCAGAACAACAAACCGATTGCGCTCGAGTTTATTTTCTTCTTGTTATTATTATTTTCTTTGGGTTGGTTTTGTGGTGGTTTGGGTTTTTTTTGTTGGGTTTTTTTTTTTTTTTTGGAACCGCTGGGGCTCTGCGGTTGGGTTGCGCCTGGTTGCTCGCCAGCAGCTATAAATAGCGTTGTGTACAAGCAAGAAGTGCCTGAATGAGGTTGAGCGGCAGGAAAGGAAAAGCCCCTTTTGGCTTCCAGCTGGCTGCCGGCCAAGCAGCGCGTTGCTTCAGCAGATGAGTGTTTTGAGGTAGCGTGGGAAGGAGAGAGCAGTGAGTAAGATGGTCTTTCTCCGGTTAGAGGTGTGTGTGGATGTCTGTGCGTGTGTCTTTTGTTGGGGTTTTATTTTATGAATGGCTGCCTGCGGGCAGGGCGGTGCTGGCTGGCGGGGATGCTGTGGGCTGAGAGAGGTTCCCTGGGATGGACGTAGCAGTGAGGATGCTCTGGAGGATCCCTGGCGAGATGGTGCTAGATTGGGAATCAGGTAGGTTTTGGCTGTGATTTTGTCCCTGCTGACGGTGTGTTTAAGGTCGATCAAGTTTCTTCTTTTTTTTTTTTTTTCTGGTCTGGAAACGCACCATCATGATTGAACTGGGGTGTCCCATGAGTTTATGGGTGTCCCATGTGTTTACGGGTGTCCCATCCCCAGCACTTCTCATGGCAGGTTGTGATCCTGGTGGGTTTTGGACTTTGGAGCTTGGAAAGTGAGACTGGTCCCTCTGTGATGGGAGGGATGGGACCATCGTGCATCACGCCCTTCATCACCCCCATCATCTTTGGGGCTGAGCCACTGGTTGGGCACCCCGAAGGGCACCCATAACCCCAAACCTGCGTCCTTGCACCTGGACTCCTCCTTCCCAGAGGGTGGTGATGATTTCTTGCGTTACCCTAATATTGAGTGGACCCCTATGCAATTGGGGCTTGCAAATAGACTAGAAGGAAACACTCAAAATCGACCCTTAATATATAATTTTTCCCTTCAATGCATGGATAACTTAATTTTAATCATGGATAACAATTTTAATCATGGATAACTTAATTTTAATCAAGGACTTAGCTTGAAAAGTCTTTTGTCTATACCTATATTAAAAAAAAAGGTACCTTTAAGTGCTATATATAGAAGCATGGATTAAATGGCATTGTTACTATCAAATTAAATGAGTTTTTATCGGAACACTTAGGGATACTTTTTCAATAAAACCTGAATTGGACTGGGGAAAAACTGACTTTTGTCTGTCCAGTTATTTCAGCTCCACTGAAAGGCTTTCTAGGAGAGCCTGCCACATTTGTGGGAAGGAAAGAGCATAAGGGGAGAATTTACTGTCTTTGGCTTTCAGTTTTAAAAAGAAAAACAATTTAAAAACCCACCAAATTTCCTTTTTGAGTATAGTCTGAATTTGCTAAATTTTAGTCTGAAACTTGAGTATTTCAGTGACTTATGAGATACTAAAAACAGGGGCGAGAAGTAGAAATACTTAAGGAATTTATTCTCTCATCCCTGTCCCTATTACCATTTGTTTGCAAACTCAGTGAGAAACATTTATACTAGAAAAAAAAAAAAATATTATTTAAGAGTTACAATTAGTGATTTGCTTAACTGAATAAGAATTCTCAGAACTCCCAAACTGATGAATTAGCACTGCAGAAAAAGTAAGCAGGACATAAGGGATCGGCTGATCCGTTGATGAAGGCAGCATTAGATTTTACTGGCGGTGGTAATGAGTTAATGACTGCTTATATGGCAGAACAATATATTCAAATGTTTATGGTTGTCTATGCTGTGTCATGTTATGAGTTAACAGTTACTGTAACCATCACTGCCCAGAATAGCCTCAGACCTGCACAGTCTGCTTCAGAAAAGCCATATACTGTGGGATTTGCTCTCTTACATGTTTTGAGGACTTTTCCTTCTCGGAAGCTTTGTGCTAATTGTGTTGATCATCCTGCAATACAGATAATGCAGCATGAATTTAATAAATAAATAAGATCTCCCTCTTTTTGGTTTCATAGCTGTTCAGCTGCTATAGCTGCATGATATTGCTGGATATTTTTTTTTCTTCTCTGTAATTGAGTAGTCTCAAAATGCAGAAACGGCACTCTATTTATTTGAACTGTTTAGAGGAAAATTAATTGGGCTATTTTTATGATTGGTCTTTTGTGTCACAGTCTTATTTTTCACTATCTGATTTATGTAGCTAGAGTAAAAGGATCGAAAAAAAATCTGCCTCATTTGAATTGCTGATATTTCTTTTATAGAGGTTTAGGTTGTGATTTTGTAATTTCTGCTTTTGGAGCAGGAGACAGAGAGCTGGTGCAGGAGAACCCGAAATCTGAATTATCTTTTGCGCTGTCGGGATATCGGAGCTGCTTTGATCTCCCATGATGAAATGTAAGATGCTGCAAAATGAAGGGTTGCTTGGGAGACCAAGGGGGGCTTTTCCCCCCCTTAAATTCTTCAGGCGGCTGGATCAGAGACGGACCCAGGGAGTGGGACGGGGTGGGGGCCACAGGCTGGAAATGCCATTAGGGGAATTTGAGCGACAAAGGTCAGCGGAGCCTTTCCTTAAACCCAAGTGGAGGTTGCAATCCTGAGTCTTGGTGGGACACCATCCCCTTGGAGGCTGCAGGATTGCTCCCAGATGAAACTGAGATGTGGAGGGCTGGCGCTTTTCCCTTTTCCAGAGCAGACAGTTTGTTCTGCTGGGTGGTGTTTGCTAACCCGGGTCAGAGATCAAACACCAGGCTGAGCAGGGAGTTTGCAAGTGATAGTTTGGGAAGTCTGTAAAGAAGTGGACGTGGGAGTGTTACCTTCAATACCTGGACTGAAACCTTCTCCCGAGCTGTGTTTTCTCCGTCAGGTGCTGGCACTGTGTGTGGATGAGGGAAGTTTCTAGAGATGCTGCTCTGGTTACTTGAGCAAACCCAAATTTAGGGTGGGGGTTTGGTAGCTGGCAATTAGTGACTGCTTGGCCATGTGTGTCTGGCCTTGATTACTTGCGATGCCAAGAAAACGAGGTGGTTCAAACCCCTGGCAGGAGACACGGGGCTGATGTCTGCCCATGCTGAGGAGCAAGTGACTCCTCAAACCTGGACCTTGCCCGGTGCACCCACCTTATCTTCTCATCCCCCTTTTCTTCTCACTTACAGAGGAGTTAAAGCATGAAGTCTCATACTTTGTTTTTCCTGTAGTGAGCAGCTCTGGTTTGACATAATCCATTTAAAACACTGAAAGTTTATCTTTTTTTTTTCCCCCTCCCTTTGCAGTTGTCATATAGATTATTTGAAGCAGATAATTATCACCAACTTGTGGTTCTGTCCCTCTTCTCCCCTCTCCTTGCGTGAAGATCTGTAAGGACTTGAGCTAGTGTGCAGTGGGACCAGCCGCCCCTCCAGCTGCTCCCCGGCATCGCCGCGGTGCTCAGCCACATCGGGAGGTCACCGGAGGAGCCTTTTCTGACAGCGAGAACTTGCTATCCAGGGAAATGCTGTTATCTCTGCGATAAAATGCTGTTTATGGTTTTTTTTGGCAAATAGCCTTCTCACAGTCACAGCTACCGGAGGAGTTTAATCGTCCAGCTTTAAGGAGACTGAGCCAAGGGAAGCAACTTGGAGCGTTGCTACCCATCGCTGTGAGCTCCCTCTCCTTAGTGGCCTTTACTCGTTTGTGGCAGCGTAGCTCGTTGATAGGGAAGCGTTGTCCTGTAATAAATGAGAGATAGCGGATAAGGACGCGTTAATGATGGAAGGTGCCGCATGAGAAACAAACATCAAAAGCAGTTTGGGGGCCGTTGCCAGTGTTCCTGTTCCCGTGCGAAGTTTGGTGTGCTCCCGGGCTGCAGAGTTTGTGCACAGAGTAAGGGTGGTTAGGAAGTTCCTGGTAGCTCTGAGGCTAAAATCTGCTTTGGCTGATTAGAATTCTATACCTCTATATTTCACACTAATTTTTCTTTTTATTTTTAAACTATATTAAGTGTATTTTCTAGATAAAACATAGAATCGTAGAATGGTTTGGGTTGGAAGGGACCTTCAGAATCATCTGGTTCCAACCCCACTGCCACAGGCAGGGACACCTTCCACTACACCAGGTTGCTCAAAGCCTCATCCAACCTGGCCTTGAACACTTCCAAGGATGAGACATCCACAACTCCTCTGGGCAACCTGTTCCAGTGCCTCACTACCCTCAGAGGGAAGAATCTCTTCCTTAGATCTAATCTAAATCTGCCCTCTTTCAGTTTAAAGCCATTGCCCCTTGTCCTATCACTACACACCCTTGTAAAAAGTCCCTCTGCAGCTTTCTTGTAGGTCCCCTTTAAGTACTGGAAGGCTGCAATAAGATCTTCCCAGATCTTCCCACTGGGTGATGTCCTCATAAAAGGCTATCGGGTTTGTCAAGCATGACTTCCCCTTAGTGAAGCCATGTTGACTGCCGCTAATGACCCTCTTATCCTTGATATGCCTAGAGACAGCACCAAGGATAAGTTGTTCCATTATCTTTCCAGTGATGGAGGTGAGGCTGACCGGTCTATAGTTACCTGGGTCTTCCTTCTTGCCTTTTTTGAAGACCGGAGTGACGTTTGCTTTCCTCCAGTCCTCAGGCACCTCTCCCGTTCCCCACGATTTAGCAAAGATGATGGCAAGTGGCCTGGCAATGACATCCGCCAGCTCCCTCAGCACCGGCAGGTGCATCCCATCAGGACCCATGTATTTATGGATGGCCAGGTTGCTTAGCTGGTCCCTAACCAAGTTCTCATCAACCAGCATAGACTGCTCCTCTATCCTGACTTCCTCAGGAGCCTCAGGGTTCCGGGGCTCATCAGGGTAGCCTCCAGCAGTATAGACTGAGGCAAAGAAGGCATTCAGTAACTGCCTTCTTCTTATCCTCTGTCACCAGGGCACCCTCCGCGTTCACCAGTGGGCCTACATTGCCTCTAGTGTTAGTTTTATCTGCAATGTATTTGAAGAAGCTCTTTCTGTTGTCCTTGACCTTTCTTGCAAGGTTTGATTCCAAGGAGGTCTTAGCTTTCCTATTGCCTCCCTACATCCTCTGACAGCAGAAAATAATTTATCAGTGTTTGCAGAGTACTCAATAGTTTAAGTGGAGGTTATGCATGTGCGCAGCATGCACATGCTGAAATTGTCTCCTGGTCACGTGTACAAGAAATTGTTGTTGGGATAAAACCACATGTGCTTAAGGTACTCATTTTCCTAGGTGACCAGGTTGCATGAGTTTGGGTTGGGTTGAAGGACTACCAGGTCATGACAAGCTCATTCAGTATGCGAAGAACAGGATGTGTCATCCTCGACCAACAAATCTCTTCTTTGTTGCTACTGTTATGTACTTCTTGTGTTTACTTATACATATGTACGTTGAAATTACGGAGAGGGTTTTGGGGAGTTATTTCAGGAGCAAAAATCCATAAGTGATCTGGATGCCTGTAGTCCCTGGAGAGAGTGGGTAGCAAGCATTGCTAGATGCTTTCTCTATTTGAAACTTCGGAGTACAAGGTTGTACGGAGTTGAGTTTTTGAGACATGTGAAGCAGTGTATTTGAGTGTACAGTGTAATTGGCAGTGTAATTAGCCTTCTAATTAATGAAAGCCTTGATTTTGACATCCAAAATAATGTCCTGGTGGTAGGGAAGAATACATATTGATGTGATGGGGTTGCATGATGTCCCTAATGACTGTGCTGAGAACTGCTGGTCCAGGGCACCTCCAGCAGAGCTGCCATAGGGATCCCAATGAAATACGTAGGGCAGGGACGCGTGCTATTAAGAGAATGATGTAGGCACACTGCCATGGAGATAGAGGTTAAATCACTGTGGCCTAATGCAGATTGGCACTAAACCTTGCCAAATTAAATGTTCAACCTTTCCTCTGTCAGAGGTTGCATTAACCAATGATGTAATTAAGAAAAAAACAGTAATTTTACTCCGAGAGAGAGTTGAGAGAGGTCTTGTACCTTGAGTTGCAAGAGCGAATAATGTGAATGTCTGTTGAATTCAAGTGTTCATACTAACAGGTTTTTACCAAAAATGAGTCAGTAGGGAGAATTAATTTTAGTGCCAAGTAGAAGTTCCTACTGCAAAATACCATGGCCTGAAGAAGTGGAGAAGATGGAGTATGGCTAAAAGGAAAGGTAAAACCACTCTTTGTGTTAGTGAAGTGTCGATGGGAATTGACTGTTTGGTGGTTGCTTTAGCTGTATCAAACGGGCATTGGGTCAGACCCCACTGATTTCTGCTTTTTCCCATCAGAGGAGATCCTTGGGAAGGTAGCTTTCATACCGGGTCTTGCCTTTCTTCTGCCCCCTCTCTTTCTGGCAGTTTGGAGCCCTGCTAGTTGTAAGCTTGGTCCTAAATTAGCTAGTTTTTGATTTTGTGCTGTGTTTTTCTGTTTTCTTCACTGAAAGGGGAGATATTCTTCTCTAATGCTTCACTTAAAAGCAAGAGTAACGTGGATCTCCTCTAAGCAGAGATGGTAAAGGGAGTCAGAGAAGGAGATTAAAAATCAACCACCTCCTTATTCTTCCCTATTTCTCTCTTTTATTTTAGCATGGAGGGAACTGGAAGGATTGATTGCTCATGGTAAAAACTCATTCAAACTAAATTTTCGTTTTGCTTGTTTCTTTGTCCCTGCATCATTCATTTGCACCAATGAAATTTACTGGTCTGGAGATGACAGCAGCTCCTCGGGAGCAATCGTACTGATATGGTGGCCCAAACCTTCACTGGATTTTGTATTTGTCCTGATTATGCTGGTTTTGGTTGGTTTTTTTTTTTTTTTTTGAAAGCTCCTTCCTTCTGTAGCTATTCAGTGTCATCTCAGCAAACTGCAAAACTGAGCACCTTGGTTGCAGTGGCTTTGCAATCCTGGAAGGAAATGGTTTGGGTTTTGCATTGGGATGACCTGTTGAGTACCTGATCCTTCCTCTGTCCAGTGAGAAAACAGAGCTGTCCCATTGCAACTGATACTTTCCATGGTGGAAATAACGGAAGCACGTGCATAGGGATATGGAGGAGGAGAACAGCCATTTTCTTGGGCTGTAGGACCAGTGTGAAGAGGAGAAAACCTATTTTCTTGGGCTGGAGGAGCAGTATAGACTCTATGGAGGTGGTAATCTGCTAGTGGGGTTACAATTAGCGTATCTGCAAGAAATTGGGTGGAGTGAGACTTCGAGGAGCCACGTAGTTACTGATTGTTGCTCACCAGCCTGGGCTGCGGCACCAGGGACGCTGTTGCATCTTCCGCAGCCAGGAGGAAATGGCCTGCCTCTTGTGGGCAGGATAGGTACCTTGAGTTGAGTGGTTAATTAGTAGTTCATTATCTCAACTCAGTCCAGCTGGATAAGAATGATTAGTGCCATACTGATAATCAAGCTCAGGCTCCGTGAAGACTGGCTGCACCAGTCCTTTCATCTTTCCAAATTGACCTGAGCATTGTCATGGTTGTTCAGGTATCACAAAAAATTCCCCGTTTCATGGCATGGCCCTGATGGCTGCAGCATCAACCCAAGTTCTGCCAGGACCAGCCTCTCTGGGGGTTGTTTGACTTGACAGATTGAAGGTACTCCTTCAATTAATGCCGTGTCGTGGTTCGCTTTCAGTAACGCACGAGGTGTCAGCAGTTTTGTTTACGAGCCTCCGTGCTCTCCCGCTTTAAGTCATTCCTGACAAAAGGAAGTTTCAATGCTTGCATTGATTCCCGGCTCCGCGGCGCAAAATATCCGCACGTGGCAAAGACGCGGAGATTTTTCAAAGCAGCCTAAAGGATTTAAAGTGCTTTTAACATCTCAGGCACTGAGCTCCCAGGCCTCGGACCACCGCTTTTAAGCGTCTGTAAGTCACAAATAGATTTAGAAGATAAAATGCTGGAGGCTGTTAGTTCTCTCAGTGCAAACTTTTATTATTTCTTTTGAGGAGAGCACACTTACGAAATTTACCCTTGGTAACATTTTAGAGATTGCTATTCACAGATTTGGCCTTTCTAAAAAGCATATTGGGTTTTGTAAAGAGTATTACGGCTTAGAAGCAAGATTTCTGAAAACTTTTTCGTAAGTGTCCTCCCTGTCGCTGAATAAACCACCCAAAAATATGGTCCTTAACAATTTAATGTGGTACATGTAAGAAACTAAGACACTTTTTAGCTTTCAAGTAAAAGCTCAAAAATAGTTGGGGGAGATTGTGTTTTGGGTTTGTGGTGAGTTTTTTTCTTTTTTTTTACTTTTTAGGAAACCCAAGTTTTTAACAAAAGTAGTTAATCTTTTCCACTTTTTTACAGATTTAGTGTTCCATACTCAAAGGCTTCCTTTGGAACTTTTTTTAAAAGACTAATTCTGTGTTTGCTGAAAAAAAATATAATTTAATAAGAAGTCCCAGCACTTTGGGAAAAACGTGGAAGAAAAGAAAAAAAAGAATTTCCGTTTGAAACTCTCTTACATGTCAGATAGTTTGGAGTTAATTGGCTTTTGTATCTCGATCATCTGCAGTGGATCTACCGAAATAGCCTAGATGATTGCTCTGCTCCATCTGGTTATTATCTTGCTTCTTGTAATATCCTTGTGCCACGCTGTTGTGGCCGGCCGTGGCTGAGAAAAAGCTTGCTGGAGATTCCGGAAGATCTGCTCTGTTATACGTTACCAACTTGTCAGGGACTCACTTGACAAATTGAAAATTAGCCAAATGCTTTTCTAAGCCAAAAGTAGCCTGAGATGATGTCTACGCGTCATACCAAAGAGCTCTTTTTAGTTCCTTAAGGTGACCGACTCCAAATACTCAGATTATTAATAGTGCCCTAATAAACCTGGAGAGCGATCCTATAAATTTCTACATGTTTGAGGGTCAAGCAGTGAAGTCAATATTAATTAATAGTCAAATGCAGTGTTTTATTTCATGTAATCAGCCTCCTGACAGTCTGAGCAGTCTTGGAGGTTAGTTATGCTCAAAGAGTGGGAGCGATGCCAGAGCATCCCATGCTTCGTTTTTATAGAATAGCAAATAATCTCGAGCTGTTGCATGTAATGACTGCAGATTTAATACAGTGCCTGAAATGCTCCGTCTGTGCCTTTTCATAAGGGGTGGTAGAAGTGACATTCTGGTGGACCTTGTGGTGGTTTCCCCTGGCCCTCTCCACCAGCTCTTGGCATGGGAGTGTTGCAAAGCAACGAAGCAAAGCAATGGAAAGAGTTGGCTTTATCATGAGGACAGGAGATGGGTGCAAAGACCTGAGTGTCGGGGTGACCAAGGGCGGTTGGTAATTTCAGTGGCTTCATGGTGGCAGCTCCAAGGCAGAAGGTTGCAGGGAGAAAGTAAGGTCACGTAGAGAAGCTCCACACTTGTAGAACAGATGGAAAAGGAAAGGGACTCCAGAGGGAGGAAAGAGGATGCCCCTGAGGATGCCTCTGATGTCAGCTCTAGTATAAACTAAATGACTTCAAAATTGTTTAACGTGCACTACTGGGAATATTTAAAGGATTAAAATTCTTTTTCGAGATGGAGTTGTGTTTGCATACCTGGACTGTCAGATTACTGTACTCAAAAGCAAATCCATTTATTTGAAAGAGTGATTTATAGATTATTCTGCCATTCCATACCTGATCTGCAGCTCCTGGAAATTCCTCATAAACTCTTCTCTGTTGCCTGGCCAGCAGTTGGTATCTCACCTGGATTTGGCTGTTCTGTAGAGTCACCCTTGGCGGACGAGGATGGGCGATACCTAAAACTCATTGCTGGACAATTGATAATATAAAGCCTATCTTGTCCAGAAGCCTGTCTTGTTCTACCTTTGCTCATTTTCATGCTAGCTTGAAACCGTAATGTGCCCATATGCAACCCTCCACCCCCTAAAAGGGGACTGAGGGGAAAGAAAGAGGGGAAAAACTCCAGTATTTTCCAGTCAGATGCGCAGATTCCCCTTATCTGAGGATACTTGACAGCATAAAGATGGATGCTTCATCCAAGTATTTGTATTTTCTCTCCAGTTCATTATTAGAGTGAATTAGGATACCTTTTGGCTACCATTTCTTCTCCAAGGGGCAGGCTTCTCATAAGTTAACTTATGAGGGATATGTCACCTTATTTATTATATTCCTATATAACCTTCTGGGGCTGATGCAAAGTGTTCCCCAGCGTGAGGAGGATTCACGTGTGATGGAACTGGACTGGACTGGACTGCACTCATCTCTGAACATGCACCATACTTCGTTCATGGGGAAGAAAAATAAAAAATTTCTCAGAGATTTGTGCCCACTTCACCCAGGCAATACTTCATTTTTGTTGAAGAAAAAAAGGGATTTGTAGCCAGTGAAATGTTTACGATTGGATTTTTAAAATATCACGTATATACACATGCATGCTTAAATACATGAATATGAAATAAACATATATTCACTGCCAGTGCTACTGATGGTATGTTAGTGTTTTAATTCGATTTAAATACGTTTCACCTGCCATCCTGTTGCAGCTGGAGTTGCAGTCCACAGGTTGCAATGTCCGCAGTGAAGTTCCTCACCATTGGACAGTTGGGTGGTGGCCCTGAACGGCAGAGCAGAGCACGTTCATGTTTCCAAAGCAAAACTTCTCTCTCTTTTCATTTTTTTCCACTGTTGAAGCTGATCAGTTCACTCAAAGAACATGAAATTTGGATTAAGTTTTCCTGCATCCCACTTTTGGCCCTGGTTCGATGGAGCACATCTTGCGATTCTAGTTTAGACCCATTGTATATTTATATATATTGTCTTAATGTCATGGTTAAAGCCTTTGCTGAAAGATACAGCAGCCTATTTTTGGGGGGATGTGTGTAGACGGAGGGTAGGAATGGGAGCTCTTTCTGCCCTACTCGGCTTTTGTAACACTGAAGGACACCGTTGTTCATCATCCGTGTTTCTATAACCATATGCAAGTGAAAATAAATGTTCCTGGTTTTAACTATTTTTCAACAAAATTGTTTAAATTCTTTCTCAAAGCTTGGGCGTTCTTTCCGTGAGCTCCTCTTATCCCAAGTGTTTCCTAAAGGAGATGTTAGGCAATAGTGTTATGTAACTGGCCCCTCTGCTCCTGCTCAGCTTTTTGACGTCTGTGCCATCTCGATGGATGAAGTTTTCAAAGGCGATGGGTGTTTCTACAGCTGTCCCAAGAAAAAGCTGCTGGCTTGAAGGAGTTGTGCTTCTGCCATCGTCTTTGCCAGATGTTTTCTCCCGTCTGGACCTTTGGTGGTTTTGGGGTGCAAACCCCAACCGCCAGGTGAAGCTGCGGAATGGATTGTCCCATGGGTCAGCCCTCGAGTGACCGGTTCAGGAAACCTCTGGCCGATGTGCCATCCCAGCGCTGGTGCAATCCTGCATATTTTTTACAGTCACTGCCTTTTTCCCTGTGTGGATTTGTTTGTTGTTTTTTTTTTTTTAAATAACGTTTTCACTTCATCTCTGACTGTAATGGATTTTATGCATTTGAGGAGATAAACTGAGAAGCTCCACTCAAAGGTACCTCATTGACAGCCTCTCCTCTGCCACGGGAGTGCTTTCTCTTTCTGGCCACGTGTGTGTTTTATCCATAACGGCCGAGTTTCGAGTGCGTATCATCGAGCACGTCGCAAGGCTTTTCAGTCGGCAAAGCGCGTGTGCATGCGGCACCGAATTCCCCGGCATTACAACGGGTTTTCTTTTAATGCCAGTTACATCAAAACAATTTAGCTAGGTGTCTTCTTTCTGTGTTGGTGCAAAAGCAGGAGAAATAACCCGAGATCAATTAATTTGTTTGGGAGATGGTTTTTTTTGGGCGAGGTGGTTTTTTTTTTCTTTTAATGCATAGGACCAAAAATTGGTCTTGGCTTCATTAGGAATGAAGACGTGTTCCTATGGTATGGATTTAGATTTAGCTGCAATCTGGTGTGTCTTCTCCTAATGAGAAAGCTGTCTGCCTCCTCTCCCCCGTAGCATTTCTTACTCCGTTTCTTGTCTCTTTTTTCTTTTTTTTTTGCTTTGTTTTGTTTAAGCGTGTTTTTTCCACAAAGCCCAACAGCTTGAGCATCTTTTAGTCTCAGTTTAAGCACATGCTTATGTGCCGGCTTGGATAGGGAAGGATTTAAGTCCTGAACTGCCACTTTCCCTGAGAATCTGTCTAAAAAAATAACACAAACATCCAGCTTTTTTCAGCTACGCCTGTGACATGAGTAAATGAAGAGCTCAGTGTTTTCCTAGAAGACCAAATATATTCCCTAACTATACCCAATGTATATAACCCTTGTTGTGCAGACAGAGGTATTTTGGATAAGACCATGCACCCAACTGGTATTTTTTTCCACTGATATTGCTATGCCTAAACTCAAATTTCCATTGCTGTAGCTATGTCAGCCAGGGATGGGACGGCCACAATGCTGGGGGAAGCACCATGTTGGATGATTAAATAGCTGCTTTCTGAGCAAATTCCTCTGTTGTGGGATAGGATTGAGTGGATGGAGGCTGATTAATGCCCGCCATTGAGTTTGGGCATTCATGCCTGAACTCTGAGTCTCATTTTTAGGAGAGGGAGAGGCAAAAAAAGCAGCAGCAGGAGCTGGTTTAACTGGTGAATTTGTTGGTGGTGTGTGGCAGTATGGGGCATGGCGAGAAGGAGTCTGGGGTGCCTGCCGTGGCTGTGCTTTGTTCTGCAAGAAGGGAAAGACATTGTAGACCTCAGCCATTAAAAAAAACCAAAAAAAAAAACCACAACCAAAACAAACTTAAACACCTCAATATCTTGGCAGGTCTGACCCTTAGAGCTGATTTTCCACAGGATGTCGGACCCTTTGTGTGATTGTTGGGTTTAGGTGACGTCTGCCCAGGCACCTCCAAGTTTGCAAGCAGATTTTGGAGTTTGGTCCTCTGTCTTGGTCCTTGTTTTTTTATTGAGTGCGAAGAGGCTTTGGATGGGATGCTGAGATGTCCTTTCTCCAAATGGATCCCTTCTGTATTTGCAGGGAAGCTTGAGTGCATGTGCAAAGACAGGATTTAATGCGGATGCATCCTCCGTCAAAATCTGTATTAGGTGACAACAGGGCTCGCTGAACTCCCCTAATCTCTGGTTTGTGGAGCTGAGCAATAGAGAGAGTCTTGGCCTACTGTGAAGTGAGAGAAAGGGAATGTGTAAGGGGAAGCAGGAGCTGGAGTTGCTAAGGAAACACGAGAGGGGATGCCTGCACGGCTCTCACCTGATCCTGCCGCAGCAGCTCCGCTGCGCAGGTTCCCTTTCATACCAGTCTCGTGTAGCCTTCTCGGTGAATTCACGGTCACAAAAATCTGCTGAAATTGTCCCTTCTAGGAGTGTTTTTCCCTGGAAGGCTCAAGGGGCAGCAGCGGTGCCCAGCAGGACCCCAAGGAGATGGGGGACACATGGTCAACCCCTGGGCTGCTCCATCAGCATCGTGGCTGGTCCCCAAGGGTTGTGCTGGGGAATGAGGCAAATAGGGACTTTCTCCTTCTGGGATCACTTTTGAGGGATTGCCAGCTCTCCCTCGCTAGAAAGAAACACAGCAGGTTTGTGCCTGTATTGCAGGACATGGGGACGATGCTGGACCCATCTGGATTCTCCTCATTTTCATTGCTCTTACAATTGTTGTTCCCATTTGTCCCTCTGGACTATGAGCCCCGGAGTACTTTGCTATTTGAATAATTTGTGTGCTTAGTGCTTAGCAGACCTCGTACCAGGAAAGATGGCTTTCATCAAATTTATGATTATGCAGGTATTTTCTTTTCTGCAAATGTTTTATTTATTGCGATGGTTATTGATAGCTGCACTTAACAATTCTGTTGAGGCAAAACAACTTTCTACAACTGCTTTTTTTTTTTTTTTGATGTGTGTAATAAAAATCAATCCTGGCAAAAATTTGAATATCTGGATATCTCTTGGCTTCCCCCCCTTGTAAGATTTAATAATATCTTGTAAATGTTTTCATCAGCTGCCCCTGTGTTCTTTAATTGAGCACAGATGAATCTTGAATGAATGGGGTTTGTATGACTGTGGGTTTTTTTTCATGTTTAAGCAGCGATGTGTTCAGTTTAAGCAGTGAGCACTTTTGAGGGATGGATGCGGGACTGTTTGTAGTGTGATTATTTTCTTAAGTTTTAGAATTAAACAGTTGAGGAGGAAAGCAATTGAAACTTTCCTGGACTGTCTGGTTCCTTGGGAAGCAGCCTGTACCGTGCAGGAATTGGAAGCAGCTGGCTTTGCTTTATAATTAATCAAGGGAGCGATTATCTTGCAATAATCTCGCCCCCTTCATCTCCTATTGCATAAGTAAACACAACTTCAGCTTGTATAAATTGAGTTTTGGCCTTCCACCTTTTGTTACCAAAGGTGAACGTTCAGGCGTGCCCCGCTGAGCTGCCCCTTCATCACCTCTGCCCAGCTCCTTGTCCCCATCGCCCTGGGATGGTGCAGGAATGGGCCAGGCTGGCTCTGCCACGAGCAGGGATGGAGCCTGGTGCCAGCTCACGTTGACTGTGGGTGAGATATCCCCTGCTCAGTTGAGCGGGGACCACATTTCACAGCCAAACAAATGCAGGAGAAGGTGTAGGTGGGTGCTGCAGGGCTCTGGCTGCACTCTGGTAACTGTTGTTTTGTTTTTTTTTTTTAAATAAGCATTTCTGAACAGATTCTGTCACTTTGAGCTTCAAACAGAAGAAAGGGACCAATGGAAAACTGAAAGGCACCTGCTAAGGGGTGAACGTGGAGCTTGTCCTGCGGTGCTGCAGTCAGCGTCTCGAGTTCAGTAGGGTGGTGCTGGGTGAGATGAGCTCAGATTAGCTGAACTCCTGTTCTTAGGAGCCTTGGTTACCTCCGAACTCGCAATGAACTTGAGAGGCGACCGGCATGCACGTGGCCAACTTTGGGGCAAAGCCTCAAATCCCTTTTGGCCGGCTCACCCGACTGCTGCCAGGGGATTGGCATCGCCGCTTCTGCAGATACCAGCACCCCAGGCTGGGCTTTGCCTTCTCAGGCTGCTTTCAGGTCTCATTTAAAAGGAAGGAGAAAGCACGTCTCAATAGAACAGGTTGCCCGGCGAAATTGTGGCTGCTCCATCCCTGGAAGTGTTCAAGGCCAGGTTGGATGAGGCGTTGAGCAACCTGGTGTAGTGGAGGGTGCCCCTGCCCATGGCAGGGGGGTTGAAACTAGATGATCTTTGAGGTCCCTTCCAACCCAAACCATTCTATGATTCTGTGATTCTATGAATAGCAGACTCTGCATTCGTCTTCGATTTTATTCCTTACCATTCCCTTACAAATATTTTCCCGCTGGGAAGGTGAAACCATGAGCTGGAAGGAACTGGCTCCTCACTCGTCAGCGGCGCCGGCGTGGCCCGTTCACTTGCCTGGAGGCGGGGGATGCTCAGTGCCAACTCCTGGTCAAAATACATTTAGTTTCTAAATTAAGACGGGGATTCTGCAGAAACACTTGGCATAGGTGAGTTGGAAAAAGGTTTTAAGGGTAAGCAGGTTATTTATACTCTGCCTTGCGTGTCCAGCTTGTGTTTGTGCTGCTAAGTCGTTTATTTTATGGGGAAGGACCTCTGCCATAAATACTCCTCTAACCGTCAGTCAGCCCCAAGTGCAGGTTGGCCATAGGCACAGTGGGTGGCTTGGGTAGAGGAGGGGGATTTATATCGGATACAGCTCCTTCCCAAGGACCTTATCCTGCACCGTACAGCAACTACAGGGAACAGTGGGCTGGTGGTGTAGAGACGAGCGGTCCTGGATGCATGGAGAAGCTAGAGCATCCATGTGCACACATGTGCAGATGTCCCCAGCCTCCCTCCTCCATCCCTGGGCAACTTGATTTTTAAACGCTGGAAAGATTTTCAGGCTCCTTGGGCTGGGAGCAATCACAAGTGCTTCCAGTACTTGTAGTGATAGGACAAGGGGCAATGGCTTTAAACTGAAAGAGGGGAGATTTTGGTAGATCTAAGGAAGAAATTCTTCACTCTGAGGGTGGTGAGGCATTGGAACAGGTTGCCCAGAGAAGTTGTGGATGCCCCAACCCTGGAAGTGTTCAAGGCCAGGTTGGAGGATGCTTTGAACAACCTGGTCTAGTGTGGAAAGTCTCCCTGCTCATGGCAGGAAGGGATTGGAACTAGATGGTCTTTAAGGTCCCTTCCAACCCAAACCATTCTATGATTCTATGATTCGATAATTTTTTAGCAGGGATTGGTGTGTTTATATGAGCCCTGCTACTCTATGGCAGTGATCCCATTTCTGAAGTCCCTGGAAAGTATTGTTTAATATACATTTTCCTCCTCTGAACATAGATATGAACTGGCCGTTAGCACTCAGACTAGTAAAAGGGGTTTGGAGGTGCCTCATGCTTCAGAGGTGGAGGAAAATAGTTTGGCAGGAGCTGAAACCCACAGGATATTAAAGAAAATCTCCATCTTCTCATAAAATGTCTTCAGGGACATTTATCCTCATGTTTGTCTCATGGAGTCTTCAGTGGGAAAGAGTTAAATGTTTTCTCACATGTGTTCAGTGCCACAGCCTTGAGGAGGTTTCTCTTCTTCAAACGTAGCACATGTTCAGCTAAAAATATTGCTGGAGGAATCCTTCCTTGGCCACCGCCCCGATACGGGAGAGCAGCTGTGAGTCGTGGGGATTTTGTTTGTTTTTAAACTTTATCTGTCTTCAAAGTGATGCTGTGGCAGTTGTAGGGCGTTAGAAGAACCTAAGTCCCCATTGACCTTTTGCATCCGAGGATGGACGTGGACTAGGACTTCTTGGCAGCTGTTTGCAGCATGGGTTGGAGGAGGCGGTTGGGTTTGTTTGCAGTTACCTGCAAAAGCAGAAAACCTGGAGGTTACTAGGATGAGTTGCACGTGGGTGGCTGCAGGATGGAGCATCTTTGAGGTCCCTCATCGGCGTGATGATCTGCTGCTGCACAGAGGTGGAGAGTGAGGAGAGGTGTCTCAGCCTAACTTTATGCAGGAATCAATCGATGACACCAAACCTTCCTCATCGAGCAAGGCACCCGGTTCGCTGTGTTAACGGGTAAAATGGATATTGACCCCGCGAATCGACTGTCTTCCCCTAACTGCATGTGCCTTTGATCAGTTCGCTGCTTTTGAAAAGTCAAACCGCTCCCTGCATCTCTCAGTGGGGTGCGATTTCTTCTGTTTGGCTTAACGTTCTACTTCAGGGTGTTTTACCCCTGCGGGTAATTTCAGCTTAGTGTTTCCATGCTTAAACCCATAGTGTGGGGTTGTTGCTGCCTTGATAGGTTCGTGGTGTGGGATGGGACTTCCATCCCAGCTGTATTAATGCTGTACGTTGGATGCTCCTGCTCATCATCATGAACATGCTGGGAAACTGCACTCAAGGTCTGGCATGCCCTGTGCTAGCTGCTCCCACTCCCAGACAGATCATTTTAAATTCTGCCTTACTTTGCATTGTAAAACTAACCCTCTGCTTTTTTTTTTTTTCCCCTTCTTTTTATTTGCCCTTTTTTTTTTTTTTTTTTTGCATTGCCGGCCAGCCATTCGCCCACCACCCCAAATCCCAATTGAGACCCGATGCTGAGGGGCAGATGAGGCAGCGAATGTATTCAGCCCGATGATTTCCACATGAGCAGGGCTCTGTGCTGGTGAAAGACGTGAACTCATTGCAGAAACCTCCCAAGAACAAAGCTTTGGAGAAAGGATCAACCTTATTAGCACATTTAAGGAGAAAAAGGGGGTTTGCCACTGTATCAGTTTATGCTTCAGCACATTAGTGTTGTAAATCTCTTTGTGGAAGGATTGATTAAAAAACTATATTTACTTTCCCCCCTAAAAACCCAGAAAGAAAAAATTAAATCCTCAGCACACTAGTTCGCTGTAAATCTTTTAAACAAAGTTTATAGGGTTTGATGATTTGAAGCCTCCTGCAGTTAAAATGATTTTTTTTTTTTTCCCAAGCAATCTTTTGGTTTCCCAAGTATTCTTCTGGCCTTTTCGCTTGAAAAGGAAAGGCAAACTTTCATGAATTGAGCAGGGGCACTCTTTGAATGAAGCGAGGGTCAGTGCTTCTCCAGGCTTTTCTTCCCATTGTTTGAAGAATGCACTGAGGATGGTAGGAGCAGATGTGCTGCTTCTATCCGAGTTTATTCTGCCGCTAGTAGGGGTATGAGCTGCCTTTGCATTAATTCCTCCAATGGTTACTGCAGTTTAGTCTGTGTTACCTAATGTATTGAGGCTGTTCCTAAGCACAGGACAAGGCTCTTCTAATAAAGAGTTGGTGCTTTACATTGAAACCATCCCATATTAAAACAATGACAACAACAAAAAGGTGGGAAATATCAGTAGAAGGATAAATCGGCAGAAATCTTTCGATTCTGTGATGTATACCCTGCGCTTTGGGACGCCTCGTAGAGGTGTATCTGCTGCACAGTCCTGCCGTGGATGGGACAGGTGAACTCAGCCAGCTGTGTTAGAGCTGGAGGGGGAATTTATGTAGCATCCAGCCGTTGATTGCTGCATGTGAAATGTTGTTTGTAATAATACCTGCTGCTGGGATTTAATTCCAGAAAAAAAAATGTGGAAAGTGAAAGGAGATTGCGTTTAAAATACGTGTATGTGAATGATTTATCTGTGTTTCATAACATACAGAAAGATTAGCCATAGGCTACTAATGGCTTTCATTTGGCCAGTGACTCTCAATTTGGCTGTGCTGGAAATGGAGAATGAGTGCTTGTGGTCACAAATGTTTTAATGTTAACAAAAGATAAATTATGGTTTTTTATTAGGGCAGAAGTTAAACAGAGTCTGACTTCAGAGCAGAGGTGCTGCATCTGTTAAAGGCAGCCACAAAGGTGGCAGATTTTTTACTTTTGGGGAGAAATCCTGCAAACAGAGGCTTGCATCTTACTATCCAAATTGACGTGGAAATCTTTGCCTCCTGTTAGTTACAGATGTGGCATCCTCAATTAGGGCTTGTCCCATCAGGGAAATGCTGTTATGTCACTGCATGTTACTAGCTGGGTACCGCTGTTGGGACATTTGTGGATGTCCATCTCTCCTCCCAAGTAACAAGGAATAGAACAAGAGGCCTCAATGGCCTCAAGTTGCACCAGGGAAGGTTTAGATTGGATATTAGGAAAAAGTTCTTCACCAAAGGGGTTGTGGAGCATTGGAACAGGCTGCCCAGGGAAGTGGTTGAGTCACCATCCCTGGAGGTATTTAAAAGACATGTAAATGTGGCACTTAGGGACATGGTTTGGTGGTGGACTTAGCAGTGTTATGTTAATCGTTGGACTCGATGATCTTAAAGGTTTTTTCCAACCTAAATGATTCTATGATATCTTTTATAGGTAGGTTTTGTATCATGGGCACACATCATTGCAACCACCGTTTCAAGGACGATATCTCTTTCACCTTCTGAATCTCTCATCCTCTTGAAACAGTGTGATTGTTCAGTGGAGAATGTAAAGTACATCCTTGTCCCTACCCACCACTAATGATGGAGGTGATTTGTTTTCGTTGGGAAAAAAAAATAGAAAATACATATAATTACTCATCTATTCATCTCCCTTTCTATCCCATTCTCGTACCGTGTTCACGCTTACGTGTGGGCCATGGTGGGAAAGGGGCAGAGGAGGGCTCGGGTCTGTGCAACACGAGGCAGCTGCGGGAAATCCCGCTCACGTGAGCGATGGCTCCAAAGAAGCAGGTTGTGATCTGTTTGTCCCCTTGTAGCGGGCAAGGAACGATCTTTACCCCGTGAAATGCCCATGTGGAAAATCTGTGACACGTGTCGCCCTCCCCCAGGTGGGGATGCACCAGGAGGAAATCCCGATGTGCTCCACCGGAGCTGCGTTTGCCATGGCCCCCTCCTCATTCAGCCTTGTCTGGAGGAAATTACTGGTTTGCACCTGATGCGTTATCAAAAAGTATCCATTCGTGATAAGGCTGGATTAACGGTGACATTTTACAAGGCCAGCTGGGAGAAGTGCTTCATGATGAAGTGAAGCTGGTTTCTACCCGAGACATGTGTTTTACTCTCCAAAATGTCTCATTTTCAGAGGGCAGGACACATATTTCTCACTTTCTTTCTGACAAGTACATTTTAAAAACAGGGCTAAATTGCAACCAGTCAAACTTAACTCCATCCCCTGGTCAAACAGAGTTGGAAAGATGCTATCTTCAGCAGGATTTATGATGCGTTTGTGTGCTTGGAAGATGCTATGTGATACCCAGTTGTAGGTTGACCATTCAGGGAAGCAGTCGGATGACTAAAGGAGTCACCCAGCAGAAGCTTAGTGTGATGGGCTTGAGATTTTGTAGACGTTAAGGTTGTTGAAGAGGACTGTGGTGCACTAATTTAACCTTCTACATGGCATGGACAGAGGAACTTTATCTTCTGATACCTGCAGCCTGTCTTTTTTCTACTGAGTACTCCTCAGGCTTAAAATCTGTTCCAAGATAAGAGTCTACTAAAGCCTCTAAGATTGCTTAGCAGTCAGTAGAGCTGGAAACAGCATCGTCAGCTGAGGAGCAAAATGATACTGGGTGTATCGGTTCCAAATCCTGTGGGGATACCCATGATATGGCAGAGGCTGTTGCTACTGACGGAAAGCTCTGCCGAAGGAATGGGACCAAGAAATCTGACTGTAATGAAACCCAATATCCATGCTGGTGTTTGAGCTGAAAACCATCTGCTTGAGTTCTCCTGCTAGTTCAGCATGAGAAGTTTGTGTGCTGTGGAGAAGCTGCGTCCTTTGTCTATCATTGGAAGATGGAACTAAGAATCAGGAGATAGAAATCTTCCATCCTAGGATAATTAGATGAGAGAATATAGCATTGGGAGAAAACACCTGGAAGGCACATCTGGCTGAGGCAAACAACTCCTCTGAAAAAAAAATTGTTAATTCTAATCTCCTACTGAGGCTGCCATGAGTTTGGGATTCCTGTTGTGCCCCAAAAAACATATTCATTCATTGGGCTTCCCTGTGCAGTGAAATGCATGAGAAAGAGTCTCTTGCTTTCTAGCACTGCTGCGGCGTGCTCTGTTCTTGCCATCCTTTAGGCGGATGGTTTGCAAGGTGGGATTTCCCAAAAGCGCTTGGTATTGACTCAGCCCTACTTCCAGAAGCCAAGGGAAATACCTGCTGAGGCACTTGGAAGCCCCTCCTGGAGTTGCGTGGGTCTGTGGAGACTTCGGCATGTGCTTTGATCTTGCTGTCTGCTGCTCTTTGAAACAAAGATTTTGTAGAGAGTAGACATCTGGATTTCCTGAAGACTTTTAACTTCTGTTCTGCAGCAGCTCTTGGTATGTCTTGCCTGTATGGCGACAATCGTCCATCCAATGCAACTTTGACACTGTCTTTGTTGTATGCCGGGAAGACACGGAGGGCATCCCTGGAGCTGTCAGGGTTTTTTTTGATACAGATGAACTCAGGCTTTTTGATTTGTGAACTCTCCTACTTGATGAGCAAGAGGACACCTTGCAGAACAGGAGGGGACAGGAATTTGGGAGAAGTTGGATACAACCAGCAAGTCTTGGCACCAAAACACTGGGTGCAGCGGGGAACGTGTCCTCGTCTGAGCGCTGGGCTCTTTGAGTCCTCGAGTGACTTTGAATCTCTGCAGGGAGGGTGGGTTGCTCTGTCCTTCACCAGTGAAATGGCATCCACGTGAGGCTTTTCTCCAGTGGCACAAACCTGCCTCGTGCTGCTGCCAACAGCTCCTTGGATTCTGCGTTGGGAAGAGCTCTTTGGACTGCTGTTGTAATGCTGTCGCTCCACATACCCCGTGTTTGCCTACCCGGTTTAAAGTGTTACTAGGTCCTGAATACAGAAACTATTTGCAGGATCTCATTAGCTTCCCTGCTCCTGAGCACTACAGCTTTTAAGAAGCAGTTGCTAAAGACGTGGTCAGATGTGCTATTGAAATTAAAACGTGATACGAATTTAATGTGAAATAACTGCTCCTAAATGGCTACGTGCATGTAGATATTCCTAATCGGGAGGGGACATTAGTTTTTAATCTGTTTTATTTCATTGCAATATATCCACAAGTCTACATTGAAACGATCCACTATTATTCCAGGATAAACACACTCTCCTGTGGGTATTGGGGAGGAACGGGAGCCCGAACAGCTCTGCGGGAACGGCTCCGCGTGTGGACAAACTGCAAAACCGATGGCAGGCGGCAACCGGCTGCTGCAATTTTAAGAGGGAACCCATGATGTGGAAAATCCTTTGCAGCTGATATGTCAGTCATACCTGAGGATCAGCCAGGAGGGAGGGGATATAATAGCATGTTTGCTTCCCAGTCGAGGGCGAGCAGCTTGCGAAAAAACTCGAGTAAAGCTGGAAACAAACTGCTGGGGCTTAATGGGAAATTGCAGTGTGGTGTATAAGCACATACGTCGGAGAATAAAAAGTAAAAACACTTGGGAAAAAAAAAACAAGGAAGAAATTCTTCACTCTGAGGGTGGTGAAGCACTTGCCCAGAGAAGTTGTGTATGCCCCATCCCTGGAAGTGTTCAAGGCCAGATTGGATGAAGCTTTGAGCAACCTGATCTAGTAGAAGGTGTCCCTGCCCATGGCAGGGGGTTGGAACTAGATGATGTTTCAGGTCCCTTCCAATCCAAACCATTCTATGATTCTATGATTAATGTGATTTTTCTCTGAATTCAGAGAAATCTCAGCAGAAGTTTGGAGCAGAGCAGGAAGCAGCAGCAAAGACCATCTCTGTCTCGTGGGGAAGGATCCTCCTTCTCTATTAAAAAATTACAATAATGAAATAATTCCTTTATACTCATAACTGGTCAGACATAACTTGCCCATCTCAGGAATCTTCTCATGTATTTGCTGGAAGTCTTTTTCAGGATACGGGACTCACTCTTTTCTAGTTCGAGAAAATTGCATCCTTGCTGGGAGCGATGCTGTAATAGCGCGTTGATGGGAAAGCGATCCAGGCACTTTGGTTTCCTCTTGTATTAAACTTTACAGTGGGTTTACCTGCGCAGCTGCTGGAATTGAGAGGATTTAAAATGAAAGCGGAGACTTTTTAATGAAGATAGGGCTCTGAGTCTGACGGTGATGGGAAACAGCTGTAGAACATTCGGGAGAGTAGTGGGAAATCTCAGGCAGGCAGAAGTCAAATGAAAAGTAAAGATAAAAAGTTCCTCAGAGATGTTTGCTTAAAAAAAAAAAAATCTTATGGAAGCAGTTCGGTGCTGATGCACACCCGAAAGATTTGGCAATTCAAGGAAAGAAAATGCTAAGAAAGAAATTAAAATTCCTGATATTGTTTGAAAGGCAAGAGACTGCTGCCGTAGAAGAAGCGCCGTTGGCACATGTGGTATGTTCTGAAATTGCTTGGGAGAGAATATTGAACTGGGGTGGGGGGGAATGGAGAGAGAGGCTAATTATATATAATCTTAAAATGAATTAGGTGATATAAATGTAATGAAAGCAAATCCTGTTCCTGGAGAGACTTTTCAGTTTGCATTTTGATATCCTAGGGCAATGGCATGTTGCTCTCTGACAGACAACCATTTGATTTGGAAATATGTGAATAATTGGGAAGTGGAACCTCTTTGAATTTGTTACTTTTCCCCTCTAGCGTTTGAAGGACTAATTATAGGAAGAGCTGCAGAGTGCCCTATGCGGGCACGCATGCAGCCAATTTTATACTTTGCCGGTTGCATGAGTCACTGGCGCTGCATCCTGTGCTCTTTGATATGTGTCCTTGCTTTAACAATTGCATATTTATTTTATAGATGGAGAGAGAAACATGTTAAACTCCATGTTGCCGAGCCCTTGCTAAAGATACCTGTGGCAAAAAAGACTGTGCAGCAGCTCGGTGGTGGAGGCTGGGGATGGACTGGGATGTGCAGGTGGTTGAGTAGGAATCAACAGACACGTGGCTGGTGTGGAAAAGCATCTTGCCAAGGCTTGTGCTGCCTGCTCGATGGAGAGGCATCACCCTATTTTAAGATGATTTTAAAATGGATCTGAGGATCCTCCTCTCTGAAGTTTTCTGCTTACCAGCAGCCAGTGGTTGACCCCACACTGTGCAGGAGGGACCATCTTCCTCCTTGCTGACCATGGCCATCACTGATCCCCCGGACAGTACGAGTCAAACCAATGTGACCGATCTGAGCTGTCCAAGGAGGAGCGAGGGTTAATCAGCTGTGCAGCTGGTCTGAGGCACTTAGTCTCATTTATTATCTCTGCTTGTGCCCAGCCTCAGGACTATGGGTTTGAAGGGGGAGGTGAGGGCCAGCATCAGGCTGGGAGACATTGAGTGTGTGAATAAAAATACTTCTCAATCTGGAAAAAAACAGTATTTTGTTCCTTGGAATAGCTCACAAATCCTAAATAATAATACCATATAAATGTCTTATGAATATATGAAGTCCTTTGTGATGTGAGCAAAACCACTGCTGGGTTGGGTGGTGCCGGGGAAGGAGAGAGGGGCAGTTACAGCATGCAGGTGATGGATATAAAGCTACAAGCCCACGTGTGAGATAGTGTGGGTAGTTCCCAAGCTGTGCTCAGCAGACTCATTTTTATGGGTCTTACGTTAAGCTTTTGTTGTTTAGGTAACACAGAAAGTTTGGGATCCTGTAACATCAATGAGTCAAATATTCCCAGTGGCTCATTCCCGACCCCATGTGTAACCTTGGCCTTGGAGCTGTGCCTCCTTGGCGGGTTCTCCCCACCTGTGATAACTGGGATAACGACATTTGCTGCTGTTTGTAAAGCGGTGCTGGCATGGGGAGCTGCGAAATGAACTGGGATGCTTTGCTGGGCTGGGATGTGGGAGGCTCTGCTCTGCCAAGAGCCAGATGCGTGAGGTTGCACAAGATGCGGCGCATCCTTTGTCTCGCCTTCGTTAAGCAATATCCTCTTTGGGAAGAGAGGAGCGCAGTGAGGACCAGATGTATGTTAAGCCCTTAGGGCCATATTGAAATGGAAATGAAATAGCATATTACTTCCAAGAGCAGCAATGGTGGTGTAAAGATGAAAATGCCGTGTTGGTGGCCTGTGTTGGTGGCCCGTGCATGGAAAGGGGATGGCTGAGTATCGGCCCTGACGATGCTTTGTGCTGTTGGGAAAACTGCATGCAATGCAATGTTGTATTTAGGGGTTTTGAGGTCATTGTTACGCAGATTATTTAAGCCTGGATGCATTTTTAGCTGGACTTTGTCTAAAGAATAAACATAGCCAGGGCTGTTTTCCAGTCATCAGCTAAACAGCCGGATCGAGGGCTTGAGTCAGCGATCCTTGCAAAACGTTACTGGCTGTCTTCAAAAAAAGTTTCCTAACGCTTTTTGCTTTTGTAAATGTAATTGTGCATAAAGTGATGCACGAGTTATTTTTACTTTGCAAATTATTCTGGTGGCTGGACCTTGTATGTATGTGTGTGTGTGTGTCTTGGCCCTGCTTCTTACATGTATGCGTGGTGCTCTGCTTCCTATGTACATCCATGTATGCCTGAGATGGCAACCTGGCGATGGGACTAGTCCTCTTCTGATAATAAAAGAGCTTCATTATCTCCTTCTGAAAAAACACAGGGACAGGAATATTTTTGCTACGCTAGAGATATGTGGCTTCTATCAGCGTAACTAAAGTGTAATCCTTATCCTACTAGAGAAGTTTGCTGTAAACAAGGGACGCCAGCTCTTGCTGCAAGGCTTGTAGGTCTGCCCTTGCTTTTGATTCAATCCATAGAACCGCTTTTCAGTAGAAATGCCAGTATCTTTCAGATTTTATGGTCAGATAGGTAATCCCCGTTAGTTATCCCATGCTAGAAATGCACCTTTTCTGGCAAGGAAGACAATATGTTAATTCCTTGCTATGCTGAAATCAAAGGTGGTTGTGAGATGTCGGCTTGAACTGACGACTATTGTGACTTCTCCTCTTTGCCTAGATTTTTCAGAATTGTGTGATGGCTTGTAGATACTTAAGACAGTTTAAATATTTTTTTTTTTGTCCACTGAGGAATCGGGCGCCTTTTCAAGATAGCTTAGGCTGCTGAAAATCTTTGCTCCCTTTGAAACTCTTGGCCCACGTCTTCCTGAATTTAGCTGAGCAGGCACGGTGGCTTCCTCTGCTTCAGTGTAAAGGTCATTTATGATGTGTTGTTAACGAATAATTACTACTGCATGCTTCCCTCTTTAAATGGCAAGGGCATCCTTGCTACATAAAACATTAAAAAGTCATTAAGATGGAAAATACCAATGAACAGATGAAAACCCCGTGCAAAATCTCTGCCCTTTGGGAAATGGTTGGAAGTGTTGATCTGAAGGGGAACAGGGATGAGCTTTGGCAGGGAGGAGTTTGTGGAGGCGTTGGGTCCTTCTCCTAGCAGCTGTTGGCTCCAAATGGCATTTCAGGGCAGTTGTTCAAGGAGATCGGGTTCCTTGAATCCCAACATGATAAGAAACGCAGGCTATATGGATAGGTCAAATGGAAATCAAGAGTGAAGTCGCAGTCAATAACTGCGTTTGGTTTACCAGTAGGGGCTTGGGTCTTGCAGCATTTTAAGTATTTTTAAATGGTGCTTTTCAGTTTGCAGACATTCAGTGTAGGAAGTGGACAGTGTCCAGACTGGGCCAGAACAAAACCCAACCCAGCCTGGTGGCCTGTCCTCATCTATAGCCAAAAGATGCCTGGGAAAGGAATGACAGAACTAGCAAGCTCATGTGGTTCTCCTTAAAACGTTATGAGGGATCTTCTGAGAAGAGGTTCCTCATATCACCTGCCCTTTGTGTGACGAACCACCTTCACCAGATTTCTCTTGAACCTGAACCCCACCTGCTGTGATTGTAGCTTCGTCAGTTGTTTCAGCCTTCATCTTTGGTTTCATTCTTCATCAGTCGACCCCTACTTTGCAAGGGTGAGACATCTCTGAGATGGAGGAGATTGATTAGCATTAAGAAGAGTGTGTTTCTTAGTGCTCACCGGAGGTCCCAGGATAGCTAGAATAATAAATTCGTAGAATCACAGAATCATAGAATGGTTTGGGTTGGAAGGGACCTTAAAGATCATCTAGTTCCAACCCCCCTGCCATGGGAGGAACACCTTCCACTAGATCAGGTTTCAGCCTGGAGAAGAGGAGGCTCCGGGGTGACCTGATAGCGGTCTTCCAGTACCTCAAGGGGGCCTACAAGAAAGATGGGGAGAGGCTGTTCAGGAGGGCCTGTTGTGATAGGACAAGTGGTAATGGTTTTAAAATAGAGGGAGGTAGATTCAGGTTGGATATTAGGAAAAAATTTTTTACCATGAGAGTGGTAGAACACTGGAACAGGTTGCCCAGAGAGGTGGTGGATGCTCCATCCCTGGAGACATTCAAGGCCAGGTTGGACGAGGCCCTGAGCAACCTGATCTAGTTGGAGATATCCCTGTTTGTTGCAGGGGGGTTGGACTAGATGACCTTTGAAGGTCCCTTCCAGCCCTAACCATTCTATGATTCTATGATTCTAGGTTGCTCAAAGCCTCATCCAACCTGGCCTTGAACACTTCCAGGGAATAGGTTATGTTTTGCTGGGGTTATTATATTAAAGAAAGTAAATCCTGTACTAGAGTGTTTCTATTAAAAAGTTGAAGCTGTGACGTGGTACGCAGGGGAAATGTGTATGTGTAGTGATGGGCTGAAACTCTCCTGTGGCCTTATCTTTGCTCCAACCTTTAAAAGACAGGTATAAAAGGTGGAGAGTTTTCCATCCGTGTTGCAGCCATGCCCGGGGCAGGTGTGTTCACCTGCTTGTCATTGTGGAAGCGGATGGATGGTCCTGCACTCTCCGAAAAGTTATCGAAAGCTTTGTTTGCTCTCCTTGGATAGCTGCAACGCCTTACCAAAGTTCAGGGAAATTGGCTGAAAAGCATCGAGACCCGTGTGTTCAAACCTCGTGGGTGGCTTCGTGGTTTTATTGCTCAACCGGCTGCTGTCACAGTGAAACTTTTCAGATTACCTTGAAATTTTTTATTATTTTATTTAGAGAAAAATGGAATATATTGGTGGTATGTCTTCCATTTCTGTTCCTGCTCATTAACAGGCTCATACTGTGCTTTTTTATTAGAGAGGTGGGAGTAGTTTGCACACCTGTGTCCCCAGGTATATCTGAGCAGGCGGAGGCAGTGAGATGATGTTTGGGGTTGCAGTTTGCTCATCTCTGTGAAGCTGCCAGATCTCTGTGTGTATGTTCCTGCAGACACATCTCTCATCTTACCACTCATGCACACAGAGATAAACAAGTGATTATTGCATCTTGCTAATGAAGATCTCGAGAAGAAAGAGTTTTACTGCAGCCTAAAATGATCATGTTGCAGGTTATGGAGGGACTATTTGAAAGATTTTTTGCAAGGTGGTTTAAACAAGGATGAATTGATCTTTGGTTGCCCTCTGGCTGAAATCTGGAGGAGAAGGAAGAAAAAGAAATGTAAAGTATTTTCAAGTTTTGAAATGGTTTGCTCTGTTGAGGTCAGGGTCTGACCAACTCTTTGATATCAGGTCTCTCTACTGAGTGTTGAGGTTAGTAGATGGAGGATTTATATAAAACTATTGCTTAAAAAATCAGCTAGATCCTTACATAGTGCTTCAGATATCGATGCCTGTTGATAGTCCTTTTTACCTTTTTACCAAGGCATGGCAAGTCAGGGGGTGACTTGGCGCTGTTAGTGGCCTTGTGGTGGAATCAGAATGGTGACTTTGGCAGCAGAGCAGTACTGTGTGCTGTAGGTTGCAACTGGTAACACTCAATGTGATGTGAGTCACCAGAGATCAAACGTCCTCCTGTCATGACAACAGTTGTGCGCTTAAGGCTGCCAACCATATACTCTTGTTTTTCTTTCAGTGATCCAACCATCTCCATCAGAGAATCATAGAATGCTTTGGGTCAGAAAACATATTTACATACCATCTAGTCCAACCCCCCTGCTATGGACAGGGACATCTTTTACTAGATCACGTTGCTCAAAGCCCCGTCCAACCTGGCCTTGAACAATTCTGAGTGATAGGACATCCACAAGTTCTCTGGGCAACCTGTTCCAGTGCCTCACCTCCCTCGTTGTAAAAATTTATTCCGTATGTCCAACCTAAAGTTTCAGTTTAAAATCATTGCTCCTTGTCCTGTCACTACAGGCCTTGGTAAAGAGTTTCTCTCTGTCTTTCTTGTAAGCCCTCTTCATACACTGAAAGGCTGCAATAAGGTCTCCCCAGAGCCTTCTCTTCTCTTGGGTTTTCCTTGCATTTCCAGTGATAAATCCCTCTAAATACTTATGGTGTCCCTGAAAATGCCCAGACAAGGCTGCCTCCATCTCCTTGTTCTACATCAGCATCTGAACATGTGGCAGCAGCATCAGAGATGGGGCTTGTGGAGATTCCCCAGCTGTCTGAGGTTAGGAAATTGTCTAGGAGTACAGTACTACTACTGTACTAGTACTATCTTAGAATATTAATTTATGTCATTTTACGTAATGTTGGAGTCTGGTCACCATGGGAACGGGCATCTAAATAGAAAGTTGAACTGGAGGAGGATGTACCCAGTTTCTGAGGTGGAGCTGTTGAGCTCATGTCGTCCAGAAGGCTTGGACATGGATGGAGGTGAAGTGCTTTTCCTTTCATGCCATGTGTGCACTGTGGTCCAGAGTGTTTTAGTCTTCCTTATGGCTTGAGAAAACTATGAAACACTGGGAAGAAGATGACCTGTCCAAGAGCACACGTTTATTTTACTGTTTTCCTCCTGTGAAATAGGCATAGTTTCAACTTTCTGGGATGATCTGCTCCGAGACATTTTTACTTCAAAGTGAAATCCGAATGCTAGTGAGTGCATGTAATCAAGATGAAAGCTAATAGGTGACTTTATTTTCCACCCTTCTCTTTACATAATATCTCTTCAGCATCTCTTTTATAACTTGTCTTTAGGGAATCACTGCAGTTATCCAGCCGTTTCTTCCGTGTCTTTCATTATTGTAACAGAAACAATCACTGGAAATTGCATGATGGTATTGGATTGTGCTACATTCCTTCCTCAGGTCATTTAACGGGAGCTTTTTTCAGTAGACCCAAAGGAGAAAGGTACATTTCTGTAAACACAAGACAAGTCCTAGATGTGCTGTAGCCACTTGGGAAAAAAACCCATTGTAAAAGAGGCTTGTAAAATTATTCATGTGGGATTTGCCATTAAGACTGTAAAAAACGGGAGAAATGGACTTCTGATTCGGCTGACAACTCGCTTCTCATCCTCCGAAGAATTTTAGGAATGTCTTTACTTCCTTTTGGAGAGCTTAAGGCTAGTTCGTGATTGCAAGGGCTAGAGAGTTGCTTTTTTTCCTGCCTCCCTTCTCTTTCAGGCTAGGTTCAGCTGCCTTCCTATGCTTTGTCTGAAGCTTGTTAACTCTTGAAACACCAGCGTACGCTGAGATAGAGGCTTTTAAAAGTCAGTGGTTTCTTCTTTCACAAAACTGGAATGATCTGAAGATCTGGGATGTAACGTAAAAGATACTGCTTGCTTCAAGGAGTTACTGAGTACTTTCATACATACTCCTGTGGGCTGAACTGGGGAAACTCCGATTGGGATGTGGTAACACACGCGTGTCCTTCAACAGTGTAACACTGGCTTTAAATCATGCTAGTGCTTGTTTGTGTGCTGTACTTCAACCATATTCTTACCCTTTTGAGCTAAAACACACCAGCATGTCAGAGCATCAGCGGTTGCTCATGTGCTGGGGAATGCAGGTTGGATCGGTATCTAAAATTTGCTTGTTTTATTCTCTAGAACATGAAGGAATATGGGAATTTTGTAATACTGTATTTTGTATAATATGTGAATGATCTTTGCCTAAAAGGGCTTAATTACCCATCAATACATTGAACCCTGGAGGATGCTGTAGGGAGCCATGGGCTTTGCTGCTACTCAGGGCTCTGCGTAGAGAGCTGGTCAAGTGTCCCTCGCTTGGTCCCACAGCATTTCTTCTTGCTGAAGCCCTTGGTTCCTCTGAAGCAGAAGTTTGGTTTTCTCAGGTGAATAAAGTAGAGACCGCGGTTGGGATCAGCCAACAACCGTCCGTCATCACACTGGAACTGAGGTTTGAACTTATGCATCTGGTAAGATTTTCTCTCTGCCAGTGCCTCCCCTTCAACTGGCTGGCAAGGAAAGCTTCTGAAGAGCAGAAAGGTAGTCTTAGAAATCTGATTTCTAGATAGAGAGAATCTTCTTCTACTGACAGAGTTATCAAATTAATTCTTCCCTGAGTTTCCCACTTGTTCGTGTAATCTGCTGATTAAGTGAGTCATCTCTATGGTGTATTTGAACTTTGGATGGAATTTAAAACAGCGATTTTTGAACCCTGTCCCACAGTTTAGAGTGATTGTGCTTTCTTGGTTTTTTTCTTCCTCCATCCTACTGAGAAAACTGTCCAACTCTGAGCTTTGATTATTCAAGTGGAAGAGGGTGACAAGAAGACAAACAAACATCATTTAGTTTTTGAGGGCAGGCTTTCCTGATGCTTGACCTTTTGGACTTCCAACATCTTCTTGTCCATTTACATGCATTACAGTTTTTCCAATTACCAGTGAATTAAATTTGGAATTGTGGTATTTGGAAATGTCAAGCAGAATCAATAGAAAAGCACTTGGGGCCCAATCTTAGTAGACTCAGCACATTTTAAAGCCTATTTGAAATGTCCCTGCTTATAAATCTCAGAGGACCATGTGTAGATTATGAATTGAGATGGTGCTGTCTGGGTACCAAATCTCCTGTGGCTTTGCCAGGTGGGCTGCGGTGTGTTGGGCACACATTGATCTCTCCTTGGAGTAGACCTTAGAAATCAGGGGTTCTGAAAGGCGTTTCTGCCAGTGGCAGTGGCGTGGGAGGGTGAGGATGGTGGGATGGAGCAAGTACATGTGAAAGAGCTGGGAAAGATATTGCCATGTGGTTACTGCTCATCCATAAATCTCTGCACTCCACAAGGAGATGGTCCCATATCCTTATCCCTTTGCCTGGAAGGAAATTTCTTTTGTAGGCTTGCTTTGAAACCTTTTTCCAAACTTCACTGTGTAGGGGGAAAATATTTACGAACATACATGATTTCACTTCCTCCTCCCATGCTCTTTGGAGACCTCATGCTGGCTCCCGAGGAGAACAGGAGAGAACAAATGATTATGTTTTAAATGTTATTTCAGAACGTGCTGCGTATTTTGCTTAGTGATTTGTGGCATCTGGTCAAAATCTGCCCTCAATTTGATTTTTAGGAGTGTAGTTGGAAATATCTTTCATTAAAGATATTAAATGATTAAACTCTAATATTTTTCCATCACTGAGGCTGCAAGGTTTGGGGGCTGAGACAACCTTCTCAGTAGCTTATTTGCACAGTTCTTAGCCCTCAAGGGTCCGTATTTCATGCCAGAGAGTAGTCATGGCTGTTACAAGCCAAATAAATGGTCTGCTTCATGCTTTTATAAATGCACACCTCAAATTTAAGAAAAAAAAAACTTCAGTAACAATATGCCTGTTGAAAACTCATGGTATGGAGGGAAAACACAACCTCTCCTCTGTGGAAATCTTATATGGAGCAAGGCATTTTCTTGGTGCAGTGGTGCAAAGGATGCCTGGAGGTGTCTCCTAATGAGCAAAGGTGGATGGAGGAGCAGTTGGCATTCGGCTGCTACGCTGTGGTAGAGGTCCTGCATCAGGTGGCATCCTTGGGGACAGTCACACATGGGTAGACAGCAGCTCAGGATCTTGGCAAGTTGGGCCAGGCATTCTGCAGCTTCACACGTTCTCCTCCACCCAGCACCACGTGCAGGTGGTCAGTTGGTGGCCGGGCCCTTTTTGGATGTGTAACTTTCTGTTCCTCCAAGCTGACTTGATTTTGTTTTTATCCTCTTGGGTTTAGCGGAGGAGTGTGTATCTGTATTAAAAAAAAAAAAAAAAAAAAAAAAAAAAAGAAATGGGGCCTTTTTTGTGTGTTATTACTAATCTGGTTTGAGCTCTGCTGTTCAAATTGCCTCGTTTGTGACCCAAAGTGCATTTAAACATGAACTGCAGAGGCACCATGGCATTAAATGCTTTTGATTGATCTCCCTGATGGTTTTATTAAAGAACTAAAACCTTTTTTTGGGGGAGACAGATACAGTTAGCGATGTGAAGGGAGAAATCTAATTATGTTTTGGCTTTGTCCTTAACTGAAACGCTACAAAATAAGATTTTTCTAATGGCTAACTAAAATGATCTCTTCTTTAAATAAAATATAGAAATGACCAGCTGAGTTGAAGTCAAAAATGCACTGCTTCCAAAAATTGATTAACTGCTGGCAAGGTTTCTGTCCTGCCGCACACCAAGTCCAGCCGGTGACCTGGCCAAACCTCCTTGGATCACTCTGCCTGGCCAGAGGAATGATTTACTAAACCTTTTCCTGAGTGATCCTCCCCTTTGGGCCAAGAGATTAATCTCATCAGCTCTGTGTGTGTGTACACTCAGTATTTCATTAAATCGAATAACGCTGTCATCTCGCTCGGCTCCGTCTTCCCTAAACAGGAATCTGCCTGGTTTTATGGACTTGTAAGGAGCTCGGATGCTGTATGTTCTTCTCCCCATCCTTTTTCTATCCACCCTATTTCACTTAAAATACCAGGGAAATTATTCAGAAGAATTAAACCTTTAATGCATCCTTTCCCTGAGTTGGTAGTAATGACTCTTAAAACGTGCTCCTTATGTTTTACAAAACAGGTTTTACTAGCAGTTTGGGGGAAAATTCTAATAAAGATCTAATTCTTTTGAATAATTTCCTTGTTATCTTTTTCTGACTTAAGCCCAAGTTAAAAAGAGATATATGGGGGGGGGGGTTGCTACACAGATGTCCGTGGAAGCTGTGAAGCATGAGTCATGGTGTGAATATAGAAGCCCTGAGTTGTCATCCCTGGTGAGCAGGGAGGATGTATTTCTTAATATTAAAGTTCCTTTTTTAATTTTAAAAGAAAATGACTTAAAGCCTCCTGTCCTTTTGAGACTGGTTGTCAATGGCATCATTGCAGGTTACCATGGCAATATATGCTGAGATAATAGATTAACAGCCATTGATTGACTAGAAAACGTAGAGCTCTTTTATCGTGGGATATGCCAAATGTATTGACAGAAAACAAAATTCAGAGTAATACCTTCCCTTGGTGTTACACCGTTGCTGTTCTCGGTGCTGCATGGGCCCAGTTTTACCTGATCTGGCTTAAGAACCAAAACATTTTGAAACAGCCGATGCTTTATCAGGTTTTTTAATAAGCCAGGACACTGCCTGTCCCTGTGTCCAGCCAGCTGGAAGGAGCAAGCCCTGGGTATCTGGTTGCTCCGTGCCTGGGCATACACTGGCTATGGGGGTCCCCAAAGGTGGGGTGAAGTTTTGGCTTGAGAAAAAGGAGGTTGGTTCTGTTACATGGGGCTCATTTCTGTTATGTGGGGCTCCACCGCATCAAGACTTTAGTGTAAGAAGGGGAGATACAAACAACGAGTCTTTAAACCCTCATGTACGGTTATGTACTTAACCACAGATGTCATCACTAGTTTGATACTTTGCCTAAAAACATATTTAGCCCCTATTATTTAAAGTACAGCAGGAAGGAAATCACCTTGTTTAGGGAATAAGTGCTGGAGCAACACTTGCTAATTGCAGATTTGTTATCGGTTCTGTAGAGAAGCAACTGGGTGGTCTCTCCAGAGTAACATTTTCCAAACTTTCCCAGTTGCCAGCCTTCCTCTGGCTGGATTTTGGAATCTGAAATGCTAGGAAAATAACTATTTCAATTTCTTTCGTTTGTGGTCCCGCACGTAACATCTGGGCAGGTGTCTGGGAGAGGGAGAGCTGGGGGGCAGAAGCCCTCTTTCCCTGCCTTACCCTCTCCACCAGCACCTCCCAGAGTGCTCTACACATGCTGCCATCGTGGTCCTTCCCTGAAGGTTGTGCCAGAAATGCAGCCTGGAGTTCGGGGATGGCTGGCTTAGCATCCCCATGGGTGCTGAGCAACGGGAAGGGGCAGGCGTGGGCCGGCGCTGATCCCAGCAGATGCTGGGCTGCAAGGTGAGCGCCCGGCAACCTCTTATTTCCCAGCTCTGCTCAAGCGTGCCGCAGTTTGAGGGAATAGCTCTCGAAAACAAACCCAAACCTCAAACAAAGGGCCCGACTTTCATAATCACACATGCAAGAATGCATCCGCAGTTGCTTAATTGCTACATGCAATTACCCTCCAAATTAGAGGGCAATTACCCGAATTCAGTGTACAATCTCTGTCATTTTATATTATGAAATTACATGTACAAATAGCTATATAGGGACATAACTAAGTGTTTGCAAATAACTTCAGTTGCATACACAGTTTCATGGATAAAGCCCGGTGCTTTTGACAGTTAGGCAAACAGCCTGTCTGGTAAATCACTCCGTGTTTATGCAGACTATTTTGACACATCCCATCTTTTTCTATATACTTTCATTTTAGGTTTTAAAAAGGGGACAGGCGGAGAAAAAGAGCTGAGATTTATAACAGCCTTCAGCCTTGGAGTAGATATTCCCTACGTATCTAATTTTGAGTTAGGAGCCCAGCAACCGCTAGCACCTAGACCCGGGGTCGCTACACTGGATCTTGGCTATAATTTAGCAGCTGTTGGATAACAACACAGCCTCGGTGGTCTGTCGGCAGCTCCGAATTAGGAGAGCAGAGTTTAGCCTCAGATCAGCAGCGAGGTCCCATGCCTCAGCAGGCTGAAGTCCTTCAGTTCAAGAGGACCCTTTTTAATGAGCTCCCTCTGTGCCTTGCAACTCTCAAGCAGGAGAGGTCTCCCCGCGATGCACAGTGTTCCGACTGCTCCTGCCATGGATAGGTGCTGGGGGTCTCGCTTTGCAAAAACCTAGTGATGCTCCATTCGTTTGGAGCGGAAAATTGACCCCAGGGAATTGGCATAATGACAATTTCTCAGGACTGAGGTCAAAAAGTTGATTTCTACCCCAAAAATGGGTGGTGGTGTGGAGCCTCCCTCTGTCTTCATGATGTGTTGGGAGTTATTTGGGCTTGGTGGTATTTTGTGTAAAGGTGTTGGCGTGCAGCTTTTGTTCAAGGAAGGCGTTGGGAGAAGCCACTCTGCATCATCCTCGAAGAGCTGGGTGGATGCAGTGGGATGCCACAAAACCCATCTGCTCCTGCGAAGTCTAATTCTTCCTTAAGACTTTGATTTCAAACAGGACTTCAGACTTTATTCCTTAAATGACTATTTGTGGTATTAAAACATTTGTCGTTTTTGCCCGGCTCCTGACACGAGGCTCTTTTCCATGGAGACACCTGAGGCTGATGGTGGTCTGTGCTGCTGGAGATGGCACACTCCTGCCGACAGCCACCCCGTGCACGCTCCTGGTTTGCTTGCTCAGCGTTTTCCGCAAAATGCTGCCTATGCAGTGAGGCGGTTGTGCCTGCGGTACTTTCAGCAGATGATCACCCAGACATGGTTGGAACATCTCCCCTGCAAAATGCCTACGTGTGGCGGGGGCCAGCAAATCCCACCTGTGCTTGTACCTCTTCCTTGTGCCTAGTGGGGAGTCTGTGCTGGATAGGAAATTGTGGGGTTTTTTTCCAACTTTTGCTTTGTGACTGGCGGAGTAGGGTTAGGGAGGGGGAGAACGGGGACCCGATGAATTAAAGCAAGTTCCGATAGCGATCTTCAAACACTTACTTAGCAAATGTTTTACATCTCCTTTTGCCCAAGTCCTGTTGACTTTCTGCCAGAAGCTAAGCAGCTCCCTGATATGTTTATTTTCCATGCAGCGTAAGCAAGGTGTCCTTACCAGGCAATGCTACCAAATGATGGGGATCAGGAGCTTTCCTACCATGTACCAATGCTGGTATGAGGGAAATGGGGAGAAGAGGGCAGGACATGGGGAACACAGCCCCTTTAGTCCATCTCAGGCTGTGGTTTGTGACTGCACTCAAAGGCTTTTGTTTCAGGAAAGCCTTTTTGTTGCCAAAATTAATCCTGTCCCTTCCCTCGGCTGCTCAGGTTTGGTTCAACATCTCCCTTGAGGCAGGTCAATGCTGCCGGGCATTGAGGGAAGCCCACTCAAGTCCAGCTCAATTCTTCTTGCACTCATGCATCAGCTGTGTCCAGTGGAAGATGACAAGCACTTCCTGCTCCAGTTTTGGGGAATACCCTCTGATTTTTCTTGCAACTTGAAATGAGAAACAGGTCATGGTTGGTCTGTGCTTCTCCCAGCTGCGTTGCTCAGCAGAAGTGTCCAAGCCCAGCATTTCTTGCAGACCTTCACTGGCCTTGGGGGAAAGCACTTCCATACCCATTGCCCAGGGAGGGAAGAGGAGGTAGGAAAAACTACAGGGCTTCCTAGAGATGCAGGAGCAGAGCTCAGATTTCCTCCTCTTATTCACTACCACCCCAGTTTTCTCCCTCAAAGGAGCAAACCCCTGTTTGAGTTCCCATTCAGTTGAGGGTTTGAACACAGCAAGTGCTGATAAGGCAATCAGCTACAAACTTTGGTCCCTGCATGATCCATTACAGAGCAAGGTGTGAGTGTTTCTTGATGAGCCAAAGCAGCAGGTAAATTAACACCCAGGCCTGGAGCCGTGCCCCTTCCTGCGGAGACCCTCTTGGGCACAACCAAAAGGGTTTCCTGCAGTCCTGAGCACCCAGTGGGATGAGGATCCTTCCCAAATGGCTTTTGAAAAAGATCTGAGAGCAGGTAGCAAACACACAGGTTAACACAAGCATCCTTAGGAGCCGTTTTAAGGAAAACATACATATACTTAGTCATCTGAAACTTTATACATGCTTTTATTCAACTTGTGTAAACTTTGACAGTGGAAAAAAACTGCAAAAGGCCTTTTTCCTGGCTCAGTTGCTGTTTGCAGAGTTGGGTTTGCGTGTTTGCAAGCAGATCTTAGTCTTCAGCTGAAACTTGTTCCAGAAAAGACAACTGTCTTGGGGGAGGGGAGCCTGGGCTCAGCACAGGATTTAACAGCCTCGGTTTGCTGGTCCCAGAGCCGCTACAGATCCTGCTTCACATCTTTTTAACATTCTCTTTTCAAAGCACAGTAGAAACATCAAATCTTGCTGCATCTTTGTGCGTTGTGTTGGCCATCGTTGCAGGTGGAGAAAACAGAGGCTACGCGATATCGCTCGAGGTTATGGACAGAGGTAGCTGAGCTGGGATTAGATTTTGGGGCTGTTTCCCAGGCAAATGGTTCATTAAACCTTCCTGGTTTCTGGCAGATGGGGTTGAGGAGGGAAAGGAAATTTCTGTCTAGAGCGAAAGCAGGATTCGGTTTGGGATGATGGAAATGATATTACAAAATGTATTTCAAGGACAGGACCAGAAGGTGATAGTGAGTATTAGCTATCAGGTATCAGCTGGAAACCATGTGAAGTATTACAATGAAGCTAAGATATTTCCTCCTTCCTTTATAAATACAAAGATATCTCCTTCCTCGCACATGAGACAAGGCTCCTTCGCTTTCCTGCCGATTTAACCGGTATTTAGCAAAAATGCTTAATCTGCCCTAACAAAGCGTGGTGTAAGTATCAAGAGAACAAATATCAAGGCTTTAACAAGGAGTGTCAATATTGACACTGTTCTGTGTTGAGGGATATTGGTAGGTTGTTTTTATTAGAGTAAGCAACTTGTCAGAGGAAAACTCAGATGGAGCTTTGCAAGTGCCGATAAAACCTGCAGGTGCTATTGAAATTGAGCTCTTGTTTGTGTGTGCTTTGAATATAATTTCCAGTTGCAGAAGTCAGCTTTATGACTTTCTCATACCTCTCCTCCCTTGCAGTCTCTCCCACGATGCAGATTAAACGTTCTTCCCAAAGAAAGAGTTATTGAAGGATTGAAAACCTTTTCAACTTGCAAAGAGGTCTTCCTGGTCTGATGAATTTGCTCCATATCATGAAAATTACCCATTGTTGAGTATCAAGAGCAGATTGGACACATCACCTCTAGCTTGTGCAGCCTTCTTGCAGTTCCATTTCTGCTCCTTGCCAGGTCATCTACACTCCTTACTTGAGGCCTGTTGGCAGCAGAAGGTTGTTTCCCTGCAGTAGATCAGGCTACGCTGAATAGCTTGGATGCAATCTCTAGCTCACACACTAGCTCTAAAGGGCTCTCCATGCACTGCAAAACTGGAGGTGAATCCTGCCACCAGGTAACAGCTTGGAGACTTGGCAACTTGAGGAGTTGCAGGCTGTGGAAAGGCAGGTCAGGTTCCCCTTGACATCCTAATCACTTGGGATGAGTCGTTTAATCTTGGCATGTTGGATCTTCAGTTGGGAGTAATACTCACTTCTCTGGCTGGATGTTGTGAGAGTACTTACATCAGTAGTGGCCAGGTGTCAGATATGGAAACAGTGAAGCTACAGAAGGTATCGGGGGCCTGGAGATGATGCCTGTGCCCAGGCTGAGTGTTTTCTCTCCTGGCTGTAAGCCACTTGCTGCTCAGTGTCTTACGAAGACTGAGTTGCATCACCTTGTAGAAACCTTTCAGAAGTGGCTGGTTTGCCATGTCGAGTGGGAATCACGGGCTTGGTTGCATTTAGGTCATCCAGACATGACCCTGACTGCCTTGATCTCAACGTTAAAGGTTGCACAGCCTTTGGAGAAGATAGAGTCAGGAAAGCACTGCAAAATTTTCCAGCCAGAAACTTAGTTCTGCGCTTTGCAAAGATTGGGCTCTTCTGGGAGTGCAGCCCTTTCATTTCACCATCCTGTGGGACCCATTTGTGTTTTCTACCCAGTTGTCAACACATTTTATTGGGATACCTACATTTTCCATGATTGCAATCCATCAAAATAATGGCTAGGTCTGACCTTGCTTTAGGTTAGGTAATCCCAAAGAGAGATGGCTTCAGGGCATCTCAGAATTTATGAAATCATGAGCTTCATGGTACCCTTTCTGGTTGTCTGCTTAAGTGTCGTGTGTTTGTTTCATTCTTCTTCTCATTTTAAACTAATCCTCAAAATACTGCAAAGCAGAATGTTTCAAAGTGGAGAGGGCATTTCTGAGGCTTAGGGCAAAACAGATCACCTGTAGATATCTGTACTTCCTTACTTGAGTCTGGTTTTAATGAATATGTCTATAATTGTGTTTCAGTTCTGTGCCATGGTGGCTATGGGGGAATTGTTTCACTTGAGACAGTAGAAATTCCTTGGTCCTTTGGTACAAGGCTCTAACGGGGGAAGGATGCACAGGCTGTGGAGACTCCTTTGGTTGAGCGGCCAAAGGTCCTTTTAGGGTGGACAGAGTTGTTTGGGGAAGAGAGGGTTTTTTTGCTGTAGATCTTTCTTGGGTGGAGAGACAGTGTGAGCTGTGTCAACCACAGCTAAAAGTGTGGCATTTATTGCATGGAGACTTATCTAAGGGAACTTAGATAAGAACTAAGGGAAGAACAGGCACTGGTCTGGCCCTCCTCTGCAGGATAAGTATTATCTATTCTCAGTTACATCCTACCGATGTAAGAAACCATTTATTTTTAGGTAGTGTTTCCTGAAATAGTGGTGAGGAGGGAGGGAACCTCTGTTGTGTGACATGCCAGTAAGCGACAAGTAGTCCCCTGGGAGGTTGTCTTTCCTAAGCAGAGTTTCTGTGGTTAGAAAATACTGGATATGGGTTGCCTTAGAAATCGCCCTGTTTGGGTCCTGTGGTTGAAGCACTGGCCAGAGGAGACCTCAGGAAGGGGTCTCAGCTGGGCTCTTGACTTCATCATGAGCTCCTATTGCGAGCCTAGGCAAACATGACCTCTCCATTCCTCACCTCACACCGGCAAAGGAGAATAACCCTCCACACCGTGCCAAAGCTCACATCTATGAGCTGCTTAGCTCCCAGGGAGGCAAATGTACGCATCATCTAAAGCGTAGCCACATGGAGATGTTTCTCTTGGGATTTCTTTCTGATTTTGCTTGAATGTACTTGGGTTTTGAATTTTGCTTCAGGACCAGGCCATGGGGAGGCTGAGACAAGGGAATGCATTTACTACAACGCCAACTGGGAGTTGGAGAAGACCAACCAGAGCGGCGTGGAACGCTGCGAGGGAGAGAAGGACAAGCGGCTCCACTGCTACGCCTCCTGGAGAAACAACTCGGGCTCCATCGAGCTGGTGAAGAAAGGCTGCTGGTTAGACGACTTCAACTGTTACGACAGGTAATAGCCTAACTGTTTTTTTCTGAATATAGGTTTAATTGTTGCTCTAAGTGCAAAAGCTTGTGATTTTTTGCATGAAGGAAAAAAAAGTCAAGTCCAAGTCTATTGGCCCATTCATCCCCTGTAATTACTTCTGTTACTAATGCAGCTCTCCACATTGTCACTTATCTGCCTTGGCTTTCTGAATAGAAGCTGCAAAAGGCACTTTTAGGGTTTTTTTGTTGTGTGGTTGTTTGGTTTTTTTTCCTTTGCAAAGCTTCGATAATTCTGGCATGCGTTGAAAAACGTGTCCTGTACCATCAAATGAAGAGCAATATGTTCTTCCAAGAGCGTTTGGCGATACAAAGGAAAACTTGGAATCATTTGGAGCTCTCTAGAAAAGCACAGATATCTGGGGGTGGTTAGAGGTTGAGATACGCTGGCGTTTGTGATGTTGCAAAAAGTTTCACTGTTCTTTGGTTGAGTTAAGAGATGGACTGGGAGAAAGAGTGGGGCAGTGAAAGCAATACGCGTGTTCGTGTGTCGCTGCCTGCAGCGAGCTGAAAAGAAGCGAGATTTTTTAGTACGAAGGCTCCAGCCTCGTTAAATAGCTGGGAAAATAAACTGGTCTTTTCTTATTTCCCTTGATGCAATTCTACAGAGAGGGAGAGGATTACAGCTGAAGAAAATAGCCCTGTGAAGTGTCACAGCTTAAAAGGACAGTAGCTCAGTAGCTCCGGACTCATTCAGTGTTTCTGTTTAAAAAACCCCAATGACCAACCAACCAACCCAAACCCATCTCTTTCGATAAGGATTAACAGCATGTAAAATTCAAGGATTTCCCTTGACAGAACACCAGCGGAGCTTGATCTCACCTTTATGCAATTCCCAGCTGTGCGTCTTCGTAGCTTCTTATTCCAAAGGTTTTAGGACATCAAGTCCTAAGATGTGGGGCTTAAGCTGGGACTAGATTTGTCCCGTGGCTGGAGAGCTTTCTCCCTTCGGTCCTGCACACTATCCCTGCTTTTGTGCCCGCTGTCTTAGCTTATCCCAACTACGAGTCATTCCTCATCTTCCTTCTATTTTTAGCACCGGGGTTACTTTCCCACCACACCTATTCCCTTGCCAGTTGCGTAGCCAAGCTCTATATATAGTTAAATTTTTATTCTTTCCCGATAAATCAATCCTCCTTGGCCCATTAGTCATCTTAACACCAATCCTTTTGAGAACAGAAGGTCACTCTGGTTTCCTACTTCTGAGCAGAAGTGTTTACTGTAAACAGATTTCTCCTTTCAGTGCCTGCTCTCGTATATGGTGACACTTGTATTGTCACTGAGTGTCTCTGTGCAGGGATGTAGTGGTTCTTAAACTTTGTCATAATGTGTTGCTCTGTTACAACAGTAAAAAGTTTCCAGGGCTCCTCAAAAGCCTTTTTGCTGCCCCGGGGTTGAGCATCCATTATCTTGCAGCCTGATTCTTCAAAGCCATGGTTCCAGGGCAAAGCTAAAAGATCTTCTGAGAATTAACAAACAGTACAAGTGTTGGAAGCAACATTTGAAATAAAGGTTAGCTTTAATTAAGTAAAGGCTGTTTAAATGGAGTCTTTTGGAGTTTTTTTCTTCCTTTGAGTGTCCTCATCAGTCTTTCTTCCAGGTAGCATTGCATCCCAAGATGACAGAAATGGCTAAAAAGATGATTTTTCCGTTGACATGCTGATGTCCTTTCTGTCTCTATCTTCAGCACCTTTGGGTGCCAAGTGCCCAAGTTCAGCTTTGGGAGATGCACCTGTACTTGTATCTCCAAAAGTGTCCCCTGGATGCAGGGCATGGTCCTGTTCTGCCGGGCTGCAGCTCCTCTCGGAGCACAGGCAGCACGTGCTGGTTCATGCCTCCTTGTCGCTGGACGGTGAAAAATTCCCGAGTGCAAGGGTTTGAGACGTTGAGGGGGATGGCTCGTTACTCTGTTCTTTATCTTAAGGAAACGAGAACGTGGCATATGGACATTTAAGGTTATAGGAAAAAGGTGGTGTTTAAAGATCGACTTGTGCACTCTTCGTTTATTTACACAGCCCCACCGGAGAGGTCGCGTTCACGTTCCCTTGGAGAGCACGTGAACCGCTGCGCAACGTGCCCTCAGTGCCACAGAAAAATGTGTCATTCTCTCCCACTGTCTCATTTGTAATATATGCGAAGTATAACATGTCATACGTACCTGGATGGCTGCCCTGAGCGCGCACCAACTCAAAGACAGGGATAATGAATTGCAGATGTGGAGCAGGCTGTTTTCACTCATTAGCTTGATTTCTTAACCAACAGATTTAGCAAAGGATGTGTTTTCTATTGAAAATTCCAATACTGATGCTGTTAAATCCACACGGCTTGTTATCTGATTTCACGAAAAAGCATCTGGAAACGTTGCTTAACTTGTTGAAACATCTTTGTTCATTTGAATAAGTCAAATAGCTGCTTTTTTTCCTTTGAAGTTTAAAAAAAATTAAAACCTGAAAGAAAACTCAAGCGCTTCCCAGCTGAGACCTTGCAGGAGACGTTTCAGCTATAGCTGCTTTTTATTCCCCAAAAGGAATAAAGCATCGAGAACTACCCTGTGTTATGATTGAGGAGAGCCCGTTCCATTCTTCTCGTGGCACTATATCAGTGACACCACAGAACGGGAGGCTTGGCATGGGTTCATAAACAAGTAATAATGTCAAACACATACGATTGTTTTGCTACTTCCTCCGAGTGGTTGAAGGAAGGAAGTTATGCATATAATTTAGCTGGGCTTCAGGAAATAGTTTGATACAGTTCTCCACAGTGAGCGGCTCTGCAACCCTAATAGCTAAAAGCAGAGGGTAACGCAGCAAAAGGTGGCAGAGAAGGGAAGCAGGCGTTTGAGAAAGAGAAAGAAACGACTGCTGGAGCACTGCGAAAAATCACTGCATGGCTCTTTTGGCATTGATCTGTGGGAGAGGGATGATGTGTGGAAGTGGAGTCGGTCTGATCCATGGAAGTCCCCTAACGTCTTGCGCAGCGTAGAAGGAAACCTCAGTGCTGAAGAAGGCTGTAGCGCTACCTGGAAAGAGGCAAATATGAAAAATGAGAGCTGCGACCTGATTTTCTTAAAGGCTTTTGTGCAGGAGTAATTTTTATTAAAGGAGGAGATGGCACTTGAAAATTAAACTTAAAAAAAAAAAACAACAAAACAAAAAACTGCAGCAGGACTGCTGTTGGTGCTGGTGTCTGGTGCCCTTCTAGTGCATACAGTGATGCTCGGGGCTGTGAGAGCAGTCTTAGCTCAGCCCCCATCATACATGCTTTATGCCACAATCCTTAATTGCATGATCAAATACTCCTCTCCCCTGACAGCATACGTACGGGCTGCAGGAAAGACCCTGTTCAGGGAATGAGGCATCTCTCCATCGTTTTTCTGTTTCTCATTCAGTTAGCGGCGGCGGCTGTTATTTATTACTCACCATCTAGTGCCTTCGGTACATATGGAAGCATTTGTTCCCTTTACGGTCTTTTCAAGGATCTTTGCTATCCACTGGGGTATTCGAATGCCAAGTCATTTTCTGTAAGCGGAGGCTGCCGATCCGTGCAGCGCAAGAGCAGGAGAAGGCACGTGGAGAAGACGATTTGGGGCAGGTCGGCTCCCAAAGACAAGAGGCAGGAGTTGGCTGCTGTTTTTTCTCTTCCCTTCATTGCCTTGTCTGTCCCTCCCTGATGCAGGCAGGAGTGTGTAGCCACAGAAGAAAACCCTCAAGTGTTTTTCTGCTGCTGCGAGGGCAACTATTGCAATGAGAAATTTACCCATTTGCCTGAAGTCACCGGCCCAGAAGGTGAGTGAGCGGTGTGGATGGGGAGGGAGAGTCTCTTCTTTTGGACCTGGTGTTTGTGATGACTTTGGATTGCTGTATGTGGAGCAAAAAAATACATCTGACAGGACAGAAAGTACCGTTTCGGTTACAAAGTCCAGAAATCCTTCTGCTGGGATTTTTTAAGAATAGTTTTTTAAGGTTGTTTCATGCTGTGGGTAAAGCATGTTGTACCAGCTCCTTGGGTACCACCAGTTAGGATTAAGTTTTCCTTATGCTGGACGTTCACAGTGCAGGGATTTTTGCAAAATCCCTCACAAGGGGAAGCAGGCGGAGTGATTTATACAGCATAGATGAAGACTCCAACTCTTAAAAGGTATTTGACACCTTCTTCATTAAATTTCATACGTCACAGGTCTCCAAATACCTTGAGCACCCAGGATTTTTGCATTTGATTGGTGTTTCATTGGTCTGGGGATTGAGAGGGAATGGGTGTGCGTGTCAGCTTTCAGAGTTTGTGGATATTCTTCAAGAAAGAAAAGTAATAGCAGGTCCTTCTTCAGAGGCTAATAGAAAAATGATGATTCTTTTAGCTGTAGGCTTTCTAAAGTATCATTCAATAAAAATTATTAAAGCGGGTGGCTCTTTGCCTTAGGATGGTTTCTTTTGCTATCAACAACCTGCATTTACTGAGATGTTCCAGTAGACCATTATCAGATTTTCCTGGGCTTTCCTGTTAGGTTTTTAATTGTTTACATGGGTTTTATTATCTCCTGTTATTAATGTACCCGTAGCAACCTAGTAGCAAATATTCTTTCTCTCACAGCTTTTTTTTGTTTAATTTGGCAAGTCTTGCTATTTTTTCCTTCCCTGTCTCCAACATAGCAACATGGCTCCGTTTAGTATTCCCATTGTTTGTGTCTCAACTGCACTGATGTAATTTGGAACAAGAACTACTGTGGGAATAGTGCATTCGATTGTGGCTCCGGCAGCGTTTCACTAAAAACTGACATCTTGTCAATCACGGTGCAAGGCAAAGCAGAGCTGCGAGGGATTTTATGCTCGCTTAATACATTCGGAAGGGTTAAGAGGAGGAAATTTTCTGCTTTTACATATCCCAGCAAGAAAAGCTCATCTTCAATAAAGCTCAGATGGAGGCTCAGCTTGGAAACTGTGGTTTGGACCATTGTAACTCCGTTAGTAACGGCCATATGGAAAAGAGTAAACCGCGGAGCCTTATGAATGCTGTTGGATGTGATGGGACATGCCGCTAAGCATTGTCAACTTTGGAGTAGAAGGAAGGGCAGGGTTTGGTTGCGTCTGGAGGTGTAGCTGACAGTGCTGTTGCATGCCTGAAGGGTCCTTTCCTGTGTTTACTCTGCTCTTTTCTCGCAGTCGTATATGAGCCGCCGCCACCAACGCCCTCCCTGCTCAACATCCTGGTGTACTCGCTGCTCCCCATCGCTGTCCTCTCCATGGCCATCCTCCTGGCCTTCTGGATGTACCGTCACCGCAAGCCTCCCTACGGGCACGTCGACATTAATGAGGTGAGGGTGTCGCTCCCCTTTATTTGGACCTTACAAAAGGTATGGAGGCTGCTCAGTATATGTTCACCTCCACTTTTGTTTCGCTCTTTTCAGGTGGCCTATCTTTTCTTCTCTGTCTTTTTTTGAAGCTGGTGGTACAGTTGACCTCCGTGGTGGTATTAGCATCCCCTGTGAGGCTGATGGGTTTAGATGGGGTTATCACCATGCCCGAGATTCCTGAGGGATGGAGTCACACAGCCCTGCTTGGTGGCTACCCTTCCCCCCCGAGCTCTCAAACCCATTGCCTGATTTCAGCCAACTTTGCAGAGGGGCAGAAATCAGAGAGGTGATAAAAGTTCCTACCAGCTTTATGGGGCGAGAGGAGATGCTTTCCCTGGTGAAGCTCAGTTTTTACGAGCCATCAGAGAATGCATGCAGGAGGAGGTCACCCTCGTGGCTCAAAACCATCAGGAACTGGTCCTTAGTGGCTCTGCTGTGCCCTGAGCCTTCTGGTTTCTTCTGAAGGACTGAGCAGTCACCTCTCCCCTCCTCCTCTGCCCATTACAGCCCATGCCGTGAACCTTTCCCATCTGAAAGCAAATAGGACAGAACTCCAACCCCACGCGTCCTGTGGGATTGCGTTGTTCTCATAGACAAACGCAGAGTTTAAACGGATATGATCTTTATGGTGCTGACAGACCTGTTTACTGCCCATTGCCAGGGTTATGTGAAACGCTCCTACTGAAGTGCAAAGCAGTGGGAGGTTTTAGGTGCAGTTGGCTGTTGGGTCACAAAGATCAAAAAGTTCCTACTTTTGGCAGGAGGTAGCCTTGAGGTCATCGATGTTTTACAGCCCAAGATAGCTCTTGCTTTGAAAATACAGAAGAATTCTGGGTTTGCCAGAGGATGGCAGGCAGTTCGACACACAAAATGACACTTGGAGGCATAGATTGTTGTATACGTTCTATATAAATACTCCGCAAAGCAAGATAGGGGATTTTGCACTGCTCTTGCTGCAAACGGTACATCTAAATAATCTGTATTAAATAAAATCTCACTTAATTACACCTCTTTCCCCATATGCAATCTCTCCATTCCTCCCTTCCCTTTATTTTACAGTCCAGCTTCAGCTGGTGACGATGTTTTTCTCTTGTGCAGGACCCCGGCCCACCACCCCCTTCTCCCCTAGTTGGCCTAAAGCCTCTGCAGCTCTTGGAGATCAAGGCGAGGGGACGCTTTGGGTGCGTGTGGAAGGCTCAGCTGATGAATGACTACGTGGCAGTGAAAATCTTCCCTATTCAGGTGAGAAGGGTGTTGCATTAAGTTGTCACTCACTGGGCTTCCTCACCAGTGCTGAGGTGCCCTAAGTGCCTATGAAGGTGTTTTTAAGACCATAACAAAGATACATTTGGACTCCTCTGCTGGGGAGAAATGTTCCAAAGACCCTCCCTTCCTACACTTTTCTCTGTCTTATCTCATTACCAAGTGCTTCCTGCAGTAGTAGTTGTTGCAATAAGGCAAAATCAAGCACGTTTTGACATCTACAGGATATTTGAACTTCACTGCAAACGTCCATGTTGTTGAAGTCCAGCGAGGCAGCGCACAGCTGCGATGCTCGAAGTGCACACAAAGGACTGAAGCCCCGGCTTTGTGTGTCCTGCCTGGGTGGATTATAAATCCGGAGCCGAACCCAGCAAACAGTTTACAGCTTACAAAGGCACGGCCCCGGCGCTGTGAAAGCAAATTGCACTGCAGTGATTCTGTCTGCTCCCATCTTCCACTCTAGGAGACCTCTGAATGCTCCTGACTTGACTCTCTAGGAATTGCAGATGGAAAGAGTGAAGCAATCAAAAGTCAAATGAAAGAAAAATGACCGAATCATCATTGTGCTCCTCTGTTATCTCCTTCATCGTTAATTTTTTGCCCCATATCTGTTGTCGTAGCGTTGCTAAAGGAGATTTGCACATCTTCTGTCCAAGCCAGCTGTGACCTACTAGTAAATATTCAATAGAGGCTAGATTAGATTTTGCAATCGTAACGATTACAGCTACAATGCAGATCTGGGTGCTGTACGCACAGGCTTTATTCTTGCAAGTATCCTTAGGAAATCTTGACAAATCTTATTTCTCAGTGAGGTTGGGTTTGGATTTCTCCCCCCTCCCCTCACACGTGCTTTAGGAATCACTGAGGATAATTTTGGAGAAGGGAGACTGAGAACAGCAACTTGCAGTCTTTCTTCAGCATCTACCCTTTAGGAAAACAGCCTTATTTTGAAGGGATGCATCGCATCCGAACACTGGAGGATGATGTTAAGAGGACCGTGAGCAACTCTGAGCTGAAGGAGCTGTTTGCTTTAAAGGGAAGTGTGATCTTTGATGGTGCATTTCTCCCTGCTTTAGGATAAGCAATCTTGGCAGAGCGAGAGGGAGATTTTCAATACTCCTGGCATGAAGCATGAAAACCTTTTGCAATTTATCGCAGCGGAGAAAAGAGGGACAAACCTAGAGACAGAGCTCTGGCTGATCACAGCTTTCCACGACAAGGTAATGTATCGTTGCACATACATTTTTGGGAAGACAGAGAGGCGATGGTTGTGAAGCAGTGGGATTTGATGTCTAATACTGTCCCAGAAGCTCCCCTGTAATCTATCCAGACTGTCCCTGGTGAGCCATGGCTCAGTGGTAACGGAGAACTGCTCTTGCTTCCCCTCAATTCAAAGGCTCTTCCCTTGGCTTTCAAAGCTTTCCTACACCAGAATAGGATTAATAAAGGTGGGACCTGAGGAGAGAGGCACAAAAGGCCACATCTCACGTATGTGGTGGTCACCATCTCTTAACGTGGGTAGATGAACACGTGGGAGCTGGGGGTCGCAGACCATCACAGTCCCAACTCACCCCTTCTAGATGGGCTCCGTGTTTGCTTTTGAAGCTCGGGGCATATCTCCTATTTCATGAATTGCTTTAGTTATCAAACATGACTAACACTTAAAACAAAACAAACACGCACAAATCCAGGGTTGAGCCAGCAGCGTTATCCCTCTGTTTAATCCAAGGTCTACTGAGTCAATTATTGCCACAACCAGCTGATAACGATGCATCATCATCTTGCATGGAAGGCTTTCCCCTTTCTTGGGTTAGATGAATTGCTCTGTTTTGAGATGTTTTTGTCCCTTCCCTGGCAGATTAGTAGACTCCTTTTGGACATGCAGGTACTTTCTGTGCTTTCAAAGGCTTTCACTAGTGATTTTTTCCCCCCTGTTAAATCAAGGTTCAGATTTCTCAAGCGCTCATTAAAACCATTTTCTAAACTGATGAGTTGGCGTATCTGTCAGGTAGCAGGGTCTGCGATTAAGAACATACGATGTCCTGTTTCACAGGGCTCTCTGACGGATTACCTGAAGGGCAATATTATCAGCTGGAATGAACTCTGCCACGTTGCAGAAACAATGGCCCGTGGCTTGTCCTACCTACACGAAGACGTCCCTTGGTGCAAAGGTGAAGGACACAAACCTGCTATAGCACACAGGTACGGCCTCTTTTGTTGATGCCATTCAAGTGCTGTGTTCAAATGTTCACAACCTCCTTGAAATGATGCTGTTGAATGGGGGAGGAGATTGTGCTTTTAGGAAGTAAATGCCTTTTAACCCAACTAATCCTATGCTAAGACAAGAATTTTTTTCACCCACATATGAAATGGCAAAGGGCACGTAAGCGTCCTGTCCATGAAACAGTCTGTGTGGTTGGTAGTGGTTTATGGCAAATGTTTGAAGGGTAAGTACTTTCTTCTTCTATCAACTCTTCTCTTGACATGTAGTGGGAAGGGAAATCTGGTTGCTGCAGAACCACTCTTTGAAAGGGCCGTGCTTGATAAATCATACTACAATCAGTGTATTTCATAGAATTATAGAATGGTTTGGGTTGGAAGGGACTTTAAAGATCATTTAGTTCCAAGCTCCCTGCCATGGGCAGGGACACCCTCCACTACACCAGGTTGCCCAAAGCCTCATCCAACCTGGCCTTGAACATCTCCAGGGATGGGGCAGCCACAGCTTCTCTGGGCAACCTGTTCCAGTGCCTCACCACCCTCATTGTAAAAAATTTCTTCCTTATATCTAATCTAAATCTCCCCTCTTTCCGTTTAAAGCCATTGCCCCTTGCCCTATCACTACACACCCTTGCAAAAAGTCCCTCTCCAGCTTTCTTTTAGGTACTGGAAGACTTTTATGGGATCACCTCAGAGCCTTCTTTTCTCCAGGCCATTTCTATGGCCGTACTAAGATTTGAACTCTTATTTTTCCCTGAAGTGTTTTAGACTGATAACTCCATTGCGTGTTTCCCCACAGAGCTTTTGATCATTCGGTAAGAAATGGAGAAACTATAGAAACGCAGAAAATGGCTGCTATCTATTTTTCACTGTATTTTTTTAGTGCCCAGATCGTGCCAGGGTGCCTCCGAGACCTCTTGGCACACACTTCAACCCACCTGGGTGGGGACCATGGGACTGTGGGAAGCCAGAAATCAGTGGGTTAAACCATCCTTATTGCAAAAATACTTGGTTTAGCCCTTCTCTACAGTCCCACGTCGCTTGCCCTGGACTAAAGCGTCGCAACCGAGCAGTTTTCTAGTGGCACGGCAGGAGGGGGGCGTTTTCCAGAAGGGATTTACGCGGGCTACGCGCCGTAATCCGCAGCCGTACTCCCCCACCGCATTTCTCCTAGGAGAGACTTAAACCCCACGTCCAGCTGCAGCGATTCGTACCCGATCTAGCGGGGCCATCTTCTTGTACGGCAAAGATAATCCTTGGTTTTGCCAGGGCGTCCCTGCCCCCAAAACAGCCCCCCTCCCCGAACGTGAGGGTTTCTGAGAGCTGGGGGCTATTGAAAGAGCCTGCAGCTGCCTTTGTGCTGCTCCTGGAGCTGACCTCTGTAGCCCTGACATTTGTCCCTGTGGAATAAAGGCAGTGGTTTATACATGAAAATTCCTGAGGATGGGGAACAGAGAAAGGCTATAGAAAGGCTTTAAAGCAACAGATCATGCTCGTTAGTGTCCCCATCCATTTAGCAAATGATAAAAGATGGAGAATGCACCCTTCGCGTGAACTTAGCACATACCTACTGCAGAGGGATTTCAGGACACAGGGGATTTCCCTTGGATTATTACCCCATTCCTTTTAGTTTTATTTTTGTTTTAAAAGAAAACACCAAATACGTTTTAAATCTGGGAGCGGGTATTTTTGAAGGGCTTAACGCAACGCGTGCAAAGGTGCCGGAGTTGCCAGGTGGGACCCCCCGAGTCGCTGCTGGGAAGGGGTTCAGCTCGCTCCTTGCTGGCCCCCGGTGCTAAGAGGAGGATTAAGGTTATGGGATCGCTTGTTGATGCGAAAGTGCCCCCACGTGGAAGCTCAAAATAAAATCTCCAGCATCTGAATTGAGTTAACACGCACCCGACGTTCATAGTCCGCTCGCTCTCTTATTCCCTAGTTTCAAGCGCTACATGGAAAAAAGGATATTTTCTTATTTTCAGGCCGCTTTTCTTTATCAGTGACCATTTTAGGATGGTCTAATGCATGCAGTGTTAGTGGGAATTCAACTTGACGTGGCTTGGATCAGTTCTTTTTCTCTGTCCTGAATATGTTTGCATTGCAGCTCACAGTTGCCAGTTCAGAGTGGTTTGCGGAAGGAAGACATGCATAGGAAAATAGGGAAATGTATCGAAATAGGGGGGAAAAAAGGGAATCGGAAAGGGAAATCCCTGCATCATGGGTCAAGATTTAGTCGTTAACTGTTGCATGCCCAAAGGGCAGTGCTGGTAAACAACAGCAGCAAACGCTCATATAATAATCCTGGTTTACTTCTTCTGATACTTTGGAAATATATCGTTTGGGCAGCCTGTCTAATAATTTCTGTGGGGTCTATGTTGAGCCACTGTTTTTCAAAAATCTCGTGCACAATCTGTACCATCCTGGAGGGCGTAATCCCCTAATGCTGACCGAGCAAAGGAGTTTATCTCTGTCATTAGATGATGGCTGTTTTCTAAGCCTTTGGGGAAACTGCTATAGCATGGAAGCGGTCGGTCTCTAAGATGACAGATATTAGGTAAATGGTGGGTTTCGGTGTAACAGAGGCGTACAAATGTTTTGCAGGCTGTACAAAACTGTACTGTGTCCCTAGAAACCCCATGTGTCTTCTTGAGGTGATGGAGGCTGGTTTCTGCTGGGGCTCCTCGGCTCTATGATGCTCTCCAACTTCACACCCGCTTCCCCCATCTTAATTCCCAAGCCAGAAATGTCCATCACACTGTGTTTAGCTTAGAAATAAAAAATCCTTTCTTCTGATTTTTTTTTTTTTAAAGCTCAGAATCAGGGCCTGGGTGGTACAGGATGATTTTTATTGCTCGCGGTGCTTTGAGCTGATGCTCTGGCATCTGAGGCCGCAGCGAGCAGCCCTTCTCTATGGTCCAACAGTTTCTCTCTTCCCAAAGAATTTTGACAGGTCTCTCTAGTGCGGAACAATTGTATCTGCCCTCATTAATTATTTTGTGCAGGCCTGCAATGTCCTGCAATCAGCAGGGTCACCGAGTGAATTGATGATAGGGAAATTATAATGCTGAGCATACAGGACAATTGCCATCTGCTGTCTAAGGTCTGTAATTTAATTAGATTGCCAAACATTCCTTTTCAGATGAAAATGCGGGAAGCCCAGGGAACAGGGCTCAACTGGTTAGGCATCTCAGTGTGAGCCTCCTCCACCTCCCACCCCACCCCTTTCCAGCCCTTGCAGATTTACCTGAGCTGCCCTGAAAGGATCCCGCTGCAGCGCAGGACTGACACGAATGTCCCCTTAAAGCCACCTTCAAGCACAGACCCACCATCTCTTCTGCAAATACTTAACACCTGCCCGTCAGCTGCCCAGTCTGATCCTGACAGCTTGTCTGAGTGGGGGCTCACCCCCTTCCCTGCCTGCTTTCCAACCTTCCAAATTCTCTAGGGAAGATTGATCCAGCAATTAAAACAGAAGTTTAACAGATGACTATGGCGAAAGTCTGTTGCAGCGTGTAGTCAGGATGAAGAGAGTCCCACCAGCATCTGCTAATTTCCAGGAAGATCTAATTTTGTAGATAAGAGCAAACATCCTTACGAGGATAAAGAGTAAATGCACCCTCTGAACCTGTCTTGCATTTGTTGATGGGAGCAAGAAATAGAAGAAGTGCCCAGAGGTGGGGGTCCACAGCTGGTGCTCAGAGCAAGAAATGGTGCCTTATACACCCCCTTTGTATCACTCCTTGCTTTTATTTTGAGGTTAATTCACCACAGAATCATAGAATGGTTTGGGTTGGAAGGGACCTTAAAGATCATCTAGTTCCAACCCTCCTGCTATGGGCAGGGACACCTTCCACTACATCAGCTTGCTCAAAGCCTCATCCAACCTGGCCAAAAAATATGGAATGCTTCATGAATTTGCATGTCATAGAGTTTGGCTGACTCTGTGCCGGGCAGCACAGGGCTGCTTGGTTGTGGCTTAGGGGCATGGGCAGCGAGGAGCAGCCAAATTTGCCAGCGCTGGCCATGCCGGGCAGCCAGGGAAGGAAAGAAGGAGCTGATTTACTGGGGGCTGCTGAGCCTATAGACTTACAACGTGGTGTGATTTAGACGCGTGTTGTAATAAACTCTTCCCAAACTTGCTTCTCGGCTTATCCATAGGGACTTCAAGAGTAAAAACGTCTTGCTGAAGAACGACTTGACGGCAGTGCTAGCCGATTTTGGACTAGCTGTACGGTTTGAACCTGGAAAACCTCCAGGAGACACTCATGGACAGGTAATCATTATCTTTAACAATAATATTTTAAAAAATTGAGCTTGCTGTAGCGGCTCAGGAGTTGGGGGTGTTAGTTTGTATAGATACATTTAGTTCTCTTTGAGATATGTGTTTTCCGTAAAAGCTTATGATTAAACATAAATTCCAGGGGTTGCTTTGATCTGGGTGAGCAGGGAGAGTGCTCTTTCTCTCCTGATCGTTGAGCAGGTGGAATCCCCCCGGCCTGGGGGCAAGCAGCTTCAAACAGGGGACATGCTGACTCTTTATTGTCTTCGTATTAAATATCAATACTCCTGAAAATATTCATTTATGTTTAAGAATTCAGCCAGGCAGGTCGCTTGGGTGACCTTTAGCGATGGCAGATCTTACGAGCTCGTTGTGCGCTGCGTAAACAATTTACTACGCTTTTATGGGTTCTTAATTTTCTGCCGTTGCGTTGCGGTGAGCAGCCCCTGGTTCTGCCCTCGTGCCCGGGCACAGCAAGGCCAGCATCCCCTCCGTGTGCCTCCGGGGTTTTCTGGATGCCTGTTTCCTAAGCAGGCTCCCTTTTTTACATTTATCCCTTTTCCAGGTTAACCCTCCAGCTTTCCTCATTTTTGTCCTCTTTTTTTTTTTTGGACTTTTCCTGTATTTTCCACACCTTTTCACATGTAGGCTTCTCCCAGTCCCCACTGCCTCAGGTAACAGCAAGAACAGAGGAGAATTTCCTAAAGGAAAATATTAAAGGCATTTCAATTCCCATATTAAAAAGATGCTTTTTCACTTCCTCTCCTCTGCACTCCCCTACGTTATGGGCTATAATTCTGCCACGAATATAACCACAGCTATATGAGGAGCTCAGTATGGCTCTACATGGACTAAAGACAACAAGAGAGGCACTCTGCTGAGGACTGAGTCCCCTCAAAGCGAGAGGGAATCCTTTCCAAACCAGATCATGGCAAGCCGGGGCAGGGCAGACTTTGCAGTGTTCATGCTTCACTATTCCGGTGGATACAGGAGACTTGTTTTATCCAGGGCTGTCAAACCAACACCTTTTCCTACCATTTCAGGATAAATCAATTTTACTTTTAGTGAAAAGGGATTGAACTTTCACCGACCATGATAACCAAGTCTGACTTGACCTCAGGGTGTTTCGTGTGTCTCCAAAGACAAGCATTTTCTCATGCAGCAAGATGCGGTGGGACGCAGGGAAGGCAGAATTTCATCCGTACTCACCGTGCCGTGCTGCATATAAATTAGACCTGTAACGTACGTTGAATGAATATCATACACGTAGCCGTGCGCTTTGGCTTTTTCCTTCAGGTAGCTTATCTAGATTCGAGTGATCTTAATGAGAATCTGTGTTCAGAAAAAAAACAACCCTCTTTTGCCTGTTTTTCAAGTGAGGTGCAACTTTAGCCGAAGTAGCCTTAAGGCTAATGAAACCAGCTGTCACTCATCTCCGGCCGGCGGAGGCTGACGGGCCCAACTGGAATGTAACTTGAGTTGTGGGGGTTTTCTTTTATCTCTGTAGGTGGGAACGAGGAGGTATATGGCTCCCGAAGTGTTAGAGGGAGCAATCAACTTCCAACGAGACGCCTTCCTGAGAATAGACATGTATGCAATGGGACTGGTGTTATGGGAGCTCGTCTCCAGATGTAGAGCAGTTGATGGTAAGAATAAAATTCATCTCTTCCCTGAGAGAGGGAGGGCTCTGTTTCAGCGGGGGGTTTAGGGGTCCAGAGAATGGGCCCGGCTTTGTATAAAAAACAAGCAAACAAACAAAAACAATGATGTAATTTTATTAAGCAGCTAACCTGTTTTTCACTTGCTCGTTTTTTAACATAAGCTGTCGTTTCCTGTAGATAATAACCTTTGTAGTGCTCAAATCTCAAAGGGCTTTTAACTACGCCGGTTACATTGCAAATTGGCTGAGAACGCAGAGGGAGGAGTAGGTGATTCCTCCCTCCATCAGTGGTGGGCGTCCTTCAGTCCTGAGCCTGTCCTGTGCCGCTCTCCGTGACGCTCTGCGTTCCTGCCCGTGACCACGGCAGGCTTTGAGCTCCAGGGAAGAGCCATGCTCAGCTCTGGCTTGGCTGCCACACCTCACTGCTGTAGGGCAGTGCGGTGGCCTGAATGGAAAGGCCAGAAGTGAAGCACCTCAGTGAAATAGCAGGAACACAGGGCTGGAAGGATGTTCTTGGGTCAGCAAGCCCATTTCCCTGCTATGATAAGTCGTTAGGTATTAATCTTTGACTTTTGCTGATCAAGGCCTTTCTCAGCAGTGGGCTGAATTTGTTGTTCCATCTACAGCTTTGGAGGATCTCACTTTCTCCTGGGTTAGCGAAAAGAATGAACTTTCATGGTGTCTCCTTTCCTAGGTTTTTTATCCTAAAACGATGCTGCAAAATGGGGCATCTTTTCTGTCCAAATGACACGTCTGCCCTTTGGTGACGCTCTCACCACTTGCAGGACCTTGCCCCGGTCAGGGAAGCAATCATGTCGTTGTAGTATCTCCAAGGCTGCTCGCTCCAACTCCTTTCTTCTTGTATATATATGGGTGCTCTGAACTGAATATCAAGTTCATAAATGAACAGTACCTCACCTGGACTTCAAATGTTTTTGTTAGTATTACAGTAGGACTGAGGAGCTTGATTAGAATTATGATGTTTGCACAGGCGTGTGGTAAGACAAGGGCTTTTCTTCAAGAATTTCCTATCTAACCACATAAAATGTCAGAGGAGCAGGGAGGTAGGAGCACAGTGTGGTGAAACAGTCGTACCCAGATTACTCATGTAGGAATAACTCTTCTCTGTTGAGGCCCCCCAAATAAGCACTTGGATTTTTGCCTGTCATGTTTATGATCTCCTTCCAACTCTTCTCAGGCAGCAGTTGTCCAAGATACTCCTGGTGCCGTACACAGCACAGTTCTATCAGAGAGACGGCTTCCTTTGGGATGAGAGGGAGTTACGCATAACCTCATCCGCGCTCATAGCTCAGAAGTGATGTTGTGTAAACAGCAAATTTGGCTTGGAGATCACCAGTGCAGCATTTTGTAGCCTTGATTCCTCTTGGAATCAGTTTGGTTTAGCGACTGGCATTGTGTCAATAAGAATAATGATAAGCTGGTTTAGTGATTTCATTTTTTTTAGAGTACCTAAACATCATGTTGTTGGTGTCACAGTTCATGACCAGCTAAAGTGGTCGGCTCTTTTATTTCAGTCTGGAAAGGCCTTCTTGAAATATCTCCACTCTTGAAAGAGGTCACTCTTTGCTATCGAGAAACCATGAGTGATTCCACGGAGCACCCTGAGGAAGCCCATCAGTTAAGCTGGGCTGCCGTTTGTGGGAGAGCATCTACGCGTTGCCAAAAGCCAAATGATGTTTCAATAAGCAGAAGTTATTGCTACCGTCCGGCATCTGCGCTGATGTTCGTAACAGTTGTCTCATTCCTGTGGCCCAGGGCAGTTCACAGCCATAACTGGTATAACTAAAGCATTCAGAAATCATTTTACACTTAAGAGCTGGTACTTGGGACAAGTGCATCTGGCTCCACTGTGTCAGGGCTGACTCAAACCGATGAACAAACCAGAGCACAAAGCAAGAAATTACAAGTGTCACATATGCTTGACCTTGCTAGTCAGTGACTAAAATGAAATTATGCTCATGCTGAAACCTTTCTTTAGGTTATTGTGTGTTGAATTGCTATGCTAAAATGTGAGGAGGATGGGCTGATTCTGTCTTTCAGTTAAAATAAATCACGGACTACCCAGCAAGCCTCCGCAAGGAGAGCAGTGGGATCGAGAGGCCCAGCTGAGGGTTTGGATTCTTGATTCGATGAGGCGGAAAAGGCATGGCCAGACAAGCTGCGGGGACGGCAAAGTCCATTGTGCAGGAGGAATGTAAATCACATTTGTCTGCAATGACATGTGATCTTCAGGCTTTGCTGCGATGGGTTGAGGCTGCTCTGGAGCTGCAGCTCACTCATGCATGGGGAGGACGTGGCTCTGCGAAGGACGTTTCTGTACTAACCTGATTCTCCATGTGCACCTTAGGTCCAGTGGATGAATATATGCTGCCTTTCGAAGAAGAAATAGGTCAGCACCCATCCCTTGAGGACCTGCAAGAAGTGGTCGTTCACAAGAAGATGCGCCCTGTGTTCAAGGATCACTGGCTGAAACACCCCGTACGTCCCTCCTTGTTAACGGTGGAAAACGTTTTCCTGTGTGTTGGGAAGAAGGGATGTGGTTGTGCATCACTCGTTAGCTTCAGAGGGAAGCTAACCAGTCCACCCCAGTGTACGGACCTGTGCCTCAGTGCTAGAGAGAGTCAGTGCTGGGGAGCGAGGGGCTGCTCAACACCTTCATGCTCCCCTTTCCCTTCGTTCCTTGTATTTAGAGAGTAAACCAGCTGATTAAAGCCAGCCAGTGCTGTAGGTGGAGTGTGTAGTGGTTTACTAGGAATCCTATAATATGGTGAGAAAATAGAAAAATATAGTCCCTTTCTTTAAAGAAAAGAAAATGATCAGAGACATGTTCCTCACAAGCTAGATAGCATGCAAGGCTTGCACAATTTTTTGAGGAAAAATCAATTAGACATGAAGGCAAGCAGACGATGAAGCAAAATGCGGTGTGGTTTTCCCAGAGGTAGATCATTACAGGCTTATGTTTTTAATGAAAGAGGTGATTTTTTTCAGGCTGGGAAACTAAGCAGATGATGAAATTGCACAGGGCTTCAGTAAGAAGCTAAATGCCTCTATTTTGACCAAACTGCCATGGTTTTGGCTAGACTCGGCTGTACTAACTCATTGCCTAGAAGTCAAGGAGAGCTGTGGGTTGTAGATAAAAGATGAGTGTTCCATTTCAACTGAGGGCTCACATAAGAGCTGCACTCTTCCAGCACTGTTAAATTTGGTTCTTTTGGGGATATCTGTGGAAGCGATTGCAAACAAGGCAATGGTTTCGTAGTAACCGATATGGTGCTGCCAGCTCTAACGGTTTTATCATGTGACTCATAATACTTGATGTCTTCTCTTTTAAAGCTTTAACTGTTTAACTGTAATCAGGGACTTTAACTGTTTAACTGTTAACTGTGACTTTTTTCAAGAGCATGTAGTGATGGGACAAGGGGCAATGGCTTTAAACTGAAAGAGGGGAGATTTAGATTAGATAAAAGGAAGAAATTTTTCACTCTGAGGGTGGTGAGGCACTGGAACAGGTTGCCCAGAGAAGCTGTGGATGCCCCATCCCTGGAAGTGTTCAAGGCCAGGTGGGATGAGGCATTGAGCAACCTGGTGTAGTGGAAGGTGTCCCTGCCCATGGCAGGGGGGTTGGAACTAGATGATCTTTGAGGTCCCTTCCAACCCTAACCACGATTCTATGAACTGTAATCTTGGGATGTACTTTGATATTAAAAAAAGTACTTTTGAGGCTAGGAAAAAAAATGGATGAGACTAAACCCTACAGCCTTAGAAAGCAGAAGCTTAAAAAAACCTGAAAACACATATTTAAAAGTAATTTTTAAAGCTAATATCATGATAATTCGCATACTGTGGAGAAAATAGTTTTTCTTTACAGCATTAAGCTGTGTTAAGTGGACCTCCCCATCTGCTGCAAGGACGGTTCCCAGAGCAGACTTTGTTGCTGAAGGTGCTTTCTCCTCCTTGTCCGCAGGGCTTGGCGCAGCTCTGCGTGACCATCGAAGAGTGCTGGGACCACGATGCGGAGGCTCGGCTCTCGGCGGGCTGTGTCGAGGAGCGCATTGTGCAGATCCGCAAATCCGTAAACGGCACTACCTCGGACTGCCTCGTCTCCATCGTGACGTCCGTCACCAACGTGGACTTGCCGCCCAAAGAGTCTAGTATCTAAGTCCTGGTTCACTTTTGTCTTTCCAGACTCAGTGGATTTAAAAAAAAAAAAAAAAAGAAAAAAGTTTAAAAAAAAAAAACCACACAAAAATCCAACAAACACATGAATGCAGCTGCTATTTTATCTTGACTTTTTATTATTATTGTTATTATTATTATTATTATTTTTTTGGATTGGATCAATTTTACCAGCACATTGCTCTACTGTATTAAAAAATGGACATTTCAGCAAGCATTCAGGTGCCGACTAATGAATGCAGAAAAGGTGCAGGTACCTCAGAACCTCAACAAACTCACTTCAGTTGTTTTTGTTTTGTTCAGTTTTCTGGGTTTCTCTTTATCGGTCTGTCTTCTGAGCGGAGCATCTGTGACATAAAGGAAAACCACCTACCATCTTAGAAAACGCAATGCTGCAAACTGTGGAGGAAACTTATGACTGTTATGTAAAGAATACACCTTCCTCAAAGGACTTTTTACCCCATTTTGTTTTGGTTTTGGGTTCAGTTTCTTTTTTTTTTTTTTTTTTGGAAGTGAGCTTCAAAAATAACAAACAGCAGATGTGTCTTTTACGGATCTAACGGGTGTCATTGTAACATGGAAAAAAAAAAAACGTAACTGGGTGGAGAATGTTAATTCTTGATGGTAGAATTGAAGAGGGGAGCACAGAACAGGGGAGGGGAGAGTGACGTTGGATTTGGCAGCATTTGGGGAAACATCATTTGCTATGGAGCTACTTCTCAGGTAACCATTAGAGGAGGGGAAGGACATTTCTGGGCAGAGTATTAACAGCTGCATTGTATGGAGAAAGCAGAGTTAAAGAGCCAGTGGTCGTAAGCAAGGTGCTAGTTCTTTCTTCCTCCGGTATCTCAGGCTTGGGTGGTAAAAGAACAAAGCAGAACTATAATTACCTTTTCTTTTTCGACTCCAGATAGTACTGGGAAGGACGCTTTTAAGCAGTGTAATTGGAAGAGGTGGGAAAGTGTGTTCTTGGAAACACTTGGGTAAAATATCAGAAGATGGGAAAATTTTTGCATCTCAGTTTAAGTGCAAGTCAGTTCAGGAAATTTGGCCTTGGGGTTGATTATCTGTCAGGCCAAGCTACCGGTGCAGATGGTAAAAAGAGGGAAAGTGCAAAAACTGGCTATTTTTTTTTTGTTTGTTTTTTAATTTGGGTTGGGGGAGTAGAAATACCTGAACTGGTGGCATGTGGCTCCTGTAGCATCCAAGAAGCCTAGGAGCTGCCCAGTTGCAGGATGCTGAGGCAGCTGAGCAGCAGCAGTGACGATCGCAGCATCTCTCCGACTGGTTTCTTTGACGCTGCTTTCTCCTTACTCTGTGACGAAACTCTTTTGTCTTAAAGTGGTGCATATTCTAAAATACCGTTACTCTTATTATGCCATAAACTCGCTCTAGTCAGTGAATGTTCCTAATGCTGCTGATTCAACATTGAAATATTTTTTTAATTTGCAAAACATGCAATGTTTAAAAAAAAAAAAATCTAAAAAAAAAAAAACAAACCACAAAACACACACACACACGTTACGTGGCTTCCGAGGTTTAAACTGAAAAAAAAAAAATTTAAAACTTCATGACCACAGACCACCTCAAACCAGAAATACCTCAGAATTTTCTACTTGTATGAGTTTTATTATATATTTTGTTAGTTGTGTTGTCTTGTAGTAAGTATATTTTAATGTAAGTTGGCTTTTATGACAAGGGAGTTTTAAAAAAAGAAAAAAAAAAAGAAAAAAAGTTCCAAAATCTTTTAGGAAGTGCTACCATTTTTTTTTCGTTTTGTTTTATAAATCACCATTGTAAATAACTGTATACAGTTGTAGAATAACTGCCTATATAAGGTACCTGGGCATTATTCACTCTTACTTGTGAAGGCTGTTTCCATTCTGTGTTATTTTTTTGGTCTGTTTTAGTGAAAGGACAGTACATCTTTTTTTTTTTTATTACGATTATTATTATTTTTATTTTTATTTTTATTTTTGTGACTTTGAATATAACATGAATTCTGTGTCGTGCTAGACTGACAAAGTTATGTCCATTGGATGGCCAGAACTTCTAAATTCTTCTTTGTGTTAAGCCAAAATGCAGTCCTGAACTAATCACCCTGTAAAAAAAATGTAAAAAGTCTGTATTACGTAAATGAATTGGACTTCCTACCACTGCCAAATTGTCAGCGTGCACCCTTGCACAGATATAATTTATTAAGCAAACAAAATCGCTAATTGGAGCAGATATAAAGAAAATTGAAATATATTCCTTGAAAAATATAGCTTTAAAACCTAGAGGTCATAAATGAGGACATGGTCCTTTATCTTGAAGAGACATTTAGATATTTGCCTTAATTTGTCTATCTGAATAAAGTCTTAACCTATTCTTTCAAGTTACTGAATGTATATTGCATATTAGTATGTCCACACGTGTAACTGTATTTTCGTGTGTGGGTTTGGAAGTTTCTGTTTCTTAATGTGCTTCTGTTGAGAGCGCCGTGACGAAACCAGAGCGAACGATCCCGCTTCGACCCAGGCGATGTCCCCGGTGGTGGCTGACATCCTTGGGCCTGATGTTGCCACGGGCCTGTGTTTAGCGTTAAGCGTGTAGGTAGCTCTTCTGGTGTCGTGACGTTAGGCACTCGCTTAAGGTTAAGCACAGGCGTAAAGGTTCGCGGGGTCAGTACTTTTCATGTGTAATACATTTCTGCACTGAGATTTATATGAAAATGTGACTATGTTTTAGAAGTGAAGTGATGTAAGGGTTGGGGTGGAGCGTAGAGAAGTTATGATCGAGTGAATACTTGTTTCGAGGTGGGCTTGCTCCCATTTCTCCGGGAATGGGAGCCAGTCCATATTGCTGCAGAAAGAAAAAAGCTGTACTGTCTTTTAACTGTTGATATCTGTTTGCTGTTCTGGATTTTTTCCTTCAGCATGATGTATTATGGCTAAAACAGGCTTATTTACAGCAGTTGCTTTTTTATCCTGATTTCTTTAAGAAGCTTTAAAGTATTTATTGAAAGTGCCATATGATTTTAATAGCCTATTAGACAGTCTCTGAAATCTTCTCTTTTGAGAAGGCGTAAACAAAAATTCTCACGTGTAGCTTTTCTTACGTCGGGGAACTGCGCGGCTGTACAAACTTTGACCAAATGTTGATTGTAAAGTATGACATCTTCCCTGGTGTAATGGTTCCTTATAGATCATCTTGTCAACAGGATTCTGAAACCGACTTTAAAAAGAATTTCCGAATTGCGTATGTGCAGAGTTACAAATTTTAAATGTGTGTAGGTATGTGTGTCTTGCTATCGCAGCAGAGAAGGAAATCCTGAACTTTTGCGTGTTTCCAGATTTATACCAGTTTAGCTAAAGCTGTTCTTTTAAACAGGTATCTCTTTATTTTATTAATGAAGACAAGCTCTGATTAACTTATTGGTCTTTCAACACTTGAGCTGTCAAGCACATAGTTTCTTCATCACTAATCTACACGATCGACAACGTGATTTTGGTTCTGTTCAGTACTGCAGAGGCTTTTTCCAAGTCAGCAATCGGGCACGTCCATAGGTGTAGCTGTAAATAAGCGATTGCAGCTCTTTTCATCTTAACACTCCCTTGAACACGATGGGTACAACACCTCTTCTGTTACTTCCCAAGCACGACATTTCACTTCCCGTTCAGACTTTGAGGAAGTAGCTCTTCAAAAACTTTGCTGCAGAATTTTCTTGTTGACCTTCCTCTCTTGTATCGCAGTTCTTAAGTGAATGTCAATCTTGAACATCCTGAGTAAAAATTCTCCTTGACTTTAGGAGCCAGGATTGCCCTCTCTCCGCTGTAACTCCCTTTATGAATTTATTGCACTGGCTGGGCTGGTTTTCTAGGTGGAGGAAGTTTGAGTTCACATTTTGAAACTGGAAACACCACAGGAACTAAAATTGCTTTTTTTGATGAGAGAGCTGTGATTTCTAATGAAATTGCATTAGGACGGCATGGCTGGAAATTTTACATGGCTTGTGTTGAAATTCGTGCGTGTGTTATAAGAGATGGCTGTAAACCAGTCTAACCTTCAGTTAAGTGGCACCGGGATGATTGATGATGATTAAGGATTTTAGCTAGTCCTGATCATAAAGTTTTCTCTATTTAAAGACAAAAGAAAACCCCTTTTTAGTCTGCTTCGTTCTTCAGCTGAAATTCTCTTACAGAATATACTATGTTAGATAAAGTTACATCTATGGAAATGCCAAGATCTTTGTGTATGTTTGTTTCAAAGAGAAGGTCCGTGAGTTCCCTCCCGTAACTCCACTGCATTTTACTTGGGTCTTCTGACTTACTGCTGTTCCCACTTGAAGTTGTTGGTTTCAGTAGAAGCAGCAGGAGCTTTTGGGTCCACGCGGTGCAACGTTGCTGGGGGGTGTTTCCAGGTTGGTTGGGTCAGGCCTCACCATTAGGGATCCCAATGCCCCATAATATCCCAGCACAGAAACTGGAGAACACGTTTCCTTCCTCTTGTGCTACTTTCTAGGCAAACTGTCAGAACTTGCCCTGTTTTGCAGGGCAAAGATCTGGTTTCACTTCGTATGGAAGAAACTCGTATTGCAGAGGAAGGTGCTGGTTGATAACGTTGTGGCAGTGCTTTTGTTGGAGTCCTCTTCCAGCCACACTCCGCTTGAGAAGTTGCTAAGCAGGAAGTGTCCCGCAAACTCTTATCATTTTTACATACAGAATATTGTTTGGTAACATTGTAAATAAAATAGACTATATAATAGAGGAAAATAAGGACATTTTGACTTTTTTACTTTTGGAAAGATATATATATATATATTTTAGTTACATATACAAACAAAAAATTCTACATTGTGCGAGAATTCTTTTATACCACAAATTATTTTTGTAATGTCTAATATGTTTCTGCAGGGAAAAGGGAGAAACGTCTGTGTACACACAGCAAATAAATAAATAAATATATATTGAAAAAAAAAATGTTTAAATGAAGTGTGCACTACATTGAAGTCTAGAGGATAGAACAAGTTTAGCCTGAAACCAGTTTGAGGAGCAAGATTGGATGTACTTGGACATGCTTTGAGGACGGCACTGAGTATATATTTAGGTTATCTTGCATGTCACATCCCTTCTGCTAAAGATGCTTGTTGCTTTTCTAGGACCATCTTCAGTTTAACCAGGAAGAGATTTTTAACGTATTGATGTGAGCATCCGTGTGTGAGGAGTGTGTCTTTTGGCATGTGCTGTGATGCTGCGGTGAGTTGTGAAGTCAGGGTGTTACAAATTTACTGAGACCAAATATTCAGGCTGATCTCGCTCGCTGCCGTATCCGTTTGTAGCAGCTACATCTGCTGCATTGACAATGTGATCTGTAAGGAGCTGTTGCCAGTAGAGTCCTGATAAAACCAATTCTTAGAAATTCCTTCTCTCTGAAGTGACACAGCTAATCAGGCCTCACCAGAACGCACCAGTATGTGCTCTGTGTTCCCAACGTCATATTTTACAGTCTTGGTGGAAAGCACTAAAGAAAAGGAGCACTGTCATGTCCAAAGTCCTACTCAGAAGAAGAGCGTTCCAAATTTTTTGTAACCAATCCAAGGTATTCTAAAAGTATTAAAGAAAAAAACTTAAAATGTATTCCTTTCACTTAAGCTAACTTTTCCCACTGGACCGACAATTCATTCTGGAATTTTTGGTTCCATTAACCTTGAGGGCGTGGTGTCGGTGGGGTGAGAGTCACTGAAAAAAGCTTTAAACCAAGCGATCCCTGCACTACCTTGGAGCCGGTTTGACAGTGCGCCTTTTGGGATTAGTGCTTAAACGCCTTTCTGAGCAGGATCCTGCAACTGCTGAATCCTAATTCTGTGTCCTCGGTGAAGTCCTGGCCCTGTGGAAGCCAGGGAGAGACTCACCATCGAATTCAGTGGGACAACGCGTGTGCGCATGTTCCTGGAGCGCTTTCCGAACACGCCCAGTCCCTTCCTTACGTGGGACTTCTCTTGGGAAACTCTAGTCTTAGGGCGACGCTCGGCTCCCTGGCTGAAGTAGCACCCTATGGAGTAAGCAGTAACCCTTTTTGTGGGGACGCTTCCACGGGAAGAGATCATACTTGTGTTACGTCCACCCAGCTGTTCTGAAATGTAATGCTATTCTGTTGTGCCTTTATTTTTCCATGTAAAAGCAACTGCTGTAAGTTTTTTTTTTTCCTTTTACTAGTTTTTTCTGTCTGAAAAAAAACTTTTCATTGCCCAGCTGTTATTTCTGGATGCAGTCTGTGATCCAGGTATTTCAAGAACCAATTACCTCAAACCTCATGTTAAACAGTGTTGCTATCTGGATTCTCCTTGATACTACAATATTGTAACACACACAAACAGGAACCTTGCTATATATGGGTGTTTATATATATGTATCATATACATATATACATGTATATATATGATATGTATATGTAAATGGAAAGCGTTCCCCAAGGACTGAAGGAAAAAAGCAAAACCTTTTTTGTTTTCCAACATTGAAACCAAAAGGGCTTCTCTGAAGCTCTATGATGGCATTGTGCTGGATGTATATATCAAGAAAGTATTTCCTGAAAAGTGCTTCCTTTGTTAGCCTTTTATTTCAGTATTTTAATGGGGCAGATGATGTGATTAAAACACCATTTCTGCTTTTTTTGGCCCATTTTGAAGCAGAGGCCTCTTAATCTTTCCAGTTGTTAAAAAGAAAAAAAAAAACCCTCAGTTTATAACATTCCAGTAAGGTTAGTATTGCAAAACTTTAGCATGTTCTGGGAAGACTTCATAGCTTCTGCTTTTGTGAAAAGGCAGGAATTTGCCATGCTTAATTTGACTTTTCCACTGTTTTGAGGTACTGAAGTTTAACCAGTAACCATCTTAGTCAATTAAAATCCTAATTCAGTAGTCACTGGCATCTCTGCATTGCCACTCCTGTTAAAAACAAAACACCCCAAAAATGCAATTCAAACCAAAAACCCAACCATGACAGAGCAGGAGGAGGTTGGAGCATTTCACAGCTCCTGAAGGTGAACTTCGCATCAGAGCAACTTTGTGGAGAGCAAAAAAATGTGTTGGCCAAGACCTAGAATCTGTCTGGCCCTTTCCTTTTTCCAACTACCTTCTCATCAGAGCAGACCTTCAACCACAATGACTTCTCCTTAATGGTACTTTGCTGAAGAGAATTCTGTTCAGGATGTACGTTCTGGGGAAAAACAAAAAGTTAGACCATTCTTTTCATTAACGTTTTCCTGTATGTGTTCCCCTTCCAAATGACTGTTTTTAAAAAATACATCCATGTAGAGGATGTAACATGGCTGTATTTTACTTGAACAAAACAGTAGCTTTCCAATCCAAATACTAATGGATTTACTATTACTAGTAATTAATTAAATTAATTAATTAATGGTAATTAATGGCTCGGAATTAATTTCCTATTACTAAAGAGAGAAAAGGAGATGTTTCTCTTTCCCTGTTTTTTTCCTCGACTGTCGAATGTTTCTGTGGCTATTGATGGTTTATGATTATCTTTGGTAAATCGTTTACAAAAGCACTAAAATCTCCCAGAAGGAGGCATTTTGCAATGCTGCTGGCCTTCCAATGGAATAACTATAATGCAAAAGTCGAGCTGTTGGTGGATGAGAATTGAAGGAGGTGGTTACTGCAAACTAAGTGACATTCTTGACCTCAATTCTATGCCATAAGTCCGCACAATGCCATTGTCAATCTGCTCAAACTATCTGCTTATGAATTCTGCATGATCCTCATGATAGAGTTGAAAGCCTGATCTTTCACCTGTTAATATTTTCACATTCGTCCTTAAGTTTGACAAATTTTATACTGTAAAGTTGACTTAAGTACAGTTTGATGTCAATTCTTGTGGAAAGAGCTTTCTGCATGTAACATTAGACACATACAGTTAAACAACACAGCATAGTACAAAACTCACATGAAAATGTTTTGGCACCAGCAGAAAGAAATCTCACCCTAACCATTTGTCATTTTAAACCATCTTATTCTAAGTTTTACCAGCTACTTCTAAATTTGTGCTTTATTTAAAGAAAGAAAACAAAAATCCTAAGACTTGTCTAGCGTAGTGAAATATGTGTATATCAGTTTTAGGATAAATAGCTAAGTCTTATTACGCTGTGTTACTTAACTTGTATATATAGAGTATACATAAGAGTTTGCAGTAACCTGTTTCTCCAGGATTTCCAGTTTGAATGGATTTAAACTCAAACTATGAGATTAAGTAAATGATTTAGAAGATTGCAGAATAAACTGAGTGTAAATTACAGGAAGCTCTATCAGATGGTGAAATAATTTTTAAAGAGTCTTTTGGTCCTTGGCTCAAATTCAATAAGTACTGTTTGTATACCAAGATGTGTGAAATGTAAATGTTGTAGGTTATATTTCACTCTTGTAGCTATAAAAATGTAGAACAGAGATAGCTTGTACTACTGAGTTAACAAAAGTTATACTAAAGTATCCTGTTAAAGAAAAAAGTATACAGAGAGTTAAGCTCGTTGCTGTAACCCCTTTTGAAGTGTGCTGATTTTTTATATATGTATATTATATATATATATTCTGCAAAAGTATATATATATAAAATGTATATATAAAATGGCCTAATGCAGACATCCATTGTATTGCAGTTATGAAATGAAGACATTTTGGAAAGAACATTGTATCATAGTTCATGAATTTGCAGTGGATCTTTGTTCCTTTTTACTGTGGTATTTTAGAAATGAGTCTCAAGTTTGAAATTAGATCTGCCAAGTTGGAGTTTTGCTGCTTCGGCTTTGCACTGGGTGTCCGAATAAACCAGTATGAATGTAGTATTTGCCCTGTGTGAAGCAGCTACACCCCAACAGATAGGAGGAAAAAACTAGAAAGAATTATTTCAAGTTTATCTTTTTGTATATGAAAATAAACAGTAAATTACAAACAATTGCTTCTCTTGTTGGTGCGATGCTGTAAATCATTGTTTTATTGTCTTTGACATCTAGCTGGAGTATTTCCTTTTTTACAAAAGAATGTTTCTGTGTTTTCATGGCATCTCTGCTATCCAAAATCCTTAACAAAATCCCTGCAGACGCATAGCTGAGGCCTCTACTACTCATCATTTGCTAACTGCTCCAAAGGGAAGAGGGAGTTAGCTCGCATTGCTGCGTCCTTTTAAGCGTGTTGCCTCTTGTAGCACTGTGGTAACACTGTTTATCATTTCTAGTGAAGAACTGTTTGCACAGAGCTTTATGTGCATGTTAAGCTGTATCGATAAAGTCCAGCGACATAGCTGGAGCTGCTAGTGATGGGGGGTTTAAGCTAAATCCCAGAACCTTGCAGTGAAGTCTCTGCCTTTCCCTTCTTCCAGCTTTAGCAGAGGAGCACAGCAGACAGTGAAAAGGCAGTTCTGACCCGATTTACAAAAACTTGCCCACTAACACCTTAACAGTTGCTGGAAGTGAAAGCTGCGCTGAATGTACAGCTGCTATTAGAGCCACGAACAGAATGAACCAGCATGCCCCTGTTCGTGGCGTGCCCGCGGCAACTGCGCAGCCAGGTCCTTGACGAGGATGGCTGGATGTTTCCACCGTCAGGGGAGGCTATTGGAAAACACGCAGCATGCACGAGTGGTGCGGGGTGCCCAGTCAGGGAAATGCCTTCAGCACGAAGTACCAGCTGTCAGGACGAGCGTCGGACCTGAGACTGAGATGCAGCTTCCATACACCTTGAGTTTTGGGGTTTTTTTTCTCCACTTCAGCTGAGCCCTGAACAAGATTCAGTGAAGTAGGGGGACTGGACCTGGAAAAAAGATTAAAATAAAAAATAACAAAAAGCCTGAGCTCCCAGTATGTGTAGCAAGAGTGAGCTCTGTGATCTCTACAACATGAGGCAAGAAGGTGCCTTCAGCCACAAACAGAAGCATGACTGGACCTCTCTGGGCACGCTGCCTGCAGTGAAGCGATGGTGTGGTGACACAGCCCTCATCTTGTGGTGTTTTCCGTTGCCAAACTGGTCCTGTCAGCAAAAACGCCTCTCGCTTAGTGCTGGGTGGGAAATGCTTACCGTGGGCAATATGAACATTTACAGGCACCTGTGAGGGAAAAATAATCATAATCAGGCTGATGGTTTTCCTGACAAAAAGCCTGACGTCAAATCACCAAATGGTGACTAAACCCAACCCCACACCATCCCCGGGGGCTGCAGCCCGGGGCCGTCGCCCCCCGCCTCGCCGGCTGGGGACTAGTTCAGCCACCCCTCGGCGGGCGGTCCCTGTCGTCCCCGCGAAGGCGAGCCCCGCGCCTTCGCTCTCCCTTTTCCACAGCTCTCGGGCATACCCAGCGCCGCTCCTTCCTCGGCGCCGTTTTTCCGCCGCGGCGCGCAGGCGACGCCGCCATGGCGGGCCGGGCCGCCAGGGGGCGCTGCGGGCCCGGCGCGGGGCCGCGCAGCGCTCCCCGCCCGCCGCCATGGCGGCCTTCCCCCGCCACCGCCGCTTTCTGGGCGGCTTCGTCTGCGGGGCCGCGGCTGGAGCCGCCGCGTCGTGCTGGGCTGCGTGGCGGCTCCTCCGCAGCCAGAGCCAGCCGGAGCCGCTTGCCGGGCGAGCCCTGCCAGAGGGTAAGAGCCGGGGGCGGAGGGGAGGCCGGGCGCGGCGGCCCCGTGGCTCCGCGGGAGCGGCGAGGCCTCAGCGCGGATCCCCACAGACACACGCACGCCCCAGCCCCTAAACCCGCTCCTTCCTCTCAGAGAAGCCTTCTCCCCGTTGCCTCCATCCTGGCGTGCCCAAAAGTGGGCCGGGAGAGCGGGGAGTTTCCCGAGTACCTGGGCCGCGCTGAGGGGAGGTTATTTGGGGATGCTGGGCTGTACCTTGCTTTAAAAACGCAGCTTCCCCTTGCTGCACCTGCTAACACTGAAATGTCGGTGACACGCGGGGAAAGTGGTTTCCTGCAGCTTCCACGATCGCTGCAGAGGTCCCGTGTCAGTGGGGAGCGGAGAGCAGTTGCCCTCTGTGATCTGGTGATCGCCCCATTATATGAACACGTGCATGTATATATGTGTGTTTACTTTTAAACACCTAGTTCGGGTCAGGCCACAACTAAACTCCAGCTCTTGCTTCCCCTGTGCTTCCCCAGGGACACAGGGCCAGCCACGGTGGTCACTGTTCCTTTGGGAAGGCCCCGGCCCGCTCACCGCGGGGCTGGCGGGGGTGCAAGGCGTGGGGAGGGGGTTATCGGGGGGCACCAGGGCCTGGTGGGAATTAATGATTTTCTCTGCAACCTGAAGGCTTTAAAAGTAACCAAGGAAAGGAAGGAAAGCACAAGAAGAGGGGCTCTAAAAAAAGCGATTTGCGGTCAAACAGATGGCTAGCGGATGAGGAAGTCAGTAAGATGGATGTAAATATCCCTCCATGGGAGAAGAATGTTAGTTGCAAAAAAGAAATCTCAAAGTGAAGCTTTCTTCATTCAGCAGAGTGTAAGCGTTCCCAGAGAGGGCAGGACTTGCACTTGTGCTCGACTCGTATGTCTCAGTTTGTGAGGAGGAGTGCGATTTCCAGCTCTGAAGGGTGCAATGTGTGTGGTGATCTTCTGTGTCCGTAACTCCTTGTTTTCTGATTTGCCCCTAAATATCTTGATAGCTTTTCTTCTGAAGGCCAACCCAGAGCGATTGCTAGGTAGATGTGTGTAGGCATTAAGTTAGTCCTAGAGCTGAGGTCCTTATGTGAGGTATGATGAAAAGCGCAACTTTTTTTGGGTAGAAGGGAATTTTGCTGAATAGCTCTCGATACTTTTTTAGGTCTTACGTGTGGCAGTAACCTCATTTAGTTCCCTACATAGTACGTTTACGTCCGCTAAGATGCTTTTCTTTTGGTCTTGTTTCTGATCATGTTTCATGTTTAGATGGCTTTCTGTTTATTTTTCTCCTTAGAACCAGTAGAAGAGTCTCTACTGGAAAAATACGGATTCCCTGAAGCTGGAACAGAGACAAGATGTTACACAAATCATGCACTGTCTTATGACCAGGCAAAACGCGTGCCTAGATGGGTGATTGAACATATTTCAAAACAGAAGACACTGGGTATGTAGGTGCTTATTTTCTTACATTTATGGCACCCAGAATGGGCTCTGCAGTTCGCAGAAGCTAGATCCAAGAGCAGGCAGGGAGAAGAATCCTATAGCGATTTCTAGGTATGGATTTTTCTACCCATTCACAATCTGACTGGAGGCAGCAGGCTTCTGGGTGGATGTCAGCTTCATGACAGTCTTAAGCTGTCAGTGATTTAAAGACATGTGTCACTGCTGGTTTGCAGACCTCTTCAGTATTCTTTCTCTTGTTGAGACTAGTTTGGTATTGAATGTACGACGTCTTGAAGCCTGCAGGATGCACTGGGCTGAAGGTCTGAGTATGGAAGGGAGGAATGAAGAAGAACTAGAGACACCTTCCATGAGAAATTTCGGTTGTGAATTTATGAAACAGTTTGTAAGCACCAGATCCATATATCTCTGTCAGTGTAAACAGTCTTAAGTCACATTGCAGGAGGGAAGCTTAACTTACCTCTTTTAAACATGAGTGAAGAGAAGATGAAAAACTGAAAATTAAACTTTTCTTACCTGATTCCAACCTGCCAAGTTTAGTGTTATTGTTCAGGCGCATAAAATTGCTTTTGCTTCCTTAGCTAGTGTATTTAGTTCTGTGTCCAATTTATGTCAGTTTAGGCACTGCCTCATGTGTGTGAATGCTTGTGGAGTCAGTGCCTTTAGTGGCCAGGCTGTTTCATCTACAGATCTGAAAGGAGATTTGCTCAGAATGGCAAGAGAAGATGAATGTCCATCTGTGAGATAAAAATGGAGTAAAGGGTGTCAACAGTTGTAATTTTTCAAAGCTCGATGGGGCATTACCTACTCACTGCAGTCATTATTTACTTTGATGCAGTTCTGTTGTATTTTCTGATGTGCATTATCTAATACTCTCTCTCCTATTCTTTATGCAAGACAGTGGCTCACTGATTTTTTGCTGTCAGTGGTGAATGAAATATGAGTGGTATACAGTCATTGTAAATTAAGTTTATAGCATTAGTTCAGTTTTTATAAGGCAAATTATTAGTAATGGAGGTAACTGTGTAATTGTAAAATGTTTTATGAACGCAGTAGCCCTCTAAATATATCTTAATCACTGTCTTCAAATTACCTTTCAAAATTAAAAGCGTGATCCTGAAAATATTTATAACCAACCTCTAAGTAGCATCATTGATTCCACTTCTTTCTGAGAAGAAAGCAGTAACTCCAGGCTTACTTTCAAGTGGGCCTTAACAGCTGAGTTGTTAGAATGTTCTCCCAATGATCAGGTACAACTAACCTGCAAGCTGAAGTTAAGGATCTTGAGGCATTCAGCTTTGATTTATGTCTGATAGCAGCTCTAATTGAGATTTGAGGCGGAACTGTGTTGTTTGAGGAAGGTCGCAAAAACCTTCCATGTCCTGGAGTTTTGAAAATACGTGATGTAAAAAAATGTATTTTAATTATGAGTAAGAACTTAAATGTTTAAAAACCACGGTGGAAAGAAATTAGCTTTACATGTAAATGAGATGTACAAAGTTGATTAGAGAAGAAATTAGCTGTTTTTATCAAAGCAGTGAACAGAGAATAAATGAGGATAATTTTTTCCATTTTTCAAGTTTAATTGATAAATTACACTTTGTCTTAAATGCTGAGATTAAATGTAATTTTTTAAAAATGAGTTCTCTCTGTTCACTCACTGATAAACTTGTCAGCGTTGTTTCCTAAGCATCAGTCCTGTGTTGAAGTATCATGTCACATGCTTTACCAAAAAAGAAGAGAAGTGAAGCTCCCTCCTTCTACCTACACTGCATAAAGATCCTCTGACCACCTCTTTGTTTTGACATCATCTCCATGGACATACACGCTGATGATCAGCAAAGAAGAGGAAATTGCTTACAGGCACTGGTTTCCAAGAGATGCATTATCCATGTGCATGCATATTTTCGACTCCTACCCTTCTTCCTTGTGGTCCTTGCATATTCTTGAGTTCTTCAGAGAGCTGCCAAGCTGAGAACTTTGTTCTCAGTACGGAGCACAAGAGTAGGGTGCGTATGTGCTCAGTGATAATGTTGACGTAACAAAAAAGCCAGAGTACGTGCAGTTTGTGCGTGTATTCAGTCAGCTACAGAAAAAAGAATAATTTTAACAACTAGCAGTGATCATTATTGAAAATTGCCCCTCACGTTGTATTGCAACAAGAAGTACCTTATAAAGTGCCAAGTATGAGGAAGATTCTCTCTGGTGTACAGGCCCTGATTTATGCTTAAATGAAGGGAGAGTTTGTAATGGTCCTGCATATTGCATCTGTGAAATTATGCCTTAGATGACACCTTGAATTTTGTAAAGAAAAAAATCAGTATGCTGTAGATACTTTGAATCATATTGTCATTTTGGAAGAAAAACTGTGGACAAGACGGATGGTGCTCTAAGCCAGTTGTTTTCCAACTGCACACTGCGTGCTGCCTGTGTGGACACGTTGCCCAGGCACAGATGAGTCAGCCGTTGCACGTGCCTCTGCTGCTTCTCTGCAGCACCTTCCTTACGATGGGTGTTCATGGGTCCCAGACCATTCCGTAAGAAAAACGATGTCTTATTGGAGGTCGTCAGTGCCAGAGTAATTAATACAAGTCTCTTCTGGCTGTGGCTTTTCTAAGGAAGCAGTCAGTGTTTGAGATGAAGTGGTCTCAAATTTGCAGCCCGCTCAGAGTAATTTCTTTTCGAAGTAGTTGACTGGGACTTTACACAGTGAAGGGACACAAATGTACGTGTATGTCCAGTAAACCAGGGAAGAAGTCACAGACTTCCTAGTAATGACAGCAGCTCAGAATGGGCTGCCATCTCTGCAACAGTGAAGTTAGCTCCCTCGCCCCAAAAAAGGTTTTGGTCTTCCAGAAGTCTTAGGTCTAGATGTTTTTGTGCACAATTTCCAAATGTCTGGAAAGGCAGAAGGGGAGTCCTGGAAAGGAACAGGAAAGCTCTTCACTTGTTTCTGTGCCCATGAAGAACAAATTACTTAAGACTTTCTCTTGAATGGGTTTATTATTTTACCAATTGTAATTCTATCTATCAAGATACACCCATTCTACTTCCAAGCTAGACTTGGAAAAAGAAGAAATCCTTGTAATGGCTCAAACAGAAAAATGGAATTGCAGCTGGTGAAGATCTGTGTATCTTTGTTGTCCTAAAAACTGAATCCGTACTGATTTATATCTTTAGTAATCATGCCTTTAGTATTAATCTGCATTTATGATAAGGCAGAAGTATTTTGTTTTTGTTTTTTCTCTATGAAACAGTAAGCCTGTTAGAATTTCTAGCTTATAGTGGGGAAGAATTTAGAACTGCAGTGCAGATGTTTAAGCAGAATTGTTCTTTTTTGTGGTTGAGGAGAAAAATACCCAGTTTAGATTAATGTGTCGAATCCTTAAGCATAGGTCATTTGGCAAGATGTGACAGAACTGGTTCGTTTTGTCTTGTTTTGATGGTTTAATAACCTAACAATTTAGTGTGTTATTTCTAGGCAATGCTGACCGAAGGCACTGTAAGTTCAGACCAGATCCTAACATCCCTCTAATGTTTAGTGCTGTCAACGAAGACTACCTGGGGAGCGGGTGGTCACGAGGACACATGGCACCAGCAGGAGATAACAAATTTTCAACAGTATGATTTACTTTATCTATCTATCTATCTATCTATCTATCTATCTATCTATCTATCTATCTATTTATTTATTTATAAATTTGTGTTTATAATCTGGAGAGGGTCAAAAGATCCTTAAGAGTTCGTTTTGCAGTTTGTTTTGAGATGTAACATGATCTCATTATTGACATACAGAGCTGGACTCAGAATTACAAGGTCTGTTCCTCACTGAGCACTGTAGGATGCTCTCACAGTCTACTTCAGGTGTCCAAATTGGGTGCTCTAAGTCATCCTCTGATGACATACCTGTCTTTATTAAATCACACTGGCATGGTCTAATGCCGGTGGCAACACAGCACAACGCAGTCGCTCTCTCACTCCCTGCCCAGTAGGACAGAGGCGAGAATCAGAAGGGTAAAAGTGAGAAAACTCATGGGTTGAGATAAAGACAATTTAATAGGTAAAGCAAAAGCTACACACACAAGCAAAGCAAAACAAGGAATTCATTCCCTACTCCCCATGGGCAGGCAGGTGCGCAGCCATCTCCAGGAAGACAGGGGTTCATCATGTGTAATGGTGACTTGGGAAGACAAATGCCATCACTCTGAATGTCTCCCCCTTCCTTTTTTTTCCCCCAGCTTTATATGCTGAGCATGACGTCATGTGGTGTGGAATATCCCTTTGAGATCAGTTGAGGTCAACTGTCCCAGCTGTGTCCCCTCCCAACTTCTTGTGCACCCCCAGCCTCCTCACTGGTCGGGTGTTGTGGGAAGCAGAAGAAGCCTTGACTCTGTGTAAGCACTGCCCAGCAGTAACAAAAACACTTCTGCAGTATCAACACTGTATTCGTCACAAATCCAAAACAGCCCCTTGCTAGCTACTGTGAAGAAAATTAACTCTATCCCAGCCAAAACCAGCACACACACCTAGGTTAGCCTGTTTGGCAGAGATGGTGTGAGGATATCGTGCACAGTTAAGCAAGTGTCCTCAGTCTCTTCCACGTCACATTGTCTGCGCGTAAAATGGTGATAACCTTCACCAAACAAACCTCGAAAGTGTCCTCCGAAGCTCGTTTAAAGGGAGGCGGGGAAGTGACTTCATTCTGGCCAGCAGGTGCTGAGATGTTTAAGGCTGGATTGGGCAAAGCAAAGATGCTGTTAAGTACTGGTCTGTATTGGCAAGGGGATTGCCTGGATGATTTAAAAGGCTTTTTCCTTTCCGGCAGTGTGTATGAGGTAAATTAGAACCTTCTTCTGCCATAGTTCTTTCAGTCTATAAAATGTCTTCACCTGCCATTTATTTGAGCTGTAAGAAAAGCATGCCCTAATGCCTTGGCTGGCTAACAAAGCAGCCTCGGATTTATTGGATCCTCTAGTGAAACGTGCCTAATGCTGCAATTTGTCAATTAAGAAGCAGTTTGAATTTGTATTTCTGCCAGGCAGAATAGTATGCAGTGGGGCAGAGTGACAGCGCAGTGGCATGTGGTGGCTGAAAGAACCAGTCCTTTTATTTCTACTGGAACTGTCTTTGTGGTTATTTATTTGTGATATCTGGGGAGTCTTTGCTGATGAGCTGACTGCACAGAGGGATCCTGGACCTGGCTTGAAATGCAGTGAGATCATACAACCTTTCAAGTGCAGGACTATAATAATTTAATGTCACAGTTTAATTAGTGCAGGTAGCGTTTGCTCATTATCCTAAGGAGTTCTGTCATCAGCCCCTTCGCTTTGAAAAATTAGCATGTGAAAAATATTGACAAGTACAGGACCTGTGAAGATTCTGGGTTAAGATCTCAGAAATTTTTTCTACTATATCTTGCTGCATATGCATAGTTTTTCAGTGCCAGGTCCTTCACATCTGTGGGCTTCAGTTCAGAGAGGTTCATGACACTTTTTAAAGATAAAACTAAGCAGATGTAGAAATGTTTGACCATTATGGTCTCATAAATAATTTCATCGCCTGCATGTCATGTATTTGTAAAATACTGATTAATATTTTTAATAAAACCTCTTCCTGTCAAGGAAAGAAAAAGCCAGCCATTTGGCAGTTGAGTCTATGAAAAGCATGGATGAAAGATCCTTCCCATTCAAAAATAATTACAAAAGTGACACTGGGTAACATAGTAATTCCTGTGCCTCTAGAATTAGACATTCTTTGTGCTATGATTCTGTCAGAACAAAAAAAAAAGGAGATAGGTTTTGCAAGGTTCGCACCCCAGTTATGCAACTCTTAATTTAAAATAATTTTGTAGATGTTTGGGCTTAAGTTTTGTCTGACCTTTTATATTGATGATGTTAAGACTGAACTAGAAATGGATTCAGATCCAAAAACTTCTAAACTGTGTTTTCGGCTTGAAATGGTGTTATTTTCTTTCTCTCTGCAGACAGCTATGGCCGAAACGTTTTACCTGTCTAACATCGTGCCTCAGAATTATGAAAATAATGCTGGATTTTGGAACAGGTGAGAAATTACTTATAAGTAAACTAAGAGAAAAATACCAGGCAGTGGCATAAATCAAAAATGCTGTATTTATACAGCTTCTTCACATCAAAGCTTTCTAGAGCACATTGCAGGCTATCTGTAGAGATCACAGCAACTTCCTCTGAAATGAAAGGCAGCTCAGTCCTCGCAGTGCTAGAACAGCATAACGACTAGGTTTTTAGTCAATCAAATTGTAGAGGATGTTTGTTTAGAACAGATAAAATTACTTCTTGTGGCTGATGTGGGTAAAGGAACCAGGCTGAACATCTCTGTGCTTAAGGAAGATTCAGTAGAAGCAAGGAAAGGGTTTAGCTCTTGCTTTAACATCTCCTCAAAAAAGTGCTTCCAGTGTGAGAATATTCACATCTCTGAATGTGGACGTTGGTTCACTGTGAATTGGGAACTGAGTACTCCCCACTGAGTCATGACTACTTCAGGTCTTGGGTGTTTCTTGGAGCACTGGCTTCCAGGTAGCAGTTAGGCAGGTTTTCTGTCACCTGTGAATGCCGGCTGGATCAGCTTTGAGGTGAAGTGAGTGGCGGATAAATTTAAACTTTCTTCACGTCGTATTTTTATTCTTTCCTTCCTTTGAGCAGAGAATAACCTTAATAAAAGTAGCATTCATCCAGTGCTTCTTGCATAGGACTTACAGAATGTTAAGACTCAGAAGCAGGAGGGGAAAGTGATGAATTTCACAAGGTTCGCTCAAGGGAAGGTTAGCAAAATTATGTACAGTATTGTACTAAAATTCTATCAGAAATGCATCATCGTTCAACTACACACTGCTTTCCAGTTTTACAAGAATGCGTATAAAATCATATGAGGCATTCAATAAGGTTATACTGTTTTATAGACAAATAAAATGCTATAACATTTTAAGAGATTTTTTTTGTATTGTTTTAATACCTCAAGTATTTGAGCATACAATTTCCTTACACCAAAGCTAGGCTTTTGTACCAATTTAAGGTTGGGAACCCTCTTTATTTCCTTTGAGCAGGATTTCTGCCTCATCAGGAAATCACGGGGAGTGCTTGAAAATTTCCTCTGCCACTATCAGCCCTGCAATTTAAGCAGCTATTATTGCTTTCTCCCAACCCCAGCACCCTATCCCCACAGTTTAAATACATGAACGAGGTATCGTTCATGTTTTGTCACCACTTGTTTTGTCAGTCACTTCTTTAATGATAAAGAAGTTTTAAGAATAATATATATATTATATGATATATAATATCATTTATATTATAAAATGATAAAGAAGTTTTAAGAATACCGTGTTTCATGTGTGTTGTATCCCTTTCTGGTTTCAGTACTCTCTTCCTTTCTCTCTTTTTAGTTGCTTGCTTCTTGAGTTGTCTTCTGAGGTGCAGGTAGACAATGCAGCTTAGTCAGTTTGACAATCTGTTGCCTTTTAGAGCGATATTGACCCTCCAGCCTTGTGTTTTTGCTACTTTCCTGGTTCCAGCTCTGGTACTAGCCTGACTGCAACGAGTCAATTTCATTTGCTAACCCACTGAAACTGATTTCGCATTTTGTTTTGCTTGGTTATGTTTCTGCCAGATTAGAAAATTGGATCAACTGGTGAGATGAGTGCCAGAGCCAACATGGAAGATGGAGTAGGACTGTTCAGCTGGGGCAGACAAGGGGAGCAGTAGGAAAGGGGAGAGCAGGACTGCATCTTTCAACAAGCTGTTAGATAGTAAGCTATTAGATTGGTTCAGTGATGTGCTCTAACTGCACCTTAGTATTTTGTTCTCGTTCTCTTCCCACCAACATGCATGCTTCTTTCTTTCTTGACGTTTAACTGTCATTTTGCGTCTTGTTTTGAGTGCGGTTTCATGGTCACTGTAATCTCTGTCCCTGCTGCCACCAAAAGCAGTTTGCTCCCTAGCTGCGTTTATTCCCATTCTTTCCTTGTGCCAGGTGGTTGTATTGCCATGCCATGAGACAGCCTGAGGAACCAAACTGCTTGGGAGCAAAGCTGACGACAGCAGGAAAAAAACTTAGCTCATGGTCAATGCTTTGGCATATTACATGGCTGCTCACTATTGCCAAAGAAGGGCTTATTCCGGCTAATTCTGATTCATGGGGCTCATTCCTGCTAATTCTGATGTTTTGAGCTGATTTAACTCCCTAACCCGGCACAAAAAAAAAGCCTAGTTTTGTTCAGGGTTATTGACAGATGAAGAGTGCTAAAGGTGGCCCAATGAGAGGTATGAGGAACAGAGATGAAACAGAGAAGGGGGTAAAACCTCCCCCTTTCAGAGACAGCCAGATTAACTAGGCTCATCTGTCTATGTTCTGGTCTGTTTGTCCGTTTGAGTGAAGTGCAACTCTGTCTTTAGTAAAGAACCAGTATGTACTCACTCTGTGTGATTTCTGTAACACTTGGGGTGTTAGATCAAAGACAGACTATAATCTTTTATGTAAAATAGGCGTGATTCAGAAACCTTCTTATTTGGAGAAATATTTTATGCTGTAAACTGAATCAATTAGTTTAAAAAGCAAAAATATTTTTAGTATGTCTGGAGTTAGTACTTTATTTTTAAACAGTGGGGATGACACATAGAAACTTTCATAAGTACTTGGAGCTGCGGAAAGAGGTGTCTGTTGCAGGACATTGATTCCTTGAGGAGGAACATACAAATCCAGTAATATAGCAGAACCTTTCTGAGTAAGAAGACCACAACCTGCTGTTTAAAACAAGTGCCTTACTAATCCCAAGTGACCATCAACAGTACTTTTCTAGTGTCAAGTGTGGGAGTAAGTACAGAATTCAGATTTTCAGGACAGGTCGTAAGGCTACAGAAACCATTTTCAAATGTGTGTGATAACACATGCCTCTCTGTAGAGAAGTGAGCCTGGGACAAGTGGGAAATATGACCTGGGCCAGCGTTTTACCTTCTTTGGCTTGTGAGTCAGTCACATGAGTTTGGAAAAATTCTCCCAAACTGTCAGGAGTTAATCTTGCCCTTCACAATATGTTTCAAAGATTATTATGTTAAGTTTTCCCAGCTGACTTTAACCTATCTGACAAATATGTTCCAGAATGGAAATGTATTGTCGGGAATTGACCGAGAGATTTGAGGATGTTTGGATAGTTTCTGGACCTCTGACCTTGCCTCAAACAAATGCAGATGGAAAGAAGAGTGTTACTTATCAGGTATGTACCTGTGTTGCTGAGTTAAGAGTGCAGTGGTGATATTTTATTTCAAAGTTAAACATCCTGGTACATGCAAAATGTACAAAATGTCCCGTATAGTTGGCACAAGTTCAGCAGAGGTGTTATATCGTGCCTACACATGAAAAAGTATAAATTTTATATTCATTTGTTTTATTTACAAAGAGAGATCTACTAAGCGTTTGTTCAGTCTGCAGTAAAATTGTTTTCTGACTTCTATATTCTATGACAGTATCTGAGCAGAGAGTTAGTGGGTTTTGCTGATGTGTTTGCATCTATTCAGTCATTTATTGATATATTTTAGAAACAGTGCAATACAAAGGTAATGTGGGTTTCTCAAAGCTATATAGGGTATTGGAATGCCTGTGCTCAGTTAATTTCAAAAGCAGTTGTTTGCTGATATTCCATATGCATCACTTAGATGAGGCCTTGCAGCTCTGATTCTGAGTATACCAAAGTCAGCTGAAAGACTTCATTCAAGTTCAGTAGGTTTTAGGTGAATGCTGTGTAGTCATGGGTCCATGGTACTGGTACCCCCCCTTCTTCTTTTGGTCTCCCATTTTTATTACCTGCTTAAAATACTCTGAAGATTTAGGGTTGATCATGCACGGTCTCTAGAAACCGTCACTGGTAGGCAGACAGATACGAAAGGCGTTCAAGTTAAGAGGTGAATTTATTATTGCTTATCCTGACTTGCTCTTGGTAAGCATGTGTTTAGACATCTGTAGGATCGGAGCGTAGTAAGGTATTCAAGGGAGGGAGTATTACCTTCTGCCCCTGCTGTAATGAGATGTTATTGCTGTTTTCAGTTGCTAGATGAAAGCTAGCATAATGCAAATAATAAATGCTGTATTTTGCGCCTCTTGAAAAAACACTTTTCCTTGAAAATAAGTGCTCGGATCAACTGCAGCTTCAGCTCAAGAGTGATTCAGCTGTCCAGCTAGTTCTCTGAGGAGCAATGAATGAGCTTGCTATAAACAAGCCCCTGCTTATATCAGAGGGATATAAGCAACACAAAAGAGAGAGATGTTCATTTTTCAACACTGGGTTGTTTAGTGGTAAGATTTAGGCACTGTTTCTCCATTTAAATACACATCTGATTTCCATTTGATTGAACGTGGAACTCAGTCATGATAGAATGTAATTTTTCCTGTTCACTTTTATCTTTTAACTTCTTTAAAAACTATCCTTTATGTTTCCACCTGCATATGCTTTTGGTTTGGTGTTTGTTGTTGGGTTTTTTTTTTCCAGACAGTCATATGTTATGCATATAAAAATGCAGTAATAATAATTTATCTTTTTCACATTCGGTGACAGTTCCATACTTCAGCTCTCACCACATTTTTGTGGGGAACGTGACAACTGTCCTCATTTCCAAGTGGATAAATAAGCTGTGGTTAAGGGATATGACTGATGCCACATGATAAGTTAGTGGCAAAGGCGGCTTTAGACTGGCAGTGGTTCCTTGCCACCCAAAGGGAGAGTGCTGACTTTGCTATTGCCCGTTTTACTTTCCAGTCCTTTCCCTTGTCTGCCAGCGCTGACAACTGTCAGATCCTTCCACAAGATGCTTAATCACCCAATGCAACAGAAAACCATCTATACTGGACTCTTTATTTGCTCTACCAGGCTTGTTTTCTGCTGCTGTAGAAAGACACAGCAGCACACAGAGGAGTCCAGTACTTAACTGGTGACAGCATGAAATGTTCCCTTTCAACAGTGTGGAACTGGGTGTTTGACTCACGCAGAATGGTACTGTAAGAGTTCTCCAGGCTTGCACAGAGCTTGCTGGAGTTTGCCTCCTTGTAGCTGTCAGAATATCGCATTTATTTTTTATCCCTGAAATATATATATTTGCCTCATATAGCAAAGAATTAAAAATCCTGAGCTGACTTGAACATTTTATAACTGGAAATTATTTTTCAGGTAGCAGTTGAATCATCTATCAACTGCATCACTTTAATCTTGATCATCTTTTTCTAGTTTTTCTCTAGAGAAAGTGTTTACTTGGAAGAGAAAGATTACGTTTTCTGAAAAATGATTGTGGCTCTCCATTTTGATTTTGAAATGTAAATTTTAGTATTCCATGGGTAAAAATAGGAGCAGGCACATTTTATTCAAAGTAACTTGATACCAGGATACGGTGATGGAATAATAGTGGCACAAAATGTCCATGCTGCTTTGATTATCATATCATTCTGTTCTCCTCTGTTGCCAAGATGTCTTCATCGTCTTTGGGTTTGATGACAACTCTGCTCTTTTATGAATGTTATATCAGTTTTGGTCTTAATATAAACTATGAAGTGAAGTTCAGGGTGAGATTGAAAATGGTGGAATGACGGTATTCATCTTTTCATTTCACCATTTGGGCACATTCATAAATCCTTTACTCAGCTTTCTAGGGATTCATTATGGAAATTGATTTGTGTTTAAGCTGTACAGATAACGCTGTCTACAGGTGGGAAAAGTAAAATGTTCATTTCGAGTTTTTTGTTTTCTTTTAAATATTAAATTATTTGATTTGGATCCTCTTTGGGTACACTCCTAAAGTCTAATAAATATAGTAAATAAATACAGGCTGAGAATTGTTATTTTGAAATCTCTTTATGACATAAGTTCTTGTGCTTGCCTTTGAAGTTGTCTGTTGGGGAGAGAGGCTTTAGAGTGGAGCGGTGTGTTGTTTTGTTTTTTTTCCTCTTCTCTTACATCAACACATACACTTAGAAGAGGGAGCACAACCTGTCAAAGCACTGGAGAGAAGTTCTTTTCAAAGAGATACCTGGGATATAACTGCAGCCATTGCCGTTGATGTTGGTGGTCTGGGATTCTGCCCCTAAACCAGGAACACTAAGAGCTGGCAGCTGAACGAGAAAGGAAGGTATCTCCTGGCTGTCTTTTGGAGTTCAAAGAACTCCAAACGAATGACTTAGAAAGGAAAGGCTTTTTAGACCTCATTGTTTGGCCTTACGAAGCTGATGTGAGAAGATGTCCTTTTTCTTTGTATGTGCTGTTTAAGGAGAAGTGCTGTAGTATACACAATAGTGCTGCAACTCACAACCTGTAATGTGGCAGTGTGACTGTTAAGGCTGAGCTGCTTTCCGATGTTTTTCTTCTCCTCTGAGACTAGAACTGTGGAAAAAAAGAAAACACACAAGTACTACAGTGAATGTGTCTGCATTGATTTGTTTCAGATCCTCTCCTCAATCTTAGTTTCCTTGTTTTTGGCTAAAGGAGTGGTGAAACATGTATCCATGGCTTTACAGGCTGGTGTTTTTCTCATCAGACGTCCAAAAAGGTTATTTTTAGATCACTATAGAGGAAAAACAGAGCATTGGTCATGGCATTGTTCCCAGTTCCTGCTTGGACTCTGGTACCATTTGCTGTTTAATTCCAGAAAGGGAATTAACCTTGAACTCCTTAGATGCCAGTGTTGTTCTATCTATTGGCTGAACTTGTTGTATCCTCAGATATGTTCTGTCATTTCATCTGTCTCCAGTGGAGGCTTTTATTGCAAAGAGTAGATTGATGACCGTGCGTGGTATCTGAAAAACATATTTTTGAGAATATATGTAAAATAGAATGCCAACAGGAAAAATCTGTTCTGTGTCATCAGAGAGGCAGATGCAGGTTTTTCATCTTTGTCCGGATCAAATCAAAATGCCATTGTCTTGTTTTATACATTACTGTTCTCCAGTGACTGTCGCTTTAGTGATTTTCCTCTGTCAGCAGATTTGGAGTTTGAAATAAAAATTTTGCAGTAATTCTACTGCGTCATGCTCAATGCCCCACCCTTCTTTTTCCAAATGCTAGCATAGTAAATACTAATTTAAGAAGAATTGGCAGTGGTTGGTGAATGAAAGTAGAATTTAGACAACATTTTGTTTGTTGTTTGAAGAAGACATTTCTATGTACTTTTTAGTGATATACTAGGTTCATACTGGAATCATGTCTACTGTTTAGTTTTCAAAATTGAATGACTAGGCTGGGCCAGAGATGCACAGTAACTGTACCAGAAGATCTATTTACTTGTCACCTAGTTCTGTGGCAAGTAAGTCCTTGGGAAACAAATTGTGCTGCTCAAATGTAAGATAGTGCTTTATGGTTTTCCCAGTCAACTTTCAGAAGCAGTAGAGGTTTTCTCCTAGCCAAGATACTATAGGGAAGGGAATCCTTGTTAAAGGAGGAAATAAACCCGGAGACTAGTACTATTTGTTGACTGCTCCAGATGGGCAACTAATGGATCTAGGTCCATTGTACATGTCCCATAAAACTTATGTTCAAGGGCTGGATCTTAGCTGGTGTAAACGGCTGGAGTTCTGTCAGCCCTAAATTTAGACATGATGTACAAATGAAAACAATAGACACTGGGTTAAGACTGCAGAAGGAACACCAAAGGTGCAGGATAGATTTATGAGGTTGCTTTTATTTAGCACTGTCCACATCCTGAAAGTTCTTTTATTATGGGAAAAGTGGTGATAGAGACTGTAGTGGATTCAGTGTTAAGTAACCTAACTGGAGTCTGTGGAAGTAGTAGCTGTCATCATGTAAATACAGCATCGTAATGCGTATACACAGCTTCTGTGTTTTAAAAAATAAAACGGGTTGGAGTGTCTGTCTTTTAATACCTTAACTTTGTATTTAGGTACAGCTTTTTTTTTTTTTTCCCTTTCCTTTTTAGGACTGTCGAATGATTTAGCAATAGCAATCAGATCACCCATAACAAATTAAGTTTTCCTGAAGTACATACATTTGCATTTTGGAGTGCTTGACTGCAGTGTTGTTGAAGATTGTTACTGTGATTTTTATCTGTACTGTTTTCTATCTTTTGTCTTGCTAGGTCTGCCCTCACAGCCCTCAGTTTTCAGTGCCATCTGGCAGAGTTCTCTCAAATATTGGGGAGAAAACAGCATTGACAGAATCAGTGCTACCTAATATAAATCCGGAAGAAACTGGAGTGAAGGCAGTTAATGCTGTCACAATGATCAAGTAAATAAAATTAGCAAAGGGAATTTTTAGTACTGCCAGAAAGTCTCTTTCTATACAGGATTTAACATCAAATTATAATATAAAGCTTTGGATTGTCAAAGCCGGGGTCATATCATGTTATCAGTAAAACATCTGGTGAGCCTGGTCAGTATCATGCCTCCTTACAGCTTAAACAAAACCAGTTCCTGTTCAGAGAAGGCTAAGCTTTGAGTGGCAGGAATAATGTCTTTGAATTCTGTCCATCGAGATACGTGACAGAAGACTTAATTTTGTTATTGCCTGATGCAGATGGAAGTATTGTTACACAGAGAATTGTGTGTATGCTTGTTTTCAGTCAGTTCTGGTTTGCAGCATGACTTTGTTCTAAACTCTGGTTATTGTACAGAGAGAGGGAAGAAATGGTTACTGGAGTGAAGGGGGAATTTCTGGAGCTATCATTTGAATGTATTTGATGATGGTACTCTCCAATGCAAGGACTCTTCAGTGCGTGCTGGCAGTTAAGTCATGATTGAATGTGATTTCTGTTTACCAGGTTTTAGAAGAATCTCAGATAATTGACAATCCAGAGCTGGCTCTCATTGATGAAAGGCTAGTCCTCTCTGCCAGTTCTCTTCACAGGTGATTTTCATTTTCTGGTCACTAGGTGGCAAAATACTACTTTTAGATTGATGAATCCTTTCTTAAAAATTATTCCTAGCCTTTCAGAAGAAGATAATTTTCTTACCACTCTGGGAAGCTGTAAAAAATCCAGTATAAAATGAAAATATGATAACATTTATGTATGTCTTAAAATTTCTAGTGAGTGACACTTGTGTTTTCTTCTAGTATAATCTCTCAGGTGTTCTGCCATTACACCTTATATATTCCTTTTCTCCTCTTTATGTAAGAATGGAGTTTTCTTTCTCGTAAACACCAAACTCATATTTAGGGACCGCTTTGTCCCATACTTGCCTGACTATCACCATGAAGGTGACATTAGTTAATGCCATATGCTTAAACTTACCCTAGATGCCATTAGCAAATGTCCTCATTATTTATTGTGATGCTTAAGCACTCCACAAATACTATCAGATTGTCCTTCCTCCAATTTTAGAAACTGTGACCAAGAACAGTTCAATGATTTGACCGAAATTGTCAGGAAGGTCAAGCTTAAGACAAATCCCGATCCAGTGACTTAGTTATGAGACCAAATTTATCAAAGCTCACTCAGTTCTCTCAGTTTTAAGAAGTCATATTGCTTCTGCCCTTATCTTTATCTGTCCCTGTGAGCTCTTTAAGTTTGTGTAACTGCTTACCAACGCATTTGTTGTTTTAGCAATACGTAAACATCTCTAAATGTCAGGAATTGCACACATCTCAATGGCTTGGCCTTATGACAGCTGTCCACGTTTAATTGGGCATTGAGGAGTATGAAAAATTTTTGCACACTTGTGGAATGTCAATAACAATGTCAATAATAATAAAAACCAATAAACACTATGCTGAAAACGGCATTATCATAATGTTGCATTATTAGATGACACCAGTTCAGTCGTAGGGTGCCAGATCACCAAAGAATACAAGAGCAAAGCAAAAGTGCAAGGAATAAGCAGCTCCAAAAAGTTAGGGCAATGAACATGTTTGTGTTGAACTGATGCAGACAGCAAGTAGAAATCGTATCTGAAATTTCACATCGGTTTCCCAAATGATGATGGGAAAGGAATGTTTTTAATGTTGTAAAAAGAAGGCTTTTGGTTGGAGCGCTTTTTTCTTTCCCTGTTATGAGGCTGTTGAAAATCTGAAAGATTAAGCAAAATTTTGGAATAGCCAAATGGCAATTTTCAAAGGATGACACCCAAATTTACCTTGTGGCCTGTTATCAACATGGTGTGAAAGCATGTGGGACAGCAGTGGTTTTCAACAGGCCATTGCTGTATTTTCATGCTTGCATTAGTTGCAAGCAAAATCTGTCATTTTGTTTGAATCACAGATACTGTTAAAAACTGTTGCTCTTCTCCAGCTGGGACAGATAGCTGTTTCAGGCATTGATTGCTGAAAGATCATCTGCTGCCTGTGGATAGACTAGCACAAATCAAAGTCAACATCTGTGCATGGATAATCTTAACCCATTTTCTATTCTGTTACAATAGGAGCATATGCTATCTGCCTCTGTTAGGCATGCACTGAGATAAGTGGGATGATGCAGATCAGAGTAGTGACTGCTGTGGTTAGGTAGGAAAATCCTCTAGGTGGCAATAGGAATGAGTTGTTGAGTTTTTCCAGCCTTTTGCTTCTGTTGCAAACTTCTGCAGAATCAGGCTTTGCTCCTTTCTGTGGCTGTCGAGCTGTGTGTGGGGGCAGCTCCACTGAAACATTAATCTGCACCTTCTGTATCTACTGCCATAAAAAAGCAAATTGTGGTGTATTACAGAGCATAATGATGGAAACATTACAGCGTGCTCCAGAACTGCATTTCCTTTTTCAACAGAAATCATTGGGTCGCACTGACTCCGTAAATTATTGATGATGCATTCTGTGCATGGGTCACTTAAGCGTTAAGTTGCAGAAAAAAACATACATGTTCTTTGTCATGCGTGTTTACTCTGTCAGACAGATCAGGCACTGTCCTTTGGTGATATCTCCTCCAGCAGAATGAGCTGGGGATAGAACTTTTATACCGTTTTGTGCAAGGAAAGGACACTTGTGGACTCTGACCGTTTGAGAGGCTGAAGTTTGTTTTAATCACTTTAACAGTGTTAGAACTCAGTGAAGTAATTACAGAAGTAATTTACTGCTATTCAGAGGACTAGTGTAAACCCTGTGCAGTAGTTAAATTTTATTTAAATCCCTAAAGGAGAGCTTAGGTGGAACTGAAGGGGTACCTAAATTGCATACGTGGCCATTGCCTCTATTGTATTTAGAGCTACATTTCTCAAAAGGCCAACCCTTCCTTCCTTCTTTCCTTTGCCCCTTCATAGGGACATGCACTATGCATAAATGTGCATTATTTTGCATAGAACATACATATTTGCATAATATTACATAAGCACAGGGCCTGTTTTCCCTTAACACCCACTTGAGGCATTCAGCATTTCCATTTCATACCTCGCCATTCTATGTGCAGCTCTATTCATTCCCCAGCCTTTCTATCCACCCACTCACTCCTCAGCCTCAATCCCCTGTTCCCTGTGCAAGCTCACTCAGCACGCATTCACCTGTTTGTTTTACGTATGCCATATACTCCCTAATTGGAGAAACTGGTAGCAGCTCCATCTGCGTGTGCACCCTTCCTCTAGTCCTTTATACAACAGGCAGAGGATGCTGGTATGTGTGTGGGAGGTGTTGAGAAGGGGAGGGAGCCGAGCTAAGGAGGTCCCAGTACACATATGTGTATTTATAGTGGGAAAAAGTACGTGAAGAAGCCTGGAAAAGGCAGTGCAGGCCATACTGCACAGGAGCGCTGCAGGTCAGGAGACTGTCGGCCCAGGGAGAGTCTGGGGAACAGGGTTTAGTCTCAACACTGCCTTTTCTCAGGAGGCTACAGCAGCTTCAGGGTGCAGTGCAGCTGTGCACGGCCTCTTCCTCCTCTTCTGCCCTGCCCTGGGAGTGTGGAGGAGGTGGGATTGCAGTGCAGGCTCTGCAAGCTCCCTGCTCCATGGGGAAGAAGGAACTCCAGCCTTCTGCCTTCCACAGTGTCAGTCACTGCCTGTGCTTGGGTGAATATGGAAATATGAACTCCCTCTGCTCCTCCTCAGAGCTTTTGATGCTTTTTGACTCTCTCCCTCTCACCCCAATACCTTGCACGTACTCTCCAGTTTGAGTGCCACCTATCTCAAATAGGTTAAACACCCAACACTATCCAATTTGACATTCACTTTTAACCCACCAGATATAACAGTGTGTTGATGCATAGCTGTTAGTATATTTTCAAATTACCTGTGCATCAGTCAGTTTTGATTATGCAGTTGATCCTGAGGAGCTGTAACTCTGGTTTCACCCACACTGAATGCTAAATGCAAAGTGCTTTGACACTCAGGAGCTCTAATTTCCCTATCAAGACATCTGTTGTCATTGAAAGGGAAAGTAGATTTGGCATAAGGCATTTATTTATTGCTTACCAGTTTCAGTGACTGTTAGATGTCTAGGCAGAGCTTTATTTAGGAGAAAGTTCATGATACAAGCAAGATCATTTTTGTGGGGAAAAAGAAAACAACAAACACCTCACAACAAAAAAAGTTTAAACTACAGCAAAGCCATTAAATAGCGTAGTGTAGAGAAGGGGAGGAAAATATTCTTTAACAGAGTAAAGAAGTCTAAGAGCACGTTTGCTAGAGACAGTAGTAATATTGCTACATTATAGAATCATAGAATGGTTTGGGTTGGAAGGGACCTCAGAGATCATCTAGTTCCAACCCCCCTGCCATGGGCAGGGACACCCTCCACTACACCAGATTGCTCAATGCCTCATCCACCCTGGCCTTGAACACTTACAGGGATGAGGCAGCCACAACTTCTCTGGGCAACCTGTTCCAGTGCCTCACCACCCTCTGAGTGAAAAATTTCTTCCTTATATCTGATCTAAATCTCCCCTCTTTCATAGAATCATAGAATCGTTAGGGCTGGAAGGGACCTTCAAAGGTCATCTAGTCCAACCCCCCTGCAAGGAACAGGGATATCTCCAACTAGATCAGGTTGCTCAGGGCCTCATCCAACCGGGCCTTGAACGTCTCCAGGGATGGAGCATCCACCACCTCTCTGGGCAACCTGTTCCAGTGTTCTACAACTCTCATGGTAAAAAATTTTTTCCTAATATCCAACCTGAATCTACCTCCCTCTATTTTAAAACCATTACCCCTTGTCCTATCACAACTGGCCCTCCTGAACAGCCTCTCCCCATCTTTCTTGTAGGCCCCCTTGAGGTACTGGAAGACCGCTATAAGGTCACCCCGGAGCCTCCTCTTCTCCAGGCTGAACAGCCCCAACTCTTTCAGCCTGTCCTCATAGGAAAGGTGCTCCAGCCCTCTTATCATCTTCGTGGCCCTCCTCTGGACCCTCTCCAACTGGTCCATGTCCTTCTTATGTTGGGGACTCCAGAACTGGACGCAATACTCCAAGTGAGGTCTCACGAGGGCAGAGTAGAGGGGGAGAATCACCTCCCTCGACCTGCTGGCCACGCTCCTCTTGATGCAGCCCAGGACGCGGTTGGCCTTCTGGGCCGCAAGAGCACATTGCCGGCTCATATTGAGCTTCTCGTCCACCAGTACTCCCAAGTCCTTCTCCTCAGGGCTGCTCACGATCCATTCTCCGCCCAGTCTGTATTTGTGCCTGGTTCAGTTTAAATCCATTGCCTCTTGTCTTCTCACTACACACCCTTGTAAAAAGTCCCTCTCCAGCTTTCCTGTAGGCCTCTTTTAAGTACTGGAAGGCTGCAATAAGATCACCCCAGAGCCTTCTCTTCTTCAGGCTGAACAGCCCCAACTCTCTCAGCCTGTCATAGGAGAGGTGCTCCAGCCCTCGGATCATCTTCATGACCCTCCTCTGGACTTGTTCCAGCAGCTCCATGTCCTTCTTGTGCTGGGGACTCCAGAGCTGAACGCAGTATTGCAGGTGGGGTCTCATGAGAGCAGAGTAGAGGGGCAGAATCCCCTCCCTCAACCTGCTGGCCACGCTGCTTTTGATGCAGCCCAGGACACGGTTGGCTTTCTGGGCTGCCAGCACACATTGCCGGCTCATGTTGAGCTTCTCATCCACCAGCACTCCCAAGTCCTTTTCCTCAGGGCTGCTCTCAATCCATTCTCCGCCCAGCCTGTACTTGTGCTTGGGATTGCCCCGACCCACGTGCAGGACCCTGCACTTGGCCTTTTTGAACTCTGTGAGGTTTGCATGGGCCCGACCCTGAAGCCTTTCAACGTCCCTGGATGGCATCTCTTCCCTCCAGCATGTTGACAGCACCACACAGCTTGGTGTCGTCAGCAGGCTTGCTGAGGGTGCACTCGATCCCGCTGTCCATGTTGCTGACAAAGATATTAAACAGCACTGGCCCCAATACCAATGGCTGAAGAATGACACTCGTCACTGGTCTCCACTTGGGCATCAAGCTGTTGACCACAACTTTTTGAGTGTGACCATCCAGCCAATTCCTTATCCACCGAGTGGCCTCTCCATCAAAACCATGTATTTCCAGTTTAGAGGCAAGGATGTCGTGTGGGACAGTATCAAATGCTTTGGATAAGTCCAGGTAGACGATGTCAGTTGCTCTTCCCCTATCCATCAGTGCTGTAACCTCATCCTAGAAGGCCACCAAATTAGTCAGGCAGGATTTGCCCTTAGTGAAGCCATGTTGGCTGTCACCAATCACCTCCTTATTTTACATGTGTTATTGTACAAAACATGAAAAAACTTTTTTTATCAGAGGTTTCCCTTTCTCCTAAAGGTACTGTCTCTGGTTTTGATCTAATCAGTAAGACTTAAAGACCAGTCACTCGAAAAACTGGCAACAGAGGTAAAAGACACACTTCAAGCACTGAAAGAATTCATAGCTCACATTAGTTAACTATTGGAATAGACTGATGTTGACCTTGGTTCAGTAGCCACAGGCAAAGTAAAAACATTTTATTGCAGAAGTGCTGAATAGTCTCAGAATAAAGCATACATAGGGTTTGTTGCTTCTGTGACTGAGCTATACCGAATATATGAATGGACCAAGCATGTCTGTACTGATACACTGGGTTAGTTTATAAAATACTTCCAAGTAAAGTGATTGGTTGTGGCAGTGAAATAAACACCTGCTTTCTCTGAAATTCTATTTTAACTGTATCTAACAAAAGCTGTCAAAAAATCAAACCAAGCAGTCTATGCTTTTGCAGGTATTGCAAATAGTATTGGTGTTAGAAGTAGTACCATCTCCATGTTTTTCTTCTGTTGCCGTTAGAATAAAAGTACAGCTTCTAGAAGTGTACTTGTACAGAAGCATTATGCAAAACTCAGATTTTTTGATGTGTGAGCCTGTTATACATTGTTGGCATGGCAGGTTCGGTTCGGCAATATTGAAGAGAAAAAAAGCCGGTGTGTGCGTGAGCATCACTTTTTGAATACTGGAGAGATTGCGTTTATCATCAATAGGTGTATTCCCTTGGGCTTATTCCTGACACAGTCTACTGTGTAGGTATGTGTTGTGAGCTTTTAACAGAATTCGGGTGAATTCGGAGTCCTAATCGTCCCCTCCTGGTGCTTCAGTTAAGTTCCCGGATTCTGGTCTGAGTGACACAACAGGAAACCCAACCTGTACAAGCTCTCAAGTTGCATCGTGGTGAATTTATGGAAGAAATAGGTGCATTTTCTTTGGATAGACTTCTCTTCCAAAATATTGAGTCACCAAATGTACTTCTTCGTATCCAGGTCCCCTCAAAATACTACTTACTTAGGTAACGTAGCTTTTAAATAAGCCTGTGTATGTCTATGTGATAGACATACAAAAAATAACTGGCAGAAGGTAAGCCAGAGTTGATTTAAAATGCGTGTTAAAAACCACGTGATTTGGAACTGCCAGGTCAGGAACATCGTATAGAGCCACTGTCACTGAAAACCAGCATTAACAGTGTGATGCAGTGTGAGAAAAGAGCTCTACCACCCCTTCGAGCTACACTTAGGGATCTGCACCAGGACTAGGGAACTGGGCTCTTGGCTGACTCCCTGTTTCCAAACGCGTTTTTCAGATTTGGTGTCACTTCAGTTTCAGCTGTAACTGAAGTTGCATCTGCTTGGGAGGTTTGAGTTGAGCTCGTTCTTCTACCAGAGCTCCTTGTCGCAGATCTTTATGAATATTTAGACAATTACTGACTAATCTTTTGACCTTTTGTCTGCATCATTGTTCTTTAACAGTATAATACAAAGTCAGTGGTGTTATAGGAGAAAGGCAGAGGACCTTCTGGGAAAGTCTCCTACCAACAGTGGTCAAACAACCCTGCAGTGAAGCGTTCTTTGCCCTGCTTTCCCTGTCGGAGAGGGAGATTGAGGCATCAAATAACTGGCTCATTCCTGACCAGCCATATAAGGAGCTGCAATGAAATGATGCTTTCCACCTCGACTTCTAGTCCAATAATATTGCACGTGATTTTGATGTGTAGTTATGTTCTGCGGCTCCTTTTTAGAAGTAGTAGGATTAGTCTCACATCTTTCTTATTTTTCCTTCTCCTCAGCTGATGAGATCTGTATCTATAACATAACTTTCCTTTTGACAGGTAATTGGAAAGGATGATGTAGCTGTGCCATCCCACCTATACAAGGTGATCCTTGCCAGACGGAGCAGAAGGTCCACAGAGCCCTTGGTACTGGGAGCTTTTGTGGTGCCAAACAATCCCATAGGCTTCAGTCACCAGCTGACGGAGTTCCAAGTGGACATTGAAGATCTGGAAAAAATGTCAGGTTTAGTTTTCTTCCCCCAAGTGGACAAAACCAAAGATGTTAAAAACATCTGTGAGGTGGATACCTGCAAACTGATGGGCTTCAAGGAGTTTACGTTGTACATCACTGCTCGAAAAGTGCAGAGTGCCCGTACATTACACCGGTTGGAGAAAGCCATGTCAGAGTTAAGCGAGGCAGGAATTGAGCCTGATGAATATCTTCTAGAGCTTCACAAGAAGAAGGAAGAAGAACTGCTCCGGGAAAAACAAGTAGCAGCTGGAGAGGGGAAAGCTGGCTGAGTGCTTGTTCGGGAAGAAGTTTGGGGTTTTGTACTTTGAAAGGGAACCTGAAGGCAAACACGAAGACAAGGGCTCTATGAATTATCCTTTTTTGAATTGTGAAAACAATAAAGAAACATTTGGAAGCTGATGAGTGTGGAATGACGTTCATTCTCGTGTAACATGATGCACACACGTGGTTTGCTGCACTAAGTAGATGTGGGGAATGAAAAGGGCCTCTTTCTGGTATGAATAGATTACTGGACCTCCAGAAAAGGCTTTGTGCTATTTTGCAAGTGAGACGTCAGACTTGTATGGAATCCCTTCTAGGAATATTGTAAAAATAGACAATAGACACCTTGGGAGTATAACCGGAACATATTTAAATGTAATTCTGCCTGCAAATGACTTTCAGTATGATGCTATAGAAGCAATGGTACTTTCTGGGATTTTTTAAAATTAAATTAATTTAGATTTTTTTTTATTTAACACTGTTTTATGAGAGACCTGTAAGGCTTAATCTGAATCCTTTAGTCTTCACTTAGTTGTGTTAAACAAACCAGGTCATCTCCTCTCTCACCTCTCCTGACCTTGAGTGCTTGGGATACTTTAGCATGTCAATAGCTGTCAACCTGTTGTCATTTGAAACAGGCTGCTTCCATTCATGTCTAATTCTGCAGTTGTTTTTTTAAAAACAATGGAAGCAGTTTACACAAGTTGCTACCAGTGTAGATTGGGTCTGCATAAATTAATGTAAGCTTAATATTTCACTTTCACCACTAAGTTTGGATAAACATGTTTTCTTGCCTATTTTTTTGCTTTGGGGTTGTCATGGTTTGATGTGGAGGGGGGAGTGGTTCTGGTGGCAGGAGAGGGGTTTTGCTCCCTGCGACCTCCCTGGTTTTGGAACCGGGTTAGGCTTAGTTCTGGCCACCAGATCAGACTGCCATCCCCCTCGGGTTGAGCCAATAGGGCGCCTCTGCGAATTGCCCTATTTAAGTCAGGACAAAGGAACCGGAAAAGGTGCTTTGCCCAGGATGGAGGAGAGAAGGGAGGAGGGCACTGCCCCCGCTCCCTGGCTCCCGGCCGGGCGGCTGCCTGCGTCGGGCCGGCGCTGCCCACGGAGAATGGCGGCGGCGGAGCCAGCTGGGGAACTCGGGGGCACCCCACTCCCGGGGTGCCCACTGGGCTGAGTTCACCTGGAGAGGACTGAGATCTGAGAGAAACAGCCGCATCGACAGCAGGTCAGTGAGGATGGAGCGGGAGGAGGTGCCGGAGCCGAGTTTCCCCTGTGGCTGATGGTGAGATGGCAGGCGGCCCCCCTGCAACCAGGACGGCCTCGGTGGAGCAGAGACCCACTCGCAGCCCGTGGGGAGAAGATGCCTGAGCCTGAGGATGGTCGTGTTGGGGTGCACGACACGGCAGAGAGGCATCTGGAGTCTGCGTGACGACCCACGCCGGAGCGAGTGGCTACAGCTCCCTAAGTACCCGAGACTGTGGTAAAGCCCACACTGGAGCAATCTGTGGGGAAGGATTGTTTCCAGTGGGCTGGACTCACGCTGGAGAAGTTTGTGGATTTTTCCTCGTGGGTAGGGGATCCATTGGAGCAGGGGAAAAGGGTGTAAGGACTCCTTCTCCTTTAAGAAAGAAGCAGCAGTAACAGCACGGAATGAACTGACCTGCACTCCCCCAGTCCCTGCCCCTGTGCTGCTGGGGGGAGGAGGTAGAGCCAGGAGGAAAAGGAAGGGGGGGGAGGGGAAGGTGTCGGTTTTAAGATCTGGTTTTGTTTCTTTCTGTCCTCTCAAGTAATCGGTTTTTGTTTCCCTTTGTCCTTCTAAGTAATCATTAATAAACTGTTTTGCTTTGAGAAAGCCCTGTCTGTTTTGCCCAGGACCATGGTTGGTGGGTGCTCCCTCTGTTCTTGTCTCAACCCTCAGTCCCTTTGTTTTTTTTTCTCTCCTCTCTACTTTACTGGAGAAGGAGAGACTGTGTGAGTTTTAGTTGCTGGATCAGCCTAAAACCACGACAGTCTTTTTGGCGCCCAACGTGGGGGTAAGCACCACTTTTGTTTTGTTTGTGGTAGTCACTCACTGGCTTTTTGCCTCGTGTCAGTGTCTTTGGTCTATAAAATTCACAACAAATCTTCTATGTGAAAGCAGAAGATGGATTAAAAATGCATTTGCAGTTGTTTTAGCAGCAACTGATGTTGCTCAGATTTGCATCTGCTTGGGAAATTAAATGAAACTGTTTTTTCATTGGATTTATACTTTATTTGTGTTTACATCTTCCATTTCAACCATAAGCTAGTGTGACTTGTGTCCTCTGAGATTTTACATCTGGAAAGAATAAAAACTGGCAGAATTGTGATTTTTTTTTAATGGTGAGAATCTATATAAATTTGGAGTTGTGCCATAAAAACACCTTCAGTAGTTTTAGCGTGAGAGTTAGTTTCTGAGGAGGGTCATGTAGTGCTGGGCTGAATTGGGCTGTTTTAATAAAGGATGAATCAGGAGCAGCATTGGGATGTTGTGAATCATTGACTGGGTGTTCTGAAAACTGCATAGTTCCCTTCATCTCAGTTCAGTTGCAGTATCCAAAAGTAGATCACTTTATAAAGCAGTTACGGTTCCCATGACACTTTTGTGTTTGCCAAGAACATATTTACAAAATCCAGACATTTAAAACCAGAGAAGTGTGACTAGCTAAGGACATCATAAAAGCTTATTGCCCACATAAATTAGAGAGAAGTTGGGTGAAATCATGACAAAACGTTTGCTCATTTCAATTTTAGCCCAGAATTTTGGTTGTTAATCCTATCAAATGTAACAAAAACAGTAAATCACAAAACAACAAGCCACCTCTGCCTTTGCAGAACGTGGGAAGTGTCGGTGTTGCCCAGAATAACAAGGTCCCAGATACTGTATGTGCCTCTTGATAGTCTTAACGTGTGCTTCACTGGAGTCCAAGCAGCCTTTTGACGCTGCAATGGCATCACCCTTTGGAAAAGGTACCTGGTCGTTGCTCTTTGCGTGATCTTTCTCTTTTCCCTATTATTTGAATGATTTATGTTTTTTAATTCAGCCTTCCACCTGCCTTTTCTTGATCCTTTCAGCAGAGAGGTTACAGATGTCTCCCGCAGTGCTCACACACACCTCCTACGGAGAGCTGAAACAGATCTCACTGCTACAGATACGTGTCCATCCGTAGCGAAAACCGTGTGCTGGGATAGGACCAGCTGTATGTGCAGAACTCCAGGTGTCTTCCCTTCCTGCCGACAGCTTGCCGTTACCACAGCACCAGAAGTGCTGAGTGTAACTCTCCTGTGGAGGCCTGCTGTGGAGACCAGCTACTCCCTAACTCAGTACCTCCTCGCAACTTATTGCCCTTGAATAAGTGCCCCCTTGAATTCCCTCAAGCCCCAATTAGCATAATTTTGAAGCTCAACATGAGCCAGCTATGTGTGCTGGCAGCCCAGAAAGCCAACCGTGTCCTGGGCTGCATCCAGAGAAGCGTGGCCAGCAGGTCGAGGAAAGGGATTCTGCCCCTCTGCTCTGCTCTCATGAGACTCCACCTGCAGTGCTGCGTTCAGCTCTGGGGCCCTCAACATAAGAAGGACATGGAGCTTTTAGAGCAGGTCCAGAGGAGAGCCACGAAGATGATTCAAGGGCTGGAGCACCTCTCCTATGAAGATAGACTGAAAGAGTTGGGGTTGTTCAGCCTGGAAGAGAGAAGGCTCCAGGGGGACCTTCTAGCAGCCTTCCAGTACCCAAAGGGGGCCTACAAGAAAGCTGGAGAGGGACTTTTTACAAGGGCATGTAGTGACAGGACAAGGGACAATGGCTTTAAAGTGAAAGAGGGCAGATTTAGATTAGATCTAAAGAAGAAATTCTTCACTCTGAGGGTGGTGAAGCACTGGAACAGGTTGCCCAGAGATGTTGTGGATGCCCCATCCCTGGAAGTGTTCAAGGCCAAGTTGGATGAGGCATTGAGCAACCTGGTCTAGTGGAGGATGTTCCGGCCCATGGCAGGGGGTTTGGAACTTGATGATCTTGAAGGTCGCTTCCAACTCAAACCATTCTATGATTCTATTTCATGCCTCGTGTCTTACCACATAGACCAGACTCCCAATGTAATTTTCAGCTCTGTTTGAGCATGGTTGGTGTTCCTCAGCTCCCCTTGGAGGGTGCCAGCAGTTGGTGAATGGTGAAACCACTTCCACCGCTGGTCTGTGCTGAAGAGTACATTCACCTGCTTGTCTTCTGCTGCTTTCCTCATCTGAAGTAGCTGTGGAGCCTAGCATATAGCAAAAAAATGTGCTTTCTTTACAACAGGAAATACAGGACAAGTGACAGCAAGGGGTGAGGCTTTACACACTTGTTCGAGCCACCTCTGTAAGTAACTGCTTCAAGATCCTTTGTGAGAACTGTGCTGATGTCCGTGTCCATCTGTCATTCCTGTTGCACATTTAGTCACTGCCCTGCGTGTGTCTGTAGTGACAATACCAACCTCTGTGATGCAGCCAAGCAGCAGGAGTCCTGGAAACGGAGAAGTCTGTCCTTTGTTCCTCCACTGTTTCAATATGTTTGTTTTTAAAGCTAAATAACCGAGTCTCAAGTTGATGACTAGGCTGTCCACAGCCTGATACAGTGATTTTCTGATATTCCCTTGACTGTCTGCTCTTGATTGTTACTCTTAGTCTTGAATCAGGGTGGAAGTGATGGCAAAAAGGAGGCAGACGGGAAGGGATCGCAGGGGAGAGCTGCTGCTGTGCTCAAGGGCTTCGGGCTGCAACCCATCGGCTCCGCTCATGCACTTTTGGTATTTGGCCTTTTGAGGGCAGACTCCTTCTGCAGTGTCAGCCTCGTTGGCCAAAAAACGATGGGGCATATGACTCCAATGTCTCTGGCCTGTAATAACAGTCTTTCTGCTTGTGATGCTAAGATTCTCGTTTAAAATGAATTGTTTCGAGTGTTATATTGACAGCAGTGCAGTGTGAAGCTAATGATTTTTCCTAGATAAGGTTTTTGACCATAGTGTTTGAAAGTGCCTTTAGATTGACCACCCAAGTTGTCTATCTGCTCCAAAGACAATTTTCACTCCAGCTTCTTTATGAATCTCGTTCTAGGTGAGGATTTAACCCTGCGCTAACATCTTGCAATTCTATTACTTTCCATCTGTAAACACAACTTATGGGAGGGCATTTAAAGGTCTGCTTTTTATTTTTGTGTGGTTGGTTCACTTCAGAGCACTGTTTTGCAATTTTCAGTTGATCCTGTAGTGGTAAAGATGAGTCTCATTAGCTGTTTGTGCTAATTGCTGCCCTAACTGTGGAGAAACAGTCCCTGTCCTGTGTATAAAACATAACACGTGTCGGATACAGCAAGCAACAACTGGAAGGGAAGAAGCTACACAGCCTGAAATTAGAGGGTTTCTTTCATCAAAGAGCTTCACAGGTGCTGCAACACCCGTCTTTGTGTGTCCTTTCTGTCACTGGAATTGTATCCCTAACAGAGACATTCAGGTGTCCTGTAAAATAAATGGAGGCAAGTAGGTAACAAAACCCAGGATTTGCAGAAGTTGCTAATCTGGCCAGCAGTGACTGCTGGAGATGGACACTGGGTTTCTCTGGGGGGTTTCAGTTACAAGCCTTGTTTTGGAATTGGCTATACAAGCTAAGCCTCTGTCATGGAAAACCATTACATAGAGAAACTATTAAATAGAGAAGAGTGGCTGGAAAGCTGCCTGGCAGAGAAGGACCTGGGGATGTTGGTCAAAAGCTGGATGATTGTGAGCCAGCAGTGTGCCCAGGTGGCCAAGAAGGCCGGTAGCATCCTGGCTTGTATCAGAAATAGTGTGGCAAGTAGGACTAGAGAAGTGATTGTCCCCCTGTACTCGGCACTGGTGAGGCCACACCTCGAATACTGTGTTCAGTTTTGGGCCCCTCTCTACAAGAAAGACACTGAGGCGCTGGAGCGTGTCCAGAGAAGGGCAATGAAGCTGATGAAGGGTCTGGAGCACAAGTCTTATGAGGAGTAGCTGAGGCATCTGGGGAAGTTTAGCCTGGAGAAAGGGAGGCTGAGGGGAGACCTTGTCACTCTCTACAACTGCGTGAAAGGAGGTTGTAGCCAGTTGGGTGTCAGTCTCTTCTCTCAAGTAACAAGTGATAAAATGAGAGGAAACAGCTTCAAGTTGTGCCAGGGAAGGTTTAGATTGGATATTAGGAAAAATGTCTTCACCAAAAGGATTGTCAAGCACTGGAACAGGCTGCCCAGGGAAGTGGTTGAGTCACCATCCCTGGAGGTATTTAAAAGGTGTGTAGATGTGTCACTTAGGGACATGGTTTAGTGGTGGACTTGGCAGTGTTATGTTAACAGTTGGACTCGATGATCTTAAAGGTCTTTCCATCCTAAATGATTTTACGATTCTATGATGCTGCCAGTACACCACCTGGTTTAGCGAGATGTCCAACATGCTTTCACAGCGGTCTTTGGTTTCGTTCATGGACTTGAAGCCACTGATCTTTCTAGTAGAAACTTCTAGTTTGTGCACACCCTACCAAACTGTCTAGCTAGGGCCGTGCTGACCCTGGGGGTGCTCGCTGGAGAGGCAGCCACGTCAGCCCCAGAGGATTTGAAGGTCTCCTGCCTGCCAGGCACCCTCGCCATCTGTGCTGGTGGGTGGGATGGGCTGCTGAGACATGGCAGCCTTGCTTTGGCCATCTTTGGTGGGAGGTCTCCATGGTGAAGGAGCTCTGAAGATGTGTCCCAGGTAGGGCCAGGCAGGTGGGTAAACCAGAGCTACTTAAAGATGGGATGGCAGAGGAACAGAGGGATTTTTTTGGTGGAAGCTTGCAGAGAAGTGGGCACCTCTGATACTGCAATGCCTGGTTCTCTTTACATGTTTAACCTGTGCCAGCCTGTGTGAAGAAAACTCCAAACCCTCCCATGCCCATCCTAGTCCCGTGTGCTTGTTGCCCGGCAGTGAAGCTGTGACGGAATTATATATAAACCCCAAAGTAACCTGGCTCAGCGGGGAAGTGATATTTTTTGAATTGTCTTCTCCTGCAGTCACAAGGGAAAAGCTTTTCTCACCATGCAGCAAAGGAAATGTAAAAAATGTTATTTTTTCTTTTTTTTTCTTTTTTTTTTTTTTTTTGTTCAAGTCCATCTAATCAGCTCCACCTACACAGTGGTGGTGTAGCCAGTTCTCACACGCTTCCTAATAGCCATCTGCCTGTGCAATTAATGGCTTGTCTGCTTTTGCCATTGCTTGGAGAAAAAGACCAGATGAGAGCTTTGAGCATTTGCTTAAAATATGTGAAGTGTCCTTGTGGATGCTCTGGGATGGATACTTGGTGCTGGCTACAAACAACCCCCACATTCCTGTGTTGTAAAATATTGCGGAGAAGTGGCCTTTTCCATTGTTTCCTTCAAACAAGGCAAGTTTCCCACCTGCCGTGTGAAAAATTAACAGCTGTGGCAACATAATATTCCCAAAGTACTCACTTCCAAGAACTGAGCGTGAGGCTTTTGATGTTGATTGGAGAGGTACGATGGCTGGCATCCCGGCTTCCCCGCCGGCGCGTTCGGCGGGTGGGGAGAGATGCAGAAAACAGGTCTGGAACGAAGTGCTTCCAACTCTGCGTAAGAAACAGCGCGGAGGTGTTTAGCAGATCACGGGAGTAAATTTGATTTGTGTCAAGAATAAATATTTCCCAAGACAACACATAAAGACCTGTGCAAGTTTTCCGTAGCAGCTTTTGGCAGCCGGTGGGGCAGGGTTCAACATCGAGGGAGGATGGAGCCAGGGAGGGAATGGGGGCACCCGCTGAGCTGCTGGTGCTCAACAGCCTTAAGTCCTGTCCCATCTTGTGTGGATGCGTCTGTCTGGAGGAGGATGAATCCATCCCCCTACCAGCCTCCTTTTACTCCTGTGCATTACAAAAAATATACGTTCCTTCCCCAACAGCTCTTTTGTGACCCAGCTGATGCTCTTTGGCACTGCCGTGCCTCCAAAAGCGGGGTGACCGTGCCCGAGAATCTGGGGAACCACAACGAGACACAGAGCGTGGTGAAATGAAACCATAGCTGGATTAGACAGACTGGCTGGAAACATGAGCTTGAGCTTGGATTTGATTATGAGAAGGTTGTAAGATGCAAGGTAAGCTAAAACTAAAGGGTGTGAAAACAAGGCAGAAACCTGACCTAACCAATGGCAGTGCTAGAGGGGAGGGTGCCAGATCACGTCCCTCAGCCATCAGCGTGTCCCTTGGGTTCAACCTGAGCTGCTTCGGTGGCAGCTGGAGGACCTTCTGCAGAACATCAGCCCTGTGATACCGCTCTGCGAGGTAGACAGGTGGGGTTCTCACCCTATGCCTGGGATCTGTAGACCTATGCTGGTGCCAAAAGGAGGCGGGCAAGAAATGTGAGGCTTGCGGCAAGCCAGCGATACAGGCGATCTGTTTCGTTTCATCACGTCTGACTTCATTTTTCAGTCTCCTCCAGCTCTGGCTACTAAGGTTTCAGCCTTTACCTGTCTTTATCTTTGCCTCCACAGGCTGAATTTCAGCATCTGCAAGGAGACACCACTCCTGTCCCATTCCTGTGATGGAGGGGAGAGAACATAACTACTGTCCTGCTTATTTATTTGGGACATAGTGTTGCACCTAAAACTGAGCTCACCTCAAGCTGTGATGTGCAGCGGCTGGAGCTCCAGGAAAAGGTGCTGGGATTCACTTAGCTTTATTTAACTGCATCTTGAAGACAAATGTATTGCTATTCCTATTGCTAAACTATTACTAACTGTATTGTTATGTTATTCATATATCAGTCTGATTGTCCTTTTCAGTTGAGGGAAGTCTAATCAGAGGATCCAGTAGTACTCAGAGATCAGGACCTCATGGCAAGCGATGAGTGGGTGATGGGGCTGCCTTTTCCCAGTGCCACCTCCTTCCCAGGGGAACTTTGGAGCCCTGCAAATACCTGCCAGGGTTAAAGAGCAAATAGAGTGATTGCTTAGTGTGGCTTAGCGTGGGTGACAACATAGGATCATAGAATGGTTTGGGTTGGAAGAGACCTTAAAGATCATCTAGTTCCGACCCCCCTGCCACGGGCAGGGACACCCTCCACTACACCAGGTTGTCAAAGCCTCATCCAACCTGGCCTTGAACACTTCCAGGGATGAGGCAGCCACAACTTGGGCAACCTGTTCCAGTGCCTCACCACCCTCCGAGTGAAGAATTTCCTCCTTAGATCTAATCTAAATCTCCCTTCTTTGAGTTTAAAGCCATTGCCCCTTGTCCTATCACTACATGCTCTTGAAAAAAGTCCCTCTCCAGCTTTCTTGTAGGCCCCTTTGGGTACTGGAAGGCTGCTAGAAGATCACCCCAGAGCCTTCTCTTCTCCAGGGTGAACAGCCCCAACTCTCTCAGCCTGTCATAGGAGAGGTGCTCCAGCCCTCGGATCATCTTTGTCCTTTCCTTTTCATCTTTGTTGCAGGCATCCTGTAATGTCAAGCAAGTGTAAGACGGAAAAACTGCACAAGGAGAAGCTGAGCAGGAGCAGTGAAAGGTTGCAGTGAAATTTCCCCATCCTCCCTTGTTGTCCCAGCTCCAGTCTTCAGGTGTTTTAATGAGTGGGGAGATTCCCGTGGGCGGGAATGAGAAATGTGTGTTATGCAGAGTTAGGATCGATGTGTGGCTGTGTGGGAGAGGAGTTTTGGCTCCAGGGTTGTGTTTTCATTACATGAGGTTTGTAGCGAGGCGGAGATTGCAGGAAAGAAATTGATGTTCCTGCCATTGGGATAAGTCCCATCGGCAGCAGAGCGGCACCCTCGCCATCTCCTGTCCTGAGCCCTTGCCAGGAGTTAGTGTCCAAGGCAGGCCATGTCCTTCTTGCAAAAGCCATGGAGATGAAAAGCAGAGGCATGTATTGGAGACACTGGAGGCTGATATTCCAACACCCCTGCACTCAGTTTGCACTGGGAATTTGGACTCCACATTCCCACTCCCAGGGGGAACTCGTTCACCATGGGGGTGTAGGAAGAAGTAGGACAAGAATTCTCCTGGTAAAGCATTTCTACTGTCTCTGAGTTGCTCAGGAACTTTGTCTGTCGTTGGGCCGACGTGGAGGGATGCAGTCCTCACCGCACAGCTCACCGGTGGCGCGAGGTGCAAGTCTCTGCCCCGCGGAGGGAGGCTGGAAGTGCTGAAGAAGGGAGTGAGACTGTGCAGGACTGTGTTTGAGGGCTCCCACAGAGCAGCACCCCTGGGACTGCAAGCGTGAACGGGGGTCCAGGATTTCCCATGGCTGTGGGAGTCCTGAATGAAAACCAGAGATGATGTCATTATCATCTTATATCAGTCATATAGTCTTATATGACTGATATATATCATATATATAAGATATCATCTTATATCAGTCATAGTCTGCTAAGACTTCAGGGACCTGAAGATTAAAGAAGGTGATACTGTTTTTTTAGCACATGTAAGATGTGCTAAGCACGTAAAATACCAAGTCCAGCCCTTCTCATGCTCTTTTGCATGCTGAACTCGCCCCTGAGCATGGCCTTCCTCACCCTCAGGGTCCTCCTCACCCCCCAAAGCAGCAACTTCTCTTTGTTCTCGCCCCTTTGTACTCCTCCTTGTCATGGAAGCTGCCATCACCAAAGCGAGCACATTTCTCTTACTAATAGCAAAGTAATCAATTTGAGTCACCGTATACATTAGTAATGGCCATGTAATTCTAGTGCAAATTAGGTTTGGGCAGGCTGCGAAGCCCCGAGACATCTCGTCTTCCTGAGCAGAGCTTGGATTTACTGTCCTCTGGGGAAGGCCACAGCGGAACGCCCCCCTACCCCCTCGCAAATCCTCCCTTGATTGGATACAGTATGGTCGTCTGATTAAAATTGTGCAGTGGTTCAGAAAATGATTTTCAGCCGGTGCTTCGCACTAAATTACTTAAGTTTTTTTTGTGTTTTTTTTTTCTCAAGACAACAAATTTTTACCTCAAGTACAGCCGGACACTGAAATGAGGAGCTCAAGAAAAGCAAGAAGCCAGCGAGGTGAAGACGGAGTGGGGTCAGGGGAGCACCCCGCAGTAGTGACACCCTGCCATGGGCCATCTCCAGCACGCAAATGTGCATCTCCCATGATCCCAAAACCTGGCACCCACTCCCATGGTGATAGTGCCCACATAACACCCAGATCCCTCACTTTTCTCACTGAATCAGGCCCCTGGCAAGGTTTGCCGGTACCATGGGTAGGCAAGGAGCATCTCCTGTGGCAAATATCCTGGTACCCACTGCTGCACCTCCATGTGGGGTGTCCCCTTCCCGAGGTGCCTTGTCTGTGCCTGTCACCAAACTCCTTAGGGAGGTGGCTGGGAGAAGCAGAGCATGTGTCCCTTCTGCCGTACTCCCCTCCACTCCGACAGCCGCTGCTGCCTCTGGGGTGAGGAAAGCCCCAGAGCTATGTGCCCACCTGTGCCCCAGAGCTATGTGCCCACCGGTGCCAGCCGTGCAGCGTTTTTCAATCCCAGGTGTTAAAACCACTTCTTGCTGAACAATCACTGAAGGAAATGCACAGCTTTTCCTCAATCCATAGAAAAAAGTCTCCTCTTTTCCACATGAACCTCCCAATGACACTTGGAGACCCATCTGTCCCTAATGCCTGATCCTGCGCTTGCTCGTGCATCCAAAACACTACTGATGCTCTTCTGCCGTCCTTGCCTTTCCATCCTGTGGTGAGGACTTGGCAAGAAAGGATGTGTCTTCCAAGACGAGTCTGTCTTCCAAGACGAGTCTAAGGTGGATTTCCCATTTCTTGGGTTGCCCAAAGGAGGGTCAGGAGGTGCACCATCCTTCCAAGGTTTCTAAAACAACATCTTAAGCATCTACCTGCAAGAAATCATCTTTCTTTATGGCTCTGATGATGGCAATACCAACACAATTTCAGTGTGTTCAGGCCTTGGGGAGGAGTGAGATTTAGGCCTGCAGCAGTCAGCCCTTCCTGGTGGCCTTTCATGGACCTTTTGCCCACCTAATCGGCGTGCTGGGCAGGGTCTCCAGGCATTGATCACCCAGCAGTGGGCACATCTGGACTGAGCCTTGCTCCAGGCAGCTCCCACCCCATGGCAGGGGGCTGTGTCTGTAAGGACATAGGATAAGGAATTCCAAACAAAAAAATAAATTCCTTGTAAATGCTCAGAAGGAGTGGTTGGTGGTGGGGGAAAGGGATATGGGATTTTTTTTTAATTAGAGCTGGATAATTTACTGGCTGTGGGCTCACATTTCTATGTGTCATTTGAACTGTCTTTCAACAAATACCATGGCAGCGTTGTAGGTGGTCATACACTGAGCTGAATGTCTGGATTTATCATCCTTTTGGTTTTGTTTTCCTGGAGGGACGGTGACAGCCTTGGGGAGTGGACCACGACAGGCAGTAAACTGGCATTGTCTATGCTGTATTTGAGATGTGTGTTTGCATTCAAATAAATGTAAATCTGATTTCCTCCCTTCTGAGAAAAAAAAAATCATTTCAAAGCTAACTAGAAGTCAGACAATGAACCGCCTGACTCTGACAACCCTGGAAAGAGAAAAAGATGTGCACGTGACACAAAATAGTGGAGAATCATGTCACAACCGATCCCAACTTCCCAGCTTTGCTGCGGCACAGGCTCTCTTCATCTCCTATTTGCTCCACGAGAAGTGGGTAGTGTGGGGGAGGGAAGGGCTATTTATTAAATTAAGAAAAATCCCTTTCACAGCATATTGGCACTGAGACTGGAAAGGAGCAGCTCGGTTGCCCACTCCCTCTCCTGGTGCCCACGGGATTGTTCCTCCCCAGGGATGATTAGTGCCTTCGTCCAGCCAGTTTGAAATGTCACATTTCCTGCTGCAATTAGAAGGAGCTTTTGTCCACGGGATGTACGTGTGTGCGTCTGAGGGGGTGTTTTCATTCCCACCAGGTGAATGTTTTAGTAAGCAACGTCCAACACGTAACACAAATACTTGAAAAGAAACATTTTACTATTACTAAAGACTGTTATTGCAGCTTTCACGACCTTTCAGAGATCCCTGGGAACTTGAAAGAAGGAGTGGGCTTAGAAAGGAAGTGTGATCTTGTTTTGAAGCTGGGGCACAGGAGAGAGGTGATTTCAGTGTGCTCAGTTCCCAAAAGGAGCTGCTTTTGCTCTTGCAGGGCATGCCAATGCCAGCCTGCTGAGACCCAGCTGCAGCCCCTTCTGAGACCACCTCCAGGCAGATGGCAGCAAAGGTCTGCCACTTTTTGGTGGAGATAGGGCAAGAGATCATAGACTTACAGAATGGTTTGAGTTGAAAGGGACCTCAAAGATCATCTAGTTCCAACCCCCCTGCCATGGTCAGGGACACCCTCCACTAGACCAGGTTGCTCAAAGCCTCATCCAACCTGGCCTTGAACACTTCCAGGGATGGAGCATCCACAACTTCTCTGGGCAACCTGTTTCAGTGCCTTGAAAGTCATGAAAGAACAGTCCTGCTTGAGGATTTCATCCTAAATATGAAGTCCCTCTGATTCTGATTTGACAGTATGTCTCCAAACATAGGATGAAATTTTCAGTTCTATTAGCTATTGAGAAGACCCACTCTTTATAATGGAGCAGAGTATAGCTCCAAATGAGCCAACACGGCAGAACGGAGACTTTGACTATGACATGTAATTGCACAGGACTGTGTATTTCTTTCCTACATCTTGTGTATGCATGAGAAGACGAGGTTCCTACCCAAATGACTTAAGAGTTTTCAGGTATGATCCTACAAACCCTTATTCATGCAAGTAGTCTCAATTACTTCAAAGGGGACTCTTTGTGAAAAGGAAATTTGCCTCTTTAGAGTTGCAGAGGTAGAAAATGAAAACATTGAGTCAGTCACGGTGCACCATCTATATAATTTAGGGTATATGGTTAACAATATAAGCACTAGTATATTGGACTTGGCAGCCAAGACTTTCAAAATTAGAGCCCTAATATTAGATCTCTTCAGCTATTTGAGATGCAAAAAGTCCTGAGGCATCAAGATGCAGGAGGAGATACCTAACCAGGTATTTGAAGGGGTTATTGACCTTCAGGACACTACTTGGGCTGAAAGTTCTGTATTCTGTGAAAGGGGGGTCTGAGAAAATGCTGTTGTTTTTACAATTATTGTACTTCAGACTCCTGTTGTTCTTTGGGTACTTGCACATTTAAGCACTTCGTACAGGGTAAAGTAGATCTGCACTCATGGTCAATTGTGCCGGCTCCTTGGGCCACCTTACCTTCTTCGTGGTTTTTGTCTCCTGCTGGCATCATCCTGGTTTTGGCCCCTGTTAGTGCTGGCTTCAGCAGGCACTACAAAACAGGAGTGTAGGAATGGAGCAGGATCAACACATGGAGGCCCAGCTCATGATATTGTCTTGATGTTTGGGTCCCCAAAGCTCTCATCATCAGACATCTAACATCAAAATCTAACATCTCATCATCAACATCTAACGTCTTGCTGATAAAACATCGTCCTCCTCTTCTGTTGTGTCATACATCTCAGGGTTGCCTAAACAGCTTGTTTTTTGTGAATAATTTGGCAATTCCTCCCACTTGTCTGTGACCTTTCCATAGCATCAGCTGCATCTTTTAGGTCAGAAATCAGGTGCAGTGAAAACCTATTCTGTGTTCATGTTAGGTGCTGTTGGGCTAGCAGGGAAGTGGTGCAATTACTGTAGGAGTGTCTGTGCTGCTCCTGCATATGGCTTGAGGATGGTGCTGCATCCTCCACTCGCTGATCCCCAGATCAGTAAAAGCCAAAATTTGAAGCCTCCCAAGAAGAATCTTAAAAGCCACCTCATACACCGAGATAAATACCCCAATCTGACTTTCCAGAGGCACTCTGGGAGATAAGGTCCTCGATGTCCTATCTCAGTCACAAAATGATTAGAAGCCACCTATGTGGCTAAACTACATTAGTTTGCCATCAGTCTTAGTGATAATGGAGACTGAAGTGGTTCTGCTATTGACCTGATACTTACTTTAAAATGTGCTTATGACCTGATTTTAAACGTTGACATATGAAAATCCTGCCCTTGGTTTTCAGAAGAAAGTCAAAGAAAAAGAGGATGAGAAGGAACATAATGAGAAAGGAAGTTCATGAGGAGGACTCGTGACAAAGGGTGCAGATATCATGGGTCTACCAGCAATCGTAATTCTCTTGCCTTATAGCTTCTTCACTTCAAAGTGCAGGATGAAAGCTCAAGACTCAAAAGAAAAGACTTTGTATACAGATTGGCATCCTTTCTAAATCACTGTTGTTCTGCCTGTGTGTCCTTCTACACGTTTTCTGTGAGTCCTACTACATGTTTCCTCACACCGTCGGGGTGTATGTTGCCATTTCACTTTTGGGGTGACTTTGTACAGATCTCAAACAAGGCACCAGGCGATGGCCTGGGATGCTTGTGGCTTGCAGGTAGTCCCTCTCCCACTTTTCCTTCTACTTTACTGTTTTTCATTTACCTTTTCCTCTTTTGCTCTCATTTTATTTGTTCTTCCCTCGTTCCTTGGTGTTCTGGCACTGCCTTTGCCATGCAGCTCACAAGATTTTGTCCAATTCAGACAGGGCTGATCTACGGGGAGAAACGACTAGATTTTGAGTAGACAAAAGAAAAAGCATGAAGTCCAACATGTTAGTCAGGGGTAGGCTTTAATTATCTAGCCATTATTGGATTACTCCAGAGAAGAGGAAATATGACTAATGCTATGTCTGTGCTTCTGGCATACGACCGCTGTCAAATTCAATGAGGACTTATTAAACATCACAGAGGTGTGACTAAAGAAAATGATGAGGAGAATGTGGAAAATAGCAATCATGTTCCTATTGTGTGCGCTATGAATTTCTAATCTGGGAGGGTGGGGAATGTCTGTGGGGGAAGAGCAGGAAGAAATTGTCATGTTTTGCCATCAAAGAAAATCAAAGTTAGGCTTCAGGGAAAGCCGTCCTAACTATGAAGTGAGGCATGATCCTCTGGCCCAAGTGACTCCAGGGTGCTCCTGAGTTCTCTCTCATGATCTTCCTGGGTGCTGATCCCTGCTGCAAGCATGGCTTATTCCCTTTACAGGAGACATGTTGTTAACTGAAAAACTCAGGAATCATCCTGAGAGGAGAGACCAGAGCATAGGTCTGTCCTCCTGTGTGTGGCCAGCACTGTGATGATCTCATTTTCCTTCTCTCTGGCTTAGGTGTGGTGCATCTTGGACATCCCAGCTCCAACTCCAGAGCTGGACACAGAGAAAGTCTGATTCTTGGCATATCCACAACCTGTAGGAGGGCTGGAATAGAGGAGCTGTAGGTTGGAGCCTGTTCTTGCTGCTTAGAAACTCAGTATCCCACCTGTCAACTCCTCAGGATACCCAGTGCCAAAATACACCCATCCTGCACAGGATGCATGGTGGCTTAGTGGTGGCATTTTGGAGAGCAGGAGTTCTGCTTTGATGACACAAGAAAGTGCGAAGTGGCTGAAGATGTCCGATAGGAGACTCAAACTCTGGGAAAGGCAGGAATTCAGGACACATCTCTGCCTGGTGCCACCTACCAGCTCATGACTCTCATCGGCTCTCCCCAGCTTCACCCTTCAGAGGTATGTCTCCTCCTGCTGAAGGCACAGGGAGGTCCCCAGTTCAGGCAGCCTGGATCATCCTAAGATAGCAAGGCACCTTGCATTTTTGGGATCACTGTCCACATGTTAATCACCTAAGCAGGTTATCCAAATTGTGCTTGCAGCCTCCTGAGTCAAACTCTTCCGAGATGCACTTATATTTAGCAATCAGCACCAAAGACTGCTCTGGAGAGTCAGGGCCCGCTATGAACCATGCAATTATCTCCTCAGAAGAGGTATAATTGTAGAGCCAGATTTGCTGCTAATGTAAAAACTGCCAGCACAGTGGTGACCCCATCGGGACCGTGCCAGCCCATGCCAGCGGCAGTCGGCTCTGTCCTCCCCGTGTCTCCCCTCACGTTACTGGCTCTGTCGTTAAAACACAGACATAATCGACAAGCGTTTGCCCGTTTTTGTGCATTAAACAATTAGAACAGCAAACACGGAGGATTTACATCACACCTCCTTTCAAAACCTAACATCAGTATCTTCCTCCCAAGTGAGTTTTTAACAGCTGTGTTTTTTCGAAATGTGGCACAGCACCATTAACAGCTTTCACAGAACAACTGTATTACTTTTAAGTAGAGCATTACAGGGCTGAGTACCATTTCGTTCAAGGATGCAGTTAAGTAGGTGATGGAACGTGATGCCTGGTCAGGTGATCGATGAAGAGCTGGTCAGCTACTGCCCCATATTAATAGGACAATCAATGGCGATGATACAAGTTTCCTAAAAGAAGTGGAAATGAAGGAACAGTGGGGTCTGAACCAGGTGCTCGTTGGTTTAACAGGCATTGCTGAGTGCTAATGAAGCCCTGAGAGAGAGAAAATCAAAGCTCAAGCTTAGCTCTCTGGTTACTTGCTCACCCTACCTCTGCTGCAGAGCTGCCTCACCTGAACCTGCTTGGTGCATGGACCAGATATCTGAGAGAGGAGTTGCATATCGCAGCGTGAGGATGTCCTGGTGGGCCGTCTAGCCTGGATCCTCCACAGACTCTTCCAAGAAGGGAAGAAATCCTGACCTCTGCTGAGCAAGCCACACTGAACTCGATTTATAATCAATGGAGAGACATGTGTGCGTCTAGTCCTTTATGCACCCTTTTTAGGGTGGGGTGAATAACGTTTTATGCTCTGCTGTCTCTGGTGATGTCATTTCCCTGTAAGCAGAGCTACAAACTCTGTTTGTGATGCACAGAGAGGTACCACTCATCAGATGCTCTTTGTGAACTTCCTAGGCAGGACTGCAAGTTTGCAGGCCACCAATAACACAGGTTAAATTTTGAAGGCAAATGAGCAGATAGACATAACTGTCTTCAGGTCAAACATTGAGTCAATGAAACTAGAAGTCCTGGCCCCATTGTGCAGGCTTAGCCACTTGATTGAATTATTGTACTGATTTTTTTCCCTTCTTTTCCTCTTGTAATGCTATTATTGCCTGCTTAAGAAATTGCACGTATTAATGATCCATGAACATCTTCTAGAGAAATAAAATGAATTGAGAATTTCAATCTCTTGAAACTTTAACCAAAAACCTGAAAGCAAAACCTTAAAGATGCAAATTTCAGTATAATCAAAATTCTCAAAGTCATAACTCAGCTGCTGTCTAATCCGTAGGTGCCTCAATGGTCAAAGTTTCTTTTGATCTACATTTATCCTCCCTTTTTGAGTTTAGATTGAACAAGATATATTGCTCTAGTCTATAAAAAAAAAATCTACATAGCAAAATATTGTATTTTAGATGATTATGTGCACAGCAACAAAATGGATTTGGAAGTGTCCTTGTCAACATATGGATGATTGAGATGTGAAGCAGCCCATCATGTCCCTCTTTTGCTGCATTATCAGTGCTGATCAGTCACAGTTCTCATCAAAAGAGCCTGGTGGTGGGCTCTAAAGTTGTTGTAAAAGATCCAGGAATCAGAAAAAAAAAAAAACAACAAATTATTTTCAACTAAACCTGGGTAATGCATTACACCCTGCTGTAAGGATTAAGCTCATTGGCCGAATCTTTAAAAATAGTGTCCACATTGAGATTCTTATTTTAGATTTTAAACTTCTCTGTCAACCATTCACTGTAAGTACATCAGGAGAAAGGAGAGCAAAAGCACAAATCTCAGCTCTGGAAAGTCTTTTTTTTTTTTTTTTTTTGTATGGCAGCAACTGTGTTTCTGTGATATTGCATATGTTTAGCCAAATTATATGGGTAGGAAAGAAATGAATGAGGCATATGTAACAAGGAAAAGGAGCTATATTAAACCGTAACTGGAATTTGTGGCTGAGTCATGGGAACGATTTGTAGAACAGCAAGACAAATTTGAGAGGTACAAGAGAGATTAATCCAAACGCTGTGCCTCCCTCTAAAAACGTCTCGCTTGCAACTGTTATAAACTGAATTATTTCTGATCAGGAAAACAAGGGAGGACATCTTCCCATCTTATTTCTTTTGTACAGTTTGTGAGAAATTTGAGCCTACCTCTTGCTTGCAGTTATCCTGAACCCGTGGTGGGGAGCCAATGTGACTTTACACCCCTTTCTGGCCCTGAGTTTTATTATGTCCCATTCAAGGATTTTTAACATTGTTGGAATACTAAAAAAAGAGATCTTAGCAGCAAGCTAAATGATAAAGTCCCTCATATGGTTACTGCTTAAGAGGTCTTAAGGTTTCAGGATCTGGTGCATTCAGGCAAATACAGTGAAACAGAGTAATTCCAACATCCATGTTATAAATCAGGAGCCGTTAATGGAGATGGGTACATTAGGAGGCTCATACATTGTCAGAGATTCACAAAACTTGCCCTTGTGACTTGAAAGAGTCAGGGCTCCAGCCACGGATGCTTCACTGTGGTGTCTTACCACAACGCTGTCCAGGGGAAGTGCTTGGGATGAAGTGGTTTCCTCTACCTCTTGCACGATTCTGGTCCAAACCATAACAGATATCCCCATTTTTGGGGCAGAGGAGATGTCTGGAAGAGAAAGGGAACATCTTTATCTGCTCTTACCCATGGCTTTGGCCATGGCCTCTGGGAAATTCTGGCAACATGTTTGGAGCAACATGCCCACAACAGAGAGAAGGACAAAGACTCACTGCGCTGTTCCAGCTTGGGTCTGCATGTGCTGCTGATGACTGCCTTAACTCTCTAGCACGCAGGCAGCCTGGTACTCTCCTTCTTTCTCCTGCTTTTCCTAGCTGTTTCCCAGCATTTTTCATGCTTATCCATATGCTTTTGAATAAATTCCGTCATTTCACAAGCAAGGGGACTCTCGCAGCTTGCTATCACTTGGCGGGGGACTTTCCTTGGCAGCCCCCTTGATAGTGCACTGGGAAATTAATGGTTCAAATCCCTCACAAAGAAATGGGAGATGAAAGGGTCAGGGGCTTGTGTTTCCATCTTATAAATACCCCCCGACTTCCAGCTTTGCGGAGAGGGACAAAAGCTACTCGCTGTGCTGACCTCCCCTTCAGACATTAGTTGACAGTCTTCCTTCTGACTTGAGGAGTAGCCTTAGAAGGGAAGAGAGATTTCTGAAGTGAAAAGTGCCCTGTGATGAGATACGGGAGCCAAAGAGACACAAACTGCTCCTGGACTCCCAGACTGTGGATAAGAAACTCCATCTGACACTTATGAGTGAGTGGGGAAAAAATGTCTTAAATCCATGTGACGCTTATATAACTTCAGGCCCGGGATGTTTTTCTTACGAAGGAAGGATGAGTATTGCCAGGGGCAGCTTTCATGATAAGAGCAAGCCAATAACCTCAGAAAATGGAGAGTTACTAGTAAACATGCCTTCAGGAGAAGCCAGGACATTCCACATCAGGCCTGTGTCCCTCTTGACTGTAGCAGGGCAGGGAGCCTGGGTAGCTGCTAGTGGCTCCCAAAATCAGCATAAATCAAGGACCTGAGATGATCAAGTGTTTTGGATGATACAAGAGATAGGCAAGCAGGATTTCTTGGTGGGGGGGAGATGCTGAAGAGTGGGGATACACAAAAAGAAGAGGAGGAAGGTGCTGTGCTGGGAATGGGGGCTGACACTCCAACTCTGGAGCAAAGGAGACCTCACTTTGCTTGGTGAGATGGACCCAAGACAATAATTTTTTCGAGGAGCTTGCTAAAACCAGCAGGTCCTCTTTATTCCTTGCAAGACTTTCAGTCCCCTCCAACACAGGAGGACCAGAGCAGATGAGCTCCTGAGGTCCCTTCCCACCTGAGTTTTCCTCTGAACATGTTGGGATGGTGTAAAGAAGTAGGTGCTTAGGGACAACTGTTAATGCTGCACCTTTGTAAATATAGAATATATGACAGAGGCAGGGAAGGGAGATGTGGAGGATGATCACCATGGGCCACCTTGGAATGTAGACCTGTGCACAGGTCTTTTGCCAGGTAACCTTTAAGAAGCTGCTGTTTGATGGCCCGTTAGCTGATGCTGGTGGGATAAGTCTGGCACGCTGCACTCAGGACGTCACTGCCAGGCTGAGCCCAACCTTGTCCAACCAAATTTAGGCACTTTGGGGCAGGTGTTGACAACGGTGGGAGTTCAGATCAACCACCTAATTTAGATGTTTGCTCCCTTCTTAGTTTTGGAAGAGTGGTAGATGATTCCAGAGGGGTGGCTTGGCACATCTTACCCAAGTGTCGGTGGATTCCTGCTCTGGAGCTTGTCTCCCCTCAGAGCTTTGTCTTCCCCGTCTACCAAAGCACAAATATTAGCACCACATTTGGCTTCTGCATTCCCCGTCACACCATGCACTGTGGCCCCTCGTGCTTCCCTAGGGGCGGGGGACACATGGTGCTTTTACAAGGAACCTGAACAGGGACGGACCAGTCTTCAAACTCACCTGCCCGACTGCTCAGGTGGTTGCTAAATCATTATTTAGGTGAACTAGAGAGGTGTCTGGAGGCAAAACACATGGTTACAGAAGCTCACAGACAAGCTGAAAAAGGATGGACCTTTATGTTTTCAGAAAAGTGTGTCCCCCACAAATACTTCTCCATAGTCCCATCTACTGATATTTAACTCTAGTGGGTCCAGCTTGCTCCAGGCAAAAAAGACACCCCAGTGCCAAGAGACTATACAGGGCTTGGGTAAGTCTCATACATCTCATAGGTCTTACCTCAAAGGTATGTTTCAATCTCAGAGTTAGGGTCTCATGGACATGTTTTTTGCTGTCTTGCAATTGCTTTCCTACCCTATCTCCGCACACCGTCCTTTCCACAAACCGATACGAGGCGGCAGGAGAGCACGTATCATGAGCATCTCCCGCGCAGTGACAGCTCTCCTCCTTTGTGAGCTACACCCTGAAAAGCCAGAGCTGCCTGACCCTGGCATCTGCGGAGCTGCCTGACCCTGGCATCTGCGTTTGAATCACTCTCCTGTTCCTCCTCTAGATCCCTACCTGAGGTCAAGTTTTGAAAGAAAGGTCAGTTCTATTTGAAGGCTGCTCAGAGAGAGACTGAATCACTTAATGATGACTCATGTGGAAATTAAATGGATGCAAATGTTAATTTGACAACCTGAACGTCTGGAGAGGGTTCCAGCCAGACCAGAGGCTTTGTGCCGACTCAGCCATGCTTCTGCCGCGCTGGAGGAGGTTTTGCAGCAGGTAAACACGGGGCGGGGGAGACGTTGCTTTGCCAGAATTATCTTTTCTTCCCAGAGTCTGACTCATCACAGGTATCTCGCAGGAGGGGAATCTCTGCAAAGAGCCTGTGTCACTGCCTGGCAGCACTCCTGATTAGCGGCCCTGATTCTGGGATGTCGAATTTTTTGTTACCAGCATCAAAGGCGCTGGACACAGCAGAGCAGCTGAACACTTCCAGCTCTCCTAATAAATCATTAACTGCTCCAGAACGATCACTGAAGTGCACAAGGAAATAAGCAATTACCTCCTGCCCTGGAGGAGCAGATCCTGTCGAAAACAAGAAAGTGTCTGGGGATAGCAATAGAACTAGAATAATTAAATGCTCTTTTATGTTTGTTAAATTCAGGATTATATTCATAATTTTAGACTCCCCTCACCCCCCCCAAAGTAGGGGGTAATTAATTTTGAGGCATCCTTACTGGCATTGACCAACCTTTGCATGGTTTGCGTGAGCAGTCATGACGTTTTGCACCGACTTTGCATGGCTGTGAAGGACTAGAGCGAGCGTAAGGAAAAGGAGAAATACGATCTGTATTTGCCACGTACAAACAAAGGTCTTAAGGTTACGCAGCGGAGCTCATGCAAGTGTGGAAATGCCAGAATTAAGGTTGTCTCTGTGGCCCTTGCAGCAGAATGTCAAGTGGATGCTGAGTCCTGTACAAACTTTTAGGAGAAGTCTAGCTAAAGATAGGTTTCCTACCAAAATATGACTATGTCAGTGCACTACATCAAGTGACATTTGAAATGCCCTTTATTTTCAGATTATGATTTAATGCAGAAATAGGGTGACTTGCTTTGTCAAAAGTAGAGGCCACCCGGAAAGCCTGAATTCTTTCTATCTTTAGAAGTGACCGCTAAACCTTGGGAGATTTGTTTGTCTTTTGTCAAGAGGAAAGTTCTGGCCTGCTACATTTTGGGTTGGGTTTTTCATTCTTTTTTATTTTTTTTAATTGTCTCAGAGCTCAGGAAGCAGCCAGAAAATGCTTTCAAGTGAGATTTATTGTATTACTTGTTTACCTAATTAGACAAATGCTATACTTTTCTTAATAACGTGCATTACTTTATTTATTTCAACACTAATTCACTTTAAATACCATTTCTGGGCGTCATGATAGGCTTCCAATTAGTAAACTAGAGTTTAGAAGAATTTCAATGGGTAACATTTGTAGTTAGATATGAAATGAAACACAACTCCAGCTTTTTTAAAAATGATAAAACCATATCTTCATTATATATGTAAAATTTGTTTTTATACGTATAAGTAAATACAGAAGGCTTCATAAAAGCTCCATAGATTTCTTACCTTCTCGTTTTCTACCTTTTCTGACTGAGCTGGACTATATCTAAATGTGTTTGTGTTTCATTTGGGAACTAAGAAACTGGTGCAGGTTAAACACAAACAGTTCTAAACTTTGGCTCAGAAAATGAGCAACCTTTCTGGAGGTTTCATTGAGGTTGCAAACCACCGTCTCACACTCATGCCTCTCCCCTGCCTGTTTTGTGTGTGAAAAATGATTTATTTTCTCCGGAGCAGGCCGTGATCGCAGTATTTTCTGGCTGGAGGGGGAAGTCCTGAGATTCCCATGGGAGGGATTGAACTCGAGACACTTTCAAGCCAAGAAATGTTCAAGGCAAATAATTTGGACAAAATTGGAAGGAAGTGCTAAGATAGAACTGAAATCTTTGATAATCAGCCAAGGGTAGGGGAAGTGTAAAATACCAAGTGACAAGTTCTGCTCTTTTAATGTGTGCTCAGCGTCATCTCTCTGAAAGTTACTCAGCACCAGTAACTTTCCTGCAGGGCAGGCATGCTGGAGAGGACTAAAAATTAAAATGTTTAATTTGCTTAAGCAGGAAAACAGAAAGGAACGAAGTTTCTCAGTGTAAACAAATTTCATGTTTGTCAGACTGATTTTGTCCCAGAGCAAAAAAAAAAATCAAACAAGCAGAACCTATGGCATAAAATATCAAAACCAGAGAAGTAAAATTTCCAAACTCAACCAGTTTATTGATTTCCTTTCAGCAACATGTAGCTCATTTGCCACATTGCCAGCTACTATGGATTTACTGTACATTGCCGAATAACATGGTTTGACTTGATGCACCCCGCACCAGAGACAAGATGGTGCAGAGTCTGCCTTTCATTGCAAAGTCTCACCCCAAATAAAGCCCAGCCTCTTTGGTGAAAGTGTGAGAAAACCCAGGTCTCCTGAAATCTAAATTGTCCTTAACTAGGGAACAAAGAACTAAAAATAAATTAGAAAAGAAAAAAATGAAATGCTTGCAGTCTCAGCAATGAGGTTTCATGCCATAGGTTCTGCTTGTTTGATTTTTTTTTCGTGAGGATCAAGGAAAGGTCAACAGCAGGACCGATGTCCTCGCAACACCCACATGGCCCATGCGTGGGGGGGCTCTTCCAGTGGCCTCCCCAGGGCCACGGCACAGCCCGAGTCACGTAGCAACACGCAAAGCATCCGACATCCAGCGCCACGGCTGTTTGTTCCTTAGTTATTGTCGTTGCCACTTTCTTCTTTTTTAACTGAAAAGGTTTTTATTTATTTATTTTATTTTATTGGCTCTTGCTGAGCCTTTGTAAGAGAAGGGAAATGCATGTGGGAGGAGGAAAGGGGAGGTTGTAGCACAGCTGTTTGTTAGAGACGGGGCTAATGGCCCAGAGATTTGATAAATAATTCTGTTTAATTTAAGCCTCGGGAGCTTCTAATCGAATTGCATCACCTGTGGTTCTGCTGCTTTCTTCCAGGCCAGAGAGAGGGAAGAAAAAGCCCGACAGAAAATCCCGACCTTTGCTACAACCAGCTGTGAATGGAGGCTTTCCAAGCCTGCGTGAGCCAGGTGAAGCCGAAGGGAAGCATGTTCTCTCTAATAGCCCTTTTCCCTGGAGAGCTGAGGGGATGGATGCTGCAGCCAAGGCACCGTTTGAAGAAGCCTGGGCAGCTGGTGAGGTTATCACAGGTACCAAGTCAACCAGATACACCAGAGTGGGCGCAGAGCGGCAACTTTGCCTTGCTCAGTGGCAAGGCAGCTGACACATGTTCCCCAAAAAAGCTCACCCAAAAGTCAAACACCAGCTTTTGCATTTCCTTCCATCAGCTCATGAGTGAAATAAGCCTGGGGGTGAAAGGGAGAGAATACGCCCTGATGCTGCTGACATCCTTGTTGTGACACCGATAAGGCAATAAGTGACCATCCTAGGGTGGTAAGGACTACAGAATATCTGATTTTAGTAGTTAATGTTATTTTAAAGGGAAAATCAGAGGTTTCAACCAAAACACTGACACTGGGATCTATGTCCCAGAAATTGCATCTGTCTTGCTGCAATATTTCAAAAATACCTAGGGCCTCAGGCTTGGAAAGCAAAGCTTGGAGAAGGCTGCTAATGACCTGGAAGATGACTGATATTTATCCTCACTGAATTGGCAGTAAATCTGAAAGGGATAACTGCATCTCAATTGTAGTACCAATTCTCTAGATTTCCAGCTCCACAACCGCAGGGTTCGATTCCTGCTGTGCGGACTGTTCTGGGCACACATCTTTTTTTGCTCTCTGTCATCCATGTGCAGCTCCACTCAGGTGAGAAGGGGCAAGAGAGACATGGAGTGGTCCCAGATGCAGATGCTGCTGCACAGCAACCTTTGTCTCCTTTGCTCATGCCACTCAGCATATTTCTCTCTCTGTTACTACTGAGAAGTGGCTCAGATGTAGCCGGGAGCAAAGCAGGCTGCAAGCAGGATAAGCTAAACCAGAAGAAAGGCATCCTTATTTTGGGTTAAATAAAAAAAAAAAAAGTCTACAGAGGGATTTAACTCTAGAGGGATCATACAGCTAAGAAACATCCCTGTTTGAGCCAGAGCTTTAAAATCTGGTAAAACTGGACACAGTGAAGGAAATGATGTGGGAAATGTAGAGGGAACACAGAGGAAAGGGGGCAGACTTGCAGAGATGGCCGTGCTTTGGGGTGGGGGGGCAAGGAAACCCAGGGAAGGGCTAAGAGCTTGCATGGCAAAGCAAATTCAGTGTGGCTGGGGGAGCAACGTGTGATGTACGCCTGTGGGGGCACAGGAAAGAAAACCAGCAGGAATTGCAACACGCCACATGTTTTCCTGAGCTTGGCTTTTGGTGAGTATCTGTGGGCTCAGAATCAGCCTCATGGCCCGAGGCAGCTCACAGGGAACTACTGAGGAGGGACAGGTGGGGGAACATGGGCACAAGAAGGGGCAGCAAGATACAGAAACAGAGACCCGTGGCTGCAGATGCCTGCCGTGAAGCACCTGCAGAAGATGAGCTGGAAATACCTGTCCTATCCAGGGAGGCAAGATGGAGCAGAAATAGTTCTGGTGGGTCATCTGAGTTGCCCCGGGAGCACATCGTCATGAAACTACTGTTCAGGTCACCATAACTAATGCTCTCCCATTAGGGGAGGGCTGTCACTGGTAGAGAAAGGGTGCCCGAAGCTAAGACTGGGGCACAGCTGTGTACGTGCATGGGTGAAGCTTGCATCGAATCAGCCAAGGGCTTACGATGAGTCCCATCCCCTCAGATTCATTTTGAGGGATGTTTTTTTCCACTGTTTAGACCAAAGACCAGGCCAGCCCTTAAAAGCAACCCTATCCCATGCAGCTCCACAGACGGCTGTCTTCTGCAATCAGATCAGGACAGGCAAAAGCCCGCATCCCAACTGCGGCGCATGGGCTTTTTAAGATGCCACGTGAAGCAGGCACTTGCCTTCGGGAACCAATCGCAGGGTGAGGAGCAGGGTGACTTTTGTTTTAGCAAGGACAGGGACAAGAAGAGACCACAGTGATCATCTGATTCACCTTTCACGGTGAAGGAAAGTCATGAGAATGTGCCCGGTGACTCCTGCAGCCATCCCAGGCTTTTGGGGTGAGGCGATGGGCACCAGCGACAACATTTATAATTATGTGCCCCCTCCCCAAGCATGTGTCTACCCATAGCCCAAGGACTCAAGAGCTGAAAGCCAATTTCAGAAGAATAATGCTGTAATTAAAGTTATCACACTAGAGCTGTATTGTCTGCATGGATGTTCTTGGGGGTGTGTGTCATCATTTGCGGGGACTGAGCCAATGTTCGTGCAATATTGACCCCATTGTTGTCCTACCATTGATTTTTTAAAGGAAACATTCAATTAAAATCCCATTTAGTCTGGCTAAGCAGGAGTCTGTATTATTCAACCAACAAAGAGAAGATCAGGCTTCAGAAGCTTCACACATGTTATGGGACTAACTGCTGAAGTTTCTGCTAGGACATAAATCCTCCTGGAAATCTGACCCACTTGGATTAAATGCTACAATATTCAGCCTGACTCTTTATTTCCCTGATATCTCATGGACACTGTGGCCTTGAGCTGGGCACCAGGGAGCTGCGCACAGAAACTGGAGAGGTTTGATGCCTTAGTATGGAACCCAGAAAGCTGATGGGCTGGGAGCTCCCTAGGCTGGCTCAGAGGGAGCGGGGAAAAAAGTGCCATGTCTTCAGTTGCACCCTTTGTAAAGAATTACGGGTCTTCCAGCGGGTGTTCCCACGCACTCAGGCTTTGTAAACTATAATTAAGGAACTGCTGAATGGCAATTTTAAATAACCACATTTTCAATGTAGGTCTCTGAAGTTGGAATTAGCAGTAATTCTTATGTAGATTTAATCATTTATAAAAACATCATGCCCTCTGCATAAGGAAGCCCTGGATCAGACTTTTTTTTAAGTGTTCGGACCTACATTATCAGAGGATCTCCAAGTTGGACCATCATAAGCACTGACTATTTACTTTGGTGCCTGAGCAGAATCTCTTTAAAAAATACAGTCCTAGTCACACCTGCTGAAGTTCCCCAAGAATAATCTGCTTATAACTATCCCCTGAAGTCAAATATGCCAACCACATGTAGCCTTCAATTTGAAGCTAAATTTACTTTCCTTTCTTGTATGTCAGACTATTTGAATTACTGAAACAATCATGGAGCTGGATGATTAGTGCAGCGCATAGACCCATATTTTAGTCGCAGTTAAGCTAGTTTCATAAAGCAAGTCACTCTTCCTGAAGCAAAATCCCTAGTTTATTTAATGAAACCAAACACTTTATTTCCAAAAAAACGAGACTCTGCAAATATGATCATTATAATCCAATTCCAGAAGAACTAAGACAAAGATCAGTCCAGGAATTCATTAAATGCCATATGTGTCAAGATGACCTTTAAGGTTTGCTAGTAATCTACATTTTCAAATTTTAGGCCTTTTTTTTACAGACTCTCAGAGTGAACAAAGAAACGCTGATCATTCTTATTGCTTAAGAAATGGGGAATTTTCTGACCATTTATGTCTACATATTTTATTGTGCAGGAAGTTAACAGTTACGGGCTGCAGATTACGAGAGAAATTAGGTGCATTGGAAATGCAAGTATTTTGGGCTCTTCCTCTTCTTCCACGAAGGAGTAGGAGTTATTTCAAACAAAACATCAGGGATTGCATCCGTCGTCCAAACACCTCAAAAAAGCACATACCTCATCTTCTCCCCCTTCCACCCAAAAAGGGAGAGTTTTTCTAACCAGAGGACCAACTTGCCTCAAATCTGGCATCATCCTTGGGGTTGCTGCTGAATGGAGTCTGGCCCCATGTCTTCTTTCCCCAAAAAGCTAAACCATTTCGAAAATTAGTTGGATTTTACTGAGAAAGACTGTGCTCAAGTCTTTATTGCATTCTGTTTTCTTCCAGGAGAGTTAGTTATTGTAAAGTTAAGTATTTTGGGTATTTGAATTCTAGGTTAAATACAGGAGCCCAAGTTAGGAGACCAAACCAAGGACAGGATTTGCAGAAACGTGGCTGTTGCACAGGGCAGCCACCCACCAGGAGAGAGAATATCACCGTGCTCTTGCCTGTTTTGTCTGGGTAAAAGCTCTGAAACCTGTTGATACTAGTGACCAAAATACTGGCTTAAGTTGTGGTAGCTCCTGTGATGTGGGAGATCCAGTCCAAAGTAGAAGCTGCTGCTGTATCTCATGCCTGCTGGGGACACTGGAAGCCCTGTTCTTCAGGGGAGACCAACTCTACCCCATAGCAGGTCCCACCCCTCCGTTTTTGAGGTAAAGAAAATTGGATAAGAAAGGGTAGAAAATTGGGTAAGGGTAGAAAATTGGATTTTGCCCATACAGCTGACAAGTGATGAGACAGTGGATTAAGCATGACCCAATGCTCCTGGGGTCCTTGACAACCATCTCAGCTCATGATTCCCACGTGTCTCCCCAGGCCAATGCTTGGCCACTAAATAAGGAGAGACAATAATTATTTGCTTATCAGGGATGGGAAATGGCAGGACGCGGAGTGGCTTTGCCCATGATTACACAGGAAGGCTGGGACAGAGCAGGAAATCCGTCCAACCTCCCACTCCTACCCAATCCTGTCTTATTTATCTCGTGACCGAGACTTTCGATGTTGGAGAGAAAGGGTCTGACTGACAAGACCAAGGGGTGAGAGCTTGCCTTCCCCTACAAAACAGGTACATCCCTCTTATGAAAGGACCACCTGCTAAGTCCTCAGCCTTTCTGCTACGGCTATTAATAATCACTTCCCGTGATTTTCATAGCTTTCTGATGTGGACACTTGACCTCTTGTAATTGTGTTCAGATTCCCCACTCGGGTTACACAGGATATTCAGCAGCTGTGGCCCTGGGGATGGGCTGAACCTCTCCTCAGCCCTGGAGCCCCTGTGCCGGTATCCCCGCTTTCATCTCAATCAGCATCCAACCTGCCGGTTTTGTTGCTGCTCTGGCAGCTCTCCATTACCCGTATTCAAATTTAAACACCAGGTTGCACCTGTTAGTTTAGCTGTTGATTGGGAGGAACCGAAGCGGAAAGTGACCCCGCGTGTCCGGCTAAGCAATCCCTCTGCGCTAATGGAAAAGAGCTGGCTGCGCGAAAGCCGCCAGCGTGTTCCTCCAGGCTATTTGTATCGTTCCTGTTTCTGCCTTATTGACTGCCTCCTTGGAAAATAATTCTGGTGCTTAATTGATTGTAACATTTCTTTCTTCTTTTTCTTTTTTTTTTTTTTTTTCCCCTCTGCCAGTCCATCAGCCTTGGGATTTTATTTCTCGCTTTTGTTTGGCTGCCGTTGTGCAGCGGGAGCTGATTTCAGGATAGTAGGCAGCACACGCTTGTTTTTCCAGACCGTGCATTAGGGAGTTTGATATTGTCCCAGCACAATGTCTTTTTTCAATGAAAAAGAAGTGGGTTTTATGCAGTTCTGGCTTTCCAGGCCAGCTCCATTCACCTCTGTCCTCTGCTTTGCACAAAGACTTGCATTTTCCAAAGTTGTTTCCTGATTGCGTGATCTCCTACGTGTCTATGGGTGGGCTCCACAAACAGGAGCTTCAAAATGAAAGGATATGAAAGAAATGTTGGCTGAGGACCTTCACTCAAGCAGCACAAACCACAAGAGTCCCTCAAAATGCCATATCAACACAGCAAGCCACGTCATCCCTGGTGGGAATAACCATCGACCAGGAGAACCATCAACCTGGGCCCTTGTGACAGCCCAGGACACACTCTGGGGGGAAGCAGAGACAATGCATTTATCTTTCCTTCTGCTTTTAAAAATTTTGTAAGTCATATATTAAGCTAGCCCTTGGATCACTCTGCTGCAGCCTGTGTCTGGATACCTCACAACAGGCCATAAGGAGCTTTCAGAGGTCCCTCAAGCAAGCGTCTTCCTATCTCCCATCAGCCAGCACCTTCTCAGGGTAGCTCAGCTCAGATAAGAGATGTTCTTATTTTCCTTGAGTTTGCAGTGTGACATACGTATTCTTCCCAGTCCTGCTGAGGAGAAATGATAACATGTGTGTTAGGCAATGAGGAGAGTGGAGAGGGAGGGCAAAACAGCTTGACAGCTGCTTCTCAAGTAGACCATCAATGACTATCTGCTAGCAAATTTAAAATAAATCAGGGAAGAGTTCTCATTTAAAACTTTCCCTCAGTTTTCCACTGGCTAGCAGGCAGGCTTTTGCATCCAACAAAATAACAAGCATTTCCATGAGCTGTTTATTTGACAGGGTTTTGGAAGAAGGTGAATGATTAGGTCTTGGGAGTGTTAACGGGGCCATTTCACACTGTGGTTATTGGTGGACTGATAGAATGGATTATGTGCCTGTAATTATAATTTTTGTTGCTGGGTGGTCACCATTTCCCATTGTAAATCTGCTTGTCAGGGCACCAAGACATTTCTCTGTGGGTGTTTCTTATTGTTATTTAAAGGTAAGCAAATAATTTCAAAAGCACAAATTAAGAAGGAGATAAAGTTGACTGAAAAAAAAAAAAGCCACTGGGAATCTGAGAGTCCTTCTCACATGCAGCCACACTCCTGCGGGATGGGGGGATGAGTGGGCTGCCGCCAGCCCCCACGTTCGGCTCTGGCGTGGAGAGCCGGGAATCAATCACTTTGATGTCTTATCTTATCCCTGAAGATAGATAGCAATGGCTTGTTTGGTGACAGCCATAGCAATGCTTTAACAGACCCTTTTGAAGTACTAGAGCAGCACTTCAGCGGCTGTTGTGAGAGCGGAAAAGCTGACACCAACACTGCTTTGGGAAATGGCCACCAGGGATGCGGGGAGGATGACGGATCTGTGCTGAATGGCGTCTTTCCTTGTCACCCACGGGTGTCATGGCTGTGACTGTCAGTGGGTGGCTTTGTGCATACATCTCCCATCCATGTGTGCCTCTGCTCTGGTGCGTGTATGGCTCTGACAGCTTTTGCTCTAGCGAAGATGCACTTGCTGAGCGTGAAGATGGCAGGAAGGAGTTCAAATATGTTCCTCAGATTCGTGGGACTTAGATATCTCACTGACGTTTTGGGTATCCAAACTGAGTTGCTGACTCCATCCCTGGCAAGTCGTTGTGGACAGCATGAACTGGGTTGCTATCAATGCCCTTAACGAGAGTCGTCTTCTACCCCTCCAACCTCTCCCCACACAGATTATTTCTTGTTCTGTCCGATTTGCTCTTCCTACCATCCACAACACACAACCTTCCCTGTGCTCCCACAGAGCTAAAAGGCAAATGTTTGCTACAAGTTTATGTTATTCAAATTTGCAGCAACCTTTTCTCGAGCCTTGGCAAGCACAATCCTACTGGTGCTGTTCACAGCATTTCCCCATCCCCTGCCCTGGCTGGCACAGCTCTCTGCTTTTGTCTTTCCACTAGTTTGCCTTGCATCAGGCACAGCAATCTGACTGTATTTTCCAGACCTCTGTGACCTGTCACTTGTTGACTCTAATTCACAGCTCTAACCTGCCCCATGTCAGCCTCTGCTTCCCACTCATACAATTTTTGAACAAACACCTTTGTGTTTTCCTTTGGGCACCTAGAAATTACCTGCAAAGTGTCCTCATTGCTGTCCTTTGAACTTGCCTTTGCTGCAGGAGAGCCCTCAGTAGTGATTAAGTCACTGATGGACGAGTATCACAGCCATCATGCTGACAGATGTCACTTCATCATTTCCCAGTAATCTATGGCATCTGTTATTGAATGTTGTATTTTTTTTAGGTTGGAAACTCCTAGGAGGGCTTTTACTTCACCATTTTTACAGTCCCCAGAACAAAGATATCGTGATCCACAGCTTGGACTCTCTCGAGTGCTGTAGGAACTCAGGTAATGAATAAAATTATAGTAATTTAGAGTTGACTGCTTCTACCTAGTTCAGTGTTGAGGATAAAAATCAGTTGAGTTTCTTTCAAAACTCTCTGGTTTATGCGTCAGATGAATGAAATCCAAAGACACTTGTTCTTCATCAGCTCAGGTAGTTTGTTTGCAGTGCCACCCTGAAATTTTCCTTTTTTTAAAAAAAAAAAAAAAATCTTTTTTTTTTTCTTTTAGAAGAGAGTTGAAGACTTGAGTTTTGAACTGAAAACATTTCTCTGCCCGCATCCCAAAACACATCTCTGGTGCATCACAGTTTTCCCTCTCCCTGTGTTATCATGAAGAATAAAAGCAGATACTGGAACCATGTCGTGGTTTTAGGCTGATCCAGCAACTAAAACTCACACAGTCTCTCCTTCTCCAATAAAGTAGAGAGGAGAGAAAAAAAACAAAAGGACTGAGGGTTGAGGCAAGAACAGAGGGAGCACCCACCAACCATGGTCCTGGGCAAAACAGGCAGCGCTTTTCTCAAAGCAAAACAGTTTATTAATGATTACTTAGAAGGACAAAGGGAAATAAAAACCGATTACTTGAGAGGACAGAAAGAAACAAAACCAGATCTTAAAACCGACACCTTCCCCCCCCCCCACCTTCCTTTTCCTCCCGGCTCTACCTCCTCCCCCCAGCAGCACAGGGGGCAGGGACTGGGGGAGTGCAGGTCAGTTCATTCCGTGCTGTTACTGCTGCTTCTTTCTTAAAGGAGAAGGAGTCCTTACACCCTTTTCCCCTGCTCCAATGGATCCCCTACCCACGAGGAAAAATCCACAAATTTCTCCAACGTGAGTCCAGCCCACTGGAAACAATCCTTCCCCACAGATTGCTCCGGTGTGGGCTATACCACAGTCTCGGGAACTTAGGGAGCTGTAGCCACTCGCTCCGGCGTGGGTCGTCACGAAGACTCCAGATGCCTTTCTGCCTTGCCGTGCCCCCAACACGACCATCCTCGGGCTCAGGCATCTTCTCCCCACGGGCTGCGAGTGGGTCGCTGCTCCACCGAGGCCGTCCTGGTTGCAGGGGGGCAGCCTGCTATCTCACCATCAGCCGCAGGGGAAACTCGGCTCCGGCACACCTCCTCCCGCTCCATCCTCACTGACCTGCTGTCGATGCAGCTGTTTCTCTCAGATATCAGTCCTCTCCAGGTGAACTCAGCCCAGTGGGCACCCCGGGAGTGGGGTGCCCCCGAGTTCCCCAGCTGGCTCCGCCGCCGCCATTCTCCGTGGGCGGCGCCGGCCCGACGCAGGCAGCCGCCCGGCCGGGAGCCAGGGAGCGGGGGGCAGTGCCCTCCTCCCTTCTCTGGTCGATCCTGGGCGAAGCACCTTTTCCGGTTCCCTTGTCCTGACTTAAATAGGGCAATTCGCAGAGGCGCCCTATTGGCTCAACCCCGAGGGGGATGGCAGTCTGATCCGGTGGCCAGAACTAAGCCTAACCCGGATCCAAAACCGGGGAGGTCGCAGGGAGCAAAATCCCTCTCCTGCCACCAGAACCACCCCCCCCTCCACATCAAACCATGACATTCCACCCCTCGCCTCTGCGAATTCCATATTTAGGCACAACTTTAGTTACAGAAAGAGAACACAGAGTTACAGAAAAAGAACACAGTATCAACAACAACATCGAAGAAGAAGAAGAAGACACATTTTACAAACAATCCACCCCTTGTCCCTTCACCAGTCACAACAATCAAAGTTTCCCAAGGTCCTTCTGTTTTTCAGCACTGTGAAGTCCATGTTTTGCCCGTTACCTCTCCCAGTCACTATTCTTATCTCAAATTCCTCGAGCCCCACGTTGGGCGCCAAAAAGGACTGTCGTGGTTTTAGGCTGATCCAGCAACTAAAACTCACACAGTCTCTCCTTCTCCAATAAAGTAGAGAGGAGAGAAAAAAAACAAAAGGACTGAGGGTTGAGGCAAGAACAGAGGGAGCACCCACCAACCATGGTCCTGGGCAAAACAGGCAGCGCTTTTCTCAAAGCAAAACAGTTTATTAATGATTACTTAGAAGGACAAAGGGAAATAAAAACCGATTACTTGAGAGGACAGAAAGAAACAAAACCAGATCTTAAAACCGACACCTTCCCCCCCCCCCACCTTCCTTTCCTCCCGGCTCTACCTCCTCCCCCCAGCAGCACAGGGGGCAGGGACTGGGGGAGTGCAGGTCAGTTCATTCCGTGCTGTTACTGCTGCTTCTTTCTTAAAGGAGAAGGAGTCCTTACACCCTTTTCCCCTGCTCCAATGGATCCCCTACCCACGAGGAAAAATCCACAAATTTCTCCAACGTGAGTCCAGCCCACTGGAAACAATCCTTCCCCACAGATTGCTCCGGTGTGGGCTATACCACAGTCTCGGGAACTTAGGGAGCTGTAGCCACTCGCTCCGGCGTGGGTCGTCACGAAGACTCCAGATGCCTTTCTGCCTTGCCGTGCCCCCAACACGACCATCCTCGGGCTCAGGCATCTTCTCCCCACGGGCTGCGAGTGGGTCGCTGCTCCACCGAGGCCGTCCTGGTTGCAGGGGGGCAGCCTGCTATCTCACCATCAGCCGCAGGGGAAACTCGGCTCCGGCACACCTCCTCCCGCTCCATCCTCACTGACCTGCTGTCGATGCAGCTGTTTCTCTCAGATATCAGTCCTCTCCAGGTGAACTCAGCCCAGTGGGCACCCCGGGAGTGGGGTGCCCCCGAGTTCCCCAGCTGGCTCCGCCGCCGCCATTCTCCGTGGGCGGCGCCGGCCCGACGCAGGCAGCCGCCCGGCCGGGAGCCAGGGAGCGGGGGGGCAGTGCCCTCCTCCCTTCTCTGGTCGATCCTGGGCGAAGCACCTTTTCCGGTTCCCTTGTCCTGACTTAAATAGGGCAATTCGCAGAGGCGCCCTATTGGCTCAACCCCGAGGGGGATGGCAGTCTGATCCGGTGGCCAGAACTAAGCCTAACCCGGATCCAAAACCGGGGAGGTCGCAGGGAGCAAAATCCCTCTCCTGCCACCAGAACCACCCCCCCCTCCACATCAAACCATGACAAACCAGTATGTTGAGATGCCACCGAGCCCTATTTGCTAGGGCAACTCCTGCCATCCACTTCCAGAAAACTTCTGAATGATGTTTTATTCCTTGCTTTAAATAATCACTCCAAACGGAAAGGATATCGTAATGGAAAGCAGACTCTCTTTGATTAAAAAAAAAAAGAAGCATTTGGTCAAAACCCCAACACTCAGTTGCTGAATGAATTTCACAGAAGGCACATGACCAGCCTGACTCGCAGGTAATATTCAAGCTGCTCTTTGCAGAACTGTTCCAACGGTGATTCCTAGTACTGACACAAACCCTGTGCCCCAGGAGGAGGTCTTCCCAGATATCTGACCCATTTCAATGTCCTCCTTCCTCGCACGGGTTTATTTGGTACTCTTTCCATATCACCCACTGTGCTCTCCTCCCAGCGTCTCCTTTAATTCCCATAAGTTTTAGAGGAGAGACCCACAAACCACAGTGTTTCTGGCAGACCTTGGTGGATCACCATGCACGTTTATCCAGCCTGGGCCTCCTTTACAAGCTGGTGATCAGTTTAACAACTGTAAAAGTGGCATGCTGGATTAAAAGTCTGCTTCCAGTACTCCTGCTTGCAGTATGAAGTCTAAAGTGTAAGTATAAGGGCAGTATGTGGGTAGTACCTCCACAAAGCTCTCTGCCTTGAGCCAGCTAAACTTTATCGTTTTCTTCATCAGTTCAGGTCATTTTGAAGTGCCACATTTTCCTGACCTTACATGAGAGAGCTCATTACGTTTTATTCCTAATTTTTTCTTTTTGTCCTGTGGTTTCAGAATGCAAATTGTTTAATATAAAGGAGTCCAATCCTGCTCCAATTCATATAGCCAAATATTAAATATAATGCTCTGAGACAAAGTCACGCAGATCCTAATTTTCGTCTGGCAATAGTATCTGCTAGCATATCATTGCTGAAAATGGTTGTTCTCAGTTATTTTACATTGCAGAGAAAAAGTGACTCGGTGGCAGGATCCCTTCAGATGCCTGGACAAAACTGATTTTATTTTTTTCTAAATTACTGTTTAGAAATCCAAAGACGTTCTCTGCTATTTGCTGGCATGCGAAAAGGCACACTAAATGGCACTTGGGGGTTAATTTTCATGACCCTGACTCTACCTCTCAACAAGATAGATTACATTTTCAATCCTATTCCTTGGCGTATAAGAGAGAATCATTTTGTAGAAAATGAGAATTGATCCAAATCTTCACCCTAAAGTCAAACTGCAGCTTTATTGACCAGAAAGGGAAAGAAAAAAAAGGATGCATTTCTTTAGAATACAGTGTTCCCCTTTATATCCCCCATGCCAAAAGAGAATGCAACAGGAGCAAAGCCACCACATCAACTGGGAAACCAATGTCTAGAGAAGGGCAGGTCATTGCTGGGAGACCCAGCTTGCTCCTACGGGTTCATTTGCAGCTTGTGTGCAACCTTCACGCCTTTTCTTCTCTTCCCACCCTTTGGCTCACTGCCTCCCTGCCCTTTGTGCCTCTTCAACCCTGACACTGCAGCCATTGGGGACCATATATAGCCGGATGCAGATAAAAGGCCAAGGGGATTTTCCGAGGTGTGAAGAGGAGCCAGGCGCCTCCCTCTTGCTGAAAACCCCTGGGAGCCGGTGTCCACGCTGCCCTTGGCTGTCATGGGGCAAAGGGAAGCACTGGGGTTTGGGTGATGGACACCCTGCAAGACAGTTTTCCAGAGGCATCGGCAATTGGTGTACCCTTCTGGGACTGGGGTGAGGACACCCCACCTACAAGGCAAGCAGGGTTTGAGACTTCATCCTGCTGTCCTGGCCAGGCAGAGGCACGGATTTTACTTCTGGCCATGCCCTGGACTGGTTGTCACTTTGGGAAAGTTCATTTCATTGCTCTGCTTCTGCATCTTCTGAGTCACCTTTGTCTTTGCTCTGCATATCTGCGCTGCCAGCCCTTCTGGGACAGGCTGGGAATCAGCCCTACTGGAGCACCCCGGCCAGGTGTCTCAGTTTGGGTGTAAAGTCTGATGCCATTTTATCTTCCCCTTCCCTTGAGAGATTCAACATAAATAAAAAACAACAAAAATATTCCTAACCTTTACCCCGGGAGAAAAAAGTTTGAAAACGTGAGGTGTGAAGCGAGCACAAACTCCTCCCTTTCATAAGACATATAAGAAAATCCCCAAGTTTTACTTATTGTAGGGCTGAAGACTTTTACAGCCCACTCACCTCATGGCTCCAAACATTTGGGCTGGCACTACCAACACTGTCAGGCATGCCAAAGATTCGCTCTCAGCACCTTGCGTGCTGGTGTGCAGCCAGGCTGGAGAACGCTGGTTTATCATCCTGCTTCAAAGGAAAGGAAAAGAAAATCCCCAACCGATCCCCAACGCAGCAACAAAGCCTTTCTGCAGGAGGCAGAGGGCAGTGTTTGCACACACATAGTTATTACAAACACAGGAGGGTCAAGTTCATCCCTGATGTTCTCCCCACTGTCCCCTTTGGGGTGATGGTGATGGCCCACTGGATTTCGGTGAGATGAGAGGCAGATCTATGCCTGGATGCGTTTAGGTTCAGATGTGTTTGGAGAACACTCCTGGGAGTGGTTGCGGTGCTCAACTCTTCTTAAAAACTGCCACGGGTCCCCATGTGAGTCCGTTGAGACAGGGGGAGCACAGGTCCTCCCTGGGGGGACACCTCTGGCAGAGAGCCTCAATATTTTTTTCCTCAACTGGGAGAATTGCTCTGCACCAAGCAAGGTCAGAAGCCAGTTCAGAAATTTACTGTCAGGATGGCCGAGTGGTCTAAGGCGCCAGACTCAAGGCTCTGCCTTCCCACAGTTGGGAATTCTGGTCTCCATGTGGAGGCGTGGGTTCAAATCCCACTCCTGACAGGTACCTTTTTCTCTGGAAGTGTTCAAGGCCAGGTTGGATGAGGCTTTGAGCAACCTGGTCTAGTGGAGGGGTGTCCCTGCCCATAGCAGGGGGGTTGGAACTAGATGATTTTTGAGGTCCCTTTCAACCCAAACTGTTCTATGATTCTGTGATTTTGTGATAAATGTTATAGGCTTCACAGGAAGCAACTGCTCACAGATTCATCTCTTATCTCTTTGGTCCTATCCCTGGGGTACCCATGGGGGGCAGCTGGCTTTACACCCCTCCCTGATAGGCAGGAGAAGGGCAACGTGCCCATGTGCACCTCCTCCCTGTGTACATGCCTAGGAGGCTAATTTGATCTCCTCCCTGCCTCCCCCCAAACCATCTCAAAACAAAGCTACAGCGCTGCGACGCACCGCGCCGATTAGCAAGGGGAGACACAGGAAAGTCTCGCTTCTGGGAAACGACACCGGTTAATGGCACGACACAGGGAGCTCGCAGTCTTGGAGCCGACTCTTTGGCAGGAGTCTGTAGGTCTGAAATCAATACCCTCCTCTGCTTCCCGTGCCCCCCTGCTCCTGCTCTTTCCCTCCAGGGATGAGCTTTCCCAGGGTCATAGCCCAGCTGGGAAAAGATTTGTCTCATTTGGATGCTCCTCATGGCAAAACAGTCTCTGAAGGTAAACACATTGAAATGTGGAATGAAAACTTTTTTTCCAAGCCAAACTCAGTTTGTATTTACAAAAGGGGCTGCTTTAGAAAACTGATAAATTTCACACTTTCCTGTGTGGTACCAACACAGGGGAAAAATATCACAGCTCTGAAGCCCTTTTCCTGCAGGAAACAGTGTGTGCCTACGGAGCCCATTGTAGTTTGTATTCTTTTGAACAGGGAGTACATAACATTTTCCTTAGCATCTCTTTGATGTCACCTGCCACCTGCATTGCAAGAGGCAGCTTCCCCTCTCCAGCAGCAGCTGCGTTCCACATCATGGTAGAGATGGCAAAGGGAGATTCCTCTGCCACTCGATACTAACTGTCCCGTGATTAAATTCAACCTTAATTTAGTTTCATTGCGCCACTGGAGCTGAGTCAAGGACTAATTATCCCACATAGTTTACGAGGTCCTCAGAAGTTTATGGCAGAAGAACAACATGCTAGGTGCCAGCGGTGCACCCAAACAGCTATCTGAAATTCCCAGCTCTGACCTGAGCAGGGTCTAGGAGGAGACTGCTGCAGCAGGTGGTATTTAGAAAGATGTAGAACACAGCAATGTCTAACTGCATTCCTGAGAAATGCAAAGTTAGCTCCGAGATAGTGTTCCACACCCATCAGAGATGTGGCACTGCTCTCACTGAAACGTGGGAACTACTGTTGCCCGTTTCGAGCCAAGCAGCTATTGAATGCTGAGGGATCCCCAGGTTGCTTCCTGTAGGGATGGAAACTGGCTATAATCAGGTATTTCTTTGACATAGTGTCTGAGGCACATGTTTGGTCCCTCAGTGCTGCAGGGGAGCTCTCCTCCAGTCAGCACCTCAACCTTTCTGTATTATATTTTCTAAGGGACATCCTGTAAATACCTTCTCACTCTGCTTAACAACCTGCTTGCTCCTTTTCTGCCAGCCACATCTAGCCAAACGCACACACGGAACACTTTGCTAGCACTGGTGCACAGGTTTCTGCTCTGGCACCCAGTCCCAAGGCCAGGATCTTCTTACCCAGTTTGGTTCTGACCAGCCTCACGTATTCTTCTGATCAGTCTTGCAACTTCAGCTGTTTTCATTGCAAAAAGATTATTTACCAGCTCCATCTATTTTGAATAAAGAATGACCATCCCATCTACATGGCACACAGCTGAGATCAGGTCCCAGATCTATTGAACACCCAAGGGTTTCCCCAGTGGGAGGGCCATGTGCTCTTAAGATTCACCTCAAATGGGATTTGTTTTCTTAAAGATTTAAACAATTATAGAAAAGCAATTATTTTTATAGTGTGTTTCTGTTGGGACATTTTGACAACACAGGCTGATTTTAGTCCTATCCAAAGCTCCTCGGGGCTCCTGTGCCACCCTATGTCCATTCCAGCTGGCCAGGACACCTCTTTGCACAAGCCCACTGCTGCCTCCCTGCAGGGTGATGGCTGCCTGGAGCTGCAGCCTTTTTGTTGGAGAGGAACCTCACTGCCCTCACACCTGCCCCAGCCTTTGCTATCATAATTGTATTCTCAGTTTTGGAGGTTTCCTCTGTAAAATGCTGTCCAAAAACCCTGTCCCCTTCGCACCTCTTTGGATGATTCGTAGGGAGAACTTGGAAGGCAGTCCTGAGTCCAGCAACCCCCTGTACAGAAATTAACTTTTTCAGGCAGCACTGCACAGTCTCTCCCCCACAGTTTGTCCATCTTAGGTTTTCTACTTTTCCTTCTGCCAGGGTTGTGGAAGCAGTTTTGGGTTGTAAACATTTCACAATTTAAACTAACTCCCTGTAGAAAATGAACTAAAATATTCTAGCCATAGAATTATTTTAGCAGAACGTCTAGCTTTTAAAATCCCTGGAGGCCTCAGAGGGAATTCAGAGGTGATGGCTGGGAGACCCTTGGGGGTCTTTGCTGCAGGTTCGTAAAGGGATCAGTGGTACCTTCATGGGGCAGAAGCAGCATTTGGTTAGCTCTGCACCAGTGAGAAGCTTGAGATTGGTGTGGGAAGAAGGGAGGTGGGAATGGAGATTGGAGGTCTTGGAGGCTTTGGGAGACCTGAGAGCAGACATGCACTGGTTGTTCCTTCTCCACTGGTATTTTAGGCCCCTCCTGACGAGAAGTAGGAGAGAAGAGGAGAGGACAGAAGATGATCGTGGTGAGTAGGACTGCCCATGCTGCCTTACACCCCTTTCCTGTCACTTGATGCCAGTAGAGGATTGTCCAGGCAGGAGAGAAGCAAAGAACAAGACCACTCATCCCAGACTCCTCTGATATGCCCAAAACAAGCAGTTTACCTCCCTAGGGAAATGCTTACTTAAAGTAGGTCAACATTTGTGGTCAGTCATGCTCCCTATTTTAGGTGTTCTTCAAAACTTTAGCAAAGCTTCAGACAGGGTAATTCCAGGGGTCTAAAGCCCTAAGCTTTGTAATGTGGCATCCTTGTGTAGTGTTGGTGGTGCTGGAGCTCCCATGGTTGCTTACAGCATCTCTCCATGTTTGCAGGGACTGGACATACCTGTTGGGAAGGGACCATGAATGCTCAAATCACCTAAGTAAAGTGCTTTGAGAAACACGTTGGTTTAGCCAGTAAGATGTTTTTTGCTCCTATCTGTAGGTGAAAAAAAGGGAAAAGATCTTCACTAGAATGACTTCACCTGATCTGATATTAAGAGCTGGAGGGGAGCCCAAGAGAGTAATGGGCCCCTTTGCTGCCAAGTGCGTGGGAGCTCACAAGAGCTACCTGCCCAGCAGTGCCTCAGCAGCACTTTGGGCATCAGCCTGGTGAGAGACTTGGTTAGGCAACGCGTGGGTTTCAGAGAACAGCTGGTTCCCCTTTGGTTCCAGGAGGATAATTACAGAATCATAATGTCCTCAAAGCTCCCAAATCTACTTTTTTTTTAAATTTATTTTTGTTTTTTTTCCCCCAAGAGAGGTTTTGCTCCACTGTCAGGGCTCTGATGTAAGCTCTGCCTGGCTCTCCTTCATGGGACACTGGACAGAGAGAGATCTTCACAGCACTGCAAAACAGCAGACAGCCCCCGGTGAACACTGCTGATGTGACAGCTGGTTGGGAGCTGCAGGCGCCTGGTGGCAGCGCCTCAGGGTAGGACCAGACTAAACTTCCTACGTGGCAGGAGACACCTCTGCCTACGTGCTCCAGGACTCTGGCAACGTGCTGCCCTCAGGCACCAAACAGCAAATGCAGCAAGTGGGGTTATGGCATGTTGCTGCTGTAGGGGTTGAAGTTTACGCTGCATTTCTTTTCTCACATCAGAATTCTCTTTAACACACATCCAGTGCTCGTGTATGAAGATCTGCTTTTTAGGGAAAACTCCTGGTAGGAACCCACTTGTTCCCAAAAATCACAATGGGGGACTATTATTTGTTTAAGAGGTGTCCCACTCTCCCTGAGCTCTCTTCACCTAGCAGAAATAGTGTGTAAGTAATCACAAAAAATCCTACTGCTTCTAGCTTCATGGGAAATCAGAATGTAATTCCCTACTTATGTTTGCAGAAGTTTTTAACGTCTGGCTTGGTGCTCAAACCGGGACGCATCCACTTCGAACAAGTCTGTCTCCATAGATGGTGTTGGTGTGCCCTGGCGTGCCTGACCTCTGTGCCTCCACAGGGATGCTCCATGCCAACATGTGCATTCTATATATTGGGATATGCTCAGTAAAGACAATAGATTTAATCCTCAGTGACGTTGTGTGAAAAAAACAGATTTTAACATCTGGTCTTCTGTCTTTAAAACACAATGGCACTTCATAAATAATGTAGCATTATAGCTCCCAGAAGACATTTACAAGTACTTTATTAGGTGTCACGTCAGTGCTCCATTTTGCAGCAACTGCCCAGAACTAGACGTCCTATAATTCAGTTACACTGTAAGTAGCCACTAATGAGGCATATTATTATAAAGAGCCAATGCTGTGCAGCTACACTGCAGTAAATCTGAAGTAATTCCGGTGAAATCAGTGCTAAAGCATGGATTTACTCCTGTGAAATGGAAAGCAAAGTCTCACTCAAAAAAAAAAAAAAGGAAGGTTTTGAAGAATGATTGTGAGACTTTGAGGAGGTGTCTGTGGAAACCTCCTAATTCTTGCTTTCTGCCCTTCCCTATTCTCTTTTCCACTCCATTCTCATCTGTCACTCAGGTATTGAGTAGCCTGACAAGTCTGCCTGACGATTAATGCTGCTATTTTGTGGGTTTGCATAGTGCCTCCTGAGTACTTAACAGGTCTTAGAGACTTCAGTTCACTAAGCTCTCAGATTGTCTGGCAGTCCCCAATGGCTTAATAATGTAAAATCATAAACCGGACTGCAACTGATTCCTCTCTCCTGTCTATTCTTTTATCAGGGACTGCTACGTGGGATCTGGAAGACAGAAACATAATTAGATGTGTGCTGAGTGGGATTTCCCTTTAGCAAGCAGAATTCTGACCTGCAGCTCCAGCTATAACCAGGGATTTTAGGGAGATGGATTTTCTGGAGATAATAATGCTTCCTTTGCCATAGGATGGAGATGTTCATAAAGCAGCTTTCTGTGCACAGAAGGATTTCTAGCCTTTCCTGCAATGGCTTACTCAAATATGCTCTTGTAGCAAAGCTGAAATTGTTATATGCTCTCGGAGTATATAAATTGGGATGCAACATGGCTGCATGATGTAACCTAAAAATGACCTCATCCTCCTTAAAATCAGTCTTATTCATCCAGTTTTCTACTGATAGACTTATTCTTAGCCTAGAATGACATTGTCTCCCATAGTAGACTAAGAGGCTCGTTTCTGATCTCTGCTAATTAATAGAATGTGTGTTTCCAGAGACAAACCCTGGTGTGTATGTAGGCATAGGTCGCTCTGTGGGCATGGGCATGTATACATGTGTGTGTGTTTGCTGACAGCTCTCCAATCCTGCTAGTAAGTCACAATCAAATTTACTATTTCCTTTCTATCTGAACAACGTCATTACCTCCTGCTAATGCGGTTAGGAGGGAGCAGGAGATGCTCTGGGATGTTGGCTGGGGGTGGTGAAGCCAGCGCCAGAGCACGTGTGTGAACCGTGGGCTTGGGGGGCAATTGCTGCTTGCAAGGCAGAGGGATACTCTACCCCAATCTTAAAATTGGGACAATGTTCAGTTGGGATCATTGAAGCATAAAATGTCCTATGCTGAGACTGCTTTGAGCAGCAGTACTCAGCGGCTGGACGCCCATCTAAACTTACCTTCGTGTTGCAGTTTCTGCAGTTTAAGACAAGTCAACCCTGATTCAGCAAAATACATGTGAAACTTGAACTGGGCTTCCCTGGGGCTGCCATGGGCTTGTGATGGGCAAATGCTTCCATGAACCCCCCAGAGACAGGAATGGCTGACACTATGCAAGTCAGCACCCAGATGAGCTTGCAATGCTTCTGCTCTTCCGTGCTGGAACACCAAACTGACAGCAAAGCTGGACGAAAGGTTTGAGGTGGAAGATCTTTGTGGCTCTGGAGGCACTTGGGGAAAAGCACAGCAAAGCTTTTTCCTTAATATTAAGCAGTAAAGAGGCGTCCCTGCCCATGACAGGGAGGTTGGATTAGATGATCTCTGAGGTCCCTTCCAGCCTATGCTATTCTATGATTCTATGATTCTATGAAGAGAACTGGAAGCCAGCTACCCTTCCTTCTAGGGAAGCATCCTAATCATGAAGCTATAGAATCACACTTCTCCCTTCTTCCCAGCCCAGCCCAATTATAATTTAATTATTTCAAGAGACCAGCATAGCATCAACATCAGGGAATGAAGCACACATCACTGCTTCAGCATCCCCTGTGATTTTGTGGCCATGGTGCCCAGAAAATGGGTTCAGCTTGTGTTGTTGGAGACAGAACCATATTTTAGTCTTCCATAAATGAAGCAACTTCCTCAGCTGTGGACCTACAGAAGAAGAGCAGGGAACTGTTTAATTTCGGAGATAGCAAAGCCTGGTCTTGCAAGCGTGCTCAGAGCATGTTTGCAGCGCAGACCCCGTTAAGGAGCTCCTAGTTTGTGCTGCGTGATAAGCCTGAGTGAGGAATGAGCTAGATGCTGGAATACTTGGTCCTCCAGAGACCGGGACATGTTGTGGAGTGCTATCGGCAGACCTATAACTACCTGGAAATGTTGATGTAAAAAGACATTAGCAGCTCTGGACTTCAAGGGCCTCCTGAGCCCTGCCTCTGCAGAACTAGAGGTTTTCACCTTGGAGATCCAAGCAGTGTTCAGACAATCAGGACACCTGTGTGGAGGTAGGGCTGTGCACTTCCAGCCATGAAACAGGTGCGATGAGGTGGAAAATACTGTGAGTGAAATGTTTGGCCATTGTGGCAGTAGGAGCAACCAAATAATGTAGACAAGCAGAAATAGAAAATGAAAAATGTTTGTGCTTTGTTCCAGTGGCAGAGAAAGAATAAGAAACCCCATATCTGGTGTCCCAGTTCTCTGCTCTGGATATAAAATCAGACTCCTTTCTTTTTGGTACAGAGATGTACTCAATTTCAATTTATTCTGCAGAAGAGTTTGCTACCTCTTGCGTTTTAAAAGCACCGCCGTTTTCACACAGGTCTTTGTTATGTAGGTTATATTTACTCTTTGCATTAAACATCTTTTTTTCCTCAGATACCTTGTACAAGGTCTATTTGCTACCAATCTCCTCTTGCTTGGCATAGTGAATCACTGTTCACACAATGCCGAATGAAGCCGCTAATTAAATATGTGATACTTATTAGGCTCTAGACAGGCTATACTTACAAGACTGTGCAGTAAATGACTTGTTTGTACTATTCTTTAACTTATCTCCTGCCCCTATCCAGCTGCTTTGACTGCAAACAAATCTACGCTCACAAAATATGAGGGCCAATTCTCTCTGGATTCACGCTTTTGTACACAGATCCAAATCCTTAAGTAAGGAAGCCTGGAATAGAAATTACTTGGCTGCTTGTGACTCATTTGGTTACCCTGAAGTAACTCCGAGGCTTGAAAGGGCTCTCCGTGGTCACACTGAGACATTTGCTGACTTTGCAAGGAGTTCATCGAAGTGAACAGTGCTCCTGTACTCATGTGTGCAGGGCAGAAAAAAATTTGAGATGAAAACATGCCTAAGAGCACAGTCTTATGCAGGTCTTCATCATATAGATGAGGTGCTCAGTATCCCTTCTTTCCTGTAAGGAGGAGCAAGTTGGCAGATTTGTGGCAAACTCTAGTTAACAATAAATCATATTTCTCTGCTGGCTCTACTCATGTATGTGAAGCAGACCAGGTGGATTCAGCCACCTCTCCCAGATGCTCTGCGCTGCTGATGCTCCATGTCCTGCACAACATCCTTGTCTCTAAACTAGAGAGACATGGATTTGACGGATGGACCACTCGGTGGATAAGGAATTGGCTGGATGGTCGCATGCAAAGAGTCAACGGTCAACGATTCAATGTCAAAGTGGAGGTCAGTGATGAGTGGTGTTCCTCAGGGGTCAATACTGGGGCCAGTGCTATTTAACATCTTTGTTGGCGACATGGACAGTGGGATCGAGTGCACCCTCAGCATGTTTGCTGACGACACCAAGCTGTGTGATGTTGTGGACACACTGGAGGGAAGGGATGCCATCCAGAGGGACCTTGACAGGCTGGAGAGATAGACCTGTGAGAAACTAATGAAGTTCAACAAGTGCAAGGTCCTGCATGTGGGTCGGGGCAATCCCAAGCACAAGTACAGGCTGGGCGGAGAATGGATTGAGAGCAGCCCTGAGGAAAAGGACTTGGGAGTGCTGGTGGATGAGAAACTCAACATGAGCTGGCAACGTACGCTTGCAGCCCAGAAAGCCAACCGTGTCCTGGGCTGCATCAAATGAAACGTGGCCAGCAGGTCGAGGAGGGGGATTCTGCCCCTCTGCTCTGCTCTCTTGAGACCCCACCTGGAATACTGCGAGTCCAGAGGAGGCCATGAAGATGATCCGAGGGCTGGAGCACCTCTGCTATGAAGACAGGCTGGGAGAGTTGGGGCTGTTCAGCCTGGAGAAGAGAAGGCTCCAGGGTGATCTTATTGCAGCATTCCAGTACCTAAAGGGGGCCTACAGGAAAGCTGGAGAGGGACTTTTTACAAGGGCATGTAGTGATAAGACAAGGGGTAATGGCTTTTAACTGAAAGAGGGGAGATTTAGATTAAATATAAGGAAGAAATTCTTCACTCTGAGGGTGATGAGGCACTGGAACAAGTTGCCTAGAAAAGTCGTGGATGCCCCATCCCTGGAAGTGTTCAAGGCCAGGTTGGATGAGGCTTTGGGCAACCTGGTGTAGTGGGAGGGTTTCCCTGGCCATGGCAGGGGGGTTGGAACTAGATGATCTTTGGGGTCTCTTCCAACCCAAACCGTTCTATGATTCTGGTTCTTTGTCATACACAGACCTGAGTGGTAGCTGGGGGAACTCAAAGTTTTATCTCCTTATAAAACAATTTGATTATCGTGATACCGCAAGGGGGTCTGTGCAGCAGGTGAAAAACAGGTGGAAGTGGGCAAAGAAAAACATCATTTTGCAGTGCTCTTTCTATGCCTGACCAGATTAAAAGCAAATACACAAAAAGACACAGGATCCCAAGTCCCAGCATAGGATTTTTTTTTTCACAAAACACCATACAGCCTTACAAAGATAAGAAACACGATGTTTGTGGGAAAAAAAAAAAAAAGCTCAGCTTCTGTTTCTCAGACAAATGCTCTTTTATAGTGCGGATATGTGCTATTTTCTTATGGCTTTTAAATTGGTTCCTTGATTTGTTTCGTTATCTGCTCCCTGAGACTTTCCTGATTAGTTGAGATTTTTGCACTCACTAGTTGATTAAATAATGAATACATTTGTTTGATTTGCAGTTGCTTACTTAATTAAAATTTCTTTTCAGAGCCCCAATTTTCATTATGATTTCAATTTTGCATTTAATCACTGTGTTGTTCTTTGCTGCCACCTCTCTTAATAGAGGTCTACTCTCCTGTCAGCCTTATTGCAAAACTTGGCTCCAAGCTGCACATGGGCACACAGTAGGGAGAAACCTCCATTTTTGCAGTTGATTTAGACAGGAACTAGAAACCTGGGGGGAAGTTGAGTTTGCATGAACATCCAAAGAGTGTAGATGCATTTTAGGCTAGAAAATTAAGGTGAACTATTTCTAACATTGTCTGGTCAAGGAGTGTCACATTTGCCTGTGGAGATCAGATTTTATATTTATACTATCAGATTTTATTTATTATACTGTATGTCGAGTAAAAAGGCAAGTCTCTTCATCCCACACTGCAGAGAGAACAATCAACAGTAACAATGAGTGTTTTTTAGCTGTGGGACAATATTTCCTTCAGCAGAAGTTGTGTGATGAGCTATGTGTTCAATGCTTTACTACTGCCTCATCTTAGGATACTGCAATTTCTTCCCTTTTTTATTTCCGCTTATCTTTCATCTCACTTTTTCCCCTCAGCTGATCCTACTCTTTCTTCTATCTTTGTTTTCCTGCAGCTGACTCCAAATTTCTATCTCCTGGACTTCTTTCTCAGTTTGAACCTTTTTCTATTTACAGGTGGGATCAGCCATGAAATAGTTAATGTTGTCTCACTGTCAGATTTTAATGCCAGTATCCCAATCTGATTAATAAAAGTGAGGAAAATCCCAGTTTTGATGCTGGTGCAGGCTGCAGAGGTGGACACATGCCCCTGGGTTGGTTTACAGTCGAAGGGAATCCTGAGTCAGAAGCACAGCACTGGTGCTTCAAAAGAAAAAGGCATCTGTCATCCCAGCCAGCTCAGCAGATTATTTTTTTTTTTTATCACCAGGCAAGGCAGAAACTCTGCATGATGAACCCATTGCCAGTCACTTGATAATACTCGTATGATGGCATTCTTGGAGAATAAATGATACATGTTATACTTCATCATCTGCACAAGTATTATGGTAAGAGTCATCAAAATATCTGACTGGAAAAATGGCCACCAGATCAGAGGAGAAGAGGATGCAACACAGAGGCATTCAAGGAGACGGGCACTGAGGACAAGTGATACTTTGGGAAGCTGGGTGGAGGGAATGACCAGGGTTAATGGCTTAAATCCTTATCCATCCAGGAAATCCCTTTAACTCCACTGAAGTGAATATATGTCAGCTTAGAAATCACAAGAACATCTGGTTTATGTATTTGCAGAAGCAAGTTTTTTTAAGGACTCAAATTTTGCTGTGCTTTCATGTCTGCAGCTTTTAATTCAGGAAGAAATACAAAAGCATCCTTTAAAGCTGTCCACAAATAACAATGACTCTTCTGGAACTACAAATTATTTTTGCTAACACCAAAGCAGTAGGAACAGATCTTGTAATCTTGACAACTGTGCGCGATAAGTCTGTGACAAATGTGCCTTTTCCTAGAAATTAGGAATCAGCTATTCATAAAAAATATGGAGCTGAAAGAAACCTTGAAAATTCATCTCTTTCCCAAGCATGAGGCTTCTGGGAGTTAGAATCAGAGCAACAGCTTCCCTTCTAAAATCTGTCTTGTTTTTAGAGTAAGAGACACAGAATAAATGAGTAAGAGTGTATCATCCATCACCTGTTTGAGAAGTGTACTGACTTTGAAGCAACCTTATGAGGATGTTTTCAGAAGGTATGTACTGTAATGTGGAACTTTAAAATAAATATGTGACATCATGTACATTAATCTAATGCAAACAGTTATGGTTCCTCTTTCTGGATATTTCAATAGCTCTCTTGCTCAAGAGCAGCAGCCCAAAGCTTTCCTGCTCTGGTCTGTGATTTGGATCTATCCTAGTCGTCAGTTGCAATGACTGTAAAAGTGGATTACACCTGATTAAACATCTTACACTACTGATAACATCTATTTCTGAACTATTCATGGCTTTCTCATAGATTGTGGAATCTGGGAGTTGGAAGAGTCCGTAGTTTTGGAGGCATGATTCACCTTGTCCTCTAAAGCCAATCAGATGAATCATGTCCTCAAAGTGTGTGTTTCTCTGCACTGACCATAATCAGAGCTATGCCAGCTGAGATGCAGGAGTCTACAGGGCAGATGCCTGAAGCTGGAAGGATGTTAATCTTGCACATCATGTGCCTCTGTTTTTTTTCTGCTATCTGTATTGATGGACCAGGCAATATACACCCAGGTCTTATCAACAGGAGAAAGATACACGTGTGCAGCATGGAAGATAGAAGCCATGACCAGTCACACAAACTGAACAAGAGGTTATCTCTTGTCTCGGTTAGTCTTTCCATGTGGGATTTCCTTTAATATTATTTCTCATGAAGTTAGGTGCTAAAAGGTCCATTTGCAGTCTGTGATGAGAGACAGGTGCCTCACAAAGGACAACTCGTCCCCTCTTAAATTAGATATCTCAGAGACATAAGTGAGATGAATCAGACTCTAGAGGAATTTATCCCTTTCCATTGACTATTTATTAGGTTCAATTGGTAATGTAGTTTGAAAGTTTAACCTTTGCTGAGCAGCAACAATAGCAGCAAACTTGCTATGAAAGAGCACTTGGCATCTAAGGCTTGGAGTTCTGTTGCTGGGAGACACTTAGATAAAATTGCTTCATAAATCTGAGAGCTAAAATGTAAGGAAAGGAGATCAATCTGATGCAGGATTTTATTGGTTTTTTAATTCTCCAACTATTCGCCATCCTTCCCAGTATAACGTATAGCAGCCCATACTGGTTTAACTTGTGGAATAACCATCTCTAAAAAAATAATTCCCATTTTGTCAACAGAAGGCTTGTCTCACTGTAAAACATGTGTCTATGGAGCGGTTGAGCATCTCTTGTCGCCAGTGTCCCCGAGGAAGACTTTTTTTGACTTTATATTTATCACAATCCAAAACATCGTCAGCCTTAACGTCTCAAATTTAATTACTTCTTCTTCATGCAGTTCGTAACTCAGATGGTTTTGTTGTAAATCAACCGCAACATAATAACCTAAGTCACTTGTAAGCACTCACTGGGCAAGTGTATCTTCTGTGCTTCAATAAGTATTGATAGCAGTTTCAAGTTATGGAACAAAGATTCAATTATATCTCGGATTAGCAACGTCTCAAGTATTTCTGATCAGTGCATTCATTACGGAGTGAGTGCTGGAGACGTTTGTAAATAAAACATTTAAATGAAAAGGGGATGCTGTCCTCCTCTAGTCCGATGAGTGAAAGCAAAATGCAAAAAACGGTAATCTCCATTGGAGATGTTTCATTTGGAAGACAGCTGGAGATTTTGGTACTGCAGAATCCCTGTGCCGTATGGAAGGAGTGTAGTCCTGACCTCGCTGAATATCTGGATGCACAACCCATCACTCAACTGGGTGAGTCAAGCTGGAATTAGTGGAAATATTTGTGGAATAAGGTGATCTCTAACAAATGCATGACTGACATAATTTGGACCTTCGGTAACATCGACTGACCCAAAACCTGCATGGTAAAGCCTGGGATGTTCCCAGCCCTGCATTGGCAGCCCAGAGCCTGGCTGGTGAAGACCAGCTCTGAGAGGAAGCTGATGGCTTTGGGTGATGGTTTCTGAGGAGGAGGACTGAGAAACTGAAGTATGAAAGACAGAGATGTTGTTACAGGTTGAGAGGTGGAGAAATATAGAGGGAAAGTCCAAAGCTGTGAAGGAAAGAAAGAACAGCTTTTGGCAAGAAGAGACATCTAGGAAGTGCTTGAAAATTATGTATGACTGAGCATTGCGCTCCTTTAAATAGACATTTTGGCTTATGTTTACCCATGATGGTTAACAATAAAGGAAATGGAGACGAACACTCTAATGAGCTTTTGTTCCCTGAGGCACGTGTTGCCTTTTTTCAGGTAACAGCAACCTTTCCAGTGCTAATGACTTTCTTCTGTGTATCAGGCACATTTTTTTTACCATATACCCTCCACCTATGCACGACAGATGGTGCGATGTGCAGTTTTGGGAGCTAGTCTAGGGTGCATGAACTGATGTGCATTAGGCTCACAAGTTCAATTGTGTCTTACCTGTCTGTCTGAGGAATCCATCTACTAGAAGAAGTGAAGAGCCAGAGAAAGGCAGCGGCTTATGTTTGTTTATTGTGTTTTTCTTTGAAAAAAAAAAAAATAGTTTTGCCTTTCTGCCAGAACTTTAAATCACATTTCAACAGAATATGTCGAGGGCTTAAGGTCATCCTCTTATGAAAGCACAGGCAGAGGTTCTGGGAAGCTTCAAGCTGAAATAAGGGTTTCTGGTCTAGATAAATTCAGGGAATGCCGCAAGATGCTTTGCTCTTATGGATTTAGGCCCAAAGCCTGCAAGCTCTGAAGTACTTAACTTTACTCACATGAGTAGATCAGCTGAAGCCTGTGGATCCATTTCCCGGAGACAGGCTAGGCATGTGCTTAAATAACAATAAATTAGGTAAAAATCAATGCTTGCCATCCTCTTCAGAGGGCTGTGGCTGCTCATTCCGTTATGATAACGACAATTCCAGTTGGTGCCCATCTTTCCCCAATTTTACTTCTGATGGAGGATGCATGGCTGAGGTTCAGGGAAATCTGTGTTGACCCACACCTGACCCACACCTGACCCACATCTGACCGAGAGACTGACTAAAGCAGCATTGTGGGGCTCAGCATAAACATAATCACTGGAAAGGGCAAATATGGTGAAATAAGAGCAGTAATGGCAGAGACTGGGCTAGTGCACATCCCTTGGCTTGCCAGGTGCAATAATTATTTTTGCCCTGGATTATACAGGGCTGTATTGGCAACAAGATCACACTGTTTGTGCCCTAGACAAACCTCTGCTCCTGAACGATTATTTCTTTCCTCTTGCTGAATTAGAAGAGTGGATAGAGAAAGTGTCAAGATGTGGTGGGTCCCTAAAGAACAAACTGGAATACCTTGAGCCATCACCCATGCTTGGTACAGCACTGAGTCAGATTTTTGTGCCAAAGCAAGGAGCCAGACAAGGACAATCTGGCTTGTGCCAGCACAATATTGCACTATTTTTTTTTCACTGAGAGAAGAGGAGTTGCATTACTGCAGTATACCCCTGCAATGGTACTGCAACCAAGTTATGAGAGGTCAGACATAGAGCATCTGTTGACCAGCTCACAAATAACCTTGCAGGACAAATTTCCTCTGTAAGCAAAAGTTTTAAAGACATCTCTGGCGACATGGCCTGGGTGGATGAAGGCTCATAAATTGACGTACATACAGTAAATACTTAACATTACTGACTGTTTTCGATGAGCAATGAGATCTGGCAAGGGAAAACAAGTCAGCAATGTTGTTTTATGTATTTGTCTATTTAAGCTATAACTCTTACTGGGTTTTGGCCCCACTTCCTAGCTGTCCAAACTTATGGCCTGTGGTGAGGCTGGAGACAGCTCTAACTCAGAGACTCACATGCTCCCTCCTTCCTTCTCCCTTCAGCTGGATCCTTGCAATGTATCATCTAGACTGGCACCAGCAGCTCTTGCTTTGTAAACGTTTAACACCAGCAAATATTGGTTTGAAAGCATGTATGGAAAGTTCACCTGCAGAAGGAAGAGTGTTAAATGGAAGTGCAATGGAAACATAAAAGGTAAAAATCCCTGAACCAAAGCCTTGCAATCACAAGTTGCACTATTTCTGAGGTCACTTTTTCACTCTATCCCAATGTAGAGGTAGTGAACTAAGTCTGAGATGTTCTTTGCTGGTGTGTAAAATATGGAGAGAAAAAAAAAGCAAGCTTGTTCCTCCTGCTGCCTCTCCTCTCCACCTTGCAACAGGTTCCTCAATATGTCCTACCCAGAGATTCATTCCTCTATGGAGTGCAGGGCTGTAAGCAAGAGGACAGTGAAGGAAAAATTCTGGTAAGCATTTTTTAAGGAAAAATTGACAAACGATATTAAAATGTCATTGCTTTAGATGAATTTTGGAAATTAAACTGCTTGATTAACTTTCATTGACAGCTAAACAAAAAAGGAGATTTCTCCTTCTCCCAACCTCCCCTTGCCAAGAGAAGGACAGACACCATTCCAAAGGCACCATTTTTTTCCAGTTTTCAAAAACTGTACTTTCCAGCATTTTGTGAAAAAAGAAATGACAGCTAATAGAAAATTTCCTATGGAGAGTTTTGGCCAAAAGCCAGAAGGGAATTACCAGTTCATCCATTCAAATTGTTCTCTGCCAGAGAAACCAGCATAGGGAAAGTGGATCAAACTCTGGCTTTTGAGGACATTAAACAGCCCTGAAGTACAGAAGTGTGACCTCATTTAAAGCAGGCTGCCATGGCATCAGTTCCACTGGTGATTAACGGGGTTCCTGGTGACTCAGACCCACAGTGATGTCAAGTTCTGCTCATGTCTAACCCAGTTATCAGAAAAGTAATAGAAGTGCAGAGTTTAACCCAGGATTTCATGGGAAAGGGCTGAGTACGATGTTTAATGTGTTAGTCCCTACAGTCTAAAGAACTGAGATTGTGTGGAACAGAAATTTAGTGTAAGATAGAGAAGCACAACAGTGATGTCCAGATGATTTCATTCTCCTTGACCTTCTGAGGGATTCTCGTGCCCTACTGAAGAGACCAGACTGCATAACATTAACTCTTTTTTGATCAACATCTGTATTGGGATCATTCTGCATACAGCATTTCCTAAATTTTCTTTTCAGTTCTGTGCCAAAAAGAATGGAAAGATTTGGTACACCCTGAAGCTTTGAACAGGAGTGAACTTCCATTTGGACCATTCCTTTCTCAGTGCTAGTGTAGGATGCAGCATTCCCCCAAATCCTTATCCATTTATCTAATCACAGTGCAGAGGATGGCACCACCAAAAGCTCACCAGAGGAAATCCACTGTTGAAATAATAAATATGCTGACCTTTTCTGCCTTCCCTGATCTGATGTGACAGCAGAGTTCTCAAATGGAAAACCTTTTTCATTTTCCCTCGTCCTTCTCTATTTTGATGTTCTTACTTTCTTCTTTGCTTTGCAAGCAAGAAGTTGTTTACTTGCTTTCTCCCACCAGCACCCCCAGAAAAAACACTTTGGATTTAAGTGCTGGGATTTGGTCTGGGGAGATAAAACCTGGCCTTCAAGCAGACATGGCTTCACACTGCAGGATGATGGGGACCAGAAGCGGAATGTAGGTGCAGTCATAGAATCAGAGAACGGTTTGTGTTGGAAGGGACCTTAAAGATCATCTAGTTCCAAACCCCCTGCCTCAGACAGGGACACGTTCCACTAGATCAGATTGCTCAATGCCACATCCAACCTGGTCTGGAACACTTCCAGGGATGAGGCAGCCACAACTCCTCTGGGCAAGCTGTTCCAGTGTCTTGCCACCCTCATTGTGAAGAATTTCTTCCTTATATCTAATCTAAATCTACCCTTTTTCATTTTAAATCCATTGCCCCTTGTCCTATCACTGCATGCCCTTGTAGAAAGCCCCTTTCCAGCTTTCTTGTAGCCCCTTTAGGCACTGGAAGGCTGCTAGAAGGTCTCCCTGGAGCCTTCTCTTCTCTGGGCTGAACAACCCCAACTCTCTTAGCCTATCTTCATAGCAGAGGTGCTCCAGCCCTCGGATCATCTTTGTGGCCCTCCTCTGGACCCGCTCCAACAGATCCATATCCTTCTTCAGCTGAGATCACCAGAGCTGAATGCAGTATTGCAGGTGGGGTTTCATGAGAGCAGAGTAGAGGGGCAGAATCATTTCCGTCGACCTGCTGGCTTGTACCCACTTTGCAAGGAGTGGTACAGCAAGGCTGGAGAGACCTTGGCTCACAGGGAGGGGGTTGAGCACAAGGAAGCCAATTTTGAGAAGGTGGCCTCTCTACAGCATCTACTTTGCCTTACTGCACATCTTAACCCATTTCCCATTTTCTTATCACATGGTCTTGTGGGAACAGGCCTGTAATTCAAGCCATATATTTTAACTGCCTCTGGCTTTCCTTGCCATTTGGCGTACGTACAAAAGAAGGATAGAAGAGCTTTTATGGGAGTAAAATTCTACAATGAATCACTTCTATACAAAACAAACCCCTTACTAATGGGGGGGGGGGGGGGATGAGAAAGTTGCTTTGACCATGGGTTGTTTTGTGTCATTAACATTATGCATCCCAGAAATGAGTGGAAAACTCTTTGGCTTCTCAAAGTCTCTCCATTGCTGCAGTACAACAATCTTACCTGTAGCTACTGAATTGTAGTATTTATAAAGGAGATTAGACAGTGAAATTGCCGTGTGTAGAACTTAATAGTAGCATTTCCATGACAACAAAACTGACCATACTCTTTCCTAGATGCTGACATGAGGTTTGTGTGTTGACTTCTTCCAGTTATAACATACTCCAGAACTGATTTCCTATCCTGCATCCAGCCCTTTTGACATCACCTACCCAGTGCTAAAGACCATATTATGACCAAACTGCCCATTTTCTGAAGAACTTTCGCAGGGAAGGACTGGAGGATGGCAAATCACAGAGAGAATGAGCTTCCATGCCAACTGCTGCAGCCATCTTCGGCATGGGGATGTTTTGGGGCTGGAGCCAACTCCTCACAGGCACACAGTCCTTTCGCCACTCTGAGGCACGAGCAGATTGAGAAGCACAGCCCTTTCCCAGTCCCTTATATGGAACAGATTTCAGTAAAGGAGATAATCCAGCCCGAAGGAGTTATACAGATAATACCCAACAGGCATGATGGAGGCATGCTCTGCTGAAATCCCCTTATATGGCATAGCTGAACAGACTCAGATCTCCCAAATATCTGATCCATAAGAACTCTGCATGAGGTCATACGGCAGATGGGGAGCCACAGTGCAGTGACAGAGCTCATCCTCCAGCCACTCTCTTTAAAGCTGGACCTCAGAGCAACCTCTGTGCCCCTCTGGGTCCCCGTGCACCAAGAACGGCTGCCCCTGCATCCCGCATGGGCGGTGGGATGACGGCTGCGGTGCTGCAGAGTGGTAAATTCATCACATAGGTTTGCTACAGGCCAGCACCTGAAGTGAAATAAGATGAATCCTCTTCAAAATTCAACCACGTTTTGGAGGAGATTCACCTCATTTCACTGTAAATGTCTACCACGTAAGCATCTGCAAAAGAGCTACTCACCTTAAACTCCCATTGAAGTCACTGGAGAGAGACAGGCACTTCTAACACCATTTTTTCTGCCCTGATTTAGGGATTAGGACAGACCCAGGCCATGGACACCATGAAGTGCTTCGCTCCTTGCTGGCTGTGCTGGTTGGTGGTCCGACGAGACACAGACATTTACACTTAGTCAAAAAAATCCATATCTTGTATATGAAACCTGGCACATCTTTAGATATTTTTTCCCGTCTCCACTTCCAAAACAATTACTCAACTTTTTTTTTTTTTAAACTAAGTTCTTTCATCTTCAAATAAATTGACAAAAAGCACTTAGTGTAGGTTCTACCAGAACAAAATGACATGTTGTTAAGGCATTTTCAGAATGTTGTTTGTATCTACAAAACTCTGTTTCTAGAAAGACTTTTAAAATTTATTTTGGAATAAATATGAAGTATTCCTTCCAAGTCCAGAACTTGTAAATTTATGAAAAAATTCCAGTCCTATCGGACTCAGCTCAACACAGCTATTTTACATTCAAAACAAAAAAAAAACCATGAAATGACTGGTTGCGACATTTGCTGACATACATCTCGTTTTGAACTTTATCATAGTCACTGTGCAGCTGAAGAACAGCTCCAAATCAATCTGACTTTGTAAACCCTGTGGTGCTCCAGGAAAGGATGCTGTTCACAATCGAGATCCAGAGGACCCAGTTCCAAGTCACCTCCCAGCAGGGAAATTCTCTTTTCCCAGGAGAAACTCTCCTTTTCCCTTCATCAATATAACCTCAACTTTGTTTCTCGTGCGTCAACATAAAGTGTGTCAGAGTATGCTGTGGAGGGATATCTTAACAACTGATGATTTTTGGGCAGGATCATGATTTGTATGGTCATTCAAGAGTTTTGCAAAAAAATGGTATCAAAAATACTATTAGCCTGACATATTGGTAAAACCAAGTCACTTCTGACAGTATTCTGCTCTTAAGCCTTTGCAAAACTAATGTCAGTACTAAGGATTTTACCTTTTTTCTTTCTTTTTTTTTTTTTCCCTTCATTTAATTGATAATTACTGCTATGGTGCACTTTGTAAGATAAAAAACCTGAGCTGTTCTGAAACTTCTAAAATTCCCAGACAAAAATTCTTCTTCTGGAGAGTGTCGTGTAATAGAAAAGGCACCGATCTCTTGAGGCTCTGCTCCTTAGGGGAGAGTGGGAGCGAACTGAGTAGCAACTTGTCACCATCTGAGACTTCTGAAGGGGAAAAAATGCTGAAAAGTTTCAGAACAGCATTGTAACTACTGTATCTTATTGATCGCTAATTGCCTAATTTACTGCTCAGAAACCATGTGGTTTGCGCGCTCTTGTAGGAGTAGGGTCTCCTCTGCTGACGCTCCTGTTCTTCAAGCTGTTTATTCATTGTTGCATTATCATAGAATCATAGAATCATAGAATGGTTTGGGTTGGAAGGGACCTTAAAGATCATCTAGTTCCTACCCCCCTGCCATGGGCAGGGAAACCCTCCACTACACCAGGTTGCCCAAAGCCTCATGCAACCTGGCCTTGAACACTTCCAGGGATGGGGCATCCACAACATCTCTGGGCAACCTGTTCCAGTGCCTCACCACCCTCAATGTAAAAAATTTCTTCCTTATATCTAATCGAAATCTCCCCTCTTTCAGTTTCAATCCATTGCCCCTTGTCCTATCACTACACACCCTTGTAAAAAGTCCCTCTCCAGCTTTCCTGTAGGCCCCCTTTAGGTACTGGAAAGCTGCTATAATATCACCCCGGAGCCTTCTCTTCTCCAGGCTGAACAACCCCAACTCTCTCAGCCTATCTTCATAGCAGAGGTGCTCCAGCCCTCGAATCATCTTCTTGGCCCTCCTCTGGACTCGCTCCAGCAGCTCCATGTCCTTCTTGTGTTGGGGACTCCAGAGCTGAACACAGTATTCCAGGTGGGGTCTCACGAGAGCAGAGCAGAGGGGCAGAATCACTTTCCTCGACCTGCTTCCCACACTGCTTTTGATACAGCCCAGGATACGATTTGCTTTCTGGGCTGCCAGTGCACATTGCCAACCAATTGGTTGCACATTAGCAACCAATAGAATAAACCCAAATTAATCCAAGGAGCACAGTGGCCCGTTTGCACAGAAGAGGTTCTCTGGCCTCCTTCCTTATAGCATTTTCAGTACCTAAACCTGCCTAAATCACATTTAGATTCTTAATCCTTTATTGGTACTGGTCCTAAGTAACATGCCAGGAGGTGCCCTGCACGTCAGTGTGGGAGACGCACTGTGCCACAACATGCTGCATTCCTCCAAGTGCTGCTCAGCATTAATTTTTAAAAGCTTAAGAATTATATGTGTGCTTGCATCTGAATAAACATGCATGGAAATCACAGACATAGGCAACACTTGTTTGTCCATGCGATGGACAATTGTGCACCCCAGGTGAACAATTATGTCTTTGAAGTACACACAGTTTCCTATTCACTCAGGTAAAAAAGCATGAGTGCTAAGCCAGTGCCTGACTTAAAATGTATCTATCTACTCAGTTCTGTTCTTTTTATTTACCCTTTCTTCAGTAATTTCACCTGCTAACAGAAATGCATGATGCTCTGTAACGGCTGCCTAGCAACTCAGTGGGATGAACAAACTCAGTTTCATTTAGGTGTTAAATAATCTGAAGTGCACTGAATTTGTCTTACACAAACTTCAGAGGGCTTAAGAACAGCAGCAGCAAAACATAACATTGGTGTTATGGTGATAATATCCTAATATAATGGAATGAACTGATATTTGGTATTTTTGAAACTGCAGTTTGAGAAGTTTCTTGAAAGTTTGTATCTACTAAAAAGAGTGGATTGTTTTATGAGTTTTGCCTTGGTAAAGATAGACAGATAAAGTAGTGATCAGATCACACATTCCAGATGTGCTTATCTGCGGCTTCATGATATACATCTGTCTATATATCTGCAAATTTTGAAATTTGGCAAACCTGAAGTTGCTTCTTACCAAAATAGCAATTCTTACTTCAAAATATTTGGCTTCAGCTTGTTAAAGAGTTGATTTCAGATTGTTAATTTTATCTTGTAAACAGAACAAAAATTTACTTATGGAGAACAAAGGTAAAACCCACACCACCATTTCTGCACAGAAGGTGTTTGTGTCACAGTATGCTGTCTGAGATGGACAGAATCCACCAGGTAGAGATGAGGGACAGGAATTTATGAAAATGGTATAGAAAAATTAAACCTACTGCAGGCTATGAACATTTCATGCTCCTGTATAGTTTAGTAATACTGATTAAAATGATAGTTCAGATGGTGCAAGGAGTCAAGACTGAGCTTTTTCTCTAATACTTACATGATGAAGATAGAAAATTCACAGCTTGTGAGGTTCCCAACAAGAAGTGCAATAAATTACTTGGACATCGCAGTTGTGCCGGGCAGTGGGGAGTGCGAACTTAGGTGGCTGCTATCTTGGGATGTAATCAGCTCAATTCAGCTTGAACTTAATGAAGTTGCTACAGCAACCTGAGATGGCTACTGCATGGTCCTGTAGCAGCCAAGTTGTTTCAGAGATGTGGAGAACCAAGAGAGCTGCTGGGGAAATGCCATTTCCCAGTGTCATGGTTTAGCTCCAATGGGCAGCTCAACCTCACGCAGCTGGTCAATCACTCCCTGCAGAGGGATGGGGAAGAGAATTGAAAGGGAAAACGTGAGAACACTCATGGTTGAGATACAGACAATTTACTAGGTAAAGCAAAAGCAAAAAAAGAAATCCATTCCCTACTTCCCATGGGCAGGCAGGTGCTCAGCCATCTCCAGGAAAGCAGGGCTCCATCATGCATAACGATGACTTGGGAAGACAAACACTATCGCTACGAACGTCCCCACCTTCTTCTTCCCGCAGCTTTATATGCTAAGCATGCTGTCATATGGTGTGGAATATCCTTTTGGTCAGCTGTCCCAGCTGTGTCCTCTCTCAGCTTCTTGTGCACCCCAGCCTACTCACTGGTGGGGTGGAGTGAGAAGCAGAAAAGGACTTGACTCTGTGTAAGCACTGCTCAGCAGTAACAAAAACATCTCTGTTTTATCAAGACTGTATTCATCACAAATCCAAAACATAGCCCCATAGAATCATAGAATCATAGAATGGTTAGAGTTGGAAGGGACCTCAAAGATCATCTAGTTCCAACCCCCCTGCCATGGGCAGGGACACCCTCCACTACACCAGGTTGCCCAAAGCCTCATCCAACCTGGCCTTGAACACCTCCAGGGATGGGGCAAACATATTAATTTCTTCAGTCAACATAACAAAACATTCAAGTTGGAAAAATTATACAGTCCAGCAGCCCCAAAGGAGAGTAGAGTCAGAGGGTTAGGAAGTGTATGTGTGCTGATAATGAGTTTCTCCGTGTTGGAGAACATTGCACAGAAGCCAGGCTCACATTACTGCTATCATGGGTTGAGCATACCACTCATGTCAGAGACTTAAAATCAATTAATTTCTCACAGAATTCCTGAATGTATATCCTTGTTCCCTGGAGACAGGCTGCAGCTCCACATCTCTGACCCCTTTCCATAGCTTCTCATTCTCATTCACTCTGCCTGAGTGGTCTCCTGCTCTCTTTTCCCCCACTGCCCTTTCCTTTGCTTGTTATATCCTTGTCATGTTTCCTTTGTGAACTTTCCAGAACCAGCTCCTTTCTTGTCACTGTTTCATGTGCTTTGCCTGTGTGAGGATCTTTGTCTGCCCCCTCCTACTCTTACTCTCTTTTCACTCCACATGCAAGCAGTTTTTTGCGTGTCCCATTCTGTCTTTCCTAATAATCCTTTTCCTCACAATTATTATTCATTCACTTGATGAAATGGAGTTTAATATTCCCTTTGCACTCATAACAAAAGCCCATATGCATGAGGGAATATGATGTGTTTCATTTTATTTTCTTCTGTATCGGAGGTTGCACTCTGCCTCTACTTGTCTGCGTTCGTTCCTTCTCCATGCTCGGAGTTGGCAAGTCCCTCTTTCCTTAAAGTCACTGCCATGATGCTTTCATATTCTTCACTACCTTCTTTCTGACAGGCAGATAATTTAGGCTAACAATTTCCTCTATGCCAGCTACTATGAGAAAATTAACTCTATCCCAGCCAAAACCTACACCCAGGCACTGCTGACACTCTCTGGATGCAAGTAGAATGCAGCTCATCAAAGTGACTCCCCCACAAAAGCATTGCACAGTTATTAACACAGATGTTCACTTTTCCAATGGATTTGCTGTGAACTGATGAGAAAAACAAAACAAAGCAAAGCACAGCACAGAACGGCTTTGAGTTAGAAAAAAACTCAAAATTAGTTCTTATTTAGTATTCTGCTACCCTCTTTAAGTTTTCTCCTTTCACAAAAAAGGAGTAAAGTCTATTATTCACATAGGTCTGTTGGAAATCAACAGTAAAACCTGGCACGTGCGCATCATTTCACAATAACAGCACTTCACCAGTCTTTGCAGAGGCAGAATCTATTTCAGACCAGTGGGGCAGATCTCAGTCTCTGCTCCTCCTGGACAGTGAAAAAGTAAGTGTTTGGCAAGTCAACACATGTGTGTGAGAGGTAGATTTTCAACAGTTGTTTTCAGATTATCCAAATACATGTTTTCCTCAATGAACAGGTCCCCCTAATTGCAGAATATCTGCTCTGTAGGTGGAGGTCTTTGTGCCAAACTGCTTGCTAATCCTCTTCCTTGTAAATACATGGGCAGAGAGTGCAAGTCCATTAAGACTCATATTTAATATTTACAAATCCCTATTCATCTATACATGCCCAACCATCCCTTTCTCCATCACTCTATCATCGCCCACCTGTCTGCCTCCCTGCTTAATGTGTCCTGTTGGAATTTGATTTGGTTTGGGAGAACCTGCTGCTTAGGCTTTTTGCAGAGCCTCTACAGCAGGTTTTGTTACATTAAAAGTGTGGCAAAATACTGCATCCTCTCACTTGAGCTTCTGTTTTTTTCCAGAGGAAATTCAATTATCTTTAACATATTTTCAACTAAACCTGGAGTGTGTAACCTGTATAGATCTCCTCTGAGAATAGTCCTAGCCTTTCCCTTCTGCCTGCTACTGCAATGACAGCAAAAACTGCTGGCCAGGTCTCCCCTTTTATCAGAGGCAAAATTAACTTGTCCCTCATGCGTTTTGGATTCCAGTCTAAATCTGGATGCTGGGAGCCTTTCTAGTTGATTTTGACCTTGAAACAAGACATGTGGGTGTAGCTGAGAACACCTGGTTGTAGGGTCTGAGCAGCTGAAAGACCTTCAGGAACAAAAGTGTTCACCAAGTCCACCCACAGCTCTTCTGCTTCCCTTTATCTCACCCATCAAGTGCCCGTTTCTTTTGTCTAAGAGATCTTGCTGTTCTAGTTTGTATCTTAATAAAATCCAGCTCAGAGATTTGAAACGCTTTTTGGTTTTTTGGGGGGTCTATTCAGTTTAATGAAAAAATGCAGGTGTTTTGACTTCACCCTGTCTTGTGGTCCTGTCACAACTACAGATACTCAGTTGAACATTTTGCAGCTGCATTTAAAAGGCCTATTACAGAACATCTTGCTTATGGGCAGAATAGGGGCTGCCACCCAGGTGGCACGTTTTCTGAATAAAACATTGCTCAGAAATGAGGAGGTGGGCAGCAAAGACCGTGTAGGGTGCAAGTGAGATGGGGTACACATCTGCATTTGGTCGTGAGCTGAGCTTTGATTGGCAATATCCGTGCTGCCTGGCTGCCCGCTTGAAGCTGCAACCGGACACTCTCATCCTCTTCATCCTATCCCCTTTTCTGTGCTTTCCAACAGCCCATAATTTATCTGGAAAAAAAAAAAAAAAGATGCTTTTATCCTGGAGTTCTTTGTCTCCTCCTCCTCAAATTCCTGCCTCAGTTTGGGATTCCGACCCTTTCTGCAGTGAGAACGGGTGATATCAGAGGCAGAGGACTGTGACCTTTAAGTGTGAACAAGTCAGAGGAGGAGATAAGTTATAAGAAAGTTCCTGCATGGAATAATTCAGTGACAAGGTGTTTTGAGGGACAAAATAGCTACAAATATATAGGCTGCAATTTCAAAGCTGAGGGGGAACCCTAAATGATCTCCAAATAAAATGATAAACTAAAAAGTGACTTCAAAATCCAAGGATTTCTTTTGTTATCCAAGCCCTGTGCTATCCCAGTACATAAAGGGATATATAGGGCTGAACCAATACCAGATTAGAAGCAACGCTGGCTTTGTAATGCTTGAAAGGCCCATGCTATGGAAGAGTGAAAAAATGGTCAGTGAAGGAGAGAGGATAAAATATATATATAATCAAAACAATAAGTAGGAGATTGAATGCATTTGTTTTGTTGTTGCATTTTGCCTACACTAAAAGCAGAGCGTTAGACAACTCCAAATTTCACTAACTCTGAAGACAAATGTTGACCTGCACATGACTGTCTCTAGTGAGCCAGAAGGCTACGACGGTCTGTGGATAACTTTGGATTTGGAGCTATACCAGCTGTTCATTTTTTTGGCTATATCTCCTGCCCACACTTCAGAGCCAGATTGTTCACGCTGGCAACCTGAATGAAAGGCAGAGGTGATTTTTTCAAATTTATTTAGACTTAGCTGAGAGCAAGATCAGAGTCGTTTTGTGACTACATTTTAGAAGTCCAGCCAAATCAAACTGTAGCTGAAGGAAGAGAGAATGAAATGGTGACTGGTCACCATTAAGGGGAATGGTGACCCCATGTTTTGGTAGCCATTTTAGAAGGAATAGAGTCAGGCAGTAGATCAGTAAGGATTTTTTAGTGTCCTCATATCAAGGATGAAGGAGGAGATGCTAACTTAATCATAAAATCAAAAGCAGGGAGAGACTCTTCCTTTAGGTAAGGAAAAAGGATACAGAAAATCAGTGTTCAGCTCCTGCCTTTGGCCAGGTCTCGGTGGGTGCTCTTGAGTAAGTCTGCAGAGGTTTTATGTTGCAAATGTGTTTCAAGACTGTCCTTGTGGTTGAATTGTCTAGTCATCTTCAGAGTCTGAATAGGAGAAACCTTAATATGGGCTAGTGCTGAACTGGGGCTCTCCCTGCAACTGGAAGAGGTCTTGTTTCTGCACTCATGTCCATAACATGGAGGGAACGGCATCTCCCAGGGCTGCAGAGCTAAGGCGATGCTGTCTGAAAAATACTTAAGTAATATTTTGTGGCTGAACCCCTTGGCAGAAAGCCTCACAGAGAAAGTATGGAAGAAGTGCTAAAAGCATAGCTGGAGTTACTCTGCTTGCCCGTGTGAAGGAGGCCCATTTCGTGGCCGGGTGAGGACCATCGCAGAGGAACTGCTCAAGCAGGCAGAGATCGCTCCCGATGTTGTGTCTTGGCCTCACTCCTGATGCATAGAAACAGACTTGCCGTCTTGAGATACTAACAGGAAACTGCTCATTTTTGGCAAATAAATGTTGCATAACAGAAACATAAAAATCCCTATACTGCGTCAAACCAGAGACCTGTCTTGCTCAGTGTCCCACCTTTGCCCATGAGGAAGAGCACGGTGAAAAGATGGGGCAGTGCCCCATGGCACCCCAGCAAACTCTGTGCTCAGCAGTCCTCGGAGGACTTTTCACCCACCAGTTCACACTGTTGCTTTTTGAACCCATGTAAAAAAACGTGATATCTACAGTGTTCCACCGTCCCAGCTCCAAAGCTGAAGTGCACAGAGGGTGCAGAATATCTCATTTTATTTCTTTCCAACCTGCTGCTTGCTGTTTTTTTTGACACCTCCCTAGTCCTTGGATCAGAGGAGCGAGAGTCTCCTTCTCTATTCATTTTTTCCAGGCCAGTCATGATTTTATATCCCTCTATCACATCCTCCTTCAGTTTATCTATCTGCCCTGCAGGCAGAAGAGTCACGGTTTCTTCAATCCTTCCTCACATGGGAACTGTTTCATACCTTTGATCCTGCCTGTCACCTTTCTCTGCACCAACTCTGCACCATCCTTTGGGAAAAGGGGGAAATGGGAACCAGGTATGATGGAGACCTACCCCTCATTTATGGAGCAGCACGTTGATATCCCTCCCAATAATGCCTAAGAGTTTGTTTTTCTGCTCGTGACTGCCCTTCTAGCTGACATTTTCTTAGAATACCCTTTTTAGCTCCGGGATTTCTTTCCTGAGGAGCGACAGCTATTTTTCTGAAATAGAAGCTTTTTGCCCACTTTTTTCTGAACTTGGTTGCATAGTGGTGGCACAAGCCAATTTCCCAGCTCAGCTAGGAAGAGGATTAGAGACTTCAAAACTGCAAAACACATGAACAAAGCTGTACACATGGGGGAAAATCGACGTCTCTGTGTTTGCTCTGGATCCAAAAAACATGTGAATTGCTCGTCAGAACCGCTGCTACTAACAGACATCAGAGGCATGAATGAAAGGAAAGCAAGTAACTCCATGTAGACCTTTACTCCAGAGTTGGATCTGCGTAGGTGGGAAGTAGATCTGATGGGCCTTGGTTGCTACCCCTCTAGCAAAGGACCTGGGGCATTTATTACTATTTTTAGCTTGTTTGATGAGGAGGGCTTCCAGAAATAGTACCTAACTCCAGAGTTTCTGCACGGTTTCTTTAGTGCTACCAGTGTCTGGAATTCCAACTGCAGGGCTCTGCGATCAGCCCCGGTGCCAAGCACGTTTCACCACCCTGCAGATCATGTAGGATAGAAAAACATTGGCTTCCCGTAGAAAATACTTTCCCTTCCTGTAGGTCATGGGTTACCAGAAACCTCCAGGACTGTCAGCAGTTGGTAGCAGGAGCAGCAGCCAGTTTGATTTCTTCTTTGAGATTTTGCAAGCTCTGGAAGGCTTCTAAAATGCTGAAGTTATGTAAATAAATCTCTTTCTTATAGGTAGCTTGATTTTAACTGGGTGATGAAAATATTGTAAATTTGTGCTTCTATAGCATCTTTCTTGCAAGGATATCAGAGTGCTTTATAAACATTAACTAATTAAGCCATTAAACCACACAGCACCCCACTGAGTATGTAAGGATTTATAGGGATGTATACAGTAATAAGATTAAGTTTTGCTCCTAGTAGATTTATGGTTTTTTTTGCTGAAAAATGGAAAAATAAATCCAGAAATTATTCTCCTATATAAATGACTTAAACATCTAATTAATCAGGATAATGTCAACAAATCAGAGACAGACAGGCTGCGAGTGGGTGGTCTTGGGAGCATGACAGCAAGCACCCTGCCGGCAGGTTGCTCGGTGCTTCCCCTGTCCTGCACGTTGATAGAAAGTAGACACAGCTCGATGTCAATCCCCTCAGCTTTAAAATAGCCCCTACCCAGTGGCACTTCAAAGTGCCTACGCTTTGAAGAACACAGATGCCCACACTGAAGGCCTCTGGCATCTTTCCCACATCCATCACATTAAACACATCTGTGCTGGAGCAATGTATATGCTCACAAGCTGATGATGCATATATTCACGCTCAAGTTGCATCCGACAGCCTGGAAGAGAGGAGAGGGGAGGATGGGGTTGTCACCTCCCAACGACCAGCTGCAGGAGGATGAGGTGCACCCCAGGTCTCAGGAGGGAACAGATCCCACGCTTTTCACGGAATGCCACAAGAGCAGCAGTGGCGGGTATCAACAGCCACCACCATGTCACCAGACCCGACTCAACAGCTCGCTCGAAGCTTTTGGGTTCTCAGGCACTTCAGTATCTGCCCAAGGCACGAAAGCTGTTCGGTATCGCCTCTGCCTGTCATCTGGTCTGAATCAGGGTGTCAGGGCTGATGGCCGGGAAACTTTGGAAAGTTTTTCAGCTGGCAGATAAACAGCAGCGAGCGTTCTCAGGGCAACACATTCTGGATCCCCAATCTTATCAGGGCACTTAGGACGCGGTCTGTATACATGTTTCAGGCCAGACAGCCAGAGCGCACAAACAGCTATGAAGACCATGTTGACGGCTGCAGGTTTTGCTTGCTTCTTTCTTTCTCTTTTTCCACCATCCTGATATTACAGGGAATGGTCCACAGGGCTGGCAGGAAAGTGCTGATTAAAGCCAGCGTTGCAGAGACTGATGCAAAACCTAATAGCTCTGGGTGCCTCTACAGCTAAGAGGCTCACCATGTTGTCTCATGTGATGGTGGTAGAGAAAAGCAACCCAGGTTATCTATTCAGATGTGAGGAGGGAATGTGAGACAGTGTTGAGTCCTGTGTTCCCTACACACAGCTTAAAGGGAGCACTGCATGGCATCTGGGGAAGAACCTTGCTGCGCTGCTGGTGTGCAGTCCCCGTTCACCCCACATCACCCAGGTGAGGGTAAGCCAGGTGGTGAGAGGTTGGCCAAGGGGCTTCTGTTATTGCTTGGCTCAGCTTTGTCGAAGTAAGCTCAAATCTGCCTGCAATGTATGTTATACACTTAGCCTCAGTCCTCGCTTTGCATTCACAATTGGTTGGTTGTGTAGTTTGTAAAAACTCATCCCACTGCTGTGACTCTGAGCTCAAAAACACAAGAGACAGAAAGAAGTTCTTATTTAAAAAAAATATTTCAACAAGAACAACTCTCTTTTTATGTGATAAGGTCAGGGAGTTATAACTGAAATATGTACATTACAATTTGGAGTTGGAAAAAATCAATGTGTTTCACACCTACGTGTATGGTGTCACCTAAAACACCTCCTCCTCCTTCACTGTCTCTGCCTGGAGATTTCCCCGCTGCTCAGTTCCTGCTGGCAAATCTCTGTGATCTTCCCCCATCAAAATGAGCTCCCCTGCTAAATTCATTACATTGCAGGCAGGTGGATATGAGCCCACACATCGGCTCCAACTTCGCCTTGAAGTCAGATGTGAACTTCAGGTGAACTCCCACATATGGTGAAGAGAGATGATTCCAAATCCCAGACTCCTCTTTTCTACACTCTCTTCTGCAGCCAGGTCTGTTTAACGATGCCCACACCTCCTCTTCCTTATTGCTTCAGGGTGGAGTTTTGTTCAAGATCAAGTTGAGCAAGGAACAGGATGGGCTTTAGACAGATTGCCAGCAACGAACCTTAGACATTCAAAGAGGCAAAAATACAGTCCAAGTCTACTTGTTTTGCGAGCAGAAGGGACAAAATTGGAAGGGTAAAGACTGCATCCTTCCATTGCTCCTCACGCTTTCTTCCTGGAGTTGTTCCCCCTAAAGGCAAATATAATTTTTGGTGCATGTTTGTAACCTCAATGCTGCAAACGTTTTCCCTGATCCTGCTTCTCTGCCGTGGGTGATCAGCGTTGGCCAAGCTCTTCTTGGGGTGTCTCTGTGATGTGGAAATGAGTCAGCTGCTGAATGAAAGCTGAAAGTCAACTGAAGAGTCACCAGAGCTAAAACATTGCATTTCAAGGTGACGTTTGTGTTATTCTATTTTGAGTTAGATGTAGGCATGACAGCACAGTCCCTCCAGCAGTGCTGTACTGTTTCTACGTATTAAAGGTGCTGCTGGGGATGCATCTTTGTAACCAGGAAACCAAGCATAAAACTCCACTGACTTTTATTGGCAGCTCTTGATTTTCTACAATATCCAGGTCCTTTTATCCTAACCAAAGCAATCCTTTTCCCTACCCGCCTTTACAAGCTAAGAATCAGATTCTGCCAAAACCTGCTCCTCAGTACCTAACATAAGGATAGATATTAGTAGAAAAGGACATAACATCATTCACTTTTTCCTGCACTTGCCTGTTCTCTCTGTTCCCTTGGCAGCATACCTATGTAAGCCTAGCCCGTAAGCCTATGTTGTCATCTTACATAAATCAGTCTATTCCTGATTTGTTTTTAACCCTTCTGTCTCCTACTTTTTCATACTTCTCTCTCCATCAGCTATCCTCTCTCCTTCCCTTCCTATTAATGGTGTGCAGAAATCAATACATGCCAAGAAGTCTCCAAAGTTGCAAAGACTTACTCTTGCTATGGCCAAGGCCACCTTGAATGTCTCATGGTCCGCAGCCTCCTCTGCTCGGTGGTGGAAGGGCCATGGGATGTTGCTCTCAGACCTTGGATGGCTGAAGAGTTGCCAGTTTCCTTTATTCATTAGAGAGATGGAAAAGCAGTTGGCTTTTCACAACATTTTCTATTGCTTATTTTTGATCTTTATCACACCAAGGACTTTGCACCAGGAACAGAGAGATGAGCACCTACATTGAGGCTTTTTTATAAGGTCACTCGACATCTTCATCCCAAGTTTCCATTATTATCTGGCATGAGAAAGCACTTAAGATAAACATCTGTCTGAGGCTTATCAGGGGTCAAATTATGTTCGCAGAGAGCAAGTGAAGAGTACAGGGATTTAAAACTTTTCCTTATTGTAAAAATTAGTTTAAACTTTAGATAATCTGAAAAAGCAGAATGACAAACTTAATTCTACATTCAATGAAGTTGTTTGAAAAATTTCTTCCTGGGGTATGAGCCGACCTTTTCCCAAATAACAAAATGCCAGTGGCTTCTGTCAGAGGGGCTCTCAAAAATGGCAGTTAGGTGTTTTTATGCCATCTCTCCCCATAGCTCCTATAGGAGCTGGTTTTCTCAAGGCCTGACTGTATTTATCCTTACGAAAACCCTGAAGGGAGCAGAGATGCAATCATTCCTACTTTACCTGTTGGGAACCGAGACCTAGAAGAATAAATCTTGAATTTTGAAGCTACTGTGGAGCAGTTCAGTTGGGCAGATAACAAACTGTGGGCATGAGTCCAGGCATGGTGTACACAGGGGCAAACCCCTGTGTCTTTGGACATGAATGCATAGACAAGCTGTCTGTAGGGTGGTCATGGTGAATTACCATATGTCAAGGACACAGTACAGATGTCGAGTCTCTGACTGTATCTGTGGCTGCTCTAAGAGCACAACAGTGTGGACAGAGCCAGGATGAGAGTCTTCAGCGAAGGGACCTCAGCTGAACTATTGCTCCAGGCTGTCTTTAAGTTAATGGAGAGAAATAGATGCTGCTACAGAGTGATTCGTCTTCTCCTAATATGTCTGTCTATAGGGAATTGCTCTCTGAAATTGCCTGTTTCTATTGACTCCCACTGGAGCTGAGGGTTTCTATCTCAGACTGAGACATGCAGTTTTAGGTGAGAAACTCAGAGCAAGGAATTGAACTGCATTCTGCCCAGTGCCACCTAACTCCTGAAGCAACTTTCCTACAGCTTTGCATTACCCAGGGCACTCCACCCCCATATCTCAAAGCAGCTGGTAAACTTTGAGTGCTCTAAACCCCATCTCTATGGCTAAATCAAATTATACTCCACTGGGGAGACACCAAGCAGGTTCACAAAGGATTTACTTGCCTTCCAGAGGGTTTACTCTAACCATTAGACATTACTGTCAAGGAAGCTGGCAGAGTTAGAGGGAATACTGCCCCATATTCTGGATTTACATTTACAAGAATCTCAGCCATGAATAAACACAGAAGGAGAAGGGGCTATATTGCAGTGACATAATCCACCGGCAGAACAGCAGTGAGCATCCCTGAAGGAAAGCACTCCCCCATTCAGCCTTAAAAACAGCAGTAAAAAGGATCACAATTCATGTTTGAATTTTCTAATTCCCTTAAAGTTTAGATTCTCCATAATTTAATTTAATGAAGATAGTTAAGCACTTTCCAGCAGCAGTTGGGACGAGGAGGCAAAAACTTCCAGCTTACAAACACTGGTGCAAACTCTCACTGCAGGATTACATAAAAGAAAAGTCCCAGACTTCATCAGCGCACTTCAACTCTCCGTTCTGCATCGGAGAACCAGCATTACATGCTGCATTTGTAGAACTTAGTTCACCCCTCTGCGCATTTAGCAGTCCTGTATAACACAAACGCAGTCAAAGCAAGATATGGCCTCACTCAGCATGGCTTTACTTGCATAATTGACCCTTCCCTCATCAAATATCACCCAGTGATATTTTTTTTGAGTAGACGGCTGTGTGCAGCTGGTCTAAGGAGCTACCAGCTCTTGGCTGCCTGCATCTGCAAGCAAGATGTCACAGGGACAACTGAAGATGAGCTGCTGGGTCAGTCTGCGACACCCGCACCCTGCAGAGAACAGATTGTCCAGACACCGTGAACATTTTTGGGATTGGAAGGGCTCATTCTCCCCACTCATAGGTTGGCAGTGCAGTACAGATGGGAGCCAGGGGGCATGTTCCTGAGGATGGGAAGAGCTGCCAGCTCATGCAGGAAAGAACACTCCCTTGGCAGCCGTCATCCAGCAAGGCTTCATCAAACAAAATGGTGCCAAGAGGTACTGTGCCCCCATTGTCTTGGTAGCCAGGGGTATCTCATAATGCTTACTTATGCTAATTAGAATCTAAATCACTGTTTCCAGAATGATAGATTCTGCAAGAGGCAATTCTCATCTCTTGTGAGGTTTTTCAGATTCTGGACACCTTATCTTCTATTGCAAGCATTTAGATGGTGCTCTGGAAACAAGATATGGAGAAAGGGACCCAAGAGGTTACTGCTTATATCTACTTTTCTATTACCAACATGAAAAAGGCAGTTATGATATTCCCAAACAGTGGCTCCTTCAAGAACATACTACTGTCCAAGTAATATAATTCTATAGTACACCTTTCGTGTGCTATCACCTCTGTTCTTTTAACAATCATTGTACTTTTAGCACGAAAATAGTCATACAATTGAATTGAGCCAGCCAGAACACCCTCTCTGATGTGATAGTTCAAATACTAGAATACGCAGCCACTTGCCCTGAGAGGAATGACATGAATGGGATGAGAAATCCTTCATCTTTTTTTTATATGGGGTAGGTGGTAGATTTCTAGAAGAAGAGAGCCTGTCTTCCCTCTTCCACGCATGCAGTGAATTTTTTCACCCTGAGTGGCTAACAACTTCTTCATGTCTGCTAGGCAGGACACCTTTCCTAACCCTGTGACCTTTGATTCTGCTAAATACAGCAAATATGGGTCAACTAGGCATTTGGAGAGGTAAAACTCCAAAGCAACCCTGTACTGACGCTGAAATAATTCCAGCACATGAAAAGTGGGAGCAGCTGTGGCTGCTTCCACATCCACAAGCAATGCGGCTTGCTCGTTGCCAGTGATCCTTAATCCTCTTTGAACTCCTGACTTTGCATATCGAATGGTTCCTCCATGGAGTAATATCTGTGTATTATTGACCGTCCACTGTAAGTATTTTACAAGGCGATACAAAGTCGGGAAATGTATTCTCAGGAGCCGCAGGCACAAAGGTTACTGAATGCAAATCGTGTTTGCGTTGGCACCGGTGTCTGACATGTTTGTAAAACCAGGAGCAGGGTATCAAGTGTTAAAATGGGAAAAATTCCCTCTGCATCTTGTGAAAATGCTGGCAGCCCAAGGGCAGAGAGCGCCCGAGGGTGTGGTAATTCAGTATGGGCACCGCTTACTAAACAAAGTAATAATTTCAGCCGCTAAATAAAGGGATAAAACTATTTCAGCGGGCAAAATGGAGTCTCTCTTAATCTGGGGAGAAGTAATAGAAGCCTTTAATTCTATCTGAGAGCCATGGACGAAGGAGCACACTCTGTTAGTGGTTACTCTTCAAATTACCTGTTTTGCAGTAGTCTGTGTTTTCCTTAAAGCCCTGGCTTTGGGAGTCTAGTGATTAGGCGTTTTAACTATTTTTTTAGGAAGGATTTTTGTAAAGCAAGTTTTTTGTCTTTCAGAGGAGAAGATGCCCGCCGTGTTGCAGCCTGAAAATATGCAGATGCTGAAAAGTCAGAAGCTGAAAAGTCAGAAGCAGGAAGAAAAATAGAGAGGTTGAACTTTTTCTTGATTGATTAAAATAATATTTCCTTGATTGTTTAAAATAATATTTCCTTATTACCCTGTCGGGGGTAGGAACAGAAAAAAAAAGGGGTAACCCGTAACAATTTGGGATCATTTATGTTAGTGATCTCAGCAGCCAAGGGGATTGTGCTCCCACGGAAATGGATGTTCCCTCAGACTGGAGTCACTCACTGCCGGACAGAAGGATATTCCTGCATGTATATATTACACAGAGGTTAAGAATATTTTTTTTTCACTGAAGATATTTACTGCTTTTTTTCTCTTTCAAAGAGTTTTTTTTGGTTGGTTGGTTGTGTTTTTTTTTTTTTTAAGTAAAAAGATTTGTTTTCCTTGCAAGACTGAGATTTGTTAATCACAAGCAAACACTTCTTGGAACAGATGGCTTCACCGCAGAGTCAATTTCTTGGTGAAAAGGGATTTTGGCAGACAAACAGTTCTCAGCTCTCATTTCCCCCAATCTCCCTCTTTTGCACAGGGGCACAGGCACTAGGGCTACGTGATCAGAAACATGTCAGCCACATGAGCCGAATCCCAAGGTGAACTTGCCTTGGAGGGTACGCTGGCCTTGGGTGCAAGCTGATGTTAGTTCAGTGAACGTATGTATGGTAAAATTAATCCCAATGCTTTAGGCTGCCAATGCTTTTAGGGGTGCTATGCTATCATCAGTCCTTGCCAGGCAACTTCTCCATGAGACTTCCTTCAAACCTGCTTGCAGCGGTCTACATCTTTGATCACAGAAGGAAGGTCATTGATCAAGAGCTTTCTTATGGAAAGACCTTTGCCTTATTTGTTTGTATTTGGGTCAGTCTGAAGCACAATATCAAGGTTGAGTCTTCCACAGAGAGACTGAGCGCTCCGTCCCTCTCCTGTAAAGTCTGTCCTAGGGAAAAAGCTGGAAAGAAAGAAGAAAGTCTGTTCCCCACCTCCCCAAATCTGCTACAGAAAGCAAATCCTGCACCAAGTATGAAGAAGGGTTAGGAGAGTCAAGACCCTGTCTGGAAGCCACTTGTCCTGTCAGCTGAGCAACAATCACTGTCAAAACCTTTTCGCAACCCTACTGCTAATGGCTCTTGATTTAAGTGCATGTGGCATTAGCAACCAAAAGTCCTCTCTTGACTGAGCCCATACTTGGGAGACCTGGCCATAGATCACACCATGGACCAGCTCCACATCCACATCTCACAGAAGGCATTTGCTTTAACAAGGCTGGTGGAGCATGTGGGGTTAAGTCTGTGTCCTGAAGCACTCTCACTGCAGCAGACTTTTGACGGGAATGAAGATGACCCCTGGAGCCAGAGGCAGAATAAATTCTGCCCTCAGTTGCATGTGCAGAAAGCCAAACGCAGGACATTTCCCTGAGTTTCTACTTATGAATCTGAGCCCTTTGCATAAAAAACTGGCAAAGCCTTGGGAGAAGTAACCTGAAGGACTTTGTCAAATTTTATTGAGGGAGGAGAAACGAGAGGGATTTCACTAGCTAGGTACCAAGTATATACCAGAAGAACATAATCCCCATACTTCAACACAGATTTAGAAATACTGTTTTGCCCTGAACTCCATTTCCTTGCATTTTTCCCAAATAATAGAAAAATAGGAAGTTTACAAAGGAATAAGGCATTTTCCCAGAATACATCAGCTCCTGACCTCATTTTCTATGTAGTCATGGTGTCAGCCACTGAGCATCATCTGAAGGCAAATGTGATCCTAACAGCAAGAAAGATGATGATTTTTTTGTTCAAGTCCGTTTCTGGAGTTTACAGTCCATGCTGGGGCAAGAAACAAAATTAAAATGTGAATTTACTATTCAGCTACTAGGGCTGTTCATTCAGCCCAACACAAGTTAAATGTCAAGGAGATGCAATAAAGGTGCACAAAGCCAGAAGCAGTGAAACCGTAACTCATTAACATCATTATTACCAACAGTGCATCCCGCTGATGTCCTTGCAGAGCAGGTCACACACAGGGTAGAAGAGATTCCTTTAATTAGTGAAACATATACTAAAAAATGAAAAGATACTGGAAGTTCCAGGGCAAAGGTAACTTGAGGCTGCCTCATGTTGTGACAATCCTAGGGATACTCATGTTTGTGAAACAAGCAGGTTGCTTTCTATCCTTATAAGAGCGTTTTTATGTCTTGCCCGCTAAGTGGCAGGAAAAAGTGTTTGTGGATAACATACATGGAGAAGGGACTCACCTGGAAGCCACAGGCATGGGCTTCTTGCTCAGGTTAAGTAAAAAAGATGCGTTGTGAGATCCCTGAACTGTGATTTATTTCTCTTCCAGGGTGTAAATCAGCATAACACAGCATCTTCCCTGAAACAGCTTTACTGATATTATTAGATTTTTTTTTTTTTTAAACAGGAAAAACACATATTGTAGACTTTTCTTAAATTGCTTTTCAGCATACCCTGTTAAATGAGCTCTCTGACAGCACTGATACTGTGATTTTGGCATGTGTTGTGCGGTAGCTCTTCCCAGTCATTCCTAATATGCTGGGCTGGAGGGGTAGGGAGAAGCTGTCAGTGGTGGTGCACGGCAGCATAGCCCAGCGCCCTGGCTGCCAGCCAGGGCGTATAATAGATATTTACTCTGTAGGTGTTCCTCTGACAGACCCCAGAGAAACTTCCCAGAGCGTTTGTGGAGCTGGAGCAGCAGTTTGCACCACCTCCACTGTATGTAGGCATTGCCAACCCCTCTGGCAACACCGTCCTGCCACCTCACTTTGGAGGACACATCTCCAGGTCTCTCGCTCCATGCAGCGAGGCTCTCCTCTCCTCCAGTGAGGGCTGTCCTTTTTGCATCTACTCAAGCGACCTTTGCTTGAAGACGTGGACTCCAGCCAGAGCATGTATGAGTTTCCCTAGCACCATGGATTTATTGCCTGAACTGGCTGCATGCCAAAACCCATTTCTGCTGAAATTAACAAGCATCGGTATTAAAGGAACAAAGTTTGGCCTTACTTGGTGAATTTCAACAGGAAACTTCAGCTGATAGTAGGTTATAGTACATCTTCTCTGCAAGGATTGCTCCTGTACAGGGAAAACTTCCTCTTCTACAGGATCCCCAGAGAGCACCAAATCACATCAAGCTCTCAGACGTTATGTCCAAGGTGCCAGCAGGTCTCTCCTCATCTCAGAAGTCCAAGGGTCGGATGTTGACAGCTGTGCTCTCGAGGTATTGCAGAGCTCTCTGTGATAAGGGTAATGTTCACACATGCATGAGGAAGAGCTGCAGTGGAGGCGAAGCCCAAGTTCAGCAAGGGTATAACCCAGGAGCTGATGGCCACCTCAAACCTCAACGCCTTCTGCTCAGAGAGGGGCATGCATCCTTCACCTTGCTTTTTCCATAGCAGCAGGTACCCAAAATCCACATTTGGTGCCCTCAAAACACACTTGAGAAAACCCGGTGCCGGTGTTGTCAGGGTGGCTCTGTGTGGATGAGAGATACTGTGCTGATAACGGCTAATGAGTTTACAGAGTATCTCCAGCATGATAGCAACAGCTGCAGCCGATCCCGGGGACATTCCCCAGCCACTCAGTGAGTCAGCAGAATTGTTAATCCTGGGGCATTAATGATCTGAGGAGGAAACGATGGAAGAGACATAGGCTGTTGCTTGGTCAGAGCTATGGGGGTGAGTCCTGTTCCCACCATCAACATAAAACTCAAATACAGGAGCTGTAGAGGCTCCGCATGTGCCCAGCCTGGCACGAGTGACTGCAAACAGTACACTCGCTGCTTTGTCTTGTTTTCTCAAGCTTCTGGTAGATTTCAGAGGGGGTTTTGTGAGGAAAAGGACTGATCCAGGGAGGTGGGTGGCAAACATGCCCAGACTCAAAGTCTAGGGAAGGTGGATGCAGATGTTGATCATATTTGGGGTCTTGGCCAAAGGTCTTGTGATACCTTCTGCTGTTCCCATACATTGTCTGCAGTCTCAAAAGCAACGAAAATACCAACACTGCAATTCTCAATCTCTCCATTAACATCCAGGGCTCTGTTTCTGCATGTCAATGGCTGCCTTAGGCATCACTGTAAGTTTTAAATTAATCTGAAACACGTTTTCCCTTCAGGGAGCTGGTACACATGGAAATGTCAGAACAGGCACTCTTTTCCCACAGGTTATGTTAATGAGCATCGCTGAAACATCCTCATCTGTGAGCCACCCCAGCAGGTGACTTGCCATGTTAGGTAGTATCATGTTCCTCAGCAGAGACAGATGAGGGCCAGGTCAGCACGTAACATTCAGGTTAATGGATTCGATCTTCAGCTGTTCTTCAGGACACCCCTAATAGCCCATGGAGCAATGCTCTGTGATGCATGAGTCAAAGATGCTGTAGCCTCTGCTATAATCAAAAATATTCGCAGGGTGCTTCTTAGGTAAAGCTTAACACTTTAAGGGATGCCTGAGTGGTGTGGCTTTACCACAGCTTTCACTTTCACCAGGTGTGACATCTATTTGACAATTTGTTTTCTGAAAAGCCTCAATCATTTCAAATCCTAGGGTGCTGCAGAAAATAACTAGGTGTTGGTTTTTTTTCTTTTTTTTTCTTCTCTATGGATAATTAAACTTCGCTGTATTCAAAGCTTTTCAAAGAACAGCTGGCAGAAAATAAACCCTCGAACTCCAAGAAATGAAGGAAGGGTTGCTTTTACAGAGACATCTAAATTACACACACTTCAAAAACAGAGCACTGGAACGCACAGAAAGGAGGCATTTAAATACGAGCCCCTTGTTCTGTGGTTGCCAACAAAGACATTACTGTTACTGGACAGTGCTGCAAAGCCCTTTTTTAGCTCAATATAAACAGCGTTTTAAAATGCAAAGAAGTCTTTAAAAGGCCATCAAATTAGGGTAAGAGAAAAATTGTAGCTACATTACATTGAAAGCTGCTCCAAAAGCCAAGGGAAATGTCTCATGGTTTTGGCTGTATTTGCTTCTACGATCCTTACTCTTCATTTCTGGCTTACAGTTAGTCACACTGAGGTGCTGTTCCTATCAGATGCATCTGCTGAGAAGAAACAAACTGGAAGGACTTCACCTCCAACACAATGCCCTAAGGATACATCGTCATCTTGCTATGTAAAAGGCAACATCACCATTTTCAGCTAATTCCTGTATTTTTAAACTCTGATGGTGTTCACATCAAGCTGGAGGAAGAGAAGGTGGATTAGACACAGGCTTTTGTTTGCAGAAAGAATCCTCCAACCTCGTGAGCCTCTGACGCTTTCCATAGTTGTGTCCCACAACTGACTCGTTACAGCAAGTAAGGAGCACGGAATAGACTTTCAGTCACACAGCCTAGCTTGTTTTAATTAGTGTCATTTTAATTAAACTTTACCATTAAAGTTGTAGCAGGAGCACACTTGTATAAAAACGATTTAATGAAGATTTCCTTGGCATCAAAGAAGGAAGGTGTGACTTCAGCTTAATTACTTAGACCAACAGAGGTAGAACTTGGGTGTATCTGAGAATTGGTTGCAAGCAGTGTTCGTAACTCAACCACCAGATTAAGACTGCAAACAAAGGCATTTGCCGTACACTCCTTGGCTATCCTGCAGTGTTTACCAGCATGGTGGCTTTACAATTTGATGACAACTGAGACATGGCTCTTGGGACATTTTTGATGTTTACATTTGTCATGGTTTGATGTGGAGGGGGGGGTGGTTCTGGTGGCAGGAGAGGGATTTTGCTCCCTGTGACCTCCCCAGTTTTGGATCCGGGTTAGGCTTAGTTCTGGCCACCGGATCAGACTGCCATCCCCCTCGGGGTTGAGCCAATAGGGCGCCTCTGCGAATTGCCCTATTTAAGTCAGGACAAGGGAACCGGAAAAGGTGCTTCGCCCAGGATCGACCAGAGAAGGGAGGAGGGCACTGCCCCCGCTCCCTGGCTCCCGGCCGGGCGGCTGCCTGCGTCGGGCCGGCGCCGCCCACGGAGAATGGCGGCGGCGGAGCCAGCTGGGGAACTCGGGGGCACCCCACTCCAAGGGTGCCCACTGGGCTGAGTTCACCTGGAGAGGACTGAGATCTGAGAGAAACAGCTGCATCGACAGCAGGTCAGTGAGGATGGAGCGGGAGGAGGTGTGCCGGAGCCGAGTTTCCCCTGCGGCTGATGGTGAGATAGCAGGCTGCCCCCCTGCAACCAGGACGGCCTCGGTGGAGCAGCGACCCACTCGCAGCCCGTGGGGATGACGACCCACGCCGGAGCGAGTGGCTGCAGCTCCCTAAGTACCCGAGACTGTGGTATAGCCCACACCGGAGCAATCTGTGGGGAAGGATTGTTTCCAGTGGGCTGGACTCACGTTGGAGAAGTTTGTGGATTTTTCCTCGTGGGTAGGGGATCCATTGGAGCAGGGGAAAAGGGTGTAAGGACTCCTTCTCCTTTAAGAAAGAAGCAGCAGTAACAGCACGGAATGAACTGACCTGCACTCCCCCAGTCCCTGCCCCCTGTGCTGCTGGGGGGAGGAGGTAGAGCCAGGAGGAAAAGGAAGGTGGGGGGGGGGAGAAGGTGTCGGTTTTAAGATCTGGTTTTGTTTCTTTCTGTCCTCTCAAGTAATTGGTTTTTATTTCCCTTTGTCCTTCTAAGTAATCATTAATAAACTGTTTTGCTTTGAGAAAAGCGCTGCCTGTTTTGCCCAGGACCATGGTTGGTGGGTGCTCCCTCTGTTCTTGCCTCAACCCTCAGTCCTTTTGGTTTTTTTTCTCTCCTCTCTACTTTATTGGAGAAGGAGAGACTGTGTGAGTTTTAGTTGCTGGATCAGCCTAAAACCACGACAACATTAAACAATTGATTAGACCCACAATTACACTGTGATAATTGCTAGCCAGGAAGAGAGACTTTTGCTCTATGCAGGCAAGTAATAGAATGTACTGTAATACTAGGTTCCCTTGAAATTCTCAACCCAAGAGATTTAAAGATTGCCTAAACCTTGCTCATATGGAGCTGGGAAATTTGAACACCACGGATCCTACCATGATCAAGGTCCATTATCTCTATTGGAGGGCCCTGTTGCGGAAAAGGAGGAGTTGGTGAAGTTCCCTCTTCCTGGTCCCCCTTCCAGAAAGGAGACACTTGTCTGATTTGTCAGTCATTGCATGCTTGGAAGTAATGTCTAATTTGCCTGCTCATTGCCAGACACATCCCCAAGCTCATCATTTTCTACCAGGAGGCAGAGAGAACAGCCATTAAACCCAGCAGTGAAAGAAGAAAATCACATGCACAATTTGCTGCGTGTGCCTCTCCCCTGGGACTCCAGGCTTTAATGCAATTTGGTGTATCCCAGCCAGTGGTGCTTGGCTGCTTTTAATTAAAAAAAAATTAAAGGATTTATGTTGGGATTAAATGGGATAATTATTGATTGATCTCTGCCTTCTAAATTGAAAAGCATTTGGATTAATCAGCTTTTAAGTAGGAAATCACTTGGCTCTGGACAGGAAGCCAGCCTCAGGCCCCGCACTTTGCCTCTAGCAGCACTTTATTTTGTCCTCTATCCTCAAACCCAATGGGAAATATTTTATTTTCTTCCCTTCTTCTTGATTCATACTCATAGCTCAGAAGAAAACTGCTTTCATTGAGGCAGGCTCCAGGTCACAAGTGTTAAGATCACCTTGCCATTGCAGGTTACCTTGCGCTGCCCGCAGAGAACATCTGCCAGCCTCTGTAGCATCCCAATGCATCTGGTCAGGAGATCTGCCGTCCTCCAAAACCATTGTGCTTGGAACTGGGCAAGCCGCCTCCCAGACTGGCCAAGTCAGTGCTGAAATACTCCATGGATGGAAAGAGCAGGTTTGTGCTAACAGTGATGCTAGTAGATTTGTCTTGTAGGTCAAGAAAAGCAGATGGCCAAACAGACAGCTCAACCATTAGAAGAAATTTGTAAAGAAAAAGGTTTAAAACTTGCTCTTGGTTTAGTTCTGGGACTGTATCTACCATCCCATCTATAAAAGCTGGAAATTAGGTGAAGCAGGTGAGGAAGGTGCTAAGTCAGTATGAACTAAAAATAATAATGACACACTCAAAATAATAATATTCTCCATCCCCAGCTGCAGAAGTAGGCTGCTGACTGAAACACTATGTGTGCAAGTTTCTGCATTTATGCTGGAGCAGAAATAGTGTAGTTGTACGACCCTCATCTCTACTTGGATTATCCCTCCTCCATGAAAACAAAAATCATGTTAACTCACAGGAAAACCCAAATGGGGAATTTGGAAGAAAAGATTTGCTATTCCAGGAGAAACATTACTTTAAAAAACAGGGAGTTTCAATAGGATTTTTCAGCCTCCAAATAAAATTCCTGGTTCCAATAAGTCATGTTTCCAATGCTAAAAATTAGAAGTAAATTTCAACTTTACCCTTTGTGAATGAGTAGATTAATGTCCACATCACAGTCTTTGTCTTCTAATTTATTTAGTGTTGGGAAAATTTCCTATTTTATTTTAAAAAGTTCCTCCTTCCTCTAAAATAAGAATCCCCTTTTGAAATACTTTTCTTTTAAGATTCCCCATCAGAAGAAAGGAGAATATCCATTCTGGGAGACTATGTTCTTTTAGGAAGCATTTCTGTCGAATTACTCCAATCACTATGATGCCAATCCAGCATCGACTCACATGTGAACCTCCACCACAGTTAATCTACTGGAGGTAGGTGACCTGGCAGCATGGTAGCAGATTACATCCCTCTGCAGATGTAAAGTAATTCATACTTGAAAGGATAATTTGAGTTCCTCAAGAAGTAGTCAGCTCTATATTAATAGGAACAAAAGACCTTTCTTCAGCTCAGTGAAAGTCTCTCTTCCATGGACAGCCAAACTTGGAGAGCAAAACACCTGTGTTGTTCCAGCACCCTGAAACTATAACCACCCTGGCTATAACCCCTGAATGATCCTTTCTGCATTGCTTTGTTAGGAAGAGCATACTCTGAGCTAATGAGCCTGGCTCACAAGTGTGTCAAGAACTACTGATGAGATTAGGTAATAATGATACAAAAACGAATGAACTGTTATTTGAACTCTGAAGTTATTTGTCTCGTCTCATTTAGAGGGAACAGCTAGTGCATTTTCTGAGATGGTCTGATCCTCAGACTTCATACGTCTTGGGTACAGGGCTCCCATAAGATACCTTCTAATGGACATCAAGACATGAATGAGCTCCACCAAATGTTGACCAACTCCAGCGGGGCCATTCAAGCCCCTTGTACCATACTCCTGGTGCGTGTACTGGTCTGCATTTGGAGATGAATGCAAGGGAGAACAGTTTTGTCTGTATGTGTGTGTAGGCATATATGCAGAGGTCTATATGCACAGTCTATGTAAGTGCATGAGTATCATGAGAAAGGGTGGGTCCATGCATTCCTGTGTGTGGTCAGCACGTCTCTCCACCATGTTCTCTAGCTATTTCCAGAGCTGATTTGATCAGTGCAGCACTCAGATGCAAAGCTACACATGTCTCTCTGTCCCCAAAGTGTTGTTCTCCTCTGGGTCTGGTGCTGTGGGGCATGCGACATGAGATGCAGACTCAAAGGGGTCTGCAGAAGTCACTCCAGACCTAGGAGGACTTGTTGAGTCATGTCATACCCCAGCTCCTACTGCACAAAGCAGCTCAGATATTTTCAATACTTTGTTTATTCCGCGTGTACATGATGGTGGAAAACAAGGGAGTTTGCTTGTCTTTTTAAGAAGAGACTAAGTAAAACAGTGAGGCACAATAAATGAATTGGTTAGAGAAGATAACTGAATGTGCTTTTGTGCATAAGAGTCATTAAATTAAAAATATGTAAGAGCCAGTGACATAAAAAATCGAAGGCTAAACATGCTACTTTGAATGCAGGCAAGAAAGTGTAAAATCAATTCCTCTTCTTGTCCTTTTCCCAAAGTAAACAAGTGGAGCAAGACTAGGGAATGACGATCAGAAGAGTGCAGAACCAACATGACCACCAGCTCAAGGGAAATAACCTTGCTCAAGATCTCTTCAGACTACTGCAATTGTGCCATTCCCCACGGTGAAACTTAAACCCACTCTCAGACCTGTCAGTCAAAAGTAACTGTCCTTACTTAACACCTGATAACCACTGTCTAGTGACCTCCTGCGTTGACCAGAGAAAGGCAGCTCATTGAAGCCTTAGTCCCAGATCAGCTCCTGCACCTAAGAATAAGTCCCCTGCTCCTTTAGGGAAGATCCAAGTCACCTGGACCATCAGTGCAGCTCTTCTCCATCTCCCAGACCACCCATGGCAAGGACAAGATGAAGTGCTCCTTAAAATCTTGGTTGGACCTGGCCTGAGACATAGGAGTCTGGGTCTGAGTTTTGCTTTACCAGATAATGTATAGCAGAGTATTTTCCTTAACAGTGTAAGACATTGTCCTCATCCTTCAGTTAATGTGCTTACTGGAAGTGTGGTGTTGTCACCTCAAAAACAAGAGGCACAATCCTACCAATCAATCAATGACCTTTTCGAATTTCCTGCTTTCCGATCACAAAAACCACACATACCAGGCATCAAGTGCCATTTAAAAGCCTGCTCATGTGCCAGCTATTACTTTGCCTGGAAACCAAGGAGAGCAGACAATATGCTGGAGGTCCAGGCTGCCATTCAGCCAGAGAAATGAGCAGACAGGGATCTCACAGATTGCAGCAAGCACAAACGCTCTTGCAATTTGCTCAGCATGAGAAAATGCCCGTCCTATAGAATAACCCCACACAATCAGACCAGCTGGGGACTGATCAGCTTTGCAGAAAGAGTCACGGGTAATGAGTTGAACAGGGTCTACAGCAGTCCCTCACAAAAGTGAAGGTCTACCACATATTGGGCTGTAGGAGCACAAGTAGAGCCAACATGCTCAGGGATGTAATTGTTTTCTTCTCTCAAATGTCGTAAGATTATCTGTATTACTGTGTCCAGTTTTAGGCTTCCCAATTGAAGTGAGATGTGACAAACTGAACCTCGACCAGTGGAGGGTCAGCTTAATGTTTGGGATGCTGGAGGGCACAGAGTGGGAGAAGGGGAGAAAGCAGATTTTCCTCAGCCTGGATGGAAGAAAAGACTAAGAGGGAACCACACCAATGTTTTTATCTACCTCATGTGACATCAATGAGGAAATAGAGTCATATTTTTTCCCAAAGAGAAAAGAAAAATAATAAGAATCAAGGGCACAATTTGCAGCAACAGAAATTTCTTTTATATGTGAGGAGGGAAAAAGTCCCCAAAAGAGTGATGCAACCTGGAACAGTGACTCGGGAAGGCTGTGCTACCCCTTTCCTTGCTAATGTTCAAAACCTGACTAGATAGGACTCTGAACAACTTGATTTAACATCAAACCCTTGAAGTGGACTCTGCTTTGAGCAGAGAGTTGGATCTCCAGAGATTCTTTCCAGTCTAAATTATCCTGTGATTTTATGGCACGTTACTGACTTCCATGGCAGAAATCAAAGTTACAAACCATGGATTTTATTCTAAGAGCTCTAGGCAATCTTTCAGATCCTTCCAGCCCATGCTTTTAAATGCTTGCAAGGTAGAGACTAGAGACTGTGAATCTGATCTGATATTCCCTGGACGGTGTGGGAAGCAGAGGAGATCTAATTTGTGTGCAGGAGCTGGCATCACCGGGGAGACACACAGCACACTGCGGATCGGGATTTCCCGTGCACTGAGATGTGACAAGAAGAATTAGCAGACAAGCCGGGTCACTGATCAGTAGAAAGGGATATTTGGGCAGGAGACAACAGAAAGACTAAATTTCTGGGTGATGCTCATTTAGCATGGTAGGAGGACACGGTGCCTCTTGCTGAGGCAGCTGAGCTGCCCCTGTGAGAGGCTGTAGCATTGATAACCCCTTAGCACCTCCTTGCAGGCAGAAATTGGGGCAGGCAGCAGCTATTAACGTCTCTCCTGCCCACATCACCATAACCTGCTTAAACAGCTGCCTGTGCATTTAGAGTCAGCCCCAGTACACGACGACTGGGCAGAGAAGGTAACCTTCGCCCATCTCCTAGGAGCCTCACAATGCATTTCTTCTTCTCCCCCATCACTTTTCCATGACCTTAAAGATCCCCGGGGGACTGTCAGAGTTTTGATTGATTTATTCCAGTAATGGCAAGAGCCCTGCAGAGCCCAGTCCCTTCTCAGCAATTGCTGGCTGTTTGGGACAGCTCAGGTCACCAGAGGGTGCTGCTGGGGCCCTCCAAGAGCCAGCCTGGCAGATTGAAAGCAAAATAACGACGCTTTTCTGCCCCAGCTACTATTTTCTGTGCCATGACCCGTGTATTTTCAGGCAGGTTGGCCTTTTCTCCCGCACACTCCCAATTCCTGTGAAGGCAGGCTGTGTGAAATGGCCTTTCTTTGCAATCTCCAAGTTGCAGCATCCTGGATAAAGACGACGGTGTGGTCTCCTGAGATTTTGCTCACGCTTGTTCAAAAAGTCGTCTGGCAGCCTCTCGGTGCGGGAGGAGCACGAGGGTCTGTAAGGCTGAGTGGTTGACCATGGCTACATAGTAAGAGGGTCTTCCACCACCCCAGAGGGGAAAGGTACGTGTGTGTACCTGTGCAGACGTGTGCGCGTGCACAAGCACATGCATACACCTGAACGGGCAGAATCACTTAAAGCCAGTAAAAGCCAACACATTAGTGTCATGGAGCAGCAGGGAAGCCTGTCTGGACCTTTTGGCTTCTTGTGCCTAGAGCTGCTGTTGCGGCAGATTATCCTAGCTCTTTCCGAGGCATCCTTGAATTTAGTCTTACATGTTTCTATACTGTTTGGTTTCAGCCAAGTTAATCCTGGCTGTCATTTGAGTACGGTTAATGATGTTCTACTCAGAGATTTGCAATTGTGCATAATGGGGCTAAAGTCCCTCCCTGTGTTTTTCACGCTGCTTTCAGAAAGCTTCTGTTGGGTGCGCAGGAGTCACAGAGTATTTTGTGAAGGAGTGCTTGAAAATGAATTCTGCAGTTCTAAATGAGCTGCTTTGTAATCCTTCTATCTGCTTCAGGCTGTCTCAGATTAATATTATTTGCCAGTCACTTCCTCCTTCGCTAAAAAAGACATATATTTTTAGCCTCTCAACAAATCTGAACACACTGGAGTTTCCTTTGCATGTAATCCCACTGTCGCCATTCCCAAGTATTTTTCTAAAAAACTCTTCTTAGCTTTGTGCAGTTCAGCACTGAGAATTTAAGATTGGTCGTTCAAGCAGCTGGTGCCTATGGATAAATGTGCATTTAGAATACTTGCAAGAGACACAGCCCCCAGATTGAACCAGGGGAAAAAAAGAAACCAACAATGTAGGCTGGTAGAGTCACGGAAAGGCTCTTACTAAAGCCAAGCTCTGCGGTGGAGTCAATGGCTCTCTCCTGCCCACGGTTTTAACGTGCCCTGCGCAGGCCAATTGTGGTTATATAATACTGGCTGCGGAGCAGATGCTGCCGTGTTCGGGCTGGGAGATTATAGCTGGCATGCAGGACTAATGGAAGCTTTCTGACAAATGCAGCCATCCCTGCCAGGTGGGGGATGGCAGCGAGGCTGCCGCTCTCCAGCCTCTTGCTCGCCGGCTCTTCCCCACCATCCCGCGCAGCTGGGACGGAGACAGAGCATGGAGACGGGGACCGGAGCGGAGGCTGCAACGGGATCCGGCGCTCAACTGGGAGCAGGCAGCCTTCCAAAGCAACAACCACTATCTCCCCCCCAAAATTCAGCAAATACTCTCCTGCAGTGGTTTGACTCAACGTGTGTGCTGGAGGTGTACCGTGGGCTGAAGTTTTGCGACTGATGGACTGTAACAGTTGTCAGGCACGGGCGTCTGGTTTGGAGGAAGATGATATACCGCGTCCAGGGTGGTTAGTGTGTTCCTGTGGTTGAGTATCTGATTGAATATTTCTTCGTGTTCCTTTGTGATTCGCCACATGTTTGGTGTATCGAGTGTCCCATTATCTTTTTCAGCGCTGTGACTTGGCTTTGTGGCATGCGCAGCATAATGCCGCCACGAAAATGGAACGGGCCCTTATCGCAGCGCGCTGGGTACAGCTCCCAGATAGGGCTTCAACACTTCGGTATCGAAAGGCTGTCTTAACAATCCCAAATCTGCTCCGACTCTGCTTCAGCAAATCTCGCACATGACCTCTCGGTGGCACGGGATTTTTCCAGGCAGGTAGGAGATGGAAGGGAAGAGGCAGAAGTGAAATCTCCAGCGGCTGTTCACAACAGCGCTGCTCCCGTCCCCACCCTTGAGAGACTTTCTGTGTCTGTCTGATGAACGCCAATCCCTGCTGTCCCCGTGGGACAGCAAACGCAGCCTCCCGAGCATCCTGCAGCTTGACAGACGCGGCCACTGCAGTCTGCTGGCTCCCAGCACGTCCCTCCAAAACCCGGGGCTGCTACATCGCGTTAAAGTGATGGACGAGGAAGAGCTGTACCCAGCAGATCCGAACCACTCCTTGTTAGCGCTTAAAGGTTGCTTCACATCTGGATCCTGTTAAAAAACCCCACAACCTATCTAGTTTGGTTGCCAAATAAAACTCATCCAGGCATAAGAGTAAATGAGCAAGCATTTCTAGTAAGACTGGTATTGTCTGGTTTGAGATATGTGCCACCACTGATGCCCTTATACTACCTTTACAGAAGAAAGCTAAGCCATACTAGGGATAAGATCCAACTGTATCATTTTATTCCTGAAATAAAATAATCAACAGGCCACCTCCTACTCATCCCCATTTGGCCATTTCCAGGTTCACCTCTTCTGTGGTTTCCTGATGTCTGGCAAAACAGACCTTTTGCCATCACCACCTGCATATGAGTCAAACTGGGAGATGACAGTGGGTGGTATATTCCCACGGCTTATACCGTGGGACAACCCATCTGCCCGTATGGAGCTGTGAGAGAACTCTCAACTCACCTCAGCCACTCTGAGAAGGGGTATTTCTGAGAAGAAAAGAAAAAGGAGCTCTGAAACGTATGTGGGTGCCTTAAATTTGCCTAATAATGTCCCTTGGGAAGATCTACCTAGGAGATTCCTCCGCCCTTCCAGTCTCAACTGAGTAGCCACCTCTCCGTTTAAGGTCCTGAACAGTGACAGGTTAAGTGTGTTGGAACCTCAACCAAGGGAGGATTGGACCTTGCTGAGCTACAGACACATGTATTAACTTCTAATTGACACTTTAATTATTCCTTTTTTTACCCTTCCACCACCTTCACACACACACACACACAATCCATCCATCCATTTCAGATAGGGCAGAGAACGCAGAGAGGTTCCTCAAGGGACTAACCAGCAACGTAACCCTTTGGTTGCTTTTCAGGGTCTTCTAGGGCAAGGTTCCAGCAGTACTTGAGCTCATTTTAAGCCTGCTGGCTTGCAGCAATCTGGTTTTAAGAGCACAGAGGTCAGAAGGGACCGCATAATTCACCCAAGCAAGCAGATGAATCAGTTCATGGAGGGCTCTGTGCTCATGTCTGTGGTTACATTGCCACCAGCACCTGAGCTATGTAATGCCCATCTCACAGAGGCATGTCTACATGATGCTGCAGCTCCCAGCAGTGGTGTTACCAGAATAAAATCTTGGGCTCCAGCCACCGTCCAAACCACAAAGCCTCCCTTCCCTCAGCAAAGAGCAGCTGCTTCTCTTCCCAGAAGTGGCCACATTTCAGCAATAGCTGTCGCAATGCAAATGTTTTCTAACCCACCAGAAACGTGTGGGCAGGCTGTACTTAAGGGTTTGCATTCTTGAAGTGAGACACTCAAGTGTGGAGCTGGATGGTCTTACCGGCTGGGCTTTAGCCCTGGGTTTGTTTGTTCCCAGGGAGTGAAGAGTGAAAGATGAAGTATTTGCTGTTTGAGGGCAGTGCTGTCAGCTGAATCCAACCACCAATGGTTCAGTCAGTTACGTGAGAATATTGGAAGCATTGAACCACAGGAGGAAGAGCAGTGGTCCTTTTCATGACCTTAATTGTAGCAGAAGAGTGGCAACTCTATGGTGCTCTGTGCACACAGTGACTCTGGCACTGGGGAGCCCCTGGCATGTGTTCGTGCCTCAGCTCTTCTGCTTCGTTTAGAAAGTAGCAAGAGATGGGATTGAAAGTCGTAGTGACTGCACAGGCTCTGACAGTCCCACGGACACAGTGATATCCAGAGAGGCAATATTTCACAGTGTAGCTGGAAGAGATTGTTAGCATGACCAGTACCACTAAAATTCTCTAGGACTGTGGTCTCCTGTTTGGGCTGTTCTGGGGAAAGCAGACATGGTAAAGGGGCCAAAAAAGTTGCAGTAAATCAAGCATTCTTCAGGTATCATTATATTTCTTTTCTTTTCTTTTCTTTTCTTTTCTTTTCTTTTCTTTTCTTTTCTTTTCTTTTCTTTTCTTTTCTTTTCTTTTCTTTTCTTTTCTTTTCTTTTCTTTTCTTTTCTTTTCTTTTCTTTTCTTTTCTTTTCTTTTCTTTTCTTTTCTTTATTTTTATTATTTTCTTTTCTTCTCAGAAATACCCCTTCTCAGAGCGGCTGGGGTGAGTTGAGAGTTCTCGCACAGCTCCATATGGGCAGATGGGTTGTCCCATGGTATAAGCCATGGGAATGTACCACCCACTGTCATCTCCCAGTTTGACTCAGATGCAGGTGATGATGGCAAAAGGCCTGTTTTGCCAGACATCAGAAAACAACAGAAAAGGTGAACCTGGAAATGGCCAAATGGGGATGAGTAGGAGGTGGCCTGTTGATTATTTTATTTCAGGAATAAAATGATACTTCTTAACTCCATTTTCAAATTTGCATGAGGTTGGACATAGTTCAGTTGTTAATAGCGTGTAAAGAATATCTCCAGTCATTTGACAAGATATTAGACGACCTTGGTTCTTTAGAGCTTTATTCATGGCCAGGGCTGGGCTTGACATAGGGAGTCCTGCAGTGTATTTGCAGAGGAGCAGGCTGCATCTGGGCAGAGCTGGGGCAGCTCACTCATCTCTGCAACCAATTCTGCACAGTGCTATGCTGCAGCAGCTCACAGCTCTTTACTCACCGCTGCATTAAGCAATGTAGGGATGCTCTCGGGTGCTACAAAAAACCCCAGCGGGCAATGGAGACTTTCACCTCCAGCACATGTAACAGCTTCAGGTTGGAGTGTTACTAGAGAAGAATTTTATTTTTTGGCCTGTAGCACTGAGAGTAGCTCCAGGAACATCTGACATGAGCCAGGTGCCCAAGATTGACCAAGGCTTGAAATTTTTTTAGCCTCAATCTTAATGAAACAAAAGGCAGATAAGTAAACAATATATTCAGAGAGAAAACTGCAGAGTCCAAGTATTTGAGCATGATATTTCAATATGTTGTTTTCAGCCGAAGCTGCCCTTAATACATATGTAGTTTTGGTTCAGTCAAAATGTTTAATGTAAAGTTGATCAAAACATTTGAATTTGGGACTTTGTTCAACTATTGAAAGAAAAACATCTGCTGACTGCACTTGTCTCACTGAAAATCGGGGAAAGTCCTGGCAGAGAATCATTATTAACCAGCAATGAGCTGGAGACCTTCATGCTGAGAGCCTGGGGAAGGGAAAGAAAAGAGGAACTATGGTGTTTCTGGAGAACACATCAGCATGGCTGATACCATTGGACTTCCACGTGACCTACCAAGCCTACAACACTTGCCATGAGCAATGCAGGACAGACTGCGTCTGTCCGGTGGCTAGAGGACATCAGTTGCCAGCGCTCTTTGGAAAGCATCTTCCAAAGAAAAGGGGAATCCTTGACTTATTTCCTTCTCTCAGAGACCTTGCTCTTGCCAAGCAAGCAATCTTTATAGAGACTCCAAGTGTCAGCAGAAAGCTGACTCCTGGAGCTTGCCCACTGCTTCTCATGCTGGTTTGTGGCAGAAGACTGCGTTTGCTCTACATAAAAGCCTTTGCCTGTGCACAGCTGAATGATTACCCATTTTTAATGTGCTATGACAAGGACGACTGGGTCTTGAACCGTTTGGCCCTGCTGCAAGATCACTTTTAGCCTGCAGTGCAGTTTGAGTTTTCCTGCTGAGTGTGGCAGGAGACATACCAAGATTTCTTAGATGCCTCTTTGCTCTTAACAGAGGGACAGCTGCTGTTACGAGAGATGCCCAGAGCATCCTTTATGGATGAGCAGTAGTCATGCTGCACGCGGGGAGAGGAGGAAAGTGGATTTACTGCTGAGTCAGATGCATTTGTCTTGCTCTGGCCTTGGGTCCTGTGATGATGTTGCCATCTCTAGCAAGATGAGTTGTCTCTAGCACAAGGAGCCTCTTGCCTCCTTCTGTGGTCCTCTATAAACAAAAAGGAAAGATATTTAGCAAGCAGGAAGCAAAGATAACAGCAAACTGCACTTACATCTTGGGTCACCAGATGCTTGGGACAGGTTTCTAACACCTCAGGTTTTCTCCCCAGCAGTGGAGACAGCAGTAGCCAGACCATGCTTTGCATTCCTTATGGTCATATTCTTGCAAGCTAGCAGACATTTGAACTCCACCAATATTAGATTTTGTGGTCACTTTGTGATGCAAGTGTAACTGAATCCTTTTGTGGTTTCGGCTTCATTAATGTTGCACTCATTTTTGAGTGTAAAGTAGCCTACCTTCTCCATCCTCTAAAATGAAGAGCATGTTTTGGCTCAGACAAATATCCTCAGAAGCCCAGGATGGAGACGTGGATTCCTCTCCAGGTAAATCACTCTCAGAAGTTCCTCCTGCAGCTGCGTATTTCCATGTATATATATATACACACACATGCACGCAGAGCTTTGCTTTTCTGGTTTTATTATTTACAATATAGAATCATAGAATGGTTTGGGTTGGAAGGGACCTCAAAGATCATCTAGTTCCAATTCCCCTGCCACGGGTGAGATTGGTCAGACTTGTGAGAAAAAAAAAATCATCAGACATCCATTCTCCAAAGTCCTCAATTCTTAGGAGCCTGCCAAGGAGAACTCTCAAACCAGAATATATCACTTTGGTGACTTGACATATCAGCTAGGTTTCTCATTGGGACTGAACAGATGGAGAAGCAGCTTGTCCAGGGAATTCCTGGGTTGCTCCCCAGGTGTGTGAGCCCTTTGTCAAAGTGATTATTCCTATACCACTAAACGAGATGTGGCCAAGCACAGACCTCAGTGCTGCACATCATCATCTGGACTACAAAACTGCTCTGAGCACTTGCTCTGTGGGTGCTTTCTGGTAGTGGTAGCAGCTTAGCAATGTCACCAGGTCATCTAATGCCACCCATATTTAATCTTCCTGTTCCCTCACATCCCTTTCCATTTCTTATTGATTGTCTCCCATCATCAGCTGCTGGTTATACCTACATTTCTTTTCCCAGCAGCTGTTTCGCCTCTTGGAAAGTCTTGTTGCTCTGGCGGAGGGTGGTCTAGCAGCAAGCGCTGATAGATGAACAGTGAAAGATCCCTGGAACTGTTCTGACTTGGGTCAACCTGCACCTCCCAAAAATGTTTTTCAGGATTTAGACAGGGTAAGGACTGCTCCAGCTAAGCAGGTTGGAAGGCGAGACCCTGCTCAGGGAGATCAGTTTAGTCCTGCCATCCTATTTAGCCTCTGGGCAAGAACAACCTGTGACTTCTTTTGGTTACCAGCATCAGTGTAACCTGTACACGTCGGAAACACAGCCCAAGATGTGGTCCATGTAGGTAAACATACCTGCCAGGCTCATTGCTCCAAAACTACTGACGTCTGAGGTTAACAGTGAGCATGTTTTCATTGTGCTCCCCTAAATCCTACCACCAAAGTAAAAAAAAAAACCCACAATAGTCAGAAATTAATGTCCATCCTTATAAACAGGGAAATCAACAGAAAACTAGCGCTTGGAACCATTGCAGGGAATCTCAACCATTTTGGAGGGGTGGGGGAGCAAAGCGTGTCTCATGCTGGATGTGTGACATTGCCTGGTGCACGGCTGTACAGCAAGCGCAGCAAGCCAAGGAACTCTTGATTCGTATTGAAGGAACCACCTTCTCACAGCTTTTGTCAGTGACATGACACCCTTAAGAAAATCCGCGTCCTGCAGGCAGACCTGTCTGACCCCATTAGCTTGGGAGGGAGATGAGTGTTTGGAATGGATACTCTCATCGTGACTCTTTCATAGACCAATGAGAGCACCAAGGTGCAAACATCAGAGTGACTCATAGCAAGCTGAGCTGAAATAGAGATGATATCGAAGCACTAATAACAGCATCTTTGCACGGCGGCACTTAGAAAAACAGCTTTCACAGAGTAGAAAGCAGACTTAAAGGGTAGAGGAGCCGGCTGTGGGCCTGGCTGGAGAGCATGAAGTCTCCTTCCTTCAATAAAGAGATTTATTTGCTGAGTAGGTGATAATATCAAACTGACACCCCTGGAGAGAGAGCATCCCAATTTAGGAAAGCGTCACAAGTATGTTTTGCTAGTCGCTATGAAGGTATTTACATGCATTTAATCCATGTAGTCAGCTGGTGTGAGAGTCAAAGCTCTCAAATTAGAGCTGGGTAAGGGCCTTAAGCTTCAGGGGTTTGAACACAGCTCTGCGACCAGAACCTTGACACTTGCAACCACCAACTACCTACAGTGAGAATGGAGAGGATCTTTAAGGTCCCTTCCAACCCTAACCATTCTATGATTCTATGATTACAAAAGCTCAGATTGCTAATTGCAAACACCATCAGACAAAAATATTCCTATAGGATCATCTTTTGTCTTGCTCTTTACTTTGGGAAGCTTCCTCTAACTTTATTTGGAATTTGCCCTGGGACAGATCACCAAGGATGACACAACCTGGTTGTCTTCGTGGAGTTGATGATATGGTTTTACTGAAAATCCCGTTTTGCCCCATACCAGTTCTGAGCACATGAACTAAACTCCTTTCAGAGGAAACTGAGGATGATCCACTTATAGCATGAAGGGGTGTGCTTTGTCCACCCTTCCCAACACACGTCGTGACACCGAACTGACTTGAGTGGTGTAAGCCAGCAAGTCACCCCCCTGCTCCCCATGTCCCGTACAACCTTATAAAGCAACAGCCTTACTACCCCCTGTTAGATTTGGACAGGGGCCACATTTACCACCTTCTGGAACCTGGGTAGCTCTTCACCTTCTCCCTGTCAGTGTCCAGGAGTGTTTCTATGTCAAACACTCCAAGAATGTGAAGGCTGACTAATCTTCAGGCTGATCTTCCCACTCTTCGAAGGGAGACTGAGGTGTGAGGAGATCGCTGCTGCTGGGTGGCAGGTTCACACTTTGGCCCCTGAAGCTGAGAAGTCCTTGAGACCCTACCCAAAAATAAGCTCTGCAGCCTTTGTTGATTATGGTTTCCAATGTATGCATACCATATGTGAAATGCAAGACCTTCTCATGGTGCAAGAGCATGGGTCAACAGTGGAGTGAAAAACCAGGGCTTTATCCTTGGTGGTCACACCTGACAGGCTTCCCCTTGCACCTCGCACTCCTGTTTTCACTGGGAACAACTTCTCTTCAGCTGCACTAAGGCAGCCCAATGCCAGGCTCAGAATCGAATCAGAAACCCCATTTCACCCAGCTGGGCATTTCTTTTTCTGATTAACCTCTAAAAGCTTGCAGCAAAATTAAGACCTCCTTCCTGGAGCCTAGCAAGCCTCCATCTGTGAGAAGTTAGTTGTTTTTCTCTGCTGGCCACATTGCCTTCTCAGTGAAGAAAGCGGGATCACTCCTTTAGCCCAGCTCTGTTGCAAATGCTATTGCAAGGAGCTGCTTTTTTGCAAGGAACACACTCCTGGCAAAAGGAATGCCGCTATGGCTTGAATGGCAAAAAAAATTTGGCCTTAAACCAGGGCATTTTAGTTGTGGTTTTTCTTTCTTATGCTATCATAAAATGCTTTGAGTTGGAAATGACCTTCAAGATCTAGTTCCAGCCCCCCTGCCATGGACAGGGACATCTTCCACTACATCAGGTTGCTCAAAGCCTCATCCAGCCTGGCCTTGAACACTTCCAGGGATGGGGAATCTACAACTTATCTGGGCAACCGGTGCCAGTGCCTCACCACCCTCAATGTAAAAAATTTCTTCCTTATATCTAATCTAAATCTCCCCCCTTTCAGTTTAAAGCCATTGCCCCTTGCCCTGTCACTCCCTGCCCTTGTAAAAAGTCCCTCTCCAGCTTTCTTGCAGGCCCCTTTAGGTACTGGAATGCTGCTGTAAGATCTTCCTGGATGTCTACAGACATCCAGCTGTGCAGCGTGACCTGTTCTATGGAAAGAAGAGAACCGGTTTGGCTTATAACTGGTAACAGGGCTACCAGCACTGAGGCTGAATATTACAGGGTTTCAGAGGGACTTTTCTCTGACGATGAGGAGAAAGAGGATTGAATCCAAGTCCCGCAACACAGCCTTGAGTTTAAAAAAAACCCCAACAAATAATGAAAGGGGATCTCACTTCCTGTAGATATATTTTTTAGCCCACCTCATCATCTTTTTTGATTTACTTCATCACGGTACTTTGTGACACACTTTCTGGGAGGTGAATCTCACCGTTGGAGCCCCGCATGCAGGAGAACTTCCAGATTGCTGCCCTCTGCACATCTCCGTTGCCTGGAGAGGATAGTCAAGGCAGCCTTTTGTGCAGTGAAACCCTGAGGCTGGAGAGCCTGCCCAGCTAAACATTTCTATGCAACATTTCTATGGGGATAAATGAATATTGGAGCACCAGCCATGCAGATAAGCAGTTATCTGTGCTGCCCACGCAGGGAGGCATCCGTCGCGGCACTGCACGCAACCCTGAGCTGCTTACAAGTCTGCAGCATTTTTGATGCTATCTAGACGAGCATCACATATTGCAAGTCATTTATGCCAATGTCATCACCACTGGGCTTACCCCCTCAGCCACCCACCACACTGTTCAATAACTGCTCATATCACAGCAAATCAAGGTACTCGTGTACCCCTACCCCCCACCTTGCTTCTCCCCATATTTTCTCAAACTTTTGATGAGAAGCACTTCACAGAAGTGCGGTGAGGGGGAGAGGTACAGTGCTGATCTTACTTATAAGGCGCGTAGCCATCCTCCCAGCTTTTCATGGAAAGCAGAAGGTATAGCAGGTTCTGTCTCAAGCATCTTTCCGTGCAATAGCGAAGGCAATCCAAACAAATCTTGAAGCACCAGAACTAACAGCACCTGATTTTCTGTATTTCAGGCCATAGAATTGATGGTCCCTGGTGATTAAAAAGAGTGAATTAATCGTACCCACTACAAATTGAGGCCATTAGAAGATCTGCTGTCTGTGAAAATGTTTTGTCTTTCCTTAAGACCTGGGCTCTTTTATAACCTGTCCTGCTTGCTGAAGTCTCACAGCGGATAACTTCCCAGCTGTTTATTTTCACAAAACTTGTAGGAACTCACTTATCTTTGAGACTGTCACCCCTCCATCAAACCAGACTAAAACAGGCTGGAGGGATAAACACAGGCAGGTGGACATGGACCCTGTGAGCATGCAGCTTGTCTCCATGGAAAGCCAGACAGGTCCTCAGAGGCACCTGCCTTCCTTTGAGGGATGATATCATCACCAATCTTCCCTTTCTGGGTAAGGGGCTCCCTTCTCCTACTGTACGAGGGAAACAGCTGTCTTCACCTCATTTCAACCACAGCCTTCAGAGAGGACCCTGCGCATTGCAGCACCTCAGCACAGTGCTGCTGAAGCCCTTGTCCCAGCTACAAACCTCCTCCTGCAATATTCAAAGCAACTCACCTTTGAACCATGGCCCCCTCACTTCAACACAGGCCCAGGAGGACCTTCATCTCTTCTGCTTCCCTCAAAGTCTTTGCTGCAAACCTCACACCAACTCCAGACCCCACAACAAACCCAGCTAAGCCCCAGAACATCCCATCAGTCCCCTCTTCCGTAGTAAGAGAAAGGAGCTTCTTAAAAAGAATCCTGCCTAGAGCTTTCTTTGCCTTGCTTGGCATATGGGGTAAGGCAATCACAGGTGGAAGTGATGTCCCCTCCTCTTTAAGGTTTAACACAACTGTGACTGCAGCAAAAAAAAACCCCACAATATTAGCTTCCTTCAAGATCAACAAAAGACCTTCCAGAAATTCTAGGTGTGCCTTCCAAGCACTGCCATGCTCTGTTGCGAGAAAATGCAGCTTTTTGCACCAGTCTGTGAAGGAAAACAGCTCCTGAGGTGCACCAGGCATTTATCCCTCCCCGTAGACCTTACCCCACTCGTGTGTGAAATGGGAAACAGCTGTGAGATGGCGAACTTCCTCTGTGATATAAAGGTGTAGAGCAGACACAAGGATATGCAGGAGGGTGTAGGTCTTCTTGAGAGGGTATTTGATCTAAAGCCCAAAAGTTAAATGCAAACTTTACCTGACCCAAAGATCTTTAGCTCAGCAGGTTGCCCAGAGAAGTTGTGGATGCCCCATCCCTGGAGGTGTTCAAGGCCAGGTTGGATGAGGCTTTGAGCAACCTCGTGTAGTGGAAGGTGTCCCTGCCCATGGCAAGGAGTTTGGAACTAGATGGTCTTGAAAGTCCCTTCCAACTCAGCCCATTCTGATTCTATGATTTCTTGCATTGCTGGGAGCAGGCTTGGAGCAGTACCTGCAGTGGGTCTGCAGCTCCTGCAAAGAAAGGGTGTGAACAGGTCTGCAGTGGGCATGTGGTTTTGTCTAGAGAAGGGCCTATGAAAAAGACACAGCTTTGGGCTTAGAGTCCACTTTCCTTGTACCTGGGCTGCAATTGCACAAATATTTTGTAGAAAGCCAGCCCTGCATGATGCAGGGAGCTTTTATCCTTCTCAGACATCGCCAAAATGAACCATGCTCCTGGTTTTCTCCTAGTAGGACTCTTCTGGTCCTTGAAAAAGCGAAAAATTCCTTTGTGCTTCATAATGTCACCGAGGCCACCAAGGGCTGAATTGCCCTATATTGTATTGGATCCCATGACTCCGGGTTTGTGTCCTCTGTATAAAACCTTATCACCTGCACTGCTTGTCCCTGAGCTAAAAATGAAAATTATCTTATTTGTTCTTGGTCTGCAGGTTTGGGAAGATTAAAAACTAAGACAAATGTGAGCAACTGGGGTAGTTTGTGTGAAAAAAAGGGTTGGAAACCTAGTGCCCCTAAGGGCAATTGTTAATTTATTTGGCTTTAGAGTAATTGAAATTTCACAAAAAATAAAGATGTTTTAAAGTACAGGTACATAGTTCAAGTCACCTTTTAGCAGAGAACAGCATTTTAACTTCTTTTAGGGCCACTTTGCATGGTTTTATCATAACTGTCTCAGTCTTTGATGTTTTTGTCTTAAAGTCCCAGGATTTTTCCCTAACATAGTTATTAGAAGAACAGAAAGATTGAAAATATGACCAGGGCATATCCTTGAAGTTTTGGAGAAATAAAAATAAAACAGTAATAATGATAAAACCTAAACCAAGTTACACTCTTTTTGATTTAAATCTTACTTTTTAAGCCACTCTGGTGATGTTTGAGTAGCGTATAACGGTTTACGGTGTCGCGTGGCATTCAATATAGTTATTTTCCAGGGGAAAAAGACCCCCCGATGCCCTGGGCTGGCAGAGACTCGCTACTCAACATAAAGCAACGAGACTCCAGGGACAACAGCCGCGGCAGCGCTCTCAGAAACTTTGCCGTGGCTAAAGCAGGCGGGCTGGGAGCTGCTCAAAGTCCTGTTTGTCAGGCGGCTAAAATAGCTCGGGCGGAGGTGCTGACAATCCCGTCCCCACACTGCAGCCCAACACCTCCGGCCCTCGCCGGGTTATCGGTGACGTTGGACTCCAAAGCATTTTTTCGCTCGCTGCCAATAGCTGTTGCCCTCAGACCATTTGCTTTCGCATGCTTTCCCTTTGACAAGGCTGCTATTTCTCTGCAATATGTAAACACTCAGAAGGATTTCCATGTTTGTTCTTCACCCGGCTCGGCCGGTTTTTCACAGCTCGCTGGGAGAATTGACATGAAGAAGCAGCCGTTTCACAGGTGTTTGGTATTTTTGGTATTTTTTGTGTGTGTGTGTGCGCTGTGCTCCTGTCTGTTTCCTCTTGTTTTAAACCCAATCCTGCTCTGGTCTCAGCACCTCGACACGCAGCAGAAAAATGCATTGCTGCTGTCAGAAACACGACACTTACTGTCATCCTACATGGGTGTCCTTTAATATTAGAGCCCAGCGGAGGCTTCGTGCTGCAAAGCACTTATTTTTTATTTCTCCTCTTCCTACAGAAACTTGTGATTACTGCAAAAATTTTCTTTAAATCTAAAGCAAGCTGCTTATTTGTGGCTTTTTCTAAGAAAACTGCCTGAGTTTGCCTGCGCTGCTGTGACTTTCTGTCTTAAAGCAGACTTGTTTCTGAAATGGTCCTGGTATTCGGTAAGATGATTTGCATCGAAAGTAAGAAGGAACTAAAACCACTAAAAAAAAAATCTCAGGATGAATCTGGAAATTGGAGGCCCTGGCTCTCATTTCATAGATTTCACACAGGTTTGATTTAACAGATCTGCAGCTTTAAATCAACAGAACTTGATTGAATAATTTAAAAAAGAAAAACACCTGCAAAAATTCACGTTAACTGGGGAGCCAGTCCTGGAAAACACAAAATCCCTTTGGCAAAAGTTTTTTTAAACTTCATCTTGAAAAATCTGAAAGCCTTTAAACACTTCCCCAAGGTCTGCATGAAAATAAGGAGTGTCTAACCCAAAGCAGCCCCTAGCACAGAGATGGGAACACATGTATAGAAGTTAGGCCATTCTGGCAAAAATCTAGGCGTGGACATTTTCACAGTAGGGATTAAGACCCTGAATTTCCTTCCCATGGGAATTTTGATCACAAATTCCAACCAGAAAGGTTAAGTGTCCTTAACTAACCTGACGTGTCTCCGCAAAGAATTCTCATTTCAGCAAGCTGCTCCTTCCAACCAAAGATATCTCGCTGAAATTCTTTCAGACAGATTTATACTATACACACGATTACTCAGAACTCATATTATTATATGACACATTTTAGCAAACGCTTCTTTAAAAAAAAAGTCTTTTCCACAAGTCAGACTGCCCCAGGTTAATGTAAAACATGACTGTAAACTGATTTTATTAAAGTAATTCAAAGGACTGAGTGGACTATTTCATTACAGTTTAAACAAGCTCAATTTTGTTCTGTTTTAATATGATTAGGAACCTGCCATGTTTAAAGAGAAATCAGAGCATTGAAACAGGGTAACCAAATTGGTGCTAGCCTGGTGAAGATAAGGCTGATTCAATCAATGCTGATAACAGCTAAGGGTCGTCTGTGTGCCTTCCGAAGCTCCTTCCAGGATAAGGCACATGTGCATTAGAAAGATGTTACTCTTTGTTTAGTATGAATTTTAACATATAACAGATATAATAACCAAAATGAAAATCAGTATAATTAAACTGGAAAGATATTCGTATTACCATTAAGAAAATCTCATTTGTACATATTTTTTCAATCTCTAGGTGGGATCCCATGTTTCTAATAAAACCTGTCCTCCTCCAGCTAATTCTACCAGGAAGGATGGATTCAAATATCAATGTTGCACTCATACTATAAACTACTCTCTTTGAAGAGGAGCTTTCAGGTTTGCTTCAAATTCATCTAAAGTACCCAGAAGTTCTCTATGGATTTCAACAAACTTTGGCTCAAGCCTTTAATATCCTCTAGTTAGTCTTACAATGCAAAATGAACTGGAGGGGTTTTCATTGATAAGCCTTCTAACAAAAGCCGCCATGCATTTCCCAAACAAATGTACTGAAAAAGATTCAGAGAAATAATAACATAAATATTGATAAAATAGCTTTAAAAAAAAGGCACAGGAAATATTTGTTATCCTTATTTATTTAATAAAGAAACATAATAAACTTGAATTTTTCCAGGTACAAACAGCTTAATAAGTCCTATGATATTGGCTGATATTTCCTTGCTCTTTTCGTAGCTTGAGTGATTCATGTGGTAGCCGTTATTGAACAAATCAACAGAAAAAATGGTAGCACTCACCATGCTTATAGACAGTGTGGGCCAACTATTGAGTTACTGTCTTTAACTAAATAACTGCACCGGGAGGTTGTATCATTCTAGATTCGGATCAGCATCTCCATTAATAAAAATCATCTAGTGAGGTTATTTGAAGTTTTTGAGGGGAGTTCTGCATACCATACAAAGATACCATGCCCTCTTCAGCTCTAAAGAAATGTGCCACAAAGCAATAGTAAACCCAATATAAAACCAACCTTCCAGTTACAAAGGTTTTGAAAGTAATTTACAATTCAGTTTTAGATTGGTGCACTGTAAACAGCTATTGTTAAGACCCTCTTTCAGATTTTTTTTTTGCATTGTGATTTTTTTTTTTTTTTACAGCTTTTGGGTAGAAGACAGAACCATTTGTAATTGCATCCGTACTATAGTCTCACAGCAATGACAATAAAACGTTCAACGCAAGGGTGAAACGACCAGAGGAAGAGCTCTTCTCTAATATCATCAGTGACCAGCTAATCGTCCCATTACATCCTGCTCATTATTAGACCTGACTCTTCATATCAGTTGAATATTTTCTAATATAAGATGCAAAAAATTAAAATATTTTTAAAACAGCATGACCACACTGCTGAGCGCAGACTGGCTTTTTTCTTGGGTTTTGAGCAGTTTATACTGGATGTGAAAAAATACTTTTTGTCAGTGTTTTTTCCCTCTTTATTTTTTTTAGTCTGAAGCTTTGAAAGGAAACTAATTTTACCAGTTGTCAGCCAATAACTGCTTGTTTAGCGAGTAATGAATGTACTATTCTCTAATTAAACAATTTCATTATAGGCAGCAGCTCGTTGCTAATGATCAATAAATCCCATTGAGAAGAAAACAGTTTAATCAGTAAATCGTGTCCTCTGAGTGTCAGCCACTCTATAAACTCACAAGATACATATATATGTATAGGTATACGCATGTGTGTGTATATATATATATGCATATAAATATAAAAATCGCATACTCTTTCTGGGTGATATGTACAGTCAGAATAACATTACAGCATAAATACACAGGGAATCTGTATAAAGTTTCTCTAATTTGAGAAGCCTTGAGCAATTTTCTTTTGAGGAGGATTAGGGGTGGGGAGGGAGGAAAGAATAAAGAGTGTTTTCACTTTAAGGAACAAAGAGTAGTTCCCTTAAGTTAGAATCTAATTACATACAAGATTTAAAGGCAACAAAATCCCCAGAGGAACAGCCCTATGTTATACACCATAGACATGGGGTTAAAAGGGCAAGATTATAATAATACTTATATAGTACGTTTCATTCCCTTGTAGCACTTTGCAGCCAGAAAGTCTTACAACACCCCTGTGAGGTAGGTAAGTATTATTATACCCATTTTACAGATGGGTAAACTGAGGCACAGATAGGTTAAATTATTTGCCTAAATATCATGTAGTAAGAATCAGGAATAGACCCTAGGAATCCTGATGGCAAATCCTCTGAATTAACTGATAGACCACTCTCAAGTGAATGCCTGAGACACCTCTCAATGAATGGAGAGAATATATTAGCCCATATTTACACAGATACATCGTCATCCTTTCGACATGTTGTCTTTCCATATTCTGACTTGTTTAGAGGACAGATAACAACGGCTATAGATAAACTTTGTTGTCACATGTTGCTTTAATTCTTTTTGCCAGCCCCATGTGGATTTTGACTCCTTTACAACCTGGGATGTAACTGAACGTCAATGACAATACACCTTAAATACATTCTTCATATCTTTGCTTCTCCAAAGTGAAAAGCACAATTACTCTTCCTTAAAGTGCAATGACTCATTACAGAAATTTGAGGATTTTCCATGAAGTCCAACCAAACCCAAATACAATCAGTCTGAAGGTGAAAGACAAAACTTGTCTGTAATGATGGATTTGTCTCTATATTCCATAAATACTTTCTCACATTCTATCGAGGCTGAAAATTTGATAATAAAAAATAATCTACGTTAGTAAGCAAAACCTCTAATACTTTTCTACAGCCACACATCCACCTTTCACCCCATTGTCATTTCTTTGGCCTGAAGCTGACAGATACATCAGCTGTAAATATTCCTTTGCCCACAGGAATGAGGATATTTCTGCTTTCTACTAGATTCTTTTTGTTGGTTCCTGCACTTCTTGTCCTTCCTCAGTAATCGAACTGTACTCTCTAAGAAAATGAAAGATGGACACTGAGTAGAAAGGTTTCAAAACCTCAAAATTTACGTATAGATCCAGAGGCAATTCCCCTCCCACCTTCTTGATCTCACCATCGCAGCCGTTCTGCACAGCCCAGTTGGCATTGTTTTTAGTAGTAGTAATAGTAGTAGTAGTAGTAGTAGTAGTTTTGGAGTAATATTGATGCACAGAGTTTCCAGTAAGGCTGCTTAGCTCGGTGTTCTTGGGGAAAACATAACCTATCCCACAACCTTAACAAAAACTTTGCCAGCGTAGATGGTGCTTTGGAGCACTACACACAAACGTGATGCGCTACTTCTATGGCGAGTTTGATTGCAGTATTCAAAGCAGATTCTTGAAACACACTAAAAAATTAGTGCTTTTATTAACAGTTTCACAAACAGAATCCATTAATGTCTAGTTTCCTGAAGGATAGAACAAGCCATTTCTCTCATTATTTTGACATCATTTCCTTCTCTCTTTTTTTTTTTTTTTTTTTTTATTTCTGCCGATGAGCAGTTGCAAGTCCCAAGAGGGAGGATTTAGTGTAATAAACAGTTAAAATGTTGCTAATTTGATAGTTTACTTTGCAACAGCTTTCCTCATCAAACGATGGGGATCCCGCAAGTTCCTATTACCTTGACTCAAAAGTTCATCATGAAGAGTGTAAGGATCATTAATCTCCATGGAAAAAGAGACTTTTTTTCTTTTAAGTAAAAAAATATCAAATATAATAAATTTATGAAAGACCATTCACAACATATACAGTAAGTGTTACATTTTGCTACAGCAGCTGTGATATTTTTTTTTCTTTTTAGAATGCAAGGTCATACATCGCCATAAGTAAACACACTAATATGAGTAAGACCTTAAATGAATGTATACAGCAGGCTTTATCTGTGGATAGATATACACTGTGTTTACTGTTTTACAGTCTAGTATATTCTTATTCACACCATTGATATAACATCTGTGACCCTGCAAAGATTCTTCCTGTGCATATATAAATATAAATTTGAGCCAAGTCAAAAAGAGCAGGGTCAAAGGTTATATGACTTATTAGACTCCTGTAGTTAAGGGCAAAAAATCCATTGTTTCTTTTGCAACTAACGTTTAATAAGAAGGCTGCTTCAATCGTTGTGTAGTTACAGCATTACATTCTGTAAACAATATTTTAAAGCATTCTAAACAAACATTTAAACAATTGATTCTTTATCCCTGTCTGGCGAAAGAAGACAATCTATAGCCTCATCGCTTTTGCTCGAGTCTGTCATTTTCAGCTGGAGATTATCACTCGTACCTCTGGTGACGCTGTCGTAGGATGGAGGGAAAGATGTGGAGGACAGAGTTTCTGATTTGTCTAGTGGCCTGCCGTAGTTTTCGTTCATCATGAACGCAATAAGACCCTCCTTCTCAGGTGCATCATCCTCAAGGATGCTGCCATCAAAAGTTCTGTGCCGGTACAAGTAAGACGCCTGCTTCATGGAGCGCCGAAACAAATGTCTCCTGTAGGCCCGCTGGATGACAATGGCCGAGACCTCTTCTTGTTTCCGTCTGAGAGTTGTTGTAATCGGTTCGTAAGAGATCTTAGATGGATTCGCCGCCATGAATTTTTCTTCCATCTGTATTTTAAGGGCATCCATCTCTCCAGATTCTCCTAGCACCCTTTTTGTAAAAGCAAACAAAATATCCAAGCAATGGATCCTATCTCCACTGACCATGGGCAGGTCCATTGCTATGAGTTTGATTTTGTTTGGTTTCGCTATGCGCAAAGGTTCCGACAGCGCATCTGCAAAGTCTGAAAGTGCAGAATACTCAATAAACTGAGTGGCTTCAGGGTCAAACTTCTCCCAGATTTCATAGAACATATCAAAATCATCCTCACTTAGAGGCTCTGTACTTTCCTCAGTGGCTACACTGAAGTTTTCTAAAATAATGGCTATATACATGTTTACAACAATGAGAAATGATATAATGATATAAGTAACAAAGAATAGAATCCCTACGGCAGGGCTTCCGCAGTCTCCCTTTGAACCATTTGCATTCGGAAGGTTTGGGTCGCAATACGGTGGTCCAGTGTTTAAAATAGGGTTGAGAAGACCATCCCAGCCAGCTGACGTTGTGATTTGGAAAAGACAAAGCATGCTGTTAGCAAAGGTTTGGAAGTTAAACATGTCATCAATCCCATGCTCCTTCTTAACATAGGCAAAGTTAGCCATGCCAAAAATGGCATAAATGAACATGACCAAAAAAAGCAAGAGGCCAATGTTGAACAGAGCAGGTAGGGACATCATTAAGGCAAACAGGAGAGTTCGAATTCCTTTGGCTCCCCGGATGAGTCTTAGGATCCGGCCAATCCGAGCCAAGCGAATGACTCTGAAGAGCGTGGGAGAGAAGAAATATTTCTGGATGATGTCAGAAAGTACAGTGCCTTAAAAAGGAGAGAGACAAACAGCGAGTTATTACACAGGAAATAATCCCAGGCTTCTCTTTAAAGCAATCAGTCAGGATTAGGGTCAAAATCAATTAAAAGTTCCCCAGATTGGAAGACCCACAATAAAGGGAATGGCATTGCCATTAGTGTTTTCATGTCTGTTTAATCCATTCGAACTTTTTTGAGTCTATGAGCAAAGGTGTCAATGGTAGTGGCAGTTTCATTAAGGGAAAACTTGTCTATCAGGAGTGAGAATCCAAGATCAACTCGGATAGGACAAAGATATCTGCAGCTTTTGGTCATGACCCACTTGAGATCCTGAGTGCAGCCGGTCAGAATTTTCTGATATGACAATATTTTTGTCTGTAAAATGTTGGCGAGTCAGCACTGAAACGCTGATGTGCTGGTCCTGTTTTTCTGAGCCACCACCAGAACAGTGTGGGTTTCTATTGGAAACTCGCTTGATTGGTTGGTTGTTTATTATTTTTTCCAGTTTCCCTGATGGATTGGGAGAGAACTAAGGGCTAACATTGTACTAGCAAGGAAATGAGCTTCCATTCTTGTAGCTAAACTCTTCCTGCAGCAACAGATCAGATTGGTCCAGATTGTCTAATGCCAACAGTTCCTGGCTGCTGAGCCACGGTAAGCTCATGTTTCCCAGACCAGCCTGAGAGAGGGCTCACTGGCATGGCCCAAGTTCTCTGACACTAAGGCAACCTGGGGCCAGCACTATGACCAATGTGATGGCTCTGGTTAACCAGCTGCTATGGACATATCTTGAGCATCCAGTGTCAAGGCTCTGATGCTAGATGTAAGGTAGTGATGCTCCTGGGGTGACGCAAATCTCTGAAATCCGGGTGATCTTGGCTGATCCAACGCCCCTGAAGTACAGCCTGCTCTCTGGGCACCAGGGATCTCCTACATTGGGACTTTTCAGCCTCCCCAGCCCACCAGAGAGAGTTTAGAGCAACAGAAGCATCAGTCAATAAGAAGGTGATTCAGTTTTCCTAACATGACAGCTTTCCATTCACCTATTCCCTCCTTCAAAATGGAAACTATACTGGAAGAGCCAAATTTCTGAGTTCCTTCTGCTCACTGTATCCATTTACTATCTGCATTTCTGTAGCACCTAAAACATATGATCTATGGTTGGGGCTGCTGGACAGCAAAAGGTATAAATTAACAGTAAAACCTTGTCTCTGTGTTTTGTTCCTTGGGTAGATGAGGATTCGGAGCTCCAGAGAAAACAAGACTGAGAACAGCCAGACTCACTGCACCTGCCCAAACCTGCCCTGAAGGGCTATTTCACACTGATGTGCTAAAAAGTAAATAGCAAAACAATAGCAGTCTGCACGTGCCCTTTTTTAATTCTCTGTCTTCACCTGTTATGCAGAACTGGGGTTAAGTTTACGGTGCCAGTTCTAGACCATGTTTTATCACCAGGAACCATTAAGTGTACATTGAAACTAGTACTGTGGTGTGAGAAACCTCATCATTTTGCTGATCACACAGGTTATTGTTAGGCAGTATTAAGTTGTATTATTTAAATATTTAAAAAAATATGCTTAGGATCTAACTCTCTGAGTTGAAAGTACATTTTATTGCATGAAGCCTTCAACTTTGTCTCATTAAATTTACGTCTACCTTTTTAACTTTGGAGTTTGGATGAAAATCTAGATTCACCTACCTACGATGGAAAGAATCACAACGACAAAGTCAAATATGTTCCAGCCATTGGTGAAATAGTAGTGTCGCAGAGCCAGCATTTTGATGATGCACTCCCCAGTGAAGATGGCAACAAAAAGCATGTTGATTTTATGGAGGATGTTCACTTTTTCTTGACTTTGGTCATCTGTTTCCACCATCATGGTAACCATGTTAAGGCAGATGAGAATCATGATGGAGACATCGAAGGCTTGTTTTGAGACGACATCAAAAATAAACCTTGGTATTTGTTCTGGAGGAAAAGAGAAGATTTAGTTAGGAAATTTGAACTGTGTCAAAATGATGACATCATTGTCTCCTGATTGATCAGAAAGTAGAGGAAAATAGACAATGTACTACTTCTGGTTAGAACTTCATAAACATAAAGATGATGACAAATGGTTGGATGATAGAGTTTATTTGCTCCTAATGCTTCTTGAAACTACTGAAAAAAGATCTTGGACTGGGGCCATGAGTTCATTCAATGCAGGCACGTGGCTACTGCCATGACTGGGTATGTATTTCGACATTTTAGTCAATATTGCAGAACAATGGGAATTATGTACCACACAGGTCACTGGACTTGCAAATACTGTCCAAAATCAAAACATATAAATACTAAGTGGTTTTCATCTGGAAGCAAACACTCTTCCTACACTGGGAAGTTGAATCACATTCATTCTATTAAATAAATATTCAGCTATTACACATAGTTCAACTGAATTATGTCATTCTTACCAGTGGCCTCGGGATTGGCTTTTGAGGTTTCTTAGATCCCAACTTTTTCATTGCGTTATAATACTTTTTCTGTTCTTCTGTCATAAAGATATCCTGGCCACCTAAGTAAAGGGTGAAAACAAAGCTATTACTTTTGATGAAAAGAGGTCCACTGCCTCCATCTGAAGTTCAGGTCTGCACCTTCTTCTATTTTCTGATTTCCCTTTTCATGTAGCTTTCATCAAAATATCTAAGAAGGGCCTGATGAGATGCAGTGCTTGGAGCTGCTTATCACATGGAGGCAAAGGCCAGGAGACGCAGAGCAGTGCAGCCAACCAAGCAAGAGCAAGGCTCAGATTGTCTCTGCACTCAAGGTAGGTCCAGTGTGAGAGGGGAAAATAGAAGAACCTCAGACCTTTGTTTAGAGCCTATAAAGCAGGAAGAACACAGCTCTCAGGCCAGGCTGCTCCTCCCTGACCCTGGTTGCACTCTGAGACAGGGAGGGGATGGGTTGAGGAGAACACACTGCACTGCTCTGAAGGACCATGGTATTTGTGCATGAGGGACACCGGGGTGGTCTGTGCCTCTGTGGTAGAGTTTATGCCGGAGATCCCATCTGCATGGAGCTGCTTCACTGATTTCTGCGGGGACTATGATCTCCCAGCCTGTATTTTCAGGATGTCCATCCTATGGGGACATTAGGGGCTGCTACAACTGTGCTCTTGTAAAAATCTTGCAAGATGGCTTCTGTGGCTGTTCTGTCAATGCCGATATTGAGGCTAAATGGCAAAGCTGCTGCCTATAAATCATCCCTTGCCCTGGTCTCTGCAGCAATCACAAGATGATGTGTAGAATTTGCACTACTTATCTTTTTCTTTTGTTGGTTAAAATTGTCAATGATGACACCAATGAAGAGGTTCAATGTGAAGAAAGACCCGAAGATGATGAAAATCACAAAGTACAGGTACATGTATAAATTACATTCCCATTCAGGCTGCTCCTCACACTGCAAAAGGAAAAGGCGACAATGACACCATCTCTGCACTTATCAAAATACTAATGCAGTTAAAAGAAAACTGTCCATCAGTAATAAAGATTACAAAACAGGAAAATCAATGTAACTGCAGCTAGCAAAGTCTGTGTTCCATGGTCTCTGTTTGACGTTTACTACTGGCATTTGCAATGCCACGGTCACTTCTGCTACATTTCACAACGCTGGCACAGTGATCACACTGCTTCAGAAAGTGCAACTTCAGAATAAATCCTATAAAATGTTCTCAGTCTGAACTCAGAAAGGGAAAAGAATCAATTTTATGATTATCCCTAATATTATATGAACTAATGGTACTTATAAAAAGCAGAAGCATGATCGCAGTATGATTAAATGCTACTGAAAAAAATTGTGTTGAGAGTCAGTGTATTTAGAAGTACAATCTTTCTTTCGCGAAGAGTAGAAATGAATAAGATCTCTTGTTGAAGGACTGAGCAACACAGTCCAATAGTCTCAAATCACATGTACCAAATCTGACAAAAACACTCAGATTTGCCCCACCAGCTACAGGTATCTAACCAAGATGCCAGAAGCTCACATTTCTCTAAATGCCATATTATCGTGTGTGTAACCCATGCGTTACATTCAGCAGCGGGGAGGATACACACACGTGTACATGTTGTGTAAGAATAAATCAACATCACGAGCTATATTATGCAAAGGTACTTCTCTGTTCCTTTGATGTCATGAGGTTTTTTTCACCCATTATTCCTCTATTTGGGACTCGACTCCTTGTTACTCAATTCAGCACGTCAAATTCCCAGTACCAGGCAGCTACCTCAAAAAATTAACAGTAAGTATAATCTTGTTTCTTTAATATTATCACAAAAAGAAAAGGAGACAACATCTCCTTCAAAAAAAAATAAACAAACCACATGTGATACAGCAAGGAAAATTACTTTTTTATTATTATTATTGCTATTTTTTTAGGAAAACTGAAAGCTGAGTGGGATGTAGGTAGGAATTGATTGCCAACCCAGGGCAGTTACCAGCACCCATAGCTCCAACATGTCTTAAGCCAAAGCTGGAAGATTCACATCAACCTCTTTCTCTGACAAGAGCTCCTCCACCCTCCTGGAGTGAAGCTGCTGGTTGTACAGAAGAAAATTACTCAAGATGAAGATATAGGGAGGGTTGAGTTTATGGGTTACAAGGGAATGTAATTTAGACCCAAAGCTTTTAAAGAGGTTCTGTTATAAAAATTCAGATCCGCGGAAAATACAGCAGTCAATGGGGAGAGTAGAAGAAACAGAGAATTTAGGTTTTTGGTAGACTCGATCTCATCCTGGAGGTGCCTCTCTGTGCTGGGAATTTTGCAGCACAAACAGCTAAATCAGTTGTGTGGAACTGAGGGCTACAGTTGTTTTAATTTCAGGGTCGTGATGCTTCAGCACCAGCTGCAAAAAGTGAAGGTCTGCAACTGTCTCAACCAGAGTCAGACAGGGACAGGCAACCTGCATGTATTTTTTTATTGTTGTTGTTAAAAACTGTGAATGATACAAAACTCAATGGAAAAGGAAATTATTCATTTCCTTGTTGTGACCTACCTCTCGTGAATCCACTGCTGCATACATGATATCCATCCAACCTTTAAATGTGGCCTGAAAAAAACCCACAAAATACATAATTAAGAATATTCAGATAACATATGTTGAAATTAAATCATCTCTGTGATGAGTTTTCAAAATACAATGTTGAATATGTTCTTCAAAGTTAATGAATCACCTCTCTTTAAAAAAGCAATATGTATCCATGAGTTTATGTTCATTTAGACATTTAAAATCATTCCAGAATTGTTTTCTCTTGGATTCTCATTCAGGTTTTCTGATTTTCTGCAGTTGTAGGGATTAAACAGAGGTTTTTAAAAGAGATTTTAAAAAGGAGAGAAAACATAGAAATTAAACTTTGGAAGTTTTGACCTTCAGAAATTGAAGTAATGAAGAAATAAGCCTGCACAGGACAACTCGGAGCGCGACCCTGCACAAGAATCACACCAGGTGAGATGGATCCCATTGGTATTGCTTGTTCAGACTGATGGACAGTGACTAAATTCTAGGATACCACTGAAACTTGGATTCTGCCCTCTTTTAAAACAGGGCAATGCCAAAGCCCAGGGAGTCACATAAATCACAGCTGAGTTGAAAGGAGCAAAGGCAATCAGCACCTGCTGTGAGCCTGGCCCTGGAAACTCAATCTGCTTTACTGTTCAGATTTTATATTTTTTAAATCAGGGGTTTTAACATTTTTTAAATTGTTTAAACAAGGAGGGATTCCACAGAAGTCAGTGTCTCTTACTGGAACCTGGAATGGAGTAAGGGCAGTGACAATGCTCCTAGGAGAAACATGTAGAAGTGATTTTTACTATTCTGTAGCAAAACTGTGTCTCTCTGCTCTCAGTTTATGCCTCTCATTAGACACAGCCTGATGCCAAACGTACCTGGCATTAGGTCTGACTCTGGCCTAAGCCACATTGCCTTTATATTAGTCCTCTGGAGCTGTTTCTCATTTGACTTCTGATCCATTTAGACTTACCCTGGGTTTAAAATCAGTGTGAGCAGATAACGAGGTATTTTTAAACTTATTGATTTAATCAGATTTATATTAGCCTGCATGAAAGACCGACACCCAATATGTTTTTGAATCCTACTGGCACTTAGGTTGAATTTTCTCTGTGGTGTGCAGGTATGCGATTCCAGATAATGCTAATAAGAATTTGGCCCGTGGTTCCCAGGAGAAACCCAGGCATTTGTGTTGAGCTAGGTACATCCAGCAGTTTTAGAAATGCTCCATTATACATTCTCTATTATTAAATTAAATCCTGGAGGTAATGCTGCCTTCCCATTTTCCTCTGAAGTCTACTGAGCCAAAGGATAACGTTGTACAAGAGGCCAACCGTATTTCTCAAGAAAGCATACATAAAATAATGTTTGAAAGGTTGCATTCTTTTCTATCTACTGCTTGAAAGAAATTAAACCCCTCAAATCAGAACTTTTTTGGAAAATCTATTCCATGGTACTGTGTGCTAAAAAACACTTTAGATGTAAAGTGTTTATAGGAATGATCAGCAGTTTTATTGAAACATAATTATTTGAATCTGTCACACTGATCCTTCTTAACTGTTCTAATATCTTCCTTTTTGTGATTCTCTTTCTAATCTGATGAAAGATTTTCTGGCGTCATTACAGTCACTTGGAGCTTCCGGCTCAAAGTGCCATTCAGGAATACTGGACAGGATGAAACAAGAAATCCTTTTCCCTGTGGCACAAAACAATATGATCTTAAGCCTGCACCTTTCTCTCACTTGGGAGGAAATGTTTTGAGTAACTACTTCACCCCTCGATGTGTACCACAGACACAAGAGACTCTACTGCAAGGCATGGTGGTTTATAGCGATAACAGATGATGAAGTGATCTGACAAAAACAAATATTAGGAGAATGAAGTACTGTGATTTGATGGTTTTCCCAGTTGTCCAGAAGTAAGAGAATTAAAAATCCATGGGGCTTCTGGAAAGCTTCCCTAGACACTTCATCTGCAGAGGGTAGAAGATATTGAGAATGAAAGAAATACAGCACCGGGGAAAGAAATTATTTATCTGGAATTAGTAACCACTTACACTCTGGATAAGGAAGTGACAAAATCTTCATGGGAGTGTTTGTGATATTATCCTGCCTGGAAGCTATCCAGAGAAACACCGTTTTCTACTGAAACTGTCATGTGATGAGATTATCTACCGATAAACTCATCTTGGGATGGGATTACATTTTATTATTTGACTGGTGGTTAGAGCTGCAATGCAGTAAATTAGTGGGGAGGAGGATAGGTGGGATGGCACTAGCTGCCATCAAACCATTTATTGTATAACCAAATGGTGCCTTAAAATAAAACAAGCCTTTATAGCTGCGAGGGGAATTTTTTCCTAGAAAAGGACTGCAATAGTGCAATAAAAATGACTGTGTTTGACGGCAGAAACATTGGTCTTATTTCTGAAATGTTTCTTTAAGCATTACTATTGGTGAGAGAAACTTCTTAAAGTTAAAACTGTCACCAACAGTACAGGCAGACTACACATATTTAAGTTGACTATGCCAGCTCCACTATTTGCTGGCTTTTCTGTTGAATTTTTCGGTTTGTTCAATTTCATCATAGTAGCAGTTTTATACCAAACGTTCGCTTTATGTTTATTTTGCGTAAGATGATTTGCTGAGGAGAGAACCACCGAGCACCAAACCCACCAGAGCACCCCAGAGGTCCATGTTGCACTGAGCTACGTGTGCTCTGAGGGCACTGCCTTTGCTCTTCTTGAATTTCCACTTGTAGTTCCTCATGGAAATACTGCTTACTCCTCATCTTTGGAAACATGGAGAAATCCACCCCGATGCACCAATTTATGGTTTGTTCAGAAATACACTGGTTTTATGCACATTTTGTATCCTCAGGGGAAGTAAAATCTAGCATTGCAGTTTACAGAAGTGCAAGAGATCGCGTAACTCAGTAACTTTAGACACACACTGCTGTCTCATGACCATTTTGTAGCTGATTTACGAGCTCAGTCATGACTTCAAACCTGGCATGATTTAACTCTACAGCTCCTGATTGCTGTACTGGTCTAGGAGTGCTTCTGTTATCTTCCCATTCCGTATCTGGAGTCTCAGAGTGACAAAGAGTTGTAGGATGTATTAGATGTAACTCTGTTCCTGTTTAAGGAGAACTTTTCCAAGCAAGCCAGATGATGCGTGAGAGATCACTTGTTTTTCTGGTGGTGTTCAACAGATTGCTGAAATTTCAATCTACATTCAAAAAAAATATGCGGATTCTGTAAGGGAAATGCAAAACTCCTACTGGAAATTTAAGATATTTCTTTGTTCAGCTCAAATACAGACTTATAGAACATAGGTGCTGTGATCTGCAAAGCAATTCTGGGAATATAGAAAAAGCATTACTGAAGCACTGGGTTGTAGCAATAGTTTTTTCCTGGTAGATTAGAGTGTTACGAGTGTTAAATACCCAGAGGAGTGAATCATCCTTCTTGCAAATTAAAAAGTCGTGATAATAAAGATCTTTTTCTCCTCCTGAATGAGGCATTTCTCTTGGTTGTAGAGTGAGCAGACACTACCTCCTATTTTAGTAATCTGTTGTGAGACAGCGCGTGCGTTAGTTGGAGAAGAGTGGAACTTGACTGACCACTTCACAAGAATGTTTTCTCAGACTCATTAATTCAAAGTGGCATCTTCAGAACAGCATGATGGATCCTAAACAAGGTAAGAAAAGAGCAAAAGCTATTTGGGGAAAGTTTCACACAGTTCTCGACTATGTTGTCAGAAAGTTTGCCTCTGGATAGCAGTAAGCTTTGAAGTTTCCATAGTATGAACTTCTCATTTCTTTCAAGGATTCTTTGGAAGTGAAGACAGAACATGAATCACACAGATTTGTTTAACATATTTCCATTTGGATTTTCAGACACATTCAGGCATCCAAAGGTAACTTCAGAACCATTTAAAGGGTGCGTTGCAGCAGCTGAAAATGTCAACAGTCAAAAGACAAGTCCCACTTAAAAGCTCATATTTTGGATCCCGGAGGGTTGTAACCAAAATGCGTATCTCATCAGTGCTATGCACTGTCTCAGCACGCACAAAGATGCATTGATGTGTCTGTCTCTTTAGGATTGCTGAGCTGTTAACTGATCCCCTGAAGTTCCTGTGGTAGTCTGCTCTTGAAATGTGACTCCATAAGGAGGATATTTGGCAAGGAGCACCTGTAACCGACACTCCTCGGCTGGAGCCTGGCAAAAGAGATCCAGATGTTTGGGCCCCTTCTCTGCGGGTGTCGTCTTTACACTTTATTGCCTGAGACTGTCGTTAGCAGCAGACATAAGAGTTCCAGGTGCAGGACAAAAATTAAAATCCATCCCTAATAGCATCTGGCTCCTGCCCTTCCCCCTGGAAGAAAGAGCCAGCACCTGCCACAGGAGCTGAGCAAGGTTTTAGGGCTCCCTCATTTCCTGTCATAATCAGCTTGTCCAGCCTGCACAGGCTGTACATTTATGGCACTTATTTTGTAATTCTGAAGCTGGAAAAACCTACTTCTCTGCTACCCAGTACAGGATCACAGGTTTGAAAGAAACCTCCAGGGTCATCAAGTCCATTTTCAGTTGGAAAACAGCAGTATTAGTCCATCTCTTCATAAACGTGACAAGATCCACCTTATGACCCGTTATGTTTCTGCAGCCACCACTAATCCCAGCAGAAGGCAGTCCCACCTGCTGAATGCAACCAGTATCACCAGTGTTAAGTGCCCAGAAACTGATAACTCCAGAACAGCAGAAGGGTGTGCGTCAGGATACTCATCAGGCAATGCCAATTAATGAAAAGTTGCAGATTTTCAGATAGCTGGAGATTGAGTCTCATAAAAGAAAAGGTGAAGGAATAGTTACTACTCTGATGGAGTTTTTTCACCAAACAAACTAGGCATCCGTTATGCAGTCATGGAGGAGATAAGAAGCTTCAGGTGAGGCATAATATTTTAAACCTGGAAATTTTTGCTCAGCTAGATTGGATGTTTAAATAAAAGACAAAGAAAGCACTATATAGAATGGACAATCTAATTGAAGATGTTCAAAGTGAATTAATCTACACTGCATGGGTGATCTGAATATCATAATTACATGCAAAAGATAAAAGCTCTTGCTCTCAGCAAGTTCAGCTTCATGTCATGGAAAGAACCAAAAGTGGTTGTGCTCGTTCTAACCTTTCTGCTTTCCAGAGGGTAGGAAAGCAAAGACTCGATGGACAGTGATTGGAAGATCTCAAACTCAAGTATATATGTACCAGGAATAATATATAAGGATAAGCATTTCAACAAGAAAGGAAAGATACTTCATGGAGCTATTTCATGCATTTGTGACAGAGAAAAAGAGATCTAGGAGAAAGTAAATTTGCATCATGGGAAGGAGGAGGGCTGGCAGATCTGATGGGGAACCTGTGGGAGGCTCATGCCCTCTTGGAAGGGCAGGTGGGGGTCCGGGGAAGTACCCTACTGCATTGCAAGGGGTGGATGTCTATATGTAACAACAGAATTGAGCTCCTAGCATGCAAGTTTTTATCCTAGACGCAAGGAATGCCATCACAGGCACTTCAAGACAGTAACCTCCCTGTCCTAGGATGTAGCGAGGGACTTGTTTCACTCTGCTTACATAAAACACAACACAACAAACACTCTCAGCGCATATGCAGCCCTTGTCATCACTAGACTTCAGGGTAAATTAGGAACAATGAAAATAAGTATCATTACCACTATTTCACATGAGGGACCCATGGAATTGAAACACAAAGCAATTTGTCTAGAATCACTCAGATGTCCAGCAGCAGAGCCTGGAGAAGAAGATGGAATCTCCTGTGGCTCTATCCATTAAGTAGTGCTGCATCACAACACAATAAATCTCTGTGCATACAACCCGTTTATCCATGTTTTACATCTGCTGCTGAAAAAGTTTGTAAAAGCGGCTTACTTCAGTCTTTATAGATCAAATATTGCCATCATTTTTGAACCTCAGCTGTCTTTTCTCTGATATGCTTTCACCACCTTTCCAGAGAGACCAGGCTGCATGGAGTTAAAACAATCTGATCACCACCACATTTCATAGTCAGGTTCAATCTGACTCATTATGTTTAGCAGGTGGGAATGAGGTGAGGAACCAGAATGAGAGGCACCATGGAAGGTGAGCAGAAGACTGTAAATTAAGATTCCTCTGTGACTCCAGCTTTATGCAGTAACTTCAGTTGAGTAACTGAAGGTACTGTAACTTCACTTTTTCCCAGCAGGGTATAGTGAAGTCCCAGGCCATTCAGGAAGGGCAGTGCACTCCATCTGCATGACCAATCCTTCCTGGACCACGACTTTCTGTTTCTGGAATGGAACTTTGGTCTGGATTACAATATTGACAAAAGACAAAATGGTTTATAATTCACCTCAATATTCCAATCACCTCCCAGAGGACTACCTTAGGGACAAAACAGAAACTCAAATTAAAGCCAGAAGTTGCCATCAATATCTCTAGGCCAAATTAATATACCGCATATGACTCATTTTATACTTGATGAAAGGCATTGCCCTGATAGGTAAGGCTGAAAAACCCAGAAAAGCATAGGGTCCTTTAAGTGGATGATTTCAACAGGAACAAGCAGCATCTGCACAATAGTTTAGTTTCCGGTGGTCACACTTACCACTTGTAGCAGAGCGAGGTACCCAGCACCGACATTGTCGAAGTTAACTTTAACTTTTGTCCAGTAAAACGTGCCCGACACGTTATAGAGTATACAGTCACTCATGTTGTTAATAAGTTTTGAGTCTAAAGGCATATCTCCTTCTGTCTTATTAATGCACTTCCCAAACTTCCCAGCAAACAGGTTCACTCCCATGATGCTAAAGATGAGCCAGAAGATGAGGCAGACAAGCAGAACATTCATGATGGAAGGGATGGCTCCCACGAGGGCATTGACCACCACCTTGGGTGAAACAGGAGAGAAAAACAGAATTAATGTCAGCACTTCTACAGACACTTTGCTAACAAGCTGTTGTTCACCCTTAATTAACTAGGCTGAACCCTCACATGGTGACAGGTGGATGACTACTAATACTACCTAAGGAGCTAGACCACCACTAAAGGCTTCACAGATTAATATTTTTTCTCTTCTGTAATGGAAGAGCTATTCTGTTGGCATCCCATCCATGGGATGATGTTTTTTTTAAGAGGAATCTTTTAATTCAGGAGCAATCTGCAAAGTCATCATGACCTCTCAGATCCTACTGGATAATACTCTTCAGTCAAACCATGGCTAATAATAGAATTAATTGGGAATGGCTGGGGTACATCACTGTCTCAAAATAAACCAAAAAAAATTTCCGAAAGCTTGTACTGAACTCAGGCCTCCATAATCCTTGGGATGTGAACTCTAGATGCAATAAATTGTGCTTATTTAAATAATAACTGATGGAGACATACTATAGTAAGCCAACTTCCCCTGTCTGATCAGTATGCATGGTTAAAACAGCGAAACCATCCTAATTTAAAAAAAAATGCAGTATTTTTTTCCTGTGACAAACTGTGACATGGGCTGTGTCGAGTCCCTACACACCAACTCAAGCAGGGCTGTAAACTCCTGTGTAAAACCATTCATTTTCTGAGGGCAGCACACTATCACCAAATAGAGTTTTCCCCTTCCTTTGCCAGCAGAATTTCTCCATATTCACAGCTTTTGGAGTTGCTGCCATTGCACGGTCCAGGCAAAGCTGCCTGACAGCATTGCTGCAGACACCAGCCAAACTACATGAATTCGTCTCCATCTCTGTCTCATGCTTTGGAGATTAAAATTTGGTAGGCAGACACTAGGCTCTTCCTCTTCTCCATCTATATTTCTGAAACTGAGACAAGGTGATATTGATCCATAAAAACTTAATTTTATTCAATTGTGAATCTGATTATGGAAAATGTCAGCTCTTGTTTCCCTCTCCTATTAGTGTCCAATTTTCTGACAAGCTAATAATGTAACATTCGTTTCCCCATCATTTTTGCACTGCTGAGGAAGAAAAATACCCGGAAGAGTAAAATGGTTTTCATGTGTGTGCAGCAGCAGCTTCATCTACAATATACAATACAAAATTATGTAGAACTTTCAAAACCCAGATTTGTATTTTGTGCATTTATGAATGAAGCTAATTTTCACACAGGAAAAGCTGCTTGACCAATTTTGTTTTTTCCCTATATAAGCCTATTCCTGATGACTTTTCAATTTCTTTCTTTCTTTTTTTTTTTTTTTTTTGCTAATTTTATCTTTCAGTTTTGGATGTTAATCAATTTCTAACTTCATTGCTTTAGAGACCAAATCTACTGTGTTAACCAAAATGCCAAATAATTTCCAAATCAAGGGATTATTTGGATATAGCCTCAGCCCTTGTCAAAGTAGCTTTCATTTGCTGCTATGTGGGACAATATCTCTGTTCAATTTTAATCCACACCAGCACAAAGCCACTGCACTTATGTCACATACGCCACTGACCCCAGCTCCCACCCGCAAGCCCTGTGACAGGACACAGACATCCAGGTTTCAGCAGTGCAAGCAATGGCCATGCCTGCATCCTGCTTTTTTCCTTCTGCTGAATTGTGTTCAATGGCTTGTAGATAACAAAACACGACATGAGGCTGGAGCAAATCCTGAAACACCTCTCCGAATGAATTATTAACAGGGGGTTTCATTCTTCTCTCACTGCTCCGGCTCTTACACCAGCGTGATGCCATTTGGTCTGCTGGAAGAACTCTTGATTTGCACTGGGACAAGTAAGAGGACTTAAAGACCTGAATACATAAAGGCAAGTTATTATCATAAATTGATGTTAAAAGTTCAGCTGCAAGCCTTGCCATGGAAAAGGCTGGATTTCTGCTGCATCTAGGAACAGCAACATATGTAGCCATGTATAAGAAAAGGTTTCATATCTCTTGATGTCCATCAATACCTTTATAGGTGAAACTTCTTTAGGGATGACCTAGAAACTGAGACACTCTGTGCCCTAAACCACCGTGGGGCAAATCTATAGCTTGTCATCCAGCTACAGATGTGGTGGCCCAGCTCTCCTGATCTCTTTTCAGCTGAAGCTGATTCAGATTTTAAATCCAGAAATAGACTTGCACAATGTGTTAATCCTTCCTTTGCCACAGCGGATCCCACCAGATTTCCTGCAGTAATTTCAGGCCCAGGCTTTAACTCCTACCCAAGCCTGGACACAGTTTTTGCAAAGACGTCTAATTTACAGTGTCATGATTTCAAATAATGGACAAAAATTTTATTATTAGATAGTCTATTCCTGATGTTCTTCACCCTGACTGTTAGAAACAGGTGTTGCATTTTTAGGTTGCATTTGTTGAACTTGAGGCACTAGTCACCTACTGTTAGACATCTTCTCTTATCATCCCAGTCTTCACTGCGGGTGAGCGGCCACTGAACATTGCTTTGAGTAATTAAAAAAACAGAGCTTCTTTCTAACTATCATCATTCCTTCAGATTTCTAACGATGCTGCAGAGGCTTTCCCATTTTTAACGCCCTGTTTCCAGCAGTTTGGTGGAATTCCAGTATTGAAGCACTGCCCTCTCCCTCTGCTTGCTGGGTTATTTCCCTGCGTATTGAGGGACCGCATTAGTCATCTCATTTATCAGACCTGCCCAAAAGCTTGTGTCCTGTTGAACAGTCATCCTGATCCCTAAGTCCTTCTCAGCTGCTGTTTTCCAAGAAACGTCCCCCAGAGTGACCTACTTTCCTCCTCTCAAGGTGTACGATGCATGTGGTTTTATTAAAATGCATGTTGTTCCATTGATCTGTTTTTCACTGTGATCCAGATCAGTCAGTATAATTCCCTTATCCGTAACATCACTTACTGCTCCGCTCACTTTGTGTGTCGTCAGCAAAGATTTTATATTTTCTTCAAGATTCTGTTAAAGTCCAGATTAAGGACAGTTCTTATTCTGATGGATCCCTCACCCAGGGACATTCAGCACCAAATTTACAGTGTCATCACCGTTTACAATTACTTTTCGAGATCCATCCCCCATTTTAAATTAATTTAAAATGTGTTTACTTGGCTTGGTATAAAGCTCATGTTTTCATCACAACGTCTCATGGTATCAGATTCCTTTCTGAAATCTAAAGATATTATATCAGTGCAGTTACCGTCATCAGCATAATTTGTAATCAAATCAAAGGACCATATCGGTTTTACAAGAACTATTCCCATGAAATCATGCTAAGTAGCATTAATTATGCTATTTCTTTCCTGCATGTATCTTGTAGCAGCCTCACCATGACTTTGTCCAGTATCGTTTTCACATTAAATGGTCTATCATCATCCCACTCACCCTTTTAAAATACTGCAATAACCTCCCTGGCTGGAAAGAAACTTGCAGGGAAGTGGCACCTCTGAAATAATTTCCTGATGGACAGCAAATGAGGAGACATGGGAGACTTCATGATTTGGGGCAGGCATACCTAAATTAATTTACACTTGGCTCTAATATGGCCTGGAAAGCAGTGGGAGACGCAGGGTCGTGCAACGCACATGGTACCCCTGTTCTGCAGAAACCATCAGGTGGACTGCTGGTCTTACTGGGATCTTTACTGGGGACAGAGGGGCCAGATGGCAACAGTTCAGCCTTATTTTGAAGCCCTCTCATGGGATGGGAGCTGATGAGACTTGTGTCAAACTGACACAGGTTACAGCCTGTTTGATGACAGGGAAAGGTCTGATGGTAACAGGTCCTCTTGGCCATCCAAGTGCTACTCTGTGTCTTTGCCTCAGGACCAATTGTCTCCACAATTTAGGTACAGTGTCAATTAAGTAAGTCTCTTACTGCAGTATAAACGAGAATTTTCTTGTTCCTGTTCTAGCCTTCCAAAAAGCTTTCAGTTATTCAGGAAAAAGACATCATAATAGAGCAAACTATTATTATTTTCTTACTGTCAGTGTTTGCTTCTGAACATTATCATTATTTAATCCATCACGGAGCTGGCAATTTTCCTGTGCATTCTGGAGCATATGAACTCCTAATAATGAAAGGTCTAACTGTCCCTAGTCATGTTAAGTATGGTTAGACAAACTAAAAATAAAATGATTTGATTTTCCAATAGCACGTATTCTCAATTACACTTTATCATAGTTTACAAGTTAATTCACTACCTCTGATAGCTCAGAAAGACTGAATATATTTCAGCTGCAGCAATGATACATGAAAGAAAAGGGATGTTCAGTCAGAGACTAGGGGACCCTACAAGTATGAGCATGTTAGGAAGAAAACTTGCTGGGTTGATCTGTGTGTCTACACCACATAGGATCTCCATCAAGCCAACCTCTTGTTATTCTCAGAAAGCTTCTCCATAGAGAAATGAACTTTTCAACGTTATTTCTTTCCTACTTCGGTCTCGCCCAATGCTTCAGGCTAGTCTTTCCACTGCTTTTCAGGTTTGAAGCCAATTTAGTTAAAGTGATGTAAAGTCATGAGTGAACATGCTTATGTCAGCTTAAGATATGTTAAAAAGGTTTCACTTGAACTTACAAATCCACCAGTAGAAGCTAAACATTCATAAGCCAGATTTAAACTCATTTGAGGGAGTCCTTGCACAAATCACTCTGGTAGTTAAACTAGTGCCGCTTTTGCTGATATCAACGTTTGCTCAATTTATGTATGTTTAATAAAGACTTGGAGTGAGGTCATCAGATGACATAGGAGTGAGAGCTTTAATTAGCATTGGTAGTGCAACATCACTTTGTGCCAGCTGAGGATCTGCAGTTTGCTTTTATTTTATTTTGTAAATAACCTTTAAAATATTGCCTGCGTTTGCTGAAGAGTGTGATGAACAGAGAAATTCAGGTTTGGGTGCCCAGATGACTAGAGCCTCTTGAAACTTTTTGTCTTAGTACTATCAGAGAAGAGAGTGGTCTGCAACTAGATTCGTCTGATCTTCATCCACAAAAATAATGTGATTCAGGCAATCACAAGGTCTGTGGAACAAAGCCAAAGATCCCCAATTCTGGTCATCCGCAGAACAGGTGAAGTGTGGGTACAGGGTTTTCATAAATTGCTCTGTCACCATATTTCCTGGGTTATCTCGGTCGTTAGGATCTCCAGCCTTCAATCTGTCTTAGTGCAAGGGTATTGCAATAAGAACAGTTAATTACTAGGAGCTCAGTGCACGAACTACACATTTTAGTCAGTGATGATTCAGACCAAAATTTTGTCTGCAGGAACGCTTTACCCTCAATACACCTCAGTATGAAAGCTGTAGGATTTTAGTTGGCCTAGTAGAGAGATTGGGGATCATTAGACAATGTTATGTGTAATTTTGTCACAGATTGCTTTATCTTTCTACGCAATCTACAAGATCAACAGTAACCTCGGCTCATACAGAACACAGTTGTCATAATCTGCAAGTCATGCATGATGCAAGAAGTTAAATAAATTGCTTATCTAGACAATAATTGATTAGTGTGGCTGGTAGGCTTAACAAATAAACAGGTATGCTGTACGGATATCGCCATGCTGGCAAAGGAGTGCTGAAGGGAAAGAGGTGGATGCACAAGATGGAGCAACAAACACAAGCTACATGGTTTTAATGTTAATTCTGACATTCCGTATTAAAACCGCAATCTGTTCAAAGGAAAGATTTTATATAATCATTCATTTACTTTCCCTATCTTTAGCATTTCTAATTTTTCCTTTAATTATTAGTGAAAAAGTCCTTAAGAACCTTCCCAGTCAGTCTCATTTTAATACATGTCAAAAGCAGGGAGCAAACTTGTAGCTTGGTTATTCCCCTGATACACCTTATAATTGAGAGGTAATTGTCAGCCAGATGCTTCCTTGGCCAAAAAGCTGCTTTTTAAAGCACAATCTGACAAGTTAGGCAGCAGGATTAGTTTATCATTAAGTCCACCAGAGGATAAAGCTGTAACAATACAATTGCAATCAAGACAAAGGAGAGATTTCTGATTTTGTTGTTTTGATACCGCATTATCACTCATTTCCTTTGGCAGATAAAATGAAGACAAAACCACGTGCAACTGTTCCCTGTTACGTGCTTGATGTCACACAGTTGAGCTTCGATTGATGCTTTATCTATTCTTACCCTCATCCCTTCGAATCGTGACAATGCTCTTAGTGGTCGCAGGGCTCGGAGGGTCCTGAGGGATTTAATGGGACCCATCTCGGAATATCCAAGTGTATTGGCTATGAGGCTTATTAAAGAGACCTGAAAGGTGACACAAAGCAAAAATTCAATCTTTTAGTACAGTCCTGTCATTTTCCTTCTCTTCTGATTTTCCTTCCTGAAAATAAACAGTTGGTTAGTTGGAAACAGCTGGAACAGTGGAAAAAAAAAACACCTTAAACGGAAGCCATTACATTAGACGAAAAGAGAAAAAAAGGAGATTTTTACATCCACACGTACACAGAACTCTTAAACTCAAAAAACCTTTGTTTCCACTTCAATGTAAAATTTATTGAAATACAGACTTTCAAAGATGCCGATTTTCTTTTAACTAAGCACACAAAAATCCTCTTAAGGTCAGGTTGCGCAAAGTGGATGAGAAAAGAGACCATCATTACGAAACCCCCACTCTGTGACGCCCGTGCTGTAGGTTTCCTGTACACTCCTCAAGGTGTGTGTATCTTCCACTATTGAAAATATGATGAGTCACGTAAGTGTTATAATTTAGGGCTTTCTGGACGAAAGAACCTGTAAGATGTAACCATTTCCAGCAGAGATAAAAGATTTTAGCATCACCATTCAATTACCAATCTTAAACATACTGATTAGAAACAAATCTTCCAGATTGCTGATAGATGTGACATTATACCATAGACTCTAAAAGAATTATGTGCATGACTCTCTAATTCTGTACTTCTTCACTTTTTCTGATTTCTGCATAACCTCTAAGGCAGAAAGAAACTTGACAGGTGCTCAACGTTGAGGCCCATACCTCTCAAAGACTATTTCTTTGCAATAAACTGTCTATTTCCAAAACTGAAGAAAGCATGGAGGGGTTCCAATTCTCTTCATGTTTTCAGAGCTTTTATAGTGCCCAGCTGAAATGTGGATGCTATCAGGCACAGGACTGGAGCCTGGATGAACTGAATGGCAGTGGAGATTTTGGGTCAGATTAAGAAACATATGCAGCAATTGGGGTTTGCATGCTCAAATCTGTGTTCACAGCCTGAATTCTCACCAAGAACGGAGTGAGAAATAAACAGCTCTCCAAAATCATAGGTATTATGCCAATTTGAATATATTAAACAAGGAACAAAACCCAATCTCTACATATTATAAAATGTTCTTATCTTAGAAAAGAGACTTATGCACATTACTCATCACAGTTCCCTTACTCCCAGCTTACTTCAGATGTTTTCACAGCCTCAGTTATTGCAATATTCGATTATCTCATACTTACTAATACAAGTGTGCAAAGCTTACCTGGAAGGACTGTTCTTTATTGCCGTTTTAAAGATAGAAGCGAAGTCTAAACCCAGGGATTCTTCTATATTATGTGAAAAATAGATGCTTAACGTAAAAGGAAACTCTAGACTCCCCCATGAAGACAGTCAGCTGTGGTGGAAAATCTTCCTATTCATTCTAGGGTAGGGTGATTTTCCCTCTGAACCCCACTGCTGGTTGACTAGCCCAGCATCACTCATGAGGTTTGTGATAAAGAAGAGTAAGACGAGCCTGGTCCCCTAAGTTGCAAGCTAGTGTCCTCTATGGAGCAACCTTTTTCCAGAATATGCATTCATCTATGTACAAGTGCTGTCTGCACAGCTAAGCATCTTTGTAAAACTTGCTCAATTTGTTAAATTATCTACCTACTGATGGCTTTATTGCGGCATGTGAATGACAGCAAGCCTAAGGGCAGGAGGTCTCGGAGACACCAAGCCTAGGCTTGATGCAGAGGGCTGGATATCTGCTGGGATAAGACAGCCCAGATTTGCAGATGACGAAGGGGCACAGAGGCTGACTGTCACACTTTAACATGCCACTCTTTAACAAGGTGTGACATAAACTCACCTCCCGTGTACAGACCCAGCGGCTGATGTGGAAGGAAGGTCTTAATAAACACTTCTGCATCTTAGTGGTGAGTGTCCTATAAAAACATCACAGTAGATATGCCAACTGGATTCAAGGTCTGACCCTGAGACACTGGCGAGGTAAAAATCACCAGTGAAGCCTTTCCTTCTATCTCTAAGAAGGCAGATACGAACCTGTGACATGAACATGCCTAAGAAGTTATTTTAGAGTGAGTAATGCCATAGGTTTGATGTATATTCACTAGTAATGCTTCTTTCACCTAAATCCTACTCAGTCATTGCTCACAATTAAAGATGAAAATCTAGGTTTTGCTCCAAAACCATCTTAAACTCACTAACACTTTCAAATTGGGGCACTACCCATTTTCTATCTTCCCTATTTCTCACCAGCTTTGATTACATCCTGTACTCTGAAGTTGCATTAACTCAAAGTCCAAAGCTTTCTCCTTTCATTCACTCTCCCCATTGACTTAATGTCACCTAAATAAGGAGAAAGGGTTGAAGGATTTGTCTAACACCAGTAAGCAAATGCACAACATACTTATATACTAAAGCCATTCAACTAAGTCATCATAAACTGGAATATAATTGGCATTATTGAGATATCATGATAGGAATAACACTGTGATGCATATTTCTGTCTTTAGCGGAAAGATTAGTGCAGAAAATGCCCTTAACCTCACAAAGACTTGGAGCTCCCTGTCCAGAAAGTCTGGAGGTATAAGAAAAACAGCTCAGTGATAGCATGCTCAATGACAGAGACCAAGATCTGTACACTCATATATTTCAAGAGAAGCTCATTCATCTGTAACATGAATATAGAGATTTAAAAGAAAATTGAGAAAATTTGATGAGGCTTTGAGCAACCTGACCTAGTGGAACATGTCCCTGTCCACGGTAGGGAGGTTGGAACTAGATGATCTTTAAGGCTCCTTCCAACCCAAACAATTCTATGATTGATCAAATACAGAGCACTCAACATCTTTCTTTGCTAGCTTCACCCACAATGACTGAACGTCAGTTCTTCTCAAGGTCTTCAGATTGCCTTGGTTTGTGCATCTGCATATTTCCTCCCTCATGTCCTGTAACTTCCCCTTCTCTCAAGGCAGAAGATACTCTCTTCAGATCCTGCAAGACTGGACTTTGGATCTGAGTGGGTTATCATTTTCTTTAGAGTGCCGTAAATGTCGCCTTGAAACACACCACAAGTGCTGTTGTCCTCCTGACACAGATTTACACAACATTAGATACCTCTTCAGAGGATTAAGCTGTAAATCTGTGTGATATTTGGCAATGATTTACTAGACCGGAGTCAGAACTCAGTTTGAGAGAACTTGCTTAAATGCTCGGATGTTGGTTTTGAAGGTATCCCCGTCAAATTTTATTTGTAGGAGAATTACTAAGGCAGCGATTTGGCCGTTTGGACTTGATTAAAAGTGACCCGGAAGGCTATTTTTAGGAAAAAAATCAAGCAGTTTTCAAAATTGGTGCTGACTGCCCCACATAATCATGGCAAAAGGTGAAGTCAGCTCTTTCTATTATTTTTCATTTTCCTGTTACAAGACTGTGCAGCCCAGAGCTACTCTTAAGGTTCTGCTTTGTGCTCTGCTTGGTATCAGAAACTTGCTGGCACCCAGAAAAAACCTCCAGGGTCAACATAACCTCCAGATTCACAATATGGCACACATTTCTAATCTTTTCTCTTTGCCAACAGTTTTGTAGTTTTTTCAGGAAAAAAATACCTCTGAAGACCAGGCAGCACTGTAACATTGTGGAGAGCAGGCAAATCCTAAGGAGTCACCATTGCCTAGAACCATTTCTCATAAAATGCACAATCTTCTATTGGGCTTGAGCTTTCACCTCACCTTCACCTTTCACATGGCACGTGTGTTAACATGTAAGCTACAGAGTCTCTCATCCTCCTGTGCACTTCTTCTGACCCAAGAAGTCTTATTATTGCTCTTATTTGCAGATGCTTTGCTTCTAGCATCTCCCTTGAGAGTCTTTCTAGAACCTGCTAGATCTTACTAAGAAGCTTTCGCAGCTTTCTGTCTAAACCTTCCTTCCCTTAACAAAGTAACAATATCCTCCATGTTACCTCCAGGCTATTCCTTATCCTCTTTATTCACATCCTCTGAAGTCCCCAGGATGATGCTCTCACTGGAATTTGCTAGCATGAGCTCCGGTGTACCACCTGTGCAGCAATGAGGATCCCTAAGGTTGGAAGTGTTCCTCATAATTCAGTATGCACAATCCTGCCTCCACAGAAATTAACACCAAAAGTCTCACTAACCACGTGGACTAGGATTTCAATCATGTGGTAGCTCTTCCCTTTTGCTTTCCTCAGGTCGTCTCAGCACAGCCCAAGAAGCCCAACCTTGGTGCTACCAGTGACTTCTCAAAATTTATTCTATCCTGAAAGAGTAGAAATCCTGAAAGAGTCAGTATTTACTGACTGGCCTAATGGAAGGGTCTCTGAGCAAAGCCCAGGCTCCAGGCAAAGCCACACTGATGTCATCTGCACACCTTGGCTTCTTCTTGCCTTTGTAGTCAGGCAGAGGGTGTCGAGCTTTCTCTGATCCTGGCATTTAAGGAAGTTTGTGGCCTCTGTTCCTTACTTTCTTTGCCGAGAGATAATTTTATCTACATATCTATAAATATATTCTATCTATATACCTATACACCTATATTTCTGTATTTCTACATATTCCTACGTGCAAGTTTATCTATACAGATTTTACAGCAATTTGTATGGCAGCCTCCTAGAGCTGGGTAAAGGGGGAGATAAATGAACCCTGCAGCTTTCGGTTTTGCCATTTTCAGTGTTATGATCAAGAAAAAAATATGAGAGAAATACCAGCCATGGGGATTACCAGGTCTGTGGCTGGTGTTTTGAAAGCCAACCTTCTGTCATCTATGTGGCTTAGTGGCATTAGCAGCTCGAGTCTAGAGTGCCCCATTGTATGACATTTGCATGTGTTTCCAGAGCAAAATCAAGAAGAGTCAATGAACTTAGACTGCCAGACCACAGGCAAAAACCTCTGAAAAGAGACTAGCCTCACTGATAACTGTTCAAAGTTATTGCTAATATGTCCTAATGAGATTAATGTCAGAATTTCTTTACTTTGACAATCCCCTACCAGATTATATTCAATCAAAAAAAAAAGTCTTGTCTGAGAATCAGGACATTTTTTCAGTACCTGCCACTTTTTTATTACTATTTTAGCAGGATATTGTTGTTCTTGAGATGAGAAATATGACTCATTTTGTACCCAGGTGGCATCTATTTAGTGTTAGGTTTCCAGTGTGCTCACATTGGCGCTCACAGTAATTCCTCAGTTAACAGATAAGCAGCGGTTTTGGACAATTAAGTGTTCACTATGAACACACAAAGTTATACAATAGGTGTATATGTCTTCGATATCTGACAGTCACTTAAGAAGTCAGTGTTGTAAACCAACGTAAAGCCCAGTAAAGCTGTCAGAAGAGAATTTTAACGCTGCAGAAAAACAATTATAAGGTAAGAAGTGCAATAACGCAGCTTCCTTTCAGCACGCACAGGGGAAACAGTCTTTAATCAAAAGATCACAGACTCTTTTTTCCCAAGGACTTTTTTCCCATAACTACTGTTATAAATGCAATATATAGTAGTAGGGGGGTAGTTAGGGGTTCCTCCCTATATACATACATTTTAATAGTATATTAATAGCATGCACAGACTCCCTAGCCATGAAACCTTGCTGGCGGCAGTGATCTGAAGGGTGCTGTCTTTGGGAGCAGCATTTCACCTAAGTCTGACAGTGTTTCCTACAGCAAGGAGCTGGTTTTGAACTGGAATAGGGACCGTTCCTTTCTCTTTTGTGTTCCTTCCAATCAGCCTAAAAGCACATCATTTTAGATGGTAACCAGCAAGCATTCCCTGGACTGAGCTGGAAGCAGACCTATGTAGTATCATCCAAAGGCAGATGCTACCCGGCATAGATGGCATTTTTGAAATAACCCTGGACCACCACTGAGAGGAATTAATAGCAGAGCCCAGGGAACAAGGAGTTCCATCTTGGAAATGGTAAAAATCCTCTTTGGCTGGTCATATAAACCCTGAAACCCATGAGAAGAACGAGAACCTGCACTAAACATCTGCCTGCTGCAGCACACTGCTGTGAGCCATATCCTGCAAGCTGCTGTCACAGGGAGAAGAGGACACCTCCTTCCCAGTTTGGGCCACAGCATGAGTTTTATGCAGCTAGGGATTTCATCAAAGTAACATGCTTCTTCAAATTAGAGAGGAGGGAGGAGGAAAAAAAAAAGGACATCTGAGAGGGAACACAGCAGCTGAGCTGAAAGCTCTGGCCACTTATTTAAATAAGCAGTTTCAGCTAATGCAGGCTCCCAGTGCTTTCAAATAGCTTTTTGTGTGCCCCAGGAACACCTGTCTCTCTCTCTCTAATTGTGTTTTTTTAAAAAAAAAAAAAAAAAAGGCAAAAGAAAGGGAGCTTGGATTACTTTGGGTGCCTCTTTTCAATCCTGTTTAGTATCTCCTGTCCATTGCTGCCCAGGATAAGATTACCCAAAGAAATCTTCCCAGCCCAAGTGGCTGCCCAGTGTCTTTAAGAGCCAGGCCTGAGGTCCCAAGCTGCTCTCCTTGATTTGAAAAGGAACAAAATTAAGTCTATACCCTAAAAGCAAACTGGAAAATCTACCAGGAAGGGGGAATTTGCAAATAAATTGAAATACATGGAACTTCTTATTGCCACTCTGAAATAGTGTTGGTTGAAAGGGGCTTGTAATAAATTTGGTATTCCCTTTAGCATCTACTATTTCTAAGCAGATGTTTATTATCACCTTATTTTTAAAAAAATATCTGTTTGCCCTTGCACTCTGACATTGCATTTTCTGCCGTATAGATGCCTAACTGTGTGATTGCACCTGCCAATCCAGAAATTGCATCTTATGAATAAAGCGCATAAAGATAACGAAAAGTCTTAAAATTAGGACACTAGAGACTAAGGTGACCTAAACCAAGCATTGCCACCTCTGCTACCTGTCTCCTTGAATCACAATCCTTACGTTCAGCTAAAGACTATGGACTCCTTAAGGCTGCTCTGGAGTTAGTCCATGGCATGGAGACGAAAGCACATCTGCAAATGTGTTAATGACCAGCTTCCCTCACCGCAGCGGAGTTCATTACTGCTTGTGGAGTGCTCTCCTGTATTATAATACAACGGGCTACACGAGTGCCTAGATTAATTATAAACAAAAATTATCTCCTGGAAAGCCCAATGCTACTTCTTGTAACCAGGTTAAAAAAAGCTTTTACATCATCCACTCACATTTTTCTTCTCCAGGACACTTCCTCTTCTTTTTTTTTTTTATTTTTTTGTTTCCTTGTCTAATACTCAAATTAGGGCTGCGAAACTCTCTTAATATTCCATCTTCTCAGCTTGTTTCCTGTTCCTCATGTCCACGCTTTTCAAGGCAATGTTTCCTTTTCAGAGGGCAGCCTTGTTGCAAACAGCATGTGCTACTCCTGTTGGCTTAAATGCTTTTAAATAAATCATTCCTGCATCCTAATTGCTTCCTGGTGGTTTCCAGAAGAACCTCTTTACGTCTTGCTGTTCTCTTAATCTGTCACCTCCTTTACACCTGCTCAGACTTTTCTAACAACTCCAGTCAATTCCCAAGGCAGACGGCTGCGAATCAAGAATTAACCTCAGCTAATTTCCGAGGGCGAGCTGAATGACCTGCTGCTGCGACCGTACATCCAGCGAGACAGCAAACTGACTTATCAATTTGCAGTTTTCCCACCTCACCCTTTCCAAATGGATTTTCAGCCTGTCTCAATTCACCTTTTCACTGCAAACAGACACCTTTGTCAGATCTCCAGGTCCCATTTATCAGCACTGGGTAGGGATGGCAGAGGGATTGCTGTGACTTTTGGGGACCATATGACACTCCTTGAACAGCCAAGGCTTGGCCAAGGCCCAAAGTCTTTCTCCTTGTTGCAGCAACGGTGGTTGTGTGGTGCAGTTGCCTTGAAAGTGATATTTCCACTGGGATTTAGAGCAAAAGAATTTCTTCATCATCAGCTACGTTCTGCTTCTCACCCAGATGCCGTGCGGAGACAGCCTTGATTTAGGGCAGTTGGAGAGGAAAGATATTCTCCCCTCAAAAAAATCTCCAAAAACACTGCACAATTCATCCCAGGGTACCTTCTTGATGCTGAATGCTGTTGTCAGAAGTAGAGAGGAATATGCTTGATTATTATTTATTATTTGAAGATAGCGTTATAATGCCAGGGGTGTGCATAGTGATTACTGAAAGAATATTTCCCTGGGGGCTCAGCCCCATCCACTCTGATCCACTTCCATACCAGCCGGTGGGAGTTGAGGTGCTGAGCTGAAGGCATGCTTATTTCTGGGCAGGATTAGGATCAACCCTACTTATAAATGACATGATATTAAAAAAATTAAAAAAAAAGAGAAAAATCTGGGCTGTTTCCACAAGGTGTTGTTCTGGATTTGCTTGATTCCCTAAGGCATTTATTTAATCAGATGTTTCAAATCAATATGAAAAATACCAAGCTGATGTGGGAAATATGACAGTCTTAACTTGAAAATCATCTCTGTTTAGTTGGGTTCTTGAACCTGAGTTAATCCTGATATTGTATTGAATATGCTAGGATGGAGAGGGACTCTGAAGGATAATAGGTTCTCTGATATCTGCCAGAAAGCACAAGGGTGCAAGTAGGAGTCTTACATACTACAAGCACAAGTCCTTATTTTCATTCACCTTAGGACAAACCTCCCCAAAACCAATCACACCAGGGTAGGAGGCCAGTCCAAAGTCTCTACACCACTGGGGCACAGCTTCCAAGTTTCATCCCAATTCCTTTCATCTCTCACGCCTCTAATAAAGAATCCCTGACCCCTCTGCAGACTGCATATCTCCCTTAACTTCTTCCTTTCCCCCCCTGCTGCCACCAGTCCCTTGAGTAGCCCATGGCCATCGTGAATGGAGCCACAAGGGTGATGGGAAGACGTTTTGCAGTCTGCAACACTTGGGGTTGCAAAGGTGCTGATCATCAGGGAGAGGAACTGTAGGACAATCCTCCTCTGTCCTTGCAGAGCGTGTGGTACTCTGTCTGGACTGTTAAAAACAGTCTACATCTCTGCCCCAGCTCTGATCTTCCGTGCAAGAGAGAGCATCTCTGTGTAAGGAATTTGGCTGCTACACTCACAGCAATGGAAAGGGCCAAGCGAGCTGCATACAAGAGCTCAAGGGTTTTATTCATTATTTTCTTTTCGAGCATATTCTTCTAAAAAAGGACATTGAAATGTTCTCCATCTTTTAATAGCTTCAAGAAATAAAAATGGTTGGTAAAACCTATTTCAGCACGATCTGAGTTGAGATGGCTTTTGCACACCAGTTTCAAAAGTTGAAACTCTCCTCCGTAGTCAAAATTCTTCAGTAATTGCAGCAATTCTTCATATCGCAACTGTTTCACAAGGTGTAGGCAGGCAGCAAGCTACGCTCACTGCTGGACTTTTCTCCTCACCTTCACTTACTGTCCCTTTTTCTCCCACTGCATCGTGCTTTGTCCTGCCGTGCCTTGTCTGAAACCGAGCTTGTGCTTCCACTTGGCAAAGCCCCCCTGCTCTCCTTTTAGCATCTACGTGGTAACTAACATGAGGTGCAAACCGAGATAAGACAAGACGTTTGGATGTTTTTGCGTGTGTTACATTGAGATAAAGCGTGGTGAGGCAGAAGGGAGATTTACAGCCTCTGCCGACCTGCTAACACACATTAAAACCACTTATCTTGTCTTCACGTGGAATTTTTTTTTCACTTATCCTGAATTAGGCTACATGTGGTAAACCAGCATTTTTTTTTTTTTTTTTTTTTTTCCCTTCCCCTCTAAACTAGGCTCCCTGGCTTCTGGAGAGGGATTCTCTTCCCTATTAGTTATCTGGGAGCTTTATGCCGTCAGCAGAAGCCCGGAAGAATGTGCATGGAAAATCTTCAAAAATCCCACATGAGCATTTGCTTTGAGGAACTGGAAGAAAACTAGTCAAAAGCGAGCTCTGAAGTAACAGTGCCCTGTTGTAACTCACAGATTTTTGATAATTCGCAGACAGCACTAATAAATTCACTCACAAGATGCTTCTCCAACTGACAAGCTATATTATTTTTATTTTGCCTCCACTGTATTTTTGTCATTCTGTTCCTGTGCACTTTTCTGAACAGAAACTAGGCAAAATTCACATGTTTTTAGGGTAACTTCCCAAGAATGCAACTCCGATTTCAGCGCTGTTTGGGAACAACTCATTACAGCAGATTGTGTAATTACTGGCAGAGCAAACAGAAATCACCTTGCTAATCAACAGGGAATACAGATGGAAAAAACAATTAAAGTAATCATAAACCATCAATATTTACTTCACACAGCAAGTTTTTAATTGCCACTTAAAGACAATCCAACACGAGGGCATGATTTAATTCAATTTTTGACTAGGGATACAAAGACTTTTAAACTGTTCAACTCAAATTCAAAGGTTATTAGTTGCTTTTTAACTCATCTGGCAGTGAAGTATCTGAAGTAGAAATCTTAGAGCAAGTGCTTTCCAGGAAACTGTGTTGGAAAATGTAATATCTGTATTTTTTAAGCATTCAACGAGAGTAATGGTGCATTTGATGACTGAATATCTGTGAGCAGTTTTCAAACAAGCAAACAGGAAATTTGGCAGCAAACAGGAAATTTGGAAAGCTGCTCAACGGGGAATACAGATCTCTAGGTACAAACTCAGCAGCTCCAGACAAACACCAGAAACATGTTCTGTTACAACCATTCACAAAACGCAGTGGGGAAACCCATATATTATTTTACTTTCAGAAAAGCATCTACAAAATCTGGCCTAGTGGACTTGTTGAATAACTCATTTGAGATGTCTGGCCTCAAAATCCATTGCTGAGCCCCGCTTGAACTATTTTGCAGACGGATATACTGCTTACAGCTGCTGTGAGCCCCTGCCTCCACGGCAGCAGAGCCAGCTCTCTGGGCAAAGTGAGGAAAGGAGCAATCTTTCTCTGAGGTGACTCAGCTGGAGAGAAACTGGTGGGGCATCAGGCAAAAATTAAGAACTAGAGATGTTCTTCCTGTCCCCGCTGCAGGACGTAGGGTTAGGGCCTGTTGCCGAAGACAGCTGAAGGGGAAGGAGGCTGCCAGCATCTCTAAAAAAAGCAATTGCTTAAGAAAAACAGCTTTCCCCCAAGTATCAAATCTTGGAAGACGGGATAATCTTAGAAAGAATTGGTGAAGAAACCCTCATGTCCCTTCATCTCTGAAATCAGTAAATGACAATCAGGTTGTTTTTTAAGCCTGGATTGGGGCTAACTTTTGGTCAATTAAATTGAACCCAAAAGCTGTAATGAAGATGATGGATTTGTGATAATGGACTTTTGTAGAGACATGACATTAGTGCCCGTTTAAGAGGATTTTTCTGTGTGTGCCACAGGCAATGAAACTTGGCTGTGACATTTTTTCTGAGCATTCTTACTAATGAGTTAGGGACTTTACATCCCTTTGCTGAGAGCTTGCTCATGACAGCTTCTGTAAGGTATCGGTCTCTCCCCTCTGCCTTCAATGTATGATCAGCGAATGAAGAAGCTGTTGACTGCAACACCTCCAGTCTTTGAATGATGCTAAGCTCCAGATTGATGCCTTTCCCCAACTGACCACCGTGACGGAATAATCCATCCACTGTCAGCGGAGACCGGGTCATAGCTCAGAATTAATTGGCTGAAGCTCAAACTAGATAAGCTCAAGATAATATTTATAGGTCAGAGGAAACAATTGAAAAGAACTTCAAACATGACACCAGCATACACAATCAGTGGAGTTTGTCTGCCCCTTGTTTTAAAACCCGGCTGTCTCTGCCTGTCGCAGGACACGCCTGGTTGAAAGCAGTTCTCATAAACTTTGGTCTTGAATGCCATGTGCTCCATCTCTGGCCAAGTTAAGATTCCTTGTTTAATCTGTTTTGTATGAAGAGGTTTTGATAGCATGAACGCTTGGAAAATATCTATTCTTTGTGAAAATATTTGCCTGTGCATCCTAGCAAAGAGGATTGTGCATAAACACCATTCCTGATGGTGATAGCGATGTCTGTCCACACTTCAGATGATACATCACAGTCTCTGCTTCTCCTTCGTTTGAAAAGAGCTGTGGACTGACTGCCCACCACTCCAATTCATGTGCATAGAGAAGCTATAGCTGCAGTGCAAAAGAGGGTTACTTTCAGCAGTATACTTGTTATTTGCAGGGAGGTAACGTATATAGATGTACATTAATGCTTTTTGTTCAGTATATCCAAACTTCAGCAGACATCTTCGGAATCTTTCCCAGGTGCCTTAAGTTGAAATAAGTCTGTATTTGTGGTTGATTGCTCCCAAAGAAATCTGTTGCCGAGTTGTCGATAGGACTTTATTGTATTGCAAAGTATTTAAAAGCACTCTCTTACGGTTTTGCTATACTAGCAGACTTCTTTGAGATGCAGAGAAGCCCATTATCAGAGATCATAGAATCATAGAATGGTTAGGGTTGGAAGGGACCTTAAAGATCATCTAGTTCCAATTCCCCTGCCATGGGCAGAGAAATCCTCCACTACACCAGGTTGCCCAAAGCCTCATCCAACCTGGCCTTGAACACTTCCAGGGATGGGGCATCCACAACTTCTCTGGGCAACCTGTTCCAGTGCCTCACCACCCTCTGAGCGAAAAATTTCTTCTTTATATCTAATCTAAATCTCCCCTCTTTCAGTTTAAATCCATTGCCCCTTGTCCTATCACTACATGCCCTTGTAAAAAGTCCCTCTCCAGCTTTCCTGTAGGCCCCCTTTAGGTACTGGAAAGCTGCTATAAGATCACCCTGGAGCCTTCTCTTCTCCAGGCTGAACAGCCCCAACTCTCTCAGCCTGTCTTCATAGCAGAGGTGCTCCAGCCCTCAAATCATCTTCGTGGCTGTCCTCTGGACTCGTTCCAGTAGCTCCATGTCCTTCTTATGTTGGGGACTCCAGAGCTGAACACAGTATTCTAGATGGGGTCTCATCTTTTAGGGGTTCTACATCCAGCAAAAATAATAGCTCTCAGTTTGTGGATTACTGTGTATTTTGATGTTCAGGCTTTGCAAGACAGAATTTTCTTTATTAATCCACAATTGTGAAATGGAGCCTTTGCTGTGTCACAGGCCCAAATCAGTATCAAAGGTCTTTCACAAGGCAAGATAAGTAAAAAAAAAAAAAAAAAAAAAAATTCTGCAGGAAGATGCTTTTACCCCCTCTGGGTTCACTTCCCATTTAGAAATAGTGAATACTTGCAAATTTTGAGTTGGTTTTATGAATTATTCACAACAGAAAAAGGATTCTGAGTTGCATTTGTACAATGAAAAAACACAGATGATAGATGGTTTCACATGTCCAATGAAAAATCAACCATCGCAGCTTGAATTTTGAATACTGATACCCAACTGCTAATGAATAATTTGCAGATCAGGAATTTTTAAGTGAATAATTTTAAACAAATAATTTGAGAAAATCAGACAAGTGGTTCATCTGCTTCTTTTGGAGCAGCTAATTCGCCCATTCACTCCCTTCTGCAGCTCAGTTGCAGTGATTTGGTTCTCAAAGGACCAAAAAGAAAATGTAAATTGAAGTAAAAAGTGTGCTGAAAAAATGATAGCATATTAGTTTGCCAATTCAGAGTGGCAGAGTGTGTGAGCAATAGGGTAGGAGAAGACCATCTGTTAAACCCGCTAAAAATACAGTACCGGGTTCTCATAATCTACACTGGGAAATGACTTTGAAGAAAAGAATGGGGCATGGGGAAAAACTTTACTCATTGAGAACTCTAAAGGGCAAGTGTTTTCCTAGAGCCAATTATTAACTAAAACAACTCAGAGATGGAGTAACTTTTTGGCTAGCTCAGGAGCCTGCAAAAACATTTAAATGGAGGTTAAGAAAATAAAAAACTCAGGGTCAGTAAGAAGGCTCTGGGGTGGATTTGCTGGAGATAAGGGGAGTTCCAAGGGCCTGTGGTCCCCTTTCCCCCATAGCACTCCTTTATGCCATATGTGCTTTGGATGTGTGGCAGGAGAGGTGAAGCCCCTTTCTCCAGCCCACTTGTGGCTGCCTCTACAATCTGTCATTATACCCCAAACCCCCACCATTTTAAAAGCATGTGCCTAACTTTTGGGGTTACATACTGACTTTGTAGTGTCCTGTAGTTTCTGTTCCATGGGGCCTTTTTGATTGGAGGACAGGATTTAGCTTAGCTTCCGTTTTACTCTCCATGACAGGGAGGTTGGATTAGATGATCTCTAAGGTCCCTTCCAGCCTATGCCATTCTATGATTCTGTGATATTAATTAGATATCATGCTATGAAGTATATATTTCTAACAAGCAGGAACTCATTGTAAACTGTTAATTCTGCAGCAGGTCTCCATTCTCCTTCAGTGATTTCATTATGCAAACTGTTGCCCCCACCAGGAAGAGCCCTACTTATAGTTGTGACAATACTGAGCCCTCACCTAGCCCTTCTAGTCTTCAGAAGTTCATTAAAACAATAATTCCAATAACAAACTCCTGGAAGCCTATACAATACTTTAGATGAGTCCTATTATTCCCATTTTACAGATGGAGAAACCAGGAAAGAAAAGTCGTGTCACTTGACCTAAACCACTGTAAGCAGAGTTCTCAGAGTTGGACTATAACTTAGGAATTGGTGGTTTCCAATTTTGTGGTCAAATGATTAAACCAGGCCTTCCTCTTCTATTGAAGCTAATCTGTGAAAAATGGGTGCCTTCCCTTTAAGAGGTTTCCAAGCATGTATGCAGAGGAATTTATGACCTACGATTTATGTAAAGAACTTCCTTTTCATAAATCAATTTATTAAAGCTCTGGAGAAGCTTCCAAAGGCTCTGATCCAGCAGTGCACTTAGACATGTCCATAACTTCAGACAAGTAAATTGTCCCATTGAAGTGCTTTCCTGGACTGGGGCCAGAGCAAGTGCAGTTGTCCCCTGAGTCGAGGTTCAGATGTAAAATGGGGAAAAATAATTTATCAAAAGTTTAATAAGTTACACAGTCATGGCAGAGATCTGCCAGCCTTCCACATTAATACCTTAAGCTAATAAGAAATGGCCTCGGGGAGATAATTGCTTCCTTATTGATAGGCTGTGATGAAATGTTAAATCTCATCTGGAGGATGCAGTGTCGCTGATTTTTCCTGAAATTGACAGGTCCCACATCCAGGCAACACCAAACTTCAGAGGGGACATGTCTGGTTCTAGCAACACTCCTGGGGCATGAGCTCCTTTTTGTTCAACTATTACTCGCTTTTAGGGATTATCCTCATAGGAGCACTAAACATTGTGATATTTCAAGGATAGGGGTATTTTGAGAAGTTTTGTAATAGCGAAATCACTTTGAAAAAAGGACTATTCACACCTTCTTCTGGACTCCTTCAGTGGTAAGTACTTGGGAGACAGTACTGAACATACTGTCACATGCCGCTGGCAGCCTCGCCGGGAAACTACGCCAGAACAGCTTCTCTAATCTGCTGAAAGACTTGTGTGTCGAGGTCATGTGCGGAGCAGTTGGAGGTAACCGGACCTTGTGCTAGCTGGGAGTGTGGAACGAGATGTTAAATGCTAAGAGAAAGAGCGAGTTCCTAGGGACGAGAAGGGAATGTGACTCCAATTAGCAGGGTGACGCCTCTGAGTAACGACACGAAGCGATCGTCTCCGCTCTGGCACACGGATTCCTGGGGACGCATGGTTACATATCAAGTCTGCAGACCTCCTTCGAGGTTTGCCCAGGGTTGTTACTCAGAATCAGAGCGATAGCTGTCATTTTGCAAACCCAGAGCTGCCAGACTTGGCAGCCTGTTCTTACACATTATAAAATCCAACACAAGAAGCATCATAGTTCCAAAACGATACTTACATCTACAATTAGGAAGTCAAGCCAGCACCAGGCATTGGTGAAATACTTCTTGAAGCCATAAGCCACCCATTTTAGGAGCATTTCCAAGACAAAGATGTAAGTGAATATTTTGTCAGCGTATTCCAGCATGGTTTTTATGTTTTTTCGATCTTCAAGGTAAATATCTTCAAAAGCCTGGAAGTACGAAAGATTGATTAAAAACTTCTGCTAAGCTGTGTTGGAAAGCATTGCTGCTGCACGGCAAGTCTACAGCATTGTTTGTATCGTCTGTGATTTCTGATATATTTTAATGCCATCATCACGACGAGTGCACAGGCACAAATAGGACTGACCCTAAACTAATAGAGGCCTGTTCAGCATTCCCTTATCATGGACACATGCTTAGCTGTCTCTCTCTCCAGCCTCCACTGGCTTTGAGTGTAAGAAGAACTTAAGCACCCTGAATTTGAGAACTTGAACCTGTGAGCAGGGTGCCAGCCCAAACTGCCCGAGGGCATCCTGCCTCAGCTCCCCTTGGCTGTGCCGCTGCTATTGGGGCATCTCGAATGTTCCAGGGCATAGGACGCCTGTCTTTAGGACACAGAATCCTACCCTTACATTTAGTCAAATATGTCTTATTGCTAAGGATGACAAATTGAGTTATTAACCTGCCTGTGTTATAGAGTACTGGAGTTCCCTGGCTTCTGTTCAGCCATCACATTTCAGGTAGCTACAGCTAGCTGCCTCAAGAAACGCTCATTATTATTCACTTAACAGAATAACTATGTTTTAAAGGTCAAGGTATTTATCTACCCATCTCATCTGTCTCTCTAACTAGTCTTATGCAGGGCATCATCAAAGGATTTTCGGTATATGTATCAAATACAAGGAACTTAATAACCCCTTTAAAATATTTAAGATATAAACCAATATGCCTACAAAAAGAAACAAATAAAGTTGTCTCATAATTTAGCTCTCACTTTATAATATACGTCAAATAAAATGCAGGATCCCAGTTGCAAGGGTGCATATACAGGGCCTTTTTTGGGGTTTCTGTGCCGAGCAGTGGTTATGGTCTGCTTCCCCAGCTACTCTAGTGACTGTCACCACAAAAGCTGCTCCCATGTCCCTGTGACCTGGATAATCCAAGCTTCAATATATTACTCTTATCCCTTCGTGTGACCCAGAGCACTTGGCAGCAAGAAACAAAATTATTTGAGAGGGTCTGTGCTAATCATCTTAATTATCTGCGTTTACATATTTCAAGACCTGTAGCTACTTTCTGAGGAACTTCGAAAAGTTAGCAAACACCCAACGCCTGGAGATACAAGAAGTGTGTTACTTGTCACTCAAGCAGTCACACTGCTCTTTTGCCTGCCAGGAAACAGTAATTAAACTGACAAGAAAGATTTGGCAGCCTGTGCCAAAGCTTGTCCATTTGTCCCAACACTTTGGGGTGACGTTTTCACTGCAACCCAGTCTCCTATCTTGTCTTCAAAAATGATATTTCGAGGGTGTGAAAGAGCTGCTGGAGAAAGCCACAGAAAACAATACACAGAGAGACTGGAGTTTATCACTTCTTGTAGGGGCTCACTCGCTTTGTCAGATGACTTGCTGTACTTTGCAATTACTGCAAAAATAACAACAAACTATTTAAAGTGATTTCCTCCTCTCCCTCCTTCGCTCTCCCTATTTTCTACCAACTTGTCAAAAAAGTACATTGTGTTTTGTCTTCTAAAAACACAATGTGAGTCAGGAAATAGCTTAATAAGGATGAAAAATATGCTACCTGAATGCCTCAGGTGCACTGTACTTCTGTACAAGCTATGGATATTACCCAAATGGCAAAACTCTGGTGCTTTGCATTTTTTCACAGTGACAATGAGTGAAATCTTTGCAATATAAAACATAATTAAGAGTTATTTCTGCTGCTTTTCTTTGTGTGTTAAAAAAAAAGAGTTAAACAGGATATCTGCAGTGTTACCCACAATTACTATTAAAACACGGGCTCTCAGTTTGGGTGCTTATGGCTTAAATGCATAAGGAGGTTTTTGGATCTTTTTGCAGTAAGCTATAGCTAGTTTAACTACCATAACACAAATATATACCGGCTTTTAAACTTCCTGAAGAATTTAGTATGTCCCAGGGATGTAGCCAGATGAGGTCAGCTGTTGGAAGAGCTCACCCCAGAATAACAGAAGAAAGAAGTTACGTCTTCCCTCCAACATCTCTAGTCCAAATGCTGAAGTGCAGTGCTGATATGTGAGAAAATGCAGCATAATTTGCCCTTATACAGAATTGTACTGGCTAAATTGAAAATAGCAAAAAAAAAGTAAATGAGTGCGTGCAATGAAAATTAAATGAGATTTATATTGCAGTGTTCAGTATCTCAGGCACTTTTAATTACATATGTAAGGAAGTGTATTCATCTAAAGTGTATTATAGCAAGTGACATGCCCCCTTTAAAATGTGTTAAAAAATTAACATGCTGACTCTCAAGCTGGTGCAAAAACTGTCAGACTCCATTGATTTCAGCAAAGCTATGACAATTTTCAGCAGCTTACTATTTACCCAAGTTTTTCAGCCTCTTTTCATAATGAAATAAAATCCCAAGGGTGAAATTTCAGCCCATCCCTGGTGGACCTGGAGAACAGTCCATTCCTTTTCTTTTGCATCAACACTTAGGTATTTCCACCTTCTTGTCTCCCTGCAGAGACTTTCTTTAAACTACATAAGCCTGGTACTTCTGTGTTTTCCTCTTTTTTTAGGCCACTGATAATTTGTGTTGCTCTCCTCTGGAGTTTCTTCAATTAGCCCATATCTTTCCCAAAGTGCAATGCCCAGAGCTGAAGCCAGTGCTCCAGCTGAGGCCATCCTTGATGCCAACTGGAGTGGGAAGAACATGCTTATTTACACAGCCCAGTGGGGTGTTGGGCTTTTGTACAGTGCTGTAATGTAGTTTATCCTGTTTGTTTCCTGTTCTTTCTCCAGCTCTTTTTAGTAAAACTGCTACCTTACTAGTCATCCTGCATCATGCCTTTCTGCCCGTAATTATTCCAGATGAGGTGAAGCAAGCAACTTTCTAAGATGATGTTCCTCTTACTATTTAAAGGCAGATTCATCTGTTTGGCTGAAGTTAATCCTGACCTCCAGAAATACATGGATAATCTGTCCAAACGTGGCACTGCCTGCAAATTTAGCGGGCATATTTCTTAGTCCATCATGGAGGAGAAAATCAGTGACCACCAGACCAAAGCCTGGACAACTCTTGATATACCCCTCTCTCTGCTCTACATCCGAATAAAAACCTGAGAGAAATTCCACCAACTTCAGTGACATTCCTGGCACATAAATGAGCAACATAAATATGTGCTGCCATAGCTAGGGAGAGCCCGGGGCTGATAATAGAGAGGATAATCCCAGTATGCAGTGGGATCTCAGGAGGAGAGGATCCCTTATGGGATATGCCCTTATTGGGAAATGACCAACAAGCCTCCATACGTACACATTTATTTGGATGCAAGCAGGAGCTATCTGAGCAGGAAAGGTACAGTGGTTTAATCTAAGGTGTATTCAAGACATGACAGGCACCCACTAGCTCCATATGTAGCACTGATTCAGTGCCCCCTGTGTCTTTTATTATTTTGCTTTGCAGGTTACAAAATGTACTAAAGAAAAGAAAAAAAGAAAGAAAAGAAAAGAAAAGAAAAGAAGAAAAGAAAAGAAAAGAAAAGAAAAGAAAAGAAAAGAAAAGAAAAGAAGAAAGAAAGGAAAAGAAAAGAAAAGAAAAGAAAAGAAAAGAAAAGAAAAGAAAAGAAAAGAAAAAGAAAAGAAAAGAAAAGAAAAGAAAAGAAAAGAAAAAGAAAAGAAAAGAAAAGAAAAGAAAAGAAAGAAAAGAAAAGAAAAGAAAAGAAAAGAAAAGAAAAGAAAAGAAAAGAAAAGAAAAGAAAAGAAAAGAAAAGAAAAGAAAAGAAAAGAAAAGAAAAGAAAAGAAAAGAAAAGAAAAGAAGCCACCCCTGGAGCAAAATACAAGCCTCCAGATGGGAACTACCATGGAGCACTTATGGGATGCTGAAGCAGTACTCTGGCATACTTTCTCACACGGACTTCTTTAAGGATTTGCTTTTCAAAACGTGTGGACATCATAATTTTATGTTATAACAGAAGAAATTTTTCCCCCATACAGTAAAGGCAGGTGAAATAAGAAAAGCAGAAGACCTGTTTTAGCCCCAAACATGCTTTGCTTTGAGCAGTAAGAGCTCATAAGATCTTAGAGACAGCTAACTAGAGAACACCTTCTCTGAGACCCATGTCCTCTTCCAACCAGCTAGGAAATCCTGTAACATTTACCAGGGCTCCACTGCTCAGCAGGATCATGAATATGATGAAAGTTTCAAACCAGTTATGTTCAACAATTCTGTAGCAGGTTTTCCGCAGCCTCCACCAAACTTTTCCGGGAAATTTTGTGATGTCCACCAAACAGCATGGGAAGAATCGTACACAAACTGAAAAGGAGCAAAACAAAAACAAAGCAGTTGTTAAAAAAAGCCCATTTAATTCTTAAAGCTGCAATAAGGAGCTGCAAAAACAAGATTTCTTCTAGCAATAAGCTGCTGCATGGAGTCTTTCCTCCCTTGTTTTTCTCATCAGCCTCTTCTGCTCTGCCTTCCATTTCCCCCGCTCACTCCCCGATTAAAAAGCATTCAAAATCACTTAAATTTTGCCCCTGTGATTTCTCCTAATGATTTTCATGATGCAGAATATATTGCCCATGAGTCACCAGTGCCCTAGGTCAATCACACTGTGTTAGCTGAGCTCAGGCAGCACCTCTGATCGGGACTAATGACTCCAGCAACAGTTACCACAACCTTTTGAATGAAGGATATTTTCTGGTATTATGGTACCACTAGAATTATTGATTAAAAGTGACAATCTGATGAAAGGGAGATGAGGGGAGGAGGTGCTGCAGTGCAAATGGGAAACAACGTGCTGAAGAGGCTCAGATGGGAAAAGCAGGAGCAGATTTTGATCTCTTGGACTCTCATGAACTTAAGCAAATCATTAGAATAATACTTTTGGAAAAGGTATTTTGGTGGTTAAATGCTCTTCAATGTCAGCAGAAATTTAGATACCCATTCTGTACACTGCAGGTTTCCCACTGGTGCTTCATAGCACTTTCTGACCTCAGTAACAAATACTTTGTGATGGTCAAATGTTGTGGTGGTAATGGGGACCACACATGGGTTTCTGATAGGTGAAGTGATGGCCATTTTTAATCTTCTTAGCAACATTCATTTGTTATAGCAAAAGCATATTGTCATTGGTAATGGACAGATCCATCTCTCCCGTTTTAAAAAAACACGCTGTGCATTGTCTTGTGTTGGGTAACAACTTAAAACTGTGTGAGATGGTAGCCAGGACTTGTCTTTATCCAGGCTGGCCATTCAGCATTATGTCGGGTAATTTGACTCAAATTTCACAACATTTGCTGATAAGAATTATCCTCAGAAACGACTTCATTTTCAAAAAGCAGTTTTTACCCTATGTTTAATCCATGTGTCATATAGAAAGAGACTTAGCTATGGAACTTTATCAGTCCCAGCACAAGAAAAAAAAATCACAGGCCAACTGCTTCCATAGCTGAAAGGTGGTCAAGGTCGCTAACACGTCTTAAAGCACACAACAACTGCTCAGAAATGACCAGAGAGGACATCTCACTGCGGTGATGTAATGCAATCTTATTGCAAGTAGAAATAATATTTAGGCAAAGGAAGCTGGGGAAGGAAAGAGGGTGAGAGCCAAGGTTACGCTGTCAGCAGATGCTGCTAATTCAAGGTGGCATAACAGAAGCGCTTGAGCTGCATGTGATATGTGAGGAGATCAAGTGCAACTCCCGGGATGCTGGGATTCCCAAGCAGTTGGAAGTGAGGCTTTGCTGGCAGCAGGCTCTGCCAGGAAGAATAGAGCTGATGAGTCTGCTGTGGTCCTCCTGACATTTTCTGTGAGTTTTTATTAGCCCAGATCCCCGCTATGGAGCAGCAGAACTGTAGGATGTTTCATACATGAACCACTCCCAGATCTCCCCTTTCCCTCGCATTTCCAAGATCTTTGGTAGGTGTAGGATGTATGATGTTTTGGTATGGGACTAACAGGATAGTAAACCATTTATGCAAAGATGATGGGACAGCGATGCAAGTAATTATCTGTCCTTTAAATGCCTCTGTCACACAGACTCACACCAGTTCCTAGGTTACTACTATATTCTGGAACTCAGAGAAATTCTGGGCTCAGTTGAAATACGCTAATTTAATCAAACTATTTGAGAAGAACATAACGCTAGGAGAAGGTAGATTTGAAAGAGCAAACTCTCTGCCTCTTTGTAGGTCAGGTACCACTCCAGCAAAGGAAAGTTTTATCCCTCTAAGCACTCCAATGCTGAACACCAAGGAATCATGTCAAGGGATAAAAGGATATCATGTTAGTCCCTACTTTTTGCTAAAATCAGTACAGTGCTCAGAGACAGTAATGCGTGTGATTTGGGTATATTTTAGCAAGTAGGTACATGGAACAGACTTCAGGCATGCAGTACTGCATGGTACCAGGATCCCTGAGATTGTATGTCAGCCCTGCTTAGAGATGTCCCGACAGTACAATCCCACCAGCATGACATGACAGAGGAAGTATTAGTTGCATCTCTTAGCAGTGCTGGCAGAAAACTCTAACACTACTTCTCACCCACAACCTGTATGGTCATTACCAGCTTTCAGATGTCTGGTCCACACTCTGTGCTGCTATGCAGGTACACAGGCCACATCAACTCAGATTTGGATCAGGAAGACCAAAGACTTGGGCTTAGATCCCTCATTCATCACGTGAACAGTCTAACGAGCGAGCTGTTCACTACGTAAGTGTGGATTTCTCATGTGAAGCAGAAATCTCCCTCTATACTGGAGGTAACCACTGCTTCTAGCAGAATAAAACTATAAACTCTCCATGAGCCTACCTTGTTCCCATAAACAATTTCATTTGGAAAAATATCAGCATTTTCAGACTTTAAAACATTTGTCCAGAAACTTTCCCCTCTTTTCTCGAAAGTTGCTTCCTAGATGGATGCTTGGATTTTTATTTGGTTAGATGAATGCCTAGGCTCAGCTAGTACAGGTATGACATGCTCTGTCATGCTCTTACAGAGTAGAAACCTCTGTAAATACCGTTGCAAAAGGTTAAGATCTTTCAGGAAGTGATTTTCCCCACTGTAAGACAGTTGGATGAATCATTCCCTGGAGGAGTCTGCCTCTGTCTTTCCACTATCTACATTATTACCTGAGCCCAGGCACAGTTAAAATTAGGGAATCACCTTCAAATTAAATACTAATGAACAGGGCACCATGAGTTCCAAAGTCACTTCATTTGTGATGGAAAATATTTTTAAAATGGTAAAAACAGCCTATTGCTGATTCAGTCAGCTTCTGTCTGATAATCTACAGGTACAGAGAGATATTTTTAAAGACAGAAAGCCAGCCAGGACCACTAATCTTTTACTTTTTTAATGCTCTTTGATGGCTTTCATGCAATTCTGATCTGAAAAAAAAAAGTCCTATTTACTGACAGTAATACCTTGAAAAATCCAAAATAGCTTCTCAGATGAGTCAGCCCAAAATCACCGCGCTATTAAATCCCATGTTTTTGATTGGGCCCAATTCAGAAATGTTTAGACCAGATTCTGATACAATTACTAATGTCAAGTAGCACTTCCATGAATAATCATGCTGGTGGCAATTCAGATGAAATGCTATTTTTAACTATTCATAAATCAAACAGAAGATAAGGAACTTGAAATAAAAAAAAAAAAAAAGAAAACTGACCACAAACAGGTCTTCTAATGAATTAATAAAGTTCTATTTCCATTTCAAATGTTCTGATTTTCCTCACTGACTGTTATTTCATGCCTGTGCTTTTCTGGACTCTCTCGTCATGCTGGTAGCCTGCTGTTCTGGTGACCTTGACCCAAGCGTAAATGTTGAATTAGAAGCTTCACATAACCCAACAAAGAAGTTTACCTGACCTTGGTCAGCATTTTAACAGGTTTGGTTTCTTTTTCTGCTTCTGTGAAATCAAAATATCGAAAACATTCCAATGTGTCTAAAGCATGACCTGCTGAGGGTCTGAGCAATCATAAGTCCAGCTGGGTTCTACAACAAGGCAGGTGGTCAGCAGACCTCAGCTTCAGGTTTGGAAACTACTTTATCCACACCAAGAAGACTATTCGTTAACACTTGTTAGCACAGCAAGTGTGAAGGCAGGCATAAACCCTTCGGCTTTTCTTAATAACAGTGTTACTCATACTGCCTTGTCTAATAGATGTGTGCTATCCCCCTGAAATCAATGCTGGTAGGGAACAGGTTGTGCAGAAGAAGCTGACCACCCTGTGATTTAGTCAGGACTTGGTTTTGCCACCCTAATTCATGTTGGGCTCCATCTCTTTTGAGAACAAACTGACTCATTTCCACCACGGCCTTTTGAGTAGTGGGTTACTGCTCAGCAGAAACACAGAACAGCAGAAAAAGTTCCCCCAAAGGGTCGAGTTATTTGCTGGCAAATCAGTGAAGCTGCACTGAGCTGTATTAGTGGTCAACTTGTCCAAAGACATCATCTGTTTTAAATTCACATTACATATAATTTCTCCTGAAACAGAGACTTATTTACCAAGAAACCTTTCCAGATGCATTGATTTGCCATGATATTACTTAGGTTTTGTTTGGTTTTTGTAACAGGGGAATTGCTTCCTTCAGTTACTGGGGTGTCCTGTAGCATAATAATGAACTGACGATTAAAACGGGTTCTAAACTGCAGTCTCCACTTCAGGTGTGACAGAGAAAGCTCTTACACATCTGCCACAATGATAAACAAGTTAAAAAAAAAAAAAAAGGCAGCAGGAGGAATTTAATTTACAATGCATTTTGTCTAAATATTCCTTTGGTTCCACGTTCACATTTTCTAGCCCAGTGCATTATAATCATGGAGCTGTTAGACCTGATTGCATTACCTTGGTGCATGGGGAATAAAATATTTGTGAGTGTGAGAGTTATACTGCAAAACTTCCCCCTGCATGCATAACAGCCAAGCCTAATGATTTCAGGCTTATGAGTAAAGACTTTACAAATCCACTGCTTGCTCATACCAACATATACATTTAAATATAAATAAAATTATTAGATCTGTTTTGGCTGGATCAGGCTGCTGATTCTCTGCAGTAAACCAGGAGGGCAAATTAATTTCTTCTCTACTGTGGTCCAATATATCAGGTACCTTGTGTTCAAACCACAGTAATTTTGTAGTGACTTTTACACAAGAGTTCCCAATTATTGGGACATTCATTTTTAGAATAAAAAAATATTTTGCTTAGCTTTGAATGCTTGTTATAGCGTTGCTTGGTTTGACACAAAGCAAACACAGCTTCCTCAGCATAAACTCAAGCAGGCAGGTATTCATAACACACTTTTTTAATACATACATCTGACAATCTGGGTTTCTAATGACCAGTCTAGCTAGCTGTGTATGCTCAAGCAAGAAAACACGTCTTGCTGTATTCCTTTTGTAAGACACCAGCTATCTCCCCATGCATGGAGGGAACATGATCTCTGCAGACCCTCCTTACTTGACCCCTTTCTGTCTCATTGCCCCACTACCCCACTGGTATGCATGATGGGTTTTATACTGTGCAGCTCTAGGGCTAACAGAAGAGATTTGCCATGACTGTCTCCAGCATTCGGGTATTTGGAATTGAGAATTTGGAATTTGGAGATTTGAGTCTTTTCTTGTGTACTACAACTGCATGCTGTCAAGAGAGTATCTCACAAAGCCACAGTCTGCTGAGTGTTTTTACTCTTCCAAGGGCTTTACAAGGGTATGTTTCTTGTTTATCTGCTGATACTCTCCTCAAAACACATCCTCTCAGAGGTCACTACAAATAACGGTGTGGTGCCCTGAAGCAAAGGCAGTGGGCAGCCTGGTCCGCCACTGATGTCAGCCCTGCTTTGAGCAAGGGGGTGGACGAGTTGAAATCTAGACATCCTGTCCAACCCACATTAATTTAATCTTGTACGTGCAATAGGACTGTAAGAGTTTTACGATGTCTGAGAACTGTATACAACAAAATGCTAGCATGCTCTTCCTTAAGGAAAAAAAACCCGTTGTATCTCAGATATTCTGGCTAGAGGAAAAAAGATACCTTAAAACTTGTTTTTGTTATGTTATTTTTTCCCTAGGATGACAGTTGACACGTTTTGTTGGGCTTGGTTTGGTTTTACTTAGCTTTTAAGCATCATCTGATTGCAGTCCCTGTAGCTCTGTTTAGATTTGTTCGGTTTAAACGGTCTGTTTGAGCTCCTCTTCGCTTTTGATTTCTAAACAACCACTAACTGCGGTTGGGGAGGGCATGACGCAGTTCCCACCGTTAATCAGAGTAACTGCGCTGCAGCGCATGGCATTTCCAGCCGCAATAATTGCTCCTACATGGTCACATGGAAAACTGGTTGCGGGCGCCCTAGGTGTCACGAGTTGCGATCAACCGCGAGTCGAGGAAGGTAGCTCACTCTCGCATGACCATCTGACGATACGCCTTCGAAAGCTTTGCCAGTGGGTTGTGTCCGGGGAATTACGCTGAAGGACTTGGTGAAAACTTTCTCCTATTAGGGTCTGGGAGAGAGGAGCATGCTGAGGCCAGGGGACTCTTTTTGGATGACCTTCTCTGAGAAGACAATGTCCAAATAGATAGCAATTTTTGACGCGGAGAACGCATACCAATGGATGTAACAGGACTGGAGTGTTGCAAGGCATCTGGAGAGAAAAATACCCAAATAGCTTGGCATGATGGCTTGCCTAGATGTTGCTTTCCCATCAACTGGCAACAAGAATGATCTCTCCATTTCTATCAGGTTTTTCCCAGCAATACTTGCTAGCTGCCAGAGCTGTGACCCTACCTTGGTTTCACATTTCCTGACCCAAGAATATTCCCCATTGACCCTAATCAAAGCTATTTTGAGATGATAACGAATTAACAAATCTCCCCAAGAAAAATGACCTATGGCTTATCTGGGTCACCCAACTCCCGGAAAACTGTGACCTCAGCAAACTTACAGCAACTATTTCAAGAACATGCATTATCTTCATTGCCTTTGTTATCTGAAAAAGGGGGCTGAATTTGGAACATATTTGTTCAGGACATAACCTATGCTGGATGTGTTTAGAAATGTCATAGTTTGAATTTAGATAGCTGGTGAGCTAACAAGGTAAGAACTTAACCCTTCCCCCCTCGCTCTTCCTCTTCATCTCACCTAATCTCCTTCTTTCACAAATATTAGCTGGTTATTCTCCCAAACATACCAAATATTGTTGTATCTCTTTATTACAAGCCAATAAAGGCAACACCAGATAAACTTGCCCAGTGCATGCCCTTCAATACTTCCATTGTAGTATTTTATAACCTTGTCATATCTCAGCTAATTAGGCTGTTGTTTGTTGGTTTGCCTGTTTTTTAACTAGACTGAGATGATGACTGCATGAGATTTAATTGCCATGCTAAGTTTGAGTAAAAATATTGGAAGATATTTAATAGAAGAAGATTATAGGAAAACACTTTGTTTCCCCACACGAATAAAAACAAATGTTAATGTTATCGCAGTAAGAATCATTCAGACTTTCAGTTTATGGCACTTCAACTTGAAATTTTATAAGCGAATGTTCACATGTCAAGTTTATGCATTTTTGCCCAATCCATGAGGAATGTGATCGTATCTAGCTTATATAGTAGCCTCTGAAAAATCTGCGTGGATATGTGCTGCACAGGAAAGCAGAGCAGATGTATTGGAGTGGACGTCTCCTACAATTGCATCCCCAGTCCCAACTGGGCACTCGGAACTGGGCCAAGGGCTGGGAGCAGGTTCTCCTTCAATTCCCACCCAGAGCCCAAGGCTCAGCTAGTCGTACCCTGGGAGAAGAGGAAAACACCCTGACTGGAACATGGACTGGTGAGGAACTAGGAGAGATGAGCAATAAAAGGCAAAAGGCAGGAGCAGGGAGGCTCGGAGGGAAGGGAGAAGGAGACAGCAGGGTCAACGTAACCCAGGGAAAGCTTGGGATTCAGCCCACAACACCTTCATTTCTACATTTCTCTGCTGCCAGGATGATGAGTGGGCTTCAAAAGTGGCTTAATGCTCCCAGTGATCCATCTGGAAGAGCTCTGTTTGCTACCTTGTGTCCCATTGACAGCAGTGGAAAAGATCTGACAGACTGGGTTGGTGCCGATGCGGTCCTGCACGGAGTTTCAGACAGTTCTGGTTATTTTAAGACAGAGCAAATTATAGAGCTGTACTGCTCTGGGAACGAATCAGGGCTGTGCACTGAATGAAGTGATGGATTGTGTGATATCTGCTTTATTTCTTTTAAAAACTGGAAGGCAATCATGGCCAGCCACAGTTTCAGAATTTGTAAACTGGCATCTGACTAGCACCAGTCTTATAATACTGCCTTGTTTAAGCAATTATAATACAATTTCTCTCTTTGCAGTGCACAACATAGATTGCAGCTCACTATTCTCATTAAGAAATATATTGTGAAAGAATGAAAACACCAGATCTAATTTCTAAATGTTATTGTATAGGCCAGAATAGTTACAGCATAGTACCATGCTTTCTTCCGTCAACTGCATTAATTTTTGGCTACTGCTTTTAAGCAGAGCTGCCAAAAAAATATTTAGATCCCAGGGACATTTGTAAGCCCTGCAGGGCTCTGCTACCTCATTCAATCATCTTTCTCACATATATAGAGATGCACATTTTTGCTGACTTCAGGGGCATTCATATACCCAGCAAACCATGTCTGTCTGATCCCATCTGAGCAGCTCTGTTTTTATTTACAATAATCCTTGAATTTTCAAAGGAATATACTAACATTCAGCTAACCCTATTTTTCCTAACCTAGATTTAAAGAAAAACGAGGAATCTGACAGAGATAATGTTTGGAACAGAACTCACTTTGAAAAGAAACCACTTAGGATGTTATTTACCTTGTAGATTTACTTTAAAGTATATCTTTTGATACAAGTGGGTTTTCAACCTGTGTTTTGGAGCAAGCTGGTGTTAAAAAATTAGTAAGATGTGGGCTTATTCAGGTATGAAAAGAAGTTATGTAAATGTGAAATGTTATCTAGAATAATTAAGTAAAATACCTCATACATAGCATATCTCTGAGCAGATGAAAGTCACTGGACATGCTAACCTTAACATCCTTTAAACTAAATGGAAGAGAGTCCCCGGGACTCATGGACTCTCCAGACAGTTAACTGCCTATACACTTTTAAGCAGCAGAAACACCCTGATCTGGTGAGTTTGCTAGCGAATTTGATCATGCACTCCTATTGGAAAGCAAAAATCTTCATTGGCCAAGTTAGAAAAATCAGCATATTTAAAAAACCCTCTATGGCACGAATCACGATGAAACAGCCTAGCACGTTAGAAGCTGCACAGCCATTTAGAGCATGCTTTTGGCTTGTCTCACCTTGGAAATCCAAAGACTAATGTTGCCAAGTGATTCCGAGTACGTGTTTGGAGCATTACAGCATTTAAGAAATTAAGTGCATCCAGCAAAATAGTACTGCAAGCAGCCAGAGCAACGTGGTGTGAAGGTGGAAGGATGTTCACTGGGAGAAGAGGGGGTTTCTCGCCTCAGCATTGCAGTGAAATACGCAGCCCTTACCTTCGGGGAAGCAATCTTCAGGCTCCATCAGCTCCTCAGCAAACTCAGGGATCTGCTCCAGCAGTTCTGCAGGATTTGTCAAATCCACTGTGCTGCCTTCAGAAAGACTGATTTCATCAAGCTTGTTGTCAACAAGAGCAAAGATGAGGAAAACAAATTGATCAATGGCCCTGAAGGAAGTAGCTGAGTTTTTATTCCACTAAGCAATATCCCAGCTAAAGCCACCATGACAGAGACATCGCCATGCACGTCACACGGTGCCCACTCCTCGAGTGACGGCTCTGCCTACGCTGTGGTGAGCTAACAGTTGACCCGCCAACAAGAACAACAAAAAGTGAACACGTAAAACTTACTTTTTAAAACAAAAAAGAAGCAAACTGTAGAAAGATGGTGGACAGCCACTGAGTATTAATGATAGATGGAAGCTTGGGACAACTGAATCGCTCAAGATTTTAAGGCTTGTACATCCTGAAGGCTCATACCTTCAGATGGGTGTGGACCAGAAGTGGGATCTAGCTCCTGAAATGTTGAAGGATGAATTTGATTATCTGTGTTGGATTCCTGTCTCTCAGGCCTCGTTCCTGAGTCTCCTCACCCACACCTGATGGGTGAAATCTGCACCTTGTCAGTCAGGACCATGCTCCACTCCCTGCTGCCATGGCTTCTCCTCCAAGAAGTCCCTCTGTCACCAGGATCTGGTTGCACAATGCTACAGGCATGCACGTGTTACAGGGCTCTTCCACCTGCCTCATCCCAGGGCTAACTTGTTCCCACCACGTGATGTGGCCCCTCACCTTTAGGTCACACACTTTTAATACCAAGGTGATGTAGGAGGAGGGACATATGGCTTTTGAAAGCCTTTCAGAGCCTCTATCACTTGCCTGAAATATTTGACATCACCATCTTAGGCACGTTGTTTAAATTCAGTGTTTCTCAAATCCTCCTCTGCAAAATGGGGACAAGAGTATTCCCGCTCCCTGAAGCATTGGGTGTCTTATCTATTTAGAGCAGGAACTCTCAAGTAGATCTGGGTAAAAATTTCTGGGGAATATATTGTTTTTAAAAAATTGTTTTAGAGGTTATGCAAGAAATTGGATTAAATACAGCAAAGGAACTTGATAAAAATCTAATGTTGTAGTTAGAATTTGGCTGAATTTGCTGTTAAAATACATACGATACATTATTAAATAAGTCACTCAAATAAGAAATAGAAATTTCTCTTCAGGTCAAATGTTTCTTTTAACAGAATTTAAAATAAAATTCTTTAGAAGAAAACAGGATTTATTTCCCCATATTTTATTTTACTAGCAAAACCAAAACATTCCTATTTTATGTTAATCCAAAATTGTACTTTACTCGATTATTGGGCTTGGTCACTGAAGAGAAAGATCTAATGTTTTCCCAGTCCTGCTCACAGTTTGCTTCTGACTGGAACAGAGCACTATCTGGCACAAGTGGGCAACACCAAGGCTTGTATATTTTCTGGGTCATATCAATGCAAAACAGCTATAAGAAGAAGTCGGGAGAGGTGGGTTATTTAACCGTCTTGTTCTGTACTCCAAGTACCTACTGAAATCTTTTTGTGCTTTGTCTTCTAATACTATTGTCTCCATTTGAAAAAATGAGGACAACAATACTTACCATGCTTTTAAACAACCTGTGAGACAGTTATATGTGAGACAGCACGTACACATAAAATATTACTTTCATGAGGATGATGGTGATGGAGTTAGAGAATAGGTACAGCTTTATATATTTATTATTAATGTGAAAATGGGTCCTCTGTTTTCCAGTATACACAGTCAATGCAAAATTTATAGCTGAATTCAGAGAAATGCTGAAGCTGGGGTAAAATGGGCAAGACTGAACATTCCAGCAATGCTTGCAAGTGCGGACGGAAGCTACTTGTTTGCAATTAGCTGCAGCATCCAGAAGGTCATAGTCTTGGCTAGGGTTTTTAATGCTCTACTCAAAAGGACTGCAAACAACCGAGAAGAGACCTTTTAAAAAGAGAGTTAGAACAGAAAGCACAGGTCAAAGACATGGATAAAGCTTCTAAAAATTCCATATCCGGAATGCAGCTGTTGTACAGAGCCCATTCTCTACAGACTACCAATAGTATATGATGATGGAAAAAATGTCATACCAAGTTTTAGCACAGTCAGAACTTTCTGATACTGTTCATTAGGGAATGCGTTTATTCATTATCTTTTCTGTTATGAAGACGTCAAAACACAGATCACCGAAATTCTCCTAAATCATATACAGCTGTAGGATGTAGAAAATAGGGGTTCCAATGAGAAAAGAAGCTTTGTTGGATATAATTCTTACCCATAGATAGAAATCAAAGAAAACTGTGAGAACAACATCAGCTTGATAGCATTGTCAATGAGAGCTGTATTTAGCAGAGACAGGTTAGGAAATTCACAGAACACAATACAGTGCAATTATAACAGACTACAAGGAAAACATCTTAAAGAATCAAGAATTCTTGAGAGTTATTTATCAGGGAGAGTTTTCAGAAAATACTAGAATCCATCAGCGTCAAAGGGAGATGGGGAACATGCAAGACGAAACAGATAGGATTTCTTCTGAAAAGCCTTCAAAGAAGAAGAGGCAGTGAGCACATATTCAGAAAACACTAGACAAAGGTTTGAGGGTCCAAACTGGGACTAGAAATAGAAGGAACCATACGTATGAGAGAGGAGGGAAAGATTAGGAAAAGAAGCAAAGATTACTCTTTGCCAGAAAGGTTAAAGGGACTCAGAAGGTTTTCATGAACTCAGTAATGGAAAGAAAAAAGCTAGAGATATAACAACAGTTGATGAGGGAGATGTAACTAATCAAAATTCAGTTGCCTAAGAAAATAAACTCTTTTTAAAGGAATCCAACAAATGGATCATTAAAAAGAGAGGGGAAAGCCTGCTGGAATTAATAGAAGTGTAAGTAGAGAAATACTGAGAAAGCCTGAAACATATGCAAATCAGCAGATCCAGACAAAGCACATTGTAGGGCATAAAGGGATCCCATACACCGAGTTAACACACCATTAGCAATCAACAGTGAATGCTCATGGAAAACTGGAAACAGCCCAGGCGAGCAGCGATAAGTAAACACAATACTGAGCTTAGAAAAGAGGAAAAGGGAATGATCATGGGAATCACAGATCACTAAACACTTGATGTAGCCTGTGATTAAAGTAAATTAAATAAAGACTCAAAGGAGAAAAGGAGAGTGCTTTCTTGGAGTGAAGCGTCATAGAGGCATAAAGGCACTGAGGCAGTTTTCCTGTCTGCTAAGGGTACTGTGCACAAACGGGATGCAAAGAGGCCAAAAGATGGAAAAAAGGACAAATACGACATCTCCTCTTTCTATCTTGGAATAAGTGAGTGGAGGAGGTGTACCAGGCAAAGACAATGGGATCCGTCAGAAGCCCCTTTGGGAGATTTCCCACTAGTGCATAAATTCATGCTGCAGAGGATAGTTTTTAATGTGTTTCTAGGTGGTGTGGCAGTTTTAAGTACCCGGACAGGGCTTCCACACCCACAGCTCATGTCTGTAATAGTGGCAAATTGATCTGAATGAGTTTTTTGAAAAGCTTTTAGCAGTGAGATGCTGAAATCTGATTGAAAGTTGATATTTGCTCAAGGCTTAACTCTCTTATCTCCCTTTCCCTCTTCCTCACCTCTGAGGACCACAGCCTTAATCTATCAAATTGACATATGATATGTAAACCTTTAGAAAATACCTGGATGTCTATTATAGAAAAGTCTACTTTTAAAATAAATTGTAATTGGCTTGGATTCACTCATTGCTGTGTGGAGAAAAGCCATCCTAAGGACCCAAATATAATGAAAATTTTGTCTTCAGAGGAGGAGATCTGTAGGGGTTAGAGTCAGCATTATCTTCACTAAAGATATAGAAGAGATACGGACCGATATAAATCCTCATGTTAGCTGATAACATGCAACAGGAGAGAATACTGAAACTGAGGAAGCGGAAAGGAAAAGAGAAGTGAAGCATGGAGAGAACATAGCAAAATGGGACTTGACTCAAAACAGTTCAAATGAGAGAGTTCTGGGAAAATTTCAATTGAAATCTTGAAAATCTGTAACCCCAAGTCACCTGGAGTAATATTGAAAAATTAGACGTGATTTTGCAGTGAGATATAACAATGTAGAAAACCTGTATCATGTCTAGATAATGAGATACTATTTCCTCTCTTTACACTTCTGTGGAAGCTGTATTTGGAACAGTGTGCTTACCTCTTGGCAAAACAACTACAAAAAGGAACAACTGAGGGAGTTGCGAAGAATGAGGTAAAAAAAGTCAAAGAGCACAGTGACTGTCATTTACAGGAAATAATGAAATGACAGAACAATGGGGTGTGACTTTAGAGAGTAAGTCAAAGACAAAAGGAAGAAAACCAACAGTCTATTAAATTAAGTGACACATTCATAAAATGATGGATAAAATTGGTAAAAGTGAGTAACGAAATGACACTTTGAAAGGGAAAAAAAGAGAGAAAAAAAAACCAGCTGGTTATTAAGGCAATATACCCAGCCGTGAGATTTTTTCTAAGCAAGTGACTTGTTCTCTTTGGCAAATGAAGAAATCCAAGTTGCCTGATACATTTAAAGTTAGATTCCACAAAGCTGTACAAAATATTTTATGGGGCAGTGTTTTAGAATCATAGAATCATAGAATGGTTAGGGTTGGAAGGGACCTTAAAGATCATCTAGTTCCAACCTCCCTGCCATGGGCAGGGACACCCTCCACTACACCAGGTTGCCCAAAGCCTCATCCAACCTGGCCTTGAACACTTCCAGGGATGGGGCAAAGATACCAACCAGTTTGTTCTCTGAGGTCTTATCCATCTGTGACATCTATGATTTTTCTTCTATGGTGTCTTTCTGATGATTTATACAGGATGAATCTTTAGTCATACAATGTATCCTTTACTGACCTCAACACCGTTTTACTCAGAACACATCCAATGCTTCCTGTTATTGACTGAGTCACTCAAAGCCCTGCCTCTTGGGCATACCAAATCTGTGACTTCCTCGTGGTTGTCGGCTTGATTTGGCTGGTCGCAAGTTCTTTGCACATTCATCAAAAAGATGATTAGCATGTCCTTGTGTGCCTGCACAAAGATTACTTCTGAATAGGAGGACCGTAAGTATGTAATGTCCACGCAAGATCTGGCCTTCAAAAATAGCATCCTTTGGGCTTTGGTCTTTCATGTGGGTATTCATAGCCTCATGTGAACTTCCGTTTGATTTCAAGTCATCCCTGGATTATTGCCATGTTCCTCCACCTCTTTCTAAGCAGCCGCAAATAGAATTGATTATGCTCTACTATGGAAAGGTGACATTTGTGTCGCAGGACCCTTTGAAAGTTGAGGGAGGAAATGGGGATTATTTCTTTATCACGATGTTGCTGAATATATCAGGGCTAGAATGTTCCTGTTTTATCATGACATTTTGTCTTAGCACTAAAAAAGGACACAGTTTTCCAGCCTCCATGTTAGGATCACAGGGTTTATTTATCTCAGAAAGACACTTAAACATGAAGGATACCTAATCCTCTGACAGAAAAACTCCTGAAACAACCTTCTAATTCCTCCTAGTTATAACGCTTCATCTCACTATTTTAAAGTTTTAGGTTTCTTTGGTAAATATCTATACGTTTTTTTCCTAAGACTGAGATATCAAATATTTGAGTCTCCTTCCCCTAAAGTTCAGGATCTTTTCTTTCTGAAGACGAAATTCAATATGCCAAGAAGTATTCTGGCGGAGAGGATTGCTCCTTACAGAAATGCTTCATGGCTAGAGGATTTCTGGTTACTGTGAGTGGAATTTAACTCACCTCAGTGTACAAATCATCTAGTTTACCCTGGGCTCCCTTTATTGTCAATGGCGGCACTTTTAGAAGATGATTCATCTGACCTAATTTAAATGTTGATTTCAGTCGGAGTGGAGACACATTTACCTAACTACATTGGCTCCAGATCCTCACTCATTGACTATAAAGGGGTCTCTAGTGACAAGTTCAGATGCAGATGTCTACATTTAGTTGAGTAAATTCCACCCCATATGACGATACGCATCAGCAGGCCTGGAGAAGATAAGCTCTGACTCTGTGACAGCTCTGTTTCCTGTTGTCCTGTCAAGATTTTTGTATGGCATTGCTCCTGCTGGGCACAAATTTCCCAGCGGTTTTATAGCAGAACCGGGAGAGGTGTGATACTATGATACTATGTTTTCTTTTCCCTTTTATTAATTCAGTCCCTCAAGACCACCACTGGTTCTAATCTCAAGGAGCTATGGAGTTCCCCAAACTTCTAGGACATCACCCAAAACCTCCAGTTCCTGATTTCAAAAAACAGGAAACCATCACCCTCTAATAATAAAGGCAATGTTATGTCAATAAAATGCTAAATCTGAATGGGAAAAAAAAAAAACAACAAGTCAGCAAGTAGGATATAGGGAATTTAAAGCCTGGAATCACTGTGTACAACACAAATACATGTGGGTTTGGTATTCATGTTTATCAGGACAACATAATCCCACAAACTGAAAATAAATGTCAATGTGTACACACGGAGAAACAATGAGTGAGGTACATTTTGGCCAACATCTGCTGAACGGTACCAAGGCTTACTATTTAGTTAGTATCTTCACGTCAGCTACTTAAATTGCTGCACCTTTCTGGGGCCTATGTGCTAGCAGGAGAACTGGTAATCTGTGACAGATAACAGATGCCCTCCAGTGAACTGAAGGTACAGATCTGCCAAGGCAGCAGATGCCATTCTTAGAGCTACTCTTCAGTGGGAAAACACACACATATTTGCTCCTAAAATAAGACAGTAATGTTATAGACGATTTTGCATTTTTTCAAAACCTCTTCGAATCCCATCTTCTTAATTTATAATGCACATTTTCCAAGCTTTCCAATTATTTTTATGACAGCAAAATCCTCTCTCGTCTTTACTGAGACTGTAATACCTACTACGTGCTATTGCTTTCCTACCACTTGACAAACACATATTTTTACAAGCCGTAAACCCCACATAAATTGGTGACATGCACTACGGAGCTGGTGCAATGGATCGCATGCAGTATCAGGTAGGAAAGATGTTTCTGTTACCTCTTTTTGCCCTACTGGAGGTGGTGGCTCAGCCTTCAACTGCTTATCCATGTGCAACTCTCTTAACTCTTCACAAATCTCAGAGTTCTGACTCCGGACGCCTGGGCTTTGGCATCGCTGAGCCCTCAGTTGCAGCTGTTTTTCCTGCTGGAAATAATCCTAAATGGTTTTATTTTCTTTTTCTTTGATAGCATGCTTATTTCTTAAAGACGACTCCCCAGCTAGAAGAGAAAATAGCCTAGACTATACTTGTCAGAGGATGACATCTAAGGAAAATGGCAAGGAACAAGATAACACAAGCTTATGCTGTAACTTTTGAGCTTTAATGACTGGCTATGCCAAGATATCTGGCTGTAGAAAGTGGAAATACAAATAGGCCAACTTTTTTTGAGATATTGCTGCTGAGGCAGGAGGAAATACCCTTGCAATCTCCGTTTTGAGACACGAGTTTCCTCCAGTGACCCAAGGCACACAGAAAGGAGCTGACAGGTCAGTCGAATAACCAAGGGGTGTACTCTGAAATTGCACGATCAGGTGGTGATACTCAGTGTCAAGGCTGGAGAAAGGCACGAGTGCAATACCCAAAACTGTGCTACGAGTCCACTTGAAACTATGTGGAAAAAAACACACCCAGAGGAGACAAGATACACACTGAAGGGGAAGGAAACATAAAGTTTACAGGAAGAGATAAAAGGTATCTAAAAGTAGATGTAGAAAAACTTCAGGTAAACACGTAAACTTATGCAGCTCCTATTCAGCAAAACACTTAAGACTACTTTGCACCCACTGATGCCAATGGGACCTAACCACAGGTTGAAAGGAAAGCACATCCTGAAGTACTTTGCTAAAAAGGGATGGACTCAGGAATCAGAGCAATAATTATTTTTTTTTTCTGCAAACACATCTGACTAAACCCAGTGCTTGCTAGTATGAGTGGGGCCATTAAATCCAGCCACTTCTTCCTGGGGTGATGATTATTGCTGCTGAGCTCTCTAGAAATACTCCCAGGACTAATGGCAGAGGAGAGTATGTTTGCAGGGTTGGTCCCTACATCTGGAGGCCCAGGTTCTCTGCTGGTGTAAATCAATGTGGCTTTATTGATTCACCTAAGACAGGGATTTCTCTGAAAACTCCAGAGCTCATCACAGCACTACCATCATCGTTCATGCCATTACTAGCGCTGCTACTAAAATATTAATAAAACTCTAGCCGGTTTCAAAAGGCTGTGCTGAATTGCTTACAGAAGGACTTCCATGCTGAGAGAAAAATTACAAGCATAACAGGATTTCAGCAGTAATTATTTAAACCTATTTATCTTTCACTTGTCCATCTTTTTTTTTTCCTTGGCTTGACTGACACTCAACGTTATTCATGTATTAAGTGAGTTTCCCTTCCCCGGGGAGCCACAGCCTACCTGCCTCAGTTCTAAAACCACATCACCACAGGAAGTCCTTCAAGAGGTACGAAGAGCAGAAAAACACTTTATTCCAAATATAACTATCTGAAAGAACAGATGACATAAAGGAAGCAGTTGGTTAAGCAAATTGCTCTCCATATAAATACTTTCGGACGGTCAGGTTTGTACCAGTCCTTTCAAATGTCGTTCTGTGTTTCTAGCAAATTAATTTAAAATCAAATTACTTGTTTCCTGCTTCAGAGGGCATGTGGTCTAAAATATATTCTAACTTTAATAAATCGAATTATGCACATCCAAGTCTGTACCCTCTGCATAAGAATGTATTACATGCAATTTCTAGGCACAGTTTAGCACTGATCTTCACAGTCCAGAGATTGCTCCACAACCATCGAGTCACGGTTCCGTCCCTGTCAAAAAGTAACACTCTTTAAGGCAAATCTTTGGAAGTAGTGTAATATTCAGGGGAGAAGCTAACATGGAAGGCACAGTATGCACACGTAACGCGCTCAGCCATAAAAAGGTTTTTTTTTAATGCAATGTGCATACAACTTAGTACCAAGTAATCTTAATGGCATGATATTGGTTATAGCACTAAAACAACAGAAACAATTGTTTCATGTTAAAAGTGCAATGCAATCTGAGGTGACATCTCAAGTTCATTTATGCAGAAAGGTTGTGCACTCGGATTCATTAGAAACTATGCAGTGTATGAGAACAGACTGTGTAACTCAGTTGAACTGACGAATACTCAAGTTGTTCAGCAAATTATTGCACTAAGCTCGAGTCAAATACCAAACTTACACCAATTCTCTATTTACTCACCCCTCCGTGCGGCACTAAGGCTTAGCAACACTTTTCTAGAGACTAAACTCCAGGAAACGTGGATGCAGACACTTCCCAGAAACCACACTTGTACCAAGTATCCAATGAATTAACATTAATTAAAACAGACGAAATGTATCCTGGCAGATTATCCAATGGGGACAACATGTGCATGTGTTCGGGTAATGACTTGGTTCATCATCATGTGTCTTCAGACCTGTCCTGCAAATTCATAAGGTGGGAGAAAATCTCTAAGAGAAATAGACTCTTAGAAAGAATCCAGTTGTATAGACTGATCCCAAAAGGAGTGTTAGGGAACCAAAAGAGTTTTTGCAAGCAACTGATGCCAGCCCTGGTAAGCCAGTCTCATGGGATGCAACAGTCTCCTTTCCAGCACATAGCATCTGAAGATCAGCACAGACCTGTCTGACGAAAGGTGCCTTTGCTTTATGTTGTTTAACTTAAGGCTGTTTGCTTTTGTTCTGATTCCAGATGATTCTTTCTTCTGGAAGCAACAGCAGCAGGTTTATCTCCTGTAAATCTCCCCGTCGTGGGTGGTTTATATAATTTGTTTTTAATTTTTGTATCAAGTGCCATGTTGCCAAGGCAATACACATTATGTTAATATTTATTGATTCGGTTGTTTTCATAATTTATAAAGAAAAACCATCAGCAATATGAAACCTTTGTGCATGCAAACAGAGGGTTGGGAGACTGGGACAGACCTCAGCTCCTTTAGAGCATAAACCAAATGTTTGCTCACCTCTGCTCTGATATGGGCCCTAAAAAGAGGTGATCTGCCAACACCATAGCAGTAATTAGCACATGGAGGAGGATGGACCCAGTGTTGTCCCCTTGCATGCTGCAGGTCAGTTGTACCACCAGAAAAACAGCAATTGGACTGAAAACAGAGCATAATCTGGGTGACATCTCAAGTGTGTTTGTGCACGGACCCACATACTTGTTTGCTGACACAAATAAATACAAAGGCTGCACACTGCGTTCTGCCTCCAAAAAGCACAGATCGGCTAATTGTTTCAGGCTCAAATGGGGATTAGTGCAAATGCCGCTCCTTTGGAAAGAGGACTTGCTGTTGGCAAAACAAGACAAATACCTGTCATCAGCACGGATTCACTTTATTCCTTCACCATGGAAATATCATTTTTTCCATCCTGTGCAAACAAATTTAGAAAGAGGAACCTAGGACTTGCCTTTCGGATGATGACCAACTCAGATGGGTTCTCCTGATGCTTCACTCACTCCCTAGATCATGACCCTGGCTTGTAACATTTGTACCCTGATTCCCTGGCCACGGCTGTTGTGGGAAAGAAGATGTGCAAAGCCTTTGATAGCAGGAAGCTTCCTGCCCCAAGCAGCTGGGGAGGCAAGAAATGGGAATTGGCCCTGGAGCCCTCCCCCTTGCAACTGTCAGTGCAGATCCAGCAAGCAAGGATGAAGGATGTGGCAGGATAAAGTTGATTTAAGTTATTTTAAGAGGTGGACAGGGTACGCTCTGTCTCTGGTGAGACAGTGCAAATGCAAACTGCACTATACTCAGTCCACAGTGCACTAGCAAGCTTCAACCCTACGTATTTCTCTGCTCCCCACCAGATTCATGCATCCCTCTGCCTCTTTGAAGACCGATTTTGAGACACTAATGAGATTTCATAAGATGTCCAGGTTCACTTTGCAGGAATGAACTGGTCAGGACATTTGCAGGTGCAGACTCAGAGCAGTGGAAGCTCACCTTGGTCCCCCCACATATGAGTCATACAGATGGGACCCTGCTTTACCATGGGACGCTGCCCGTCAGAGGAAGCAGCAGTCGAGGATGCTGACAACAGAAATATCTCTGCTTTAGCCATTCATAGAAGGACTGACACTATGAAATCAAGCCTCCTTGAGAAATGCAGCTCAACAGAGCAGCAATTAGTGATTTAATAGATGACAACATATTTTAACCTGCAAAGCTTCCTGTACTCGGTTTTCAGATACCATAATAGAAGTCTGAGGAGTTTTATACCGATAGCAAACCTGGTTCAATGGCATGACACATGCAGTTACGAGAGGACTGTTTACTCTGTAAAGTAATTGTTGATGTTTGTGTTCCTCCTTGCAGACAGCTATGGATTTCATAAAATTACTGTGCCTGGCAGCAATTGGCATCCTTTCTCAGCAACAGTTTGAATCTAGTAACTGGCACCCTTCCTCTGCAAAGAAGCCAAGAAGTAAACGATCGTGAAAACCAAACTGTTTATATCCTACCTCTACGTAAGTGGAGAAGGAAGCAGATTGCAATGCTGCTGAAATACGGTGAGCTTGCATTACTGCCTGGGTGGCACCTTTTTTGTGTGTAAAGTAAACAGAAGACTACAGTCTGCTGGGCTGACAACTCTCAGATATGCTGAATTCAGTCTTCCTGAAAAGCCTTAAGTATTCTGAGCTAAAATGGGAGAGAAATAAATAACCATGAACCGGGGAAACGAATCGTGAGTTCTTGTTACCAGAACAGATCATTTATGATCTTGGTTCTCCTCTTTCACAACTAAATGTAAATCCTTGCAGCACCAATAAAATCAGTGAATTTATCTTTCTGCACATTTAGCATGAGAAGAAAAATCACCAAATACATCAGGAAAATCTCCTTGCTTCCTTAATAGGAGAAGGGGAAGATTAATATCACTTATTCTGCTAGGAATAAAAGAGTGCTGGTGTGCAGCTGTCAGTTTTAAGTGTGCACATTTAAGATTCTCTCTGCCCTGGTTTGAAGAATTGCTTCTGTAAAGCAGAGTTGCTACTACTCAGTTTAATGAGAAATCAGAGGAAAACCTGGAGTGATACGACACCACAGTGCTGGGATTGTAGCTAAGACACAGACTACATTCCTTTAGAAGTGCTGTTTATTAACAGACTGCAGCATTTGCAATACTCACGTAAATGGTGTGAAGTCCTACCTTAAGTTTGCAACACATGTACATAATTTAATAGCTGCAAATTCCTCAGAGAGGGTATGAAAACAGGAAAGGGAAAGTCTAAACCTGATTATTTGAGACTCGTCACTCCCACTCTCCATCCTACGCCACCTGGTCCATCATTCCACTTCAGCAGAAACAGCCAGACATCAGGTTAGCTTAGTAGACTGATTTTTGTTCAGTTTTTCAGCCCTTATTTACCACGCCCAGTCTGTTCTCTCGCCATTTAACTATGCAAAAGCCAGAAACAATGTGATGCAAAGGAAGCAGTAAAATGTCAGAATTAGAAAGTGCTGCTTGTATTTCATAGAATCATAGAGTCATAGAATGGCATAGGCTGGAAGGGACCTTAGAGATCATCTAATCCAACCTCCCTGTCATGGGCAGGGACGCCTCTCAACTAGATCAGGCTACTCAAGGCTCCGTCCAACCTGGCCTTGAACACCTCCAGGGAGCGGGCATCCACAACTTCTCTGGGCAATTTATTCCAAAGTCTTACCACTCTCGTACTGAAGAATTTCTTCCTAAGATCTAATCTAAATCTGTTCTCCTTCAACTTAAACCCATTTCCCCTTGTCCTATCAGTGGACATTCTTGTAAAAAGTCCCTCTCCAGCCTTCCTGTAGGTTCCCTTCAGGTATTGGAAGGCAAATGTATTTGCCATGTGAATCCATCTGGATTTTTTTTCTTTTTCTTGATGACCCAGCCTTCACAGGGACCCCATTTATTAAAACCCAAATCACTAACACATGCATGCAGAAGAGCAACAGGGGCAAAACAGGTTAGATACAATAGTTTCTGAGTTCAGAAACAGCACAGGCTTGTTGCCCAGCTCCTAAGTAAATGAAATTATGTCCCCAACTTGGATGTCCACAGGTCCCCAAGGGAGTTTCCAACTATGCTGTCATCTGTCAGAGTTAATGCCATTGTAGTTTGAAGTTACACCTATGTAGCTAAACACAGAACTTGTCTTCCTGGTAGACTTAAGAAACACATTTTTTCCTGCTGAAATTCACAGGGTATTTGGAAGAAAACTGCAGTACTTGTTCTAAAAAAATAATGCACCTGTGAGTACTTAGCTGGATAAAAATACCAGATTCTGGCCCTTAAAATTCAGAATGGCTAAGGCTAAAGCTGGCCAGAAATCTCAGCTGCTCAGCAGAGGCTGTTAACAGCAAAAGCTCCCCTGGAACCTGCCTACCCTGGTATTTTCTTTCATTTTGAGTAAAGGTGAACTAAAACTTCGCCAGACAAACATCATCACAGTCACTAACTGCTGGTCTCTGCACAAGCGCCGGATGCTTTGCCAAAGCTTGTCCCTCAAGGACGGAAACAACAGCCTAGCAGTGCTCCTTCTTGGATTAAATCAGAACATTTTAAGTGTTTGAACTCTGGCCATGGAGGAGCAAGGCACGTTATTTCTAATGGCTTCTGCTTTGCTGGCCTAAGATCTTTTCCCACACTGGGCAACACGCTGCCCATAATAAAACATAGATTCATTATTCCAAGGGTTGACTCTTAAAATTAGTCTAAGTGGGAGAACTTGGCAAAAAGATGGACTGCCAAAGTTAATTTAGCCTGTTATCAATTCAATAGGCTTAAATAGGCAGTGAAAGTGTTTCATAAGTGTTCATTGTTCAGAGTTCAAGCTAATACCTTCTGCTAAATTGCATTTTGAAGTTTAATCACACTCTGCTTTATGTTTCTTTTGGTAATTGGGATCTCTCCACAGTATAAAATGAAGAACTCAGAGTAATGGGCTCCTCTGATGGAAGTTTAAGTTTTGGAAGTTTGCCTCAAAGCACAGCGAGTGAGAGTGCCTGAAATAACCTTTCACCCAAATAAGGCATTCGTATATTGATTATTAAAGAAGTCTCATATTATTACAGGAGACAGCAACAAAATAACCACTATTTTAAATTTTGTTATTTTGGACCGTAATTAATGGGCATAATTTCCATGCCCTGACATGCGCCCGCACGCACTGCCTCGCTTGGCACAGCAGCTGCTGGCGAACAGGCTGCTGTTCATTTTGTCCAAAATGTTAAATGTCGACATTTTCTTTACCAAAGGGAGAAACAGTGAGAAATGCTCATTTCTGGGCAGCATTTTGCTCCAGGGAGGGATATGGATACTGGGAAATGGCACCCAGTAGGCTGTGACTGACGCGGAGTCCGTGGTCTGGGCGCTTGTCCAAATGCATGTTGTCAAGTCCGCTATGCCTGATATCGGTTCTTTCAATGCCAAGCTCTTTATTTTTTTTTTTTTCCTCTCCCCCTCTCTTTCTCTCCTCCATCAGCTCCCTGTGTTTCCTGCACCTTAGGCATTACGCTGTGGACAAATATATTTCCCTGCCACCGCGTCCCGAATAAGCACCCTAAAACCTTTGCTGGCGGTGTGACTGCTCTAATCACGTCAGCAGAGATCTGACACGGAGTCTTCTGCCTCTGCCCCACCGTACTGAAACAAAATACACACGGATGTCTTTCTGCATGTAAAAGCAAAGATGCAGACATGGGTGTTTAAATCTGCTGCTGTGATGTACAGTCCTCTTTCTTTTTCTAATGGCCTTGCTGCCATTCTTCCGAAGACAATAAATACAGAAATATTCCACTTTATTCTTAAAAATAATTAGCAAATCGATTCAGTTTTCAAGAAATGCAAAGCAAGCTATACAAAAGGGAGAAATCCAGGCAAACTATGTACATAATAATAATGAAAAAGCCCTGCTATGTTACTTAATGATCAGAAAAATATTTGCCCACATAAAGCTGACAGGAAAAGTGCTGCAAGATTTATTGCATGCTGCACGCATGTATACACGTGGGCTCACTCTCCTGCCAGTACGAACTGGGGAGTCATCAACAGAATTCAAAGGTGTTTTATCCCGTTGCACTAAAAGAGAACGTGTCCCACAGACTGGAACTGAAAACATACAGAATATAAATACTGTTTGAAAGGGCATTACGGTTCCTGACAATAAAGTACATTTCCTGCAGTAAAAGGCTGAAATTAATGTACCCTGTCAAATAAACACATGACTTCATGGTATCTCTGATTTATGGACGTTAGAATTATTAGGAGCATAAGACATTGTCACAAACAATTCTATATCAAAATCGTTACGCACTGGCATTTTTATAGCAATTTTCAATAATTTCAGCTACTCTCATGTCAACCTGGAAAAATTCTATTCACTTTTACAGAATCACTTCAGGTTTAGGAGCAGGTCTGTAATGTACAGAAACTGTACAGTAAAATTTCCACTGTATACAAAGGAAACATGTGGGTCCAGATGCAGATGGTGAACTGTTACCTGAGACGTTTCATTCTTTCTCTGTCTTACAAATGATGCATCACAGCTAAAATAAACTTACAGGCTCTGTGCAGAAATTAGTGGTTAAAGTCTTTGACACAGTGCTATGAGAAAGCCAAACCATGATCATCCGAACAGTCCTCTCTGACCTTAAATTTATTAATCTCTTACTGGCAGAATCATGTAAAACAAAGCTATCAGAAACAGTTTCACCTTGTCAAATGAAATAAAATGAGCCAATAATTCTGAAATAAAAATGAGGAAGAAGAGAATAAAAGTTTGCAGTTTTGATCCACTTCAGGGCAATATAGAAACTGTCCCATCGAATAGAGATTGTGGTGGCAGCCTGCTCTGTCATTGATGTGCATGGAGGCAGTTACTCATCTAAAGTCTGGAAAACTGTTTTTCCTGGGAGATGCGTTTGCTGGAGCCCAAACAAAGGTATATACATGGGAAGAACAGCCAATTGAGAAAAAAATGCGAATATGACTGAGAAAGCACAGCGTGCTCTGGAGCAATGAACACTCATTCGGTGTGCAACGTTCAGGCAACGTACACCCCTTGGGTCCTCTGTGCAGCCCCAAACTCAAACCTTTTGGAAATCACAACAGAGCTGCTTCTCTGCCTCAGAGGGGTCTAGGAAAGTGGGAACTGGGAAACCAAGAGGCAATGAAAGACACTGTCCCCTTCCCACAGGCAATATTCCCTGCCAGGTCAGGGGAAGGTGAGCCCCAGCAGGCATGGCAACATCTCTCTGCTATTTAAGGATTTCCACAGCCAGCGGTAAGAGGATGGATCCTCGGGCAAGAGGATGGGCCAGCCCCCCACCTGCTTTGCAGCCTTGGGATGGCACAAATGAGCCGTGGTGGGAGCCGGGACCTGGTCGCTGTGCAGGGAAAGGCAGCGCTCCCGCGACGTGCGTGCCTGGTGCCGAGGAAGGGGTAAGAAGCTGCAAAGCGCTCTGTCCCAGCAGCAGGCAGCCAGCACTTTCCATATGACCCAATTAGCCACTCCGTCGGAACAAATCAATAATGGCATTTTCTGAAGACAAGCAGGCAAGTGCTGCTGGCTGGGCGCTGCGCTGCATGGGAAAACACAAAGGTGTTATCTCCGCGGAAAGCAGCATCCGTGGCTTTCTCACTGCAGAGGGGGCGAACGCGAGATGCTTTCCAGACTGCTGCGGCCAAGAGTCACCGGCCACCACAGCGAGGATCTTCTTCTCAGCGGCATGCTATAGATAGATCAAGTTGAGGGCAGTAGTCTGAATAAGGCAGCACACGTGGTAATTAAATTTAAGAAAGGGGAGAAAGTAGTAACAACCCTTTGGGGCTGACTCAAACAACAAGGAAAAGGTAGAGCCATTTTCTGAGGTTGTACTAGTAAAATTTGCAGACTGTAGGAACTCATCAATGCAGAAGAGGATCCAGATAGTGTGCAGAAAGACCTGGATGTCATTAAGGTCTAGGGTAAGAGAAACAAGACAAAGTTCAACAGTATAAGTGCAGGGCACTGTACTTTGGGGACTGATTCAGGACACCCGGCATTACTCATCTGGAACCTCCTTTTAGTCGATTAATTACAGGATTCCTCTGAATCACAAAGTGATATTGCTGTGAAAAAGGCACACACCACTCTGGGCTACAGCTGTGGGCACCCTGAAGGTTAAGCAATACTAAAGTAGGAATTTTGAAGATTTAAGCTTTGGACTTATATTTCTAATGTAAATGGCACAAACCCTTCTGATATCAGAAACTTTCAATGTAATTAAACTGCAGGTAAGTTCTGGTAGGATCCACTGTGTCAAATGGACTGGACTGTGCACAGTGCATTGTCCCATCACCTTACTGTCCCCGTAATCTGATTTTTACTCCTTCAGAAGACTGGCAGTTGATGTCGCACATGAAAAAATGATCAAGGAGGTTCAAGAAAATAATTTCCACATTTTAATGATCTAGGAAGCCAAAATGAGAACCCAAAAGAACCTTGAGAAGATGCAACCAGCATGTCGGTGTGGTTGCTGCTGAGACTTTGGTAGCTATTTTCCTGGTAGGACAACCCATATTCAGAATTATACCTCTCAAAGATAGAGGAAAAATGGAAGATATTTTTCATGTAATAGAAGGTTATTTGGACACTATGTCTGAAGTGTAACTGGGTGGACAACATTTTTGTTGTGATTAGCCTTGTTCTCATTATAAAGTTAAACTTCTTATCAAATTCTGAAGAAATCTTATGGACTGACAGGAAGAGGTTTCCCCAAAACTATGAGCAAAGCAAGGAAGGGGGTTATACGTAGAGCCCTAAGTGGAATTGTTGCACTTCCTGGCATAAACACACGTATCACACAATAAAGATGAATTAATGAATTTCAAGGTGGTCCTTTCTCAGCCTCACTCCTCTTCTGCCAGCTTCTTGCACTTGAGCTGACTTTTATCGCTCAGCTTTTCTTTCTGATCCTTTTGCCGTATGTGTGGGCTACAGGCATGTGTCCCCTGTCTCTCTGAGCCAGCAGAGCATCTCACTTGCATCTCAGTAATCAAAGGAGATTTAGAAGCTATCAGGTGGTCTCACTCCTTCGAAACCCTCTCAGTGTCAGTGACACAAATTGGTAGCTTCCAGGAAGACGGCTGCTGCCAGTGTAAGCTTTGATAATAGAAATGGCAGCTGAAATTTAAACTTAGACATTTCTATTACTCAGAGGAAAATGTGCAGTCACAGAAGGGTTTCTCATCATCTGAAATTTCAAACTGCTCTGTGTCACACTGTGGGGTCCATTTCCCATAGCCACAATGGCTTACTTTAGAGCAGTTTTGTGACTTTCCGGGAAGAGCCCAGCACTGGTACAGGAGCTGTAAGCTGAGCTGATCATCACCCTAAAATACCCCATCGGGATCAACAATTTTGTGGTTCTGCTTGAGGGCAGTCTCCCTTTAGCCTCTCCATCATGACGGATGGGTCTGGACTGATGTGAGCACACAATGAACAGAATGTGGTCCAGGATCTTCGACTGACAGAGGAAGCGTAAAGGACATGTAAGGATCGTGTAGGTTTACCTAGCTGCGCACTTGAGAGGCATAAGTACGTATACTCCCTGTTTATACATCTCCTTTCGCCTCCTCTCACATGCTATTGCACCAAAATCTACACGCACGAGGAGGAAGGCAGATTCTGGCCATGTTGCCAAAGGGCTGCTAAATTCCAGGTCAACCAACAACTTTAAAGTGAAGCAGGATACATTGTCTTCTCCTGAGAAGTAAATATACATACATATTCTCTTTGTACATGCTAAAATATTTAAATATGTTAAAATATGCATTATAATTAGGGGAAAGTTAGAATAGATTTGAATGTTTAGAGTACCCTTGGTAGTTCTTGTTTCGTTTCTGTATGATGCCCTGCACACAAAGAGATACTTCACTGTAATTGTGCCCTTTCAGTGCAATCATGTAAATTTTGCTCTTGTTTATGTTGTTCTTCCTTTGCGAGCTTTGCTGTGGTTATCGTGGCCATCCTGGAGGGAAGGAGGTAAGGACCCCCATGGAGCTGGTGCTTGAAGGATTAAAGCTTCTGGGAGAGAGTGGGGAAGTTATTCCGCAGAGTCCCACAGGGCTGCCCTTGATACTAAGGTTAGCAAGCTCTAATGCTCAAAACCCCATATCCAGGGAACTGGGCTTTTGTACCAACCTCCAGGTGCAGTAATTTCTTCTGCAGGGACCTACATGCTGATCAAGAGAGCTTTTTTTTGTGGGTCCAGAGATCATACATCTTTGGAACGGGCACCATTAAAAATTACAGATCTTTGAATCTTTTGGGATCTGCTTTCTCACGGCTCTGCTCCTTATGGAGACGTTTGACGTTTACAGCTGCAGAAATTTATTAGGGTTTGCAGGAAAGCAAATGAAAAGCTCATTACACAATTATCATTTCTGCTGTTGAGCTTCTTTCCATTTTTGTATTTTGAATCTTTGAGTTGAAACCCCATCGCATGCACACATTTTCCTCTCTAGAAATTCGATATAATCGTTTGCCAGATATATGAACTCGTTTCTTGTTTGGACCCCTCAGGCCTGTAGATGAAGGTTGAAAACCATTGATGAGAGCTATGTACAGGAGAACAGCAGTGACCTGCAGCAGCTGTTTGTCAAAGCCCGGAAAACACTAGTGACAAAGCTAATTAATACATTTCTCAACTCCATGCCTTCCATCTAATGCACAAGCCAGCAGTGAACGGTACCATTTCACTGCAATCCAAATATTTTGTGGTAGTGTGCCGATGTTACTCTAATGTTTCTTCAAAATTTCATTAAAAGATACAGTGTGAAAACAGTATTTTGGTTTGATTCTCCTATGGGGTTTCGTTTCCTCCTATTTTGTTTCACTCAGAATCCTCTATGTTTATATTACATAAAGCAAAACATGATGTTTCGATATTATTGAAACAATTTGAAAAAGTTTTCTTAATATTTTCAGATCAACTTTCATTCATAATGTTCTGTTTTACTAAAATGCCTGTTTTTCTACATCAATTCTCTCCCTCATGACTCTCACAGATCTCACTAAAGGTCTAATTCCACATTTACTTGCTGTACAGTATAAAACGGATGGCTACCTGTTCCACCTACCAATATACACACCAGCACCTACATGGACACGTTGTGCAGCTAAATAGAAATTCACGTTTCTATACTTTTAAGGCACAGAAGGTGTAAAAATCCCAAACCCTCCATGCTCTACGTTGCAGTTTAGTTTGAAATTGTGAACGTTGCTTTTTATCTTGAGGAAGGTGGAATATAGTGATGAAACATACACATGTGCACACACACACACACACACACACGCTCTCTCATACACGCTTCCAGACCTCATGGACACCTACGTGCAAAGTTTCAACAAACTTTTGTTTTTCACTGATGAAGGTAAAATCTGAGAATTTTTAAGATTGTGATCCTCTTTCTTTCAAAATACAAACAAAAAACAAACCAAAACTCCAGAACTAAACACATGTATACATTTTTAAATGCATTTATACTAGTCAGTATTTGCAGATCATTTAATACTAAGAAACCCATCTACTATATTTCACTTCTCAAATATACTCCGCTTGTAGGTTTAACTAATACAATAGAAGGAATAGAAAAGGACTTTAAAGAATCAAATATTGTCCTTGCTACCCACACTGATCCACAAGTCATTTCAATAAAAATATTCCTTAAAAAAAAGATACTAAAAAGTCTCTAAAAGTGTTTACCAAAAATTTCAGACTTCTTTTTTTTTTTACCTAGGTGTCTATTTGGACAGTGGGGCTTGACAATAAAGTTTTCTGTCCCCTTACCCTTCAGCCCCCCAAGGAGATGGTCAATACATAAGACTTGCTAGTGAGCAGATGCACTAACACTGTGAAGATTTTCACAATGAAGCAGGAGAAACTAACGTTTAGCAGACAATCTGTGCCCATCTCCTGACACAGAGCCCTTCCTTGGGGCTTTTTTAGGACAGTCCTTTCTAAGAACAGTTTTGCTTCAAAATTTTCTTCCCCTCAACCAAGAGATTGGGGATCCCTCCTGACAGCTGGAGGAGCAGCTGGAGCAGGAACTTTGATCCAGTGCCTGCTGAACTTCGTGGGTGTCAGCTGGCATCAGAGGATGCTGGATCAAGGGTGGAGGGTCTGGAAAACACTAACTAACTAACAGAGTGTGGAGTCAAGAGACAAAGCTGGTAGAAAGGGGAGAGGGGGTGAAGGAGAAAGAAAAGCGTTCCCATGAAGATTTTTCTTTTCTGTTTTACATGAAAACTTCTAATCACACAGAATTTTTCAGTCTTTACTACTGAGTGCTCTGGGGAATACGGAAATCTGCCATGTCGCACCAAAAGAACAGGCAAATAACTATTTTTCCTGTCTAAATACATATGATTACATATGTTCTCTCTTTGTCTGGTGCCTTGTCATATCAGCCTCTGCCTCATACTTTTAAGAGAACTACCTGGCCTTCAATTCTTGCTGCACAAATCAAACCAAGCCATTGCTCATTTTTTCAACTGAGAAAATCCCCTGTCATTGTCAGAGGACCTAAGATTTGTTCTGTAAAATTCCCATGATTCAGCTGAAATAAAAAAAAACAAACCCAAAACAGTCTTCTGTGTGAGAAAGGGCTTAATTGCTCTGGGTAGAAGAGTTAATCTAGACAAGCACAAAAAATACGAAGAAAGGGAATGCCTCTTGTTGGAGACTGAATTTTGCTCTTGGATATGCACCTGTAACTTCTTCTGAAGTTAACAGCATATCAAAGGCAGGATTAGGCCACAGGGCATTTGCATCAGGAGCCATGGATCCAGATCAAGGGTGGGAACAAAGGCCATCTTAATAAGCTTCAACTAGCAAACATTTTAGTTGCCTACCTGCTCCATTTCCGTGAAGGTGCTCTGCTCCTCATCTTCCTCCTCGATATCTGACTCTCCCACAGCGATAGGAACACAAATGGACAGGTCAGGATTGGTCATAAAATCATCATTGTCTGTAATTCCTAGGTGTTTCTCCCCATTTTTATTCATTCCATCCTCAGCATGGTTCTCTTTGTGATTCTCCATCTCTTTGCCAAGCTCAGCGATTGTATGACTGTTCACACAATTGTTAAGGGCACCCGTGTTCTGGGCAGCAAGCTTCATCATTGCCTTCTTCTCAGCCGTCGTCTTGGGGTGCCGGAGGACGTGGCAGCAAAAATCCCACGTCGTGCGTTTCACGTACTGAAGACCCCTGTTGATCCGAGCAAAAGCAAGCTGCAGGTTGTTCATCTCCCCGTCCTCGTCTGGTGCCGAGAGGTTGTCAGCACTGAAAGAGCTTAGCAGCAAGGCAAGGAACAGGTTGAGCACCTGAAAACCAATAAATGATTATGAAATCAATGATTAATTGTGGTGGACAAATGTTTGGTCTCAGAAACAGGAGGATCTGAGTCTCATCTAATCTATGTCACCATGACACCACCAGCGTTCATGGAACTACCTCTAATTCTAGGTGATTTGAGGAGGAAAGGAAGGCATTTAGACATTTCCAAACACTTTAATTTCAGGTGCAGAAGTTTTAGCATGGACAATAACACATTCTGATGCTTCCTGTCCCACTCCAACACCCCAAAACATGAAAAGGGAAAGCTCAGAAACAGAATATGGGATAAAATTTTCATTGGAAGCTACATAGTGTAAATATTCTCATAAGTGGTGGTATAATGAATTTCCTATAATTGCCAATATTCCATCTTGGAGAAAATTGCTAATTAGAACACTTGCCGACATCCAGAAAGGTACCATTTATATGTAGAAAAAAACTATAGGAAGAATGTTTTCAGGACCTTTTTTGGTTTTACTCAGTGCAAATATTGTTATTTATATTTCATAGTATATAATGATATACATACGCATGGCACAAATCAAATAGCGTATTTGGAAACATTTCTAAACATTTGTATGTATTTTCACAGATAGTCTTGATTTAAATATCCTCTGGGCTATGAAGAAAATCTATTGTGACTGAGAATAAACACCTAAGACGTCATACAGTTTCAAAACTTTTGCTCTCCAGGCAAAAACAAGCCATCACGTGGCTAAATCTGAGCAGGGCTCGCTCCCAAAGCAGGCTTGGGCCTGGAAGTGCTGCTACTAGTCAGGAAGAAAAACTATTTGAAAATTAAGATTTTCACAGGTGTATGGGAAGATCCAAACGGAACTGGAGAGCGTAAGTTGGCTTCCTCTTGTTCCTGCAATTTCAGAACTGTCCATCTTTGCTGGTAGCGCACTGCAATATTAGGCACAACTACAGGTTTGGGTTACATATTTGATTATTTAAACCTCATTTTACCTTCTAGGGTTTTTTTTGTGGTGTTTTTTTTTTTTTTTTTCTTGCCAATATATACCATTATATCCAATAAATAAAAACGGTTTCTTCTAGAAGAGTATTGGCACTAATACATCTTGCAGGCTGATCACCAGCTGCTGTGTATGGGACGTTACACCTGCTTGTGGTTCGAGAAGGAACGAATTACAGCTTTTGTTCCAGATTGACGAGGGCAAGAAGCTCACACCAGAGGTAGATGCCTGAGATGACATGAGGAATGGGGCAAAGGAGACTCAAACCATTAACAGCTAAAATATATTTACCCGAAATAAACTAGGACCAAATTGCCTGGTATCAACTCTTCTGCTGCCTGTACAGGGTGGGTGGGTGCCAGCTCTGTGGCACTGCAAGGGAGAGATCAGTGCTGCAGCACTTCTGCCGTTTTAGCAATAAAATGGGCTTTGTGAAGATATTTTCTCTCTGATCTCTTAATGCTACCAGAAATACTTGTAAGTTCCCTTGCTTCTGTCTTTCTGATAGTATTTTAAATTGATAAAGTCTACTAGACCAAAATAAACAGTACTGAGCCTTATCAAAGAGCCACAAGCTTTTGCTATCATCCCCCGCCCTGTTTCCCCTTATTTCAAATATTCAGAATATATGAGCTGGAATTTTGAAATCTAGCCTGGTCTTAATCACTCTGGTGACACTGCATTTGAAGTGTCCTGTCAGTACTGTTTTCTAAAGCACTCTTTGCAATCACCGTGATTATAAACGAGAGCAGTTGGTAGCACAGCAGATGCCCATGTCCATTACGAATTGCTGAGTAAACTATTGCTGCACCGAGCACTACCCTGCTCGAAAGTAAAGTGAGATTAAAGCTAATTGTTTCTTAGCTGGACCATCATACTGGAGTGCCACTGACAGCTTGTGTGGGTCTCCTCTTAATCACTGCGGTGGTCTGGTGTGAATCAATCTTTCATCACATATCCCGCTCAGAGGTACTGCAAGTGATGTTGTCTGATAGGTAGTTGAAAACCAGAGTACTGGACATACTGCCAAGCAGGTAGGAGTCCATCAGTGAAGGAATGAATAACTTTAGCCATTTTCAACCAAATTTGACAGAGGGATGAGGTCTCAGAGTTAACCATGTTGCTACAAGCATCCAGAAAATAAGCATGTGGGTAAAGAAGAGACACTGCCCAGGCCAGCAGTGCAGACAAAGCTTGGAACAAGCCATGGTATGTGTCTCCTTCCCAGTGGCAACCTAGGGACATGGGAAGGAGCTGGAGGAAGGGAAGGAATAAAGAAATCCAGAATAAAAATCTTCTGGACTTCATAGGTTCAATTCAGTTACCTTAACAGAAGTGTCTACCATTGTTTGAGGTTATCTGAGATGTCTGCACCATACCTGCAGGAGATTTGTGTCCTCCTAAAGCTGCAGGTTTCATCTAACCGAGACATGATGGGGTGTCACAGCAGGCACCAGCCTGGCAGTGTTTAGGGAATTGAATCACACTTCAAGGATGGCAGGTGCCTCCAGACTCAGGCACCAAAGCTTGAGGCTCTAATGGGGCATCTAAGCCCCATTTCAATGAAAAGAGGTTCATGATGTAGACATTGGAGCCTGACCAAATACAGATTATGAGGTTAGGGCTGCATGGAGCTGTCTATATGTAGTCATCTAGTGCCAACTGACCCTAGCACATCCAAGTCATCCTGAGGCAACTGGCCGACACAAAACACTGTTATGGGAGATCAGTGTCTAGCTGGAGGCCAGGATGGATACCATACAGTATCCTCAGCGGCATTAGACAAAATCGAGTCAAGTCCTAGATTTCTGCAGACTGTAGCGGTAGCTCAGACATCTTTTTCATACATGAATATCTCCATGTAAGCACCCAAATTTTGTTATCTGAAGCTGAATTTCATTCTATACATCATTAATTCTGCTGTTCATAGAATAACTTGTTTGAAATGCCTCGTTTTACTTTTCCTGTATTTATTTTGTATGTCAAACTACAGTTACATAAGTTTATCCAGATACACCTGCAGGGGTATATAATAGGTGGCAACATTCTTAGTGTTGTTATTTACCATGGATTATTAAGGTAATGCTGTTTTCTTCTCAGAAATGCAGCTGACATTTTGCACAAAGAGCTATTTGCACTTCATGCTTTCAGCCAAAAATAAATCTCAAATATCCTTCCCTTCTTTCTTTATGAGCAGGTAACCTCAGAGGTGTACGGCTGGGCGTTCAAATAGAGTGAACTGCTGTATAAGCACTTTATGTTTACTTATTCCCCCCGTTTCACTGTACATTGCGTTTTCCAGAAAAATATATGCTCAACCCATGACACATCACATTTCCTGTAAAAGGTTACTAATAATATCCAGTCCTCCTGGTTGCTAACGCAATGCTTTCAGTTTAAGTAAAAGCAAACTAAAGACTAATTCAGTTTTCAAAAGCAATGGCATATTTGTATGTCCATATGGATCCCCTTAAAAAGAAATCTGCTTTCCAGTGACACCAAGCAGCCAGACCGTGAAAGCAGGTCACTTTTTTGGTCTTTGAGGTTGGGAATTAAATGACAGATGCACTCACAGAAACCCCAACTCCTTTAGCATAATGATGTTAAGCAGGCATTTAACCTAATGACAATACAGCATGCTTTCATAGGCTTCCTCACTTTTAATGCCTTTCCAGAGGTAGTGACTCTGGTTATGCCATTATAAGGCACAAACAATCGGATTCATCCAGCCTAACGTCAGGTTCCTCCCTGAGGTGCTTACGCTGGAGGAGTTTTCCTAGGACGCCTGTAGATGATGGAGGCAATCTAGCATCCCAGGAGATGCTGAAGAGCTAAACAATCTGTGGTGGTGCCTATTGAGGGCTAAGCTAGTTTGAGTTCAGTATCTCACAGATAGATTAAAGTTAGGTCACTTAGCGATGCAGGCCAAATAACTAACATAGAATCATAGAACATCTCAAGTTAGAAGGGACCCACAAGGATCATCAAATCCTACTCCCTGCTCCTCGCAGGACTACCTAAAACTAAATCATATGACTAAGAGCGTTGTCCATGACTTGTCCAACCCAGCCAGGTGTCCAAAACGTCCTTCTCAATGTCAGTCTGGTATTCCATGCTGCAGGCCAGTGGTGGCCAACCTTCACCAGGTGAGAGGAGAGCTCAGGATGTTTCAGCCCTATCTTGAGCGGAGTAGCAGCACACAGGTAGCAAGCCTGGCGCTGTGCAAAGTGCTGCACCAGTTCTGTGGTCTTGGCAATGAAGAGCACCGAGGCATGGAGCCGTGCAGCTAATTCCTAGCTCCCCAGCTATGGAGAGAAAGCAGGCTGATGGAAGGACACCTCCTCCTCAAGGAGCCTTTGGCAGGGGCTTCTGATGGAGGCTGGGAGCCACATAGGCTGCCATGGTGGGTTGCAGTCTGAATGGCTCAGCTCCGTCACCTCCTTTTGTTTTGGACAACACAGGACAAAACCAGGCAGTTTCATTTCAGATGACACCTTCTTATCAAACCCTCTTCAAAAATATGTCTACAAACTGTTACTGAAGCTAAAATATTTTTGGAGCAAAAGCATGTGACTACTCCTTCATTTCCCTTCCATTCTTGTCTTTACCTTGATTTGGCAAAAATGGAGGGATATAAATCTTCGTGTAATTAACCTTCCACCTGTCATTCAGTCAAACGACGTGCAGCCTCACAATCCTCCTGCGCTCCTGCGGCTTGATTCAGCAATGCATTCGCTGCCCTGTACTCTCACTGGTGTCACCCAGACAAAGAGCACTCGGCACCTTGCTCAGCGCTGCGCTGAATATGGCCTGAAACCCACCAGAAAGTCTAAGGCTGTTTCTTAGCAGATTGAAAATAATTCTGTATTTCATTTAGCTAGGAGCAAGAACGACGTTGCACCCGCACAAATTCAAAGGCAGGGTTAAGCCATCTCCAAAGCGAGGTCCTCAGCTACTGGTCTTGCTTGCTTGCAGAGGATCTCATATGAGCTCACCCACATGGCTTCTTCTTTAGTCTGTCTTGACCATCCACTGCCAACAAAACGAGTTTGATTTTCAAACTCCTGATCCTTTCCTGTGCATGAAGTTTGACTGAGCAGCAACTAAGGTCAGACGTTCTCTTCTGCCCAGACCACACAGGACACATACTAGTAGGATGGAATCAAAGATGGGATCACTCTTGCAAGGAGGAGGTTCATAGAGCAGAGCAGGTCAGGAGCTGTTCTCATGAGCGCTTGTTTGCTTGTAAGCCCACAAGACCTTTCAAACAGCTGAAGATATTCAGACTGCAGATGTATACCGTCATCTCCACTGCAGGAGATGGAGGATAGGAAGGACAGCTGAGGGCATCTATGAGGGACCTGTATCACCTGAGGGTGCTTCCCTGTGGAAAAGGAATCTCCAAGGAGCCAGTTGAGCAGGTTTTTCTATGACAACAGGGTTCAGAACAGAAAACATGCCCCACCAGTGAATGCTGCCATGCAAAAAATAAAGCAGTTAAAACAAATTGTATCCCTGTGGCATCACACTGTCGCTGCTGTCACTCAGCTGCATAGAAAAGCCCAGACAGCTCAGCATGGTGAGGTGCCTGCCAGGATCATCAACATCTAACACTTTTTTCTTAGACAAAACAGGACCTGTACACCTCAGCCTATTAAAACCCACTTCTTCTGCAGTGCATGTTAGACACAGACCAGCAAGAAGCTCTTCAGGCACTCTCTGACCAGTGGAAGAAACTGGTTTTTTTCCTTTCTGTTTATTTTCTGATGGTAGTGGACATCTGCACTGTTCTTTGGCTAGCATAGGTGGGAAAGATGCAATTTTCTCTTTGGAGACTTTGATGACTTCTAGTCAAATACAACATGTACCAATTGTTTTATTTTGTTCACTGTAGCAAAATCCATGAAGCTGCAAAGAAAAACTGCTCATAAAGGGCCTTTCACTGCACCAGGGAAGTGTGAGATCTAAGTTTAAGCCAGAGAACTGCAGTAGTAGGTCATCTAGTCCATCTCTCTGCTAGTGGAGGATTATTTCTTTCCTTGCAAGTATATTTTCCAATCCTTAGTACATTTTCATCCCAGGGCAAAATTTACCAAGAGAGAGTACTCCTGCAAAAAGCAATTTACATGATCAGTTATTTTCTATATTCGTTTTTTCTATTATTTCAGCTATTTGTGCTTGGTTAAGAAGCTTATATCCTCCCAGCCCAGTTTCTCTTTATCCTGTAGTCAATCTCATAATCCCATTTTCATCATATCTTAGTTTCTCGCTGTCTAAATGATCATGATACCACAAGTATGGCATGTGGTCCTTGTGGCCAAGGGCAGGTGGGAGAGGACACAGGTTGGAGCAGGATTGATCTCCTTCATGCTTGTTGCCCAAGATTAGCAGGAAAAACACACGGAATGGGAATATGGATTCCCTGTCTTGCAGCCAGACATCTTCCTAAGTGTACTGTGTTTGATCCAACAAGGCAGGATAAAGTTGTAGATGAGATGTTTGTGGGGCATTATAGTACCAGTTTGTTGCAACAGGAATTTTTTTCTTGTCAACTCCATGTAAATCTGTTTGGTGAAATAACTAGTATATCTGTATAAATATAAATATAAATATAAATACAAATATATAAAATAATATAAAAAGAATATTAAAAACAATACACTGAATTCAGCTTATTCCCATGTAAGATCCCTAAACTACTTCAGGATAGTAATGAGAGTGTATGTTCTCCATGGGAAAGAAAAATAGAAGTGAGATGCTAGGAATAATTCTCTCTTATGCAAACACAAAAATGGCTATAAATTCAGTGATTTCATGCAAATTATTTCCATTTTCCCTAAGAAAGAAGAGAACAAGGTCTGATTTTTCCCCCCAGCCTCACAGCTACCATGTGCATTTCCTTTGCCTATACAGAACAGTGCTTGCAGACAGCGTGCTCGAAAAGCACAGCCTTGGGGCACGGCTGGCACTCACGTTCCCTTTAGAGGAGTCGAAGGCATGTAGGGTTCCCTTTATAGACAGGTTAGATCCAATCCATATGGCCAGAGGAGCTTGAGCCCAACACGTCCCATTCAAAAACTGATGGCTGCACCAGGTGAGATGAAACAAAGGAGTAAAAGTGCCTTCTCTCTCCATTGACTGTGAAGAATAGGTAGGGTGGCTGATACAGTTATAGCTATCTGCACTGTAGACTCTAGAAACCAGGTGAGATGAACGTCGTGCCCCCCATCCCATTAGCATTTTTGTGGTATTTACCACAAAGCCAGGAGTTTTGCCAACCGCTCCGCACTTCTGGTACTGACGTTGCGTTTCTCCGCAGTTTCAGTGGTCTCTTGTGCAGCTGGTTGTCTTTAAGCAGCACAAGGCAGAGAAGTGATGCTGGATGGCAGCTGTGCTCACCCATGTTTGATGGTGTGTGATGGGTTGGGGGAACAGTCACCCTACTTCTCGCTTCAGAGTTTAAAGGGGTATGTATAATTAATGGCACAGACTGCTTGGTGCTGTTCTCGCCACCTTACCTAGCAGTAAATCTCCCTGAGTAATGGAAGGGCAGATTAAGCCCATTAATTACACTTGGCAGCACCTTTGTGTCACACAGGAGTTTTCTGAGGTCACTTTAAGCTGCCATTCGTCCCTCCCTGCCTTCAGTGGAGCTGTAAAGACCTGACTTGGGTACATCCTTTTGCGAGGTGGAGGCAGGCAAAGGGCATCACATCAACATTGCTCTAGCTACCAGTCTGACACGCTTCACCACATGATGAAAATGTCTCTTCAGAGAGGGAGGCTGAACTGGGAGGGGAGGCTGGCACTTCCCTAGCTCCCATCTTGCAAGGATCGGACACTAACCTCTGTTGTTCCTCACCCCCAGCCTCTGAAGCACCCCAAAAGCAGGCAGAGCAAGGCGACCTGTGTCCTTGTCAAGATGAAACACAGGTCTGAGGCAACCCACGACACTTCTTACCACAACCTGGTGGATCCCTCATGTTGCCAATTCTTTTTCTTTAGTTAGCCATCCATTTGTGGGTATAAACATGCACACAAACTGTACCACCCCAAGTGCTGGTCAAGAATTACTGAATAAAATTTAGACAACTTTCAGTGTTTTTTGAAAGTAAGTCCCTTAGAAGTATCAGAAGACAAGTCTCTGGAAACCAAGTGCTTTGTGATCTGAAAATCTTATTCTCCAAGTCCAATTTGAGAGAGGAGGGCGGGATGGTGAGTGGAGGCAGATATATTATTTCCACTACTAAAGCCACAACGTAAAAGCAAAAGTGGTCCCGCAGGCTTTTCATCAGATATCAAAAGAACACTAATTCACCAACATAGCAAGAGCTCCATCAGAGCTGCTGTGGACTTCTCAAACCACTGTCTAGATGAACAAACAGTGTTGTCAGACAAGTCCAGCTGCAAACTTCTCCCAGCAAGACAGCTATGTTTGCAATGTTAAAGGCTCTCCTTTGGTCTCTGGCTTAGCTGTGGCTGCTTCTGCAGGTTTCCTAGGGCTTCCTAAAGCCCCAGAGAGATATCCTGGTTCTTTTGCAAGGAGGGGAAGGAGGTGGATGTCCGTCCTTCTCACAGTGTATGTCTACCGGATAAAGCTGGCTTTGAGCTGTATTTTGCAGAGAAGCATCACTAAAAAAATAAGAAAAGCACTTCATGGAGGACTGGCTATCGGTATCCTTCAAATCAAGTCTGTGCTCAACTGCGTGATCAAAGCAAACTCTTCTTTCCAGGCATGATGACCTCATCTTTGACTACCTTCTTATATCAGGAAATAGAAAAGTATTTTGCTGATAAGGAAATTTGAAAATTATTTTATTTATTAATTGTATTCTGTGTGCCTGGCTTAAATCCCAGCGACTTGGGTTGCTCAAAATTGTCTTTAGTGCAAAATGGACATGAAATTGGAGAAGCAAAGAAGAAAGTTGGTGGTGTAAATTGCACATAAGAGCAGTCTTACGAGTTCATGCTCACTGTCAGTCTGCTAGAGAGAAGAAAGGGAGAGCTAGGCAGCTAGTCTATTTTATGATCTAAAATTTGCATCTGCAGTAGTAAACAAAGACAAGCCAAGGCCTGTTCACCATCCCTGAGGGTAAGCAGCTGACCTCCCTTTCCTGCTTTTCCCCCAGGAGGGATTGCTTTGTGGCTGCTGTCAGCAGCTGGGGTCCCCTGAATGCCGAGGCACCAGCAGGAATGGGGTAGCCAGGGAATGTCCTACCAAGACAGAGGAGGGACACTCATAATGTTTGAGTCCATGCCCTGCCCAGTTTATAAATGAAGCCACCTGCCTGTGTTTTCAAGCAAAGAGACTTCAGGAGGCATTTTGCACTTGCTGAATCTCTCAGAAATGGGATAACATGACATCTAAATGTGGGAGGCAAGAGAATTACAGAAAAGAAGAAGGGACATGGAAGTCCTCCTGGAAGAAATGTTCATACAAAAGAGTTTGTAGCACAAGGAGCATTAGTGTGCTCTTAGTTGTGTGGTTTCAACAAATGACTCTACATGAGGGCTCCAGAAAGAGAAGAGAACTGGTGGTGGAGAGGAGGCAGCAAACAGAGAGGAAGGGTGATGAACTGAGAGTAGAGCTGCTAGAAGTATGTCCATCCCCAAAGACAACTGTGTAAGTGCCTCTTTTCATCTCCGCAAAAATTCAGCATAGAAGATATCAAGTATAATTCAATCCAAACCCTAAGATCAGTTAGCAGGTACTCTTTTCTTGAGAAAACATGATTATGACCCACAGAAGGTAAAACTTCTGAACAAAAATTGCCTTGGTCAACAAATAAAACCACTTTTGCATAGAAATGATTACAAGAATTTCAAATGGCTTCAGGACAGAGACTTGGAATTTGTTTGTGCATTGGGAAGGGCGAAGTCAAGATACATACGAGATTGAGCTTGCAGATAATGTCATGAAAGGCAGAAAGCCAAAGCAATGTTGAAGGAGAAGGAGATTTGCTCAAAGCATGAGACCAAGAAGACTGTAGCAGAGACATGTGGCAATGTCAAAGAGGGGATTACTATAACCAAGGCCAGAGCTGGCCAAAATGAAAGAAAATACATTTTAGGTAGAAGAAATATAAAGGAAGGACAGATTTGGGTCATATTCAATGAGAAATAACTGAAACAAGAATCTGGCTAGGGATGACCCAAAAAAAAACAGGAAGAAGAAAAGATAACACATGGAATTTAGAGACAGGGAAACAGAACAAAAGAGACTTAAATAGCAGTAAAGACATAAAAAGGTTAAAAGGGTGGAAAAAAATCAACAGGTCTGGTTCTCCTTTGCACCATTTACAGTAATACAAAATCAATGGAGTAGATCCGTATCTGTTGGAGATTCTCCTTGGCAAATGTGGACCAGTAGTTTTATTGGATTTAGAGGAGTTTAACAGAGTAAGAGCCTACCAAGCTGACTTTTGGGAACAGGAGGAAATGCAGGATGGTACCAGGAGACCAAAGCCAGGACCTCTTTGACCTCAGGAAGTCCTTACTGTTCAATAAGACCCAAAAAGGCAGGAAACTGACATCTAAACCTGTGTGCTACTTTCAGTTTCCAAACATATTCTTCAGCATACTTCCTTGAGAAACCACAGACGAGGTTTCCACATATGTGCTAGGTGGAGAAATGCAGATATGAATATGCACTGTACATGGAAAGATAAATTCCAGTCTCTTTTAAATATCATGCACCTCCTAAGAAGGTTAAGGCTGCCATAACTAGCTGACTGTTTCACATATTCCTTTTAACAAGCTATTTTCAGAGGCAGTTGTTAGAATGAACAGCTCACTGCTTAATTTTGGTGGGAAAATATTTTTAACTGATTTTTTTTTTTAAACAGAAATATAAGGTGACTAGGAGTAATGAATAATGTATTAAATTTGTACCACCTGGTCTATTTTAATATTAAAACCTTGCCTTTCCCTCAACACATGCTAGGAAGAATTCTGTTGTCATTACCCTTTCAATGACATCCAGACAACTCGCACAGTGACATTAATAAAAAGAGGCACATTTAGTTGTACCTACCTTTGCACACTCTTGTCCAATTAAATTTGACTCAGTGTCTTCCAGGTTTTTAATAACTACCCAGCTATTAGCAAGAGCTTAACCACTGACAAAAACCTACTTACACTATTAACCAAGGACAGATGTAGCACAAAAAATGGGCAGTATTTTACCCTAATGATGCCTACTATATTAACAGGGCTGCAGTTTTTAGTTCGAAAACTCAGCTTCTCTTCAACTCTCTGACTACAACCAAATTTCAACAAACAATCCACTAGTATCATCTTCACAAATGAAATATATATGTGTACACTTATATATGGTGGATCTTATTAAAAATATTTAATCTTTTCAGAAGTTCATATATGGAATCAATGCTTAAACAATATTTTTAGAGAAATAGCTCTGACTTGGAAACACAACGAGAACAAAAATCGTAAGGATGGTTTCCAAGGGGCAGGTTGATTGAACTAATGCATTAGCATTTCTCTTCCTCCATATTTTTAATGTCTCACAACCATGACAGTTATTAGGAGATAGTTTCATATTCCCTTATGTACATAGCTATGGAAGAGCACCAGCATTATTATCAGATTTTACTCCTCTCTGATACATTCCAGTGCTCATTTACAGATCAAGTAATACTTATAATTCTAACAATAAAAATCTGCACCAAATGCCAAAATCTGTCAAAACCCACCAATGAAACTAGTTTGGCTTATTGCTTTTGGGAATCCCTTATTTCATAGATGAAAATAGACCTTTAGTCCAGTTTTTGTTTTCAGCTTCCTTTGAGGTGCATCAGGAGAAAAAGTTCACTCCTCTTCTGTATGCCAGCTTTTATTAGGATTTTGGCTATTTATATTTTGAAAGTTCTACTTTTCTATGGATGGATGTTGCAGAGAAAAAATTGTCAGATTTTAGTATATATTCAACATGGACACCATATAGTACCTTGAAAACAGGAACTGTACACACTTGTCCCCTAATACAAGATGAGTGCTCAGATTTAGTCACCAAGTGCCAAGATTCAACTCTTCAGAAGAAACAACTCTGCCTGTGGCAGGATACAGAAACTCATAAATCTGGAGTGACAGAAGGAAGCAGATTACTTTTTAGGAGTACAATTTGAAAGCAGCTTCTCCTCCCACTTGTTCTCAGGGGCATTTCTCTCACATCTCTTGGGCAAAGCAGCCCTATACCTGCCAGCTTTGAATGGACTATACTTAATCTACCATACAATGGCACTTTTGAAACCCAGCAGTCTTTGATGGTCCATCATAAACATCCTGAGGTTAATTTCCCCAGACTTTTAGCACCAGCATTTGGTGTTACATGTGAGGGTGAGATATGTCTACTCAATAAATAAATGATAGTTGTTTATGTGGGCACTGATAAATCACACCATTTTTAAAGCCTGGAGTCTTAGGCAAAAGGTTTATCTTTACAGCAACCTATATGAGGATGCAAGATTTCCATCTCTGTTAGGAGTCACAGAGGCAACTGGACAGATTGATGGTTGCTGTCAGGATTTATCTTTTTGATTCATCACATGATGCTGTCTGTTTCTGGTGGACCTTTCATTACTCTTGAGGACGTTTAATACTTGAGTAGATATAGCCAGATATTTGCTCAAAAGCATCAGCTACCTGAGTGCTCTGCTTCCCGAATACTGCTCAAGCAAGGATGGATAATGGGGAATACAAACAGCCAAAATTGCTTTGGGACACATGGACTATGCAGGTAGCTGGCAAGCAAAATATGAAGGGAGAAGCTGGGAAATCTGCTGGTGTTCAGCTATTTTCCTCTGAGGTTTGAATTCTCGGGTATCACACTAACCGTACCTGCTGCCAGCTGTAAGCATACATCAGTAGGAGCAGCACGGATGGTAACATGCTGACAGTTGTTTTGACTCTGTTTTGCTTGTGTCCCCAAATGTGCTTATTCATGTGTTCAGGGCTGCTCTTCTGCAAAGCAGCACGTGACTCAAGAAAGAGAATTCTCCTCTCTTATATAAGTGTCCGAGTTGATGAGATAGATTCAAATGACACTTCCACTTCTGCCTAATGATCCCTTGAGCTCTCTGACTTCTTCTGGACCCTCTAACTCTCCAGCCATCACCTCCAGTATTCCCCCAGTTCTCATTATGGCTCCTGCAGCTTTCTGATGAGTCCTCCTCCTCCACGGCGTCCCACACACGCTCCGCTTTGCAGATTTTGTGTGTCCTGACGATGACTGTTACTGACATGCCTATTCTCGCCTGTTTGTCTAGTGGCCTTCTCAGCTGATGTAACCAAAACACAAATGCATATTTCCAGAATGTTGGGAGCTGCTGAAAGAGCAGATAAGGTGAACAACGGCATCCAGGACACGAGCATAGGGGTGCAGAGAAAGCAGAGGGGAAGGCAGTGCTCATGCAAGACCTGGGACAACCTGAACTTCTCTTTGAATCTTCTGTGGATGCACATTGCCTTGCAAAACAGGGCTCTTCCCCAGCTTTACAAAGTTGCATCTTATCCCCTTTTCTTTCCATTTTACAAGAAGTGGAACTGGTGAGTCCCAAGGAGAGCACCTGCTTGGTGGTAGTAGTGCAATATACAAAGCTTGAGGACACAGACCTCTATTGTTTGTTGAAAATTTAAAAAACTCCGCACCTAAAATGTTGTAACTTAGGCTTGTAATACCTTCTCCCCAAACTTGCTTTAATTTCCAGAACACAGATCTAACCTGGTATTTGAAATGAGAAGGCACATAGTATCTTAAAACTCCAGCTCACTTATATTAATCATCAGACACAATGCGAATACTACATTTCACTCCAAGGAGATTAACCTTTATTCACAGAGTGGATTTCTTCAGTGGCCCCCATGAATAAGAGTATGTTTGTCATTAAATGCAAAAATAATTACTTCGTTGAGGGCAGCAAGTCTGGCTGCAGTTCTGGAGTTGTACATTTCTCTAGGGATAGGTAGCAAAAACCATGCAAATGGGGCTTCAGTAGTTCTACACTTGTATATAATTTGAAAAGAAAATAAGGAGATAGCTGGAAATGTGCTATCATATGTCATCAGTGTTCCATTTTTATTCGTTTATTGGCACAAGAAATCTTAATGAATGAGGCTTTGTTCCTTTGGGGTAAAGCAACCCTTATTCATGCTGTAAAAATTTTCATGGTCTTGAAACCCCCCGGTATAATGCTTCATGTCCTTTAAAAATGCCAGTCTTGATGTAGCTTCCCTCAGCGACAGTCTCTTCATGTCAGGCAGAAATACAAGTCTCATCTGAAGACCTTCTTTGACCATCATAATATGCTTTTGCTATCTGAGATCTTGAAATGTAAAATTGTAATCCACTTTTACCTAGACATGTTAGATGCCTAGCTATTTTGCTATTACTTGTGATTTTACCACAAGGGACAGTGATAGTTCTCTATCTCCATTTAATTTAAACAAAGAGAAAATCCGACACATTACCATAAACCTCTTTCAAGCCTGGCTGTGATCTGCTGAGAAATTTGCAGTGATGGAGAGGTATCAGTATTGGGTGAGACAGGACTTTATGGCCACTTCTACATTAATAAATGAAATGTGCCCAAGAACATTTTCTGGCACTGAAGACAAATGGAGAAGATCATCTTGTTCCATATTATCAAACTTCTTTATACCCTGCACTGACCACAAACTTCCAGCTGGGATAGTCCCTTACCTGTGAAACTCCTGTTACATCCATACAGTTGGTCAGCTAATGGATATCCCCAGGATGGGCTACCAGTCTGCCTACACAGTGGCCATATACACTCCCTCTTATGTTCCTCAATTAGAGACCATGGTGCTCAGGTGGTAGCACTCTATTATTATTATTAATTACCCCAGAGTAATTAAGTCTAGGAAGTAGTTTTATACAGAAACAAATGTCCCATGCTAAAGACCATACAATGCAAATAATAGCCCTGTCTCACATGTTTATACACTACACACCACAGCTACCTCCTTTTTCAGGTTTTTGTTGTTTGCTTGACTGCAAACACCAAACTAAAGGCGATATTAGCAAAGGAAAAAAAAAAAAAGGAAACAAAGTTAATCAAAATTAAACCTTTATCACATGCCATTACTTTGTTCTTAATGTTAAAAAATAGGCAGTAAAGAAAACAATTGATCTGAATAGATGAAAATTTGTAGACGCACATAGAAAGTGACCTTGTCAAACAGTAGGATTACAGTCATAGCTACTACGTATTAGACAGCCACATGGGACCCAATGACTCCTTATGTTACTTAGGGTCTCTCGCTTAGGAATGTGATTCAGGACAGGAAATTGCTATGAATTTCTTCTTATAGACTAAGCTTCACATATAGAACCATAGAATCATTTAGGTTGGAAAGGACCTTTAAGATCATTGAGTCCAATTGATAACCTGACACTGCTGAGTCCACCACTAAATCATGTCCCTAAGGGCCACATCTACGTGTCTTTTAAAACCTCCAGGGATGGTGACTCCATATGCCTGTAGTCACTTCTCTTCCTTGCTCAAACAATCCTCCCCATCCCCTGGATGGGCCCCAGGTATGTCTGACTTTTTCAGAGAAAAGTTTCCACTGAGTTTAACCAAAGCAGGACACTTCAAATCTCTCAGGTTACAAGGTCAAGCCCCCTGTTAACATGTTTCCTTCACAAACTAATTAAGCTCCATCTCACACGCTGCTGGTTTGAGGCTAGTCAGTCTTGCTGGAAAGTCCACCTAAACAACCTCACTGTGCTGATAGTCAGAAGGCTCCTTTCCAATCCGAGCCTAAAGGTACATACAGTGATTCATATCCCTTTGTTTTGGAATGAGCAGTATCCTGTCATTTAAACTGTTCTCCTTTCATGCCTAGCTCTGCATTCCCTTCATCAACTTAATATTCCTATACCGTGCTTTTCCCAGTAGTACTTCATCTTTCTTGAGCATCAGTCATTAATGGAGTATATTGCATACCCAGGATTGCAGATCATTGTGCAACAGTGTTTATACCCTCCTTTTTCTTCTGTAATTGCCTTTCCTGATACGTATTAGAATCTCATTTACCTTTCCAATGAGTGCAGTGTATTGGTACATTGTACATGTAAATATCTACAGCTGAGTTTGTCTCCCAAGACTTCAGGGATAGAAATAAGTATTTTTAGGGTCTACTTAATCTGATGTATTTTAGATGTCTTTTTGGGTAAGATTTTATGACTTCGTAGACTCCATTAAACAGATCTGACTACAAAGGCTTCTCCATGCAATTATCTCAGCGGTAGATGTTCACAGCAACTGATACATATACTTCTATTATCCTCTCAAACATTTTCTGTTGGTAAGCTATTTGATCATAACATAAATTCTTAAACAGGGCTGAGTGCATGACCTTACACTCTGTATTTCGTAATTCCATATATCACACAATAATTCAACAATAATCGTTATGCAATTCTTCCTACAGAATAGCCTGATACTCTAAAAATTGGTGATGCTTTCTACCTTTGTGTTCTCAGAAAATGTCATTAATATTTTTTCTGAGTGAATAGCATTTCCATGGACAGTAGATAAGAAAATGCCAAGGACTGATCCTCAAAGAGCACTTCCAGCCTTATATTTCACCTTTCAGGAAAACTGAAGATGTCACATCCCTGGTTACAGACTCTACATCTTGGCATGCTTGTGACTCCAGGAAGACAAAATTCCACCACCACGGAATTAACAGTAGCAGTGAATTAACCATCTTGCAGTGGATGTGCTGTGGAAGTACTAGGGGTTGTATGTAAATCAAGGTTCTGCATTAAATTCATCCACTCCCACATGCTGAGCCAGGCAGAGGTGAGACAACAGCAATCCAGAAACTCAGCGCTGAGGGTGAGTTCATGCATTGTGTCTATTAGCTTGGGCTAACACTAACTGGTGTTTTCTCGGTGCTGTCCGTATCATAAGCAGCCAAATTGCAGCATGAGCAGAGACAGTGAGCACATTTCTACCCTTCGCTTGGTAGCATTCCAGGAGAAGCTGGTAGAAAACAGGCTTCATCTCGGTGACCAGAAGCAGATTAAAAGGACAGCTTGGCCAGCGTACGTCATGCACACACAATGAGGTTGGAAGGTTGTTCCTTCTGTGACTGAAGCGTCAGTTTTATTCATGCACGTTGTTAGCACCCATTACACGAATCGTCCCCTGAGAAGTGGCTGGTGTCACGCTCGACTCTCGCATTGGCTGACCTGGTAGAGTATGGGGCACAGAGGACTGCCTCACTACCCAAATTCCCCTAAATCTTCTTAATAATTCCTGTCTCAGTGATTTTCCTTATTAACCCCAGTAACATAAATGTAAGTAGGAAATATGTTAAGCCCTCTATAAAACTTAAGAGTAAGCATGATTATTCAGTTAGCAATTTCAGAAGCTCCTTCTTACAAATGAGGGAGAAACTATTTTATTATCTATCTCGTTTGGCTTTACCTTCTAAAGTGGCTTCAATGACTCTAAAAACGCCTTCTGGTAATAGTAGCACAGTATTATTGTGCAAAAGGGCAGTTACACAGCACATAACTTTCCAACTTTGTTGTAAAGTTTAGTTCTTCGAAGATGACTCAAATATCAGCTGACCAGCAGTAAACATAGTTCCATGTGGCACTGCACTGGTCCAAGACATTTTCAGGATATATGAACACAAACCAAAGATTTAAGATTTCCTACAATTCCTTTTGACAGTTGGACTGCTCTATAACATGAAGTTGCCCACGGCACTTACTAACTCTCCTGGCTTTTCTTCCACCATTCCTTTGAATTTATGTTAGTGAGGCTCAGTAAGACCTGCAGACTGAATCACTGAACATATCACAGAATCACAGCAGTTGTAACTCTTCCAACACCAGTTTGCAGCCTTTACTTTAAAAAGAGTAAGTCTGCTCTGTAACACTTAGCCTTGCAGCTGAGGAAGTGACCACAGACACTACCCTAAGTACTGGCAGATGTGACAGATAAAAGTATTTAATATAGATGAGCGTGCAGACCTGCTACATAGGGAAAAAACACTGTGGGATTTCCTCCGTGCCTTCAGAGACTAAGAAAGTGTTCAGATTCCAAATGAGATACAACCTCAGGATAATATTTTTCGTATCAGAACTAACTCTTGAAACTCAGAGGAAGAACAAGGATCTCGGCAAGTTAAAAGAGAAACTTTGCTGGCACAGATTGCAACAGAGTTCCAGGTAAAAAAGTTGGTGCTCAAGCCTCCTTATTTTAAAGGGCTTGTGGTGCTTTTCAGCTTTTTGGGTCTGATAATGTTCAGCAAATAAGTGAGTTTGTGAATTCAGTCCACTCTCACTGAAGAAAGCAAGAATTTTGCTGATGCCAGAGGAATAAGATGACCTTCTCTCTACCTGCTTATCAACATCATGAAATCTCTGTGTAATGCAGTTGACACCGGATGAGTCTCATGATTCAGAATCTGTTGTTCTTTTAACACCTATGAATTTTTTTTTTTGAGTGATCTACAGACAATAACCATTCCTATTCACCAGTCATTGCCGCATGCTACAGAACTGTTGGCTGAAAAGGATAAAGGTGGCATTTTTCCTTTCAGCTGACCAGAAACTTCAGCTCATCCAGGCTGACAGAGGTTTTCAATATTTATTTTACATCTGAGACAGTCTTTTTTGAGCACTGAAGGTTAAATATTTGTAGATAATGTTAGTGCAATAGCTACTGAATCAGATTTTACATTTAATAGAACTTATGCACACTGATGAGTGCTAATATCTAAGGGTATCAGATGTTTCAAATTCACATCTTTCCATAATCTATGAATATTTCAAAAGTTAACATTTTTCCCAGAATCTACCACATGTTATTTTTAGATTTTATTATCATATACAGAATACAGCACTTAAGGGCAGGGGGAGATCCAGAACTTTCTGGATCTCTCACAAAACTCCTCAACAAGATATGCAGAAAGTAATAATTTGCCTCAACTCCTCTAATCACATTTAGTTCCAAGAAAAATCTGCAGAAATGGGAAGTCAGGGAAAAAAAACTTAAGTAATCTGCCACTTTCTAAGTAATCATAGGTTAATCATTTGATTTTCATAAAAAACCTCTATGAAATATAATTTGCTCTTGCAATCAGCATTTTCAGTGCAAAACTAACTGTAAAAATCTAAATTAAAGCAAATAAAAAAACGTGCTCTGATTTTTCTACAAGCTCTTTTAAGAACTTTTCTATCCCGGCACTGAAAACCAAAACATTGGGTACTTAAAAACAAAACAACCACTAAAAGCAAAACCCAACATTTTTTTATAGCAGCATCTACTATTAAACAACTCACTACCTAAACAGTAAGCCCATTAGAGCCACAATGTCAAAGATGCTCTGTAAGCTGAACAGGCGAAACATTTCCACGATGACTGCAAGCCAGCAAAGCGCTCCATAAGATGTCAACAGGGAAATACAATTCAGTCTTAATAGGTTCAGAGCTTACGTAAGCCATGCTTATGGGATAGTCTATTAAAAAACCAAGTGAGCAAGTGACATTACTGTAAACACAACCTGCAGCTTCCTAGAACATGCAGGCCAAAGACATTTGAAACTCCACTCAAAGGCACTGTGCTAGCTGCAAGGTTCACGTGTTCCGGACCAACGATGAAGAGAAATAAAAATATCTCCCAATAAAGTGACGGTTGAAGTGATATTCACTCCTGTATACAAAAGAGATCTGGAATCCCTTCAGCTTCATGAATGGCTTAAGAAATAAAATCGTCATAACTCATCCATGTGCCTTTCTTCTAGTAAAACATTATCTGTTTTTCTGAAAAAAAAAAAAAAAAAAAAAAGGAAGCCTTCATTCCTAATTAGTAATGCAATGCTAGCAATTTTGTATTTGCTATATGAACAAGTTTCTCTAGGTGACAATTTGGTTCATTGAATTAAAGCCATGGAGCAATGTGAGATTTGCCTTTTCTGGATAAAAAAAAAAATGGTACATTTGCACACAGCTGCCAGGAAAGGGATAAAAAACATCTCGAGAACTCACCACTAAGTTTCCTATCACCATGACCAACAAGAAGACAAGAAGGCACAGCGGCTGCCCAGCTACTTCCATGCAGTCCCACATGGTCTCAATCCACTCCCCACACAAAATTCGGAAGATGATGAGGAACGAGTGGAAGAAATCGTTCATGTGCCACCGTGGCAAATTGCCAGTCGTGCTTATCTTCTTCACATTGTCCATGTAGCTTTTCCCGAAGAGCTGCATTCCTACCACGGCAAAAATAAAGACGATGATTGCCAGCACAAGAGTGAGGTTACCGAGGGCACCCACTGAATTACCAATGATTTTAATGAGCGTATTTAAGGTCGGCCAGGACTTTGCCAATTTGAAGACTCGCAGCTGTGAACAAAACATAAACAACAGTGTCAGTTCACAGAAGCAACAGACATTTCAGCCGATGAATTATTAAAGCGAGTAAAACTTCAGAGATGTTAAATGCCACAGTGTGTGCGGAACAAGGTGATTTTAGCCATACTTCCTGTTAACCTCACTACATCTATTAATAAAATATCAGCTGGGCTTCTTGGATGAGAATTAAGTTTTCCAGAGCTATGCTCTGCCTCGTTAGATAGACGTGCTTTTAGAGGCTTATTCCTCTGATATCATGGTGGGGAGAGGATGGAAGGAGAAAATCTCAGGTCTTAATATTTTCTTTTACGTTGCTTTTCCTCCTCAAATTAAACAGCCTGGCAGGCATGTGGGGGAAGGGGTTTAGGGTTTGATCCCACAAAGAGAGAAGCAATTCCTCTGTGTTTCAGAGCAAGCCTCAGCCAGATGTTATTAGCTGTTAGTTCCCAGGGTGAAAATCACCTCTGTGCTGAGGATCACGCAGTCTATGCACAACCCACATCCCTCTTAAGACCTATTTTAAGAGTGTAAATGGTTCCTAGCCCGTGTGCTGTGTTTTCAATTGAAGGTTTAATTTCAGCCCTATTGAAGAGGAATTGCTCAAAAACTAACAGGAGATTCTCAGGAACTAGCAGCAGCAGTGAAAAATTTGCGCTTTCAAGCAGCGCAGATAATTTAGGGGAAAAAAAAAAAAAAACAGGGAAAAAAAAAAGGTCTTCCACTAAGTGTAACCATAAGGGCTTATTTTCCTGGTCTTTCCAAGTTGTGAAGCCATATCATGGCCAGAATGATTAGCATGGACATCCTGGTACATGAAGTGCAACACAAATGTCAGGCTGGCAAGGAAACTACTTGTCTGTTCCAATATGTCGACAGTCTCTCATTAATAGAATACCGCTACCCCACGCGTAACAAAGGAGCTGACAGCTAAGGAGTTCCCTTGAAAGACAGATGCTATGTTATGCTGATCAGTTCTAGGAAAAAAAGTCACTCCGTGAATAATTCAAAGACGTTTTCTTTTGACAACATTGAAAAGAACGGTGACATGTTTATAACATAACACAGGAATAACAACTTCTAAAACAACAAGTTACTGGCTTTTGCCTTTCTTGGGCTATCAATTATCTGCTGACTATGCTAACAGATGTACAGGTATAAAATGGAGATTTTTGCAACAAATTCGAACTCAAACATTTTAAGTGTGCTACAAGTACCTGGCACAGCCAGAAGGAATCAAATTATGTTCTCATTTACCCTGATGTAAATCTGGAACAATTCCATTTATCCCGCAGCCTATAATTAGTGTCACGTACTGTTCACTAGTTTGCAGCAATTAAAGTCTTTATCAGCAGATGCGTTTTTAAGAAAATATGTTGCATTCATATCAAAGTTTATATGTAATAAGAGGGGTAAGAATAAAATAAGACCGTTACCAATCGAAAGGAGCGTAAAACAGACAGGTTTCCCATGCTGGACAAACCCAGTTCCATCAGGCTTAGAATAACAATTATGCTGTCAAAAATATTCCAGCCCTGCTGAAAATAGTAGTAGGGGTCAAGGGCAATTACTTTGAAGATCATTTCTGCTGTAAAAATCCCAGTGAAGACCTGCAGAAAGAAAATATGAAGTGAAAGTAAACTTTTGAGCACACCTCCCTGCTCGCACACTTTCCACTGATACAGGTGAACACAGAGGAAAGCCAAAAACATTTCACAAGCAAATATTTTATTTTTCATGGCTGATTCTTTATCGCTATTACAACTTTGTCTCGTCTTTTCACTGTAATATTTGATACTGCTGTAAACTTGCAATGACATCTGGGTTCAAGCTCTGGATTGGAACATACATTTCCATCTCCTTCCATCATCTGAATAATCCCAGTGGTAAAAAAGGAAAGTGTAAAGGTGCCTTTTATAAAGGTTAAATCTATGCATTTCAGTAGAGAAACCCAAATGAATGGAGTGGGAGTGTTAAAGGGGCATTTGGGTTGTAGTGTACCTTCTGTATTATCCCTTTTTATTTTTTAATTATTATCAATACCAGAGCAAAGCAAACCTCCAGTCATTCTGAGGTTATCGCTGGCAGTGAAGGTGATTAGAAACTCTAATTTGAGTCCTAGTATTTTTTTTACAAATAGTCACGGAAATTTTCACAGCATCTTGGGTACACATTGCTTATTTATGACCCAGTTCAAATGTCAGATGGTGGAACTTCTAATTGGAACATTTTTCTTTAAAACAACATATTAAGATTACCTATGAGGCAGAGGGAGAGGGGAAGGGAAGGCTGACAGTAAATTCATTTTTAACATATTCCTGTGAAGTATCTTAGAGAATTAGATCGTGTCCTTTCATATGCCCTCTTTAAGTAACAGTTTAAATGCACAATGCAAGGCTACAGTCAACTTAAAATGACAAAATACGTGCATCAAGTTCTTCATATACTATTTTGCTTTCATTCCAAGTCCCAGTACAAGCTGCACAGACCTTTATGTTTCTGAAAAATTCTCTATTGTACATATATATTAAAGCACATGGTTTTCCATGAAACAATCAACACTAATGCACCGTGTTGGTCAAAATAGAGGAGGGAATCCAGAGCTCACATATCAGTAACATACAGTCAAGGAGAAACGTTTTCCTTTCAATAAGCTGAATATTTGCAGGGTTATCCCAGCAAAACTGATCAACTCTGAGCAACAGAAATGAGAAATCCATTAAGATGTGGAAGGGAAAAGTTAAGATTATATGATTATGATATTAAGGAATAAAAATAATCATAGCCTGCATTTGAAGAAGGCTTGGCTTTACTCTGTAATGCTTTAGGAATGGATTCTTCCAAGTGGCCTTTTTACGTGATTCCTTATGTAAAATACCTTCTCTTTCTCATCAGGAAAATAATACCTTGGAATGCAACAATAATTTGGGACGCAGCAACATACAATCACCGTCTAATACCAAGAACCCAACACAACGACCCATCTCATATTTCTAACTAGCCAAAAATTTCTGAGTCACAGTGGTCAGAGATACCAAAGATTCCCACCAGAATGCTCCAATTTCCCTTAGGACAAGAGGAAACTGGATGTCTGTGAAATTGTATCCAGGGGACTGCCTTAAAAACCACGGTACCACGCTGCGTACATTATGCTACCATCTTGCTGAGAAATGACTCAGGAGGATCACTTTCTTTGCCTGAATCATTTTAATCAATAGCCTTCTGAGAAGGAAATGTCACAGTAAGATAGCAAAATGTCTGAGCCTTCCTGAAGGCATCAGGAATTCGCGTACGTGCACCAGCTACGAATTTCAAAAAGCGGTTGTCAGATCACCGGCACCTTGTACGCAACAACTGTGCTTGTACAAGACGCTGGATACTCAATATGATAAAGGCTGGAAAGAAAACAAGTAACTTAACATCCCACTGGTGCTAAATAGGACACTGCCGATTTTGAGGACTTTGTCTTAAAAAAAATCTTTTATCTATCATTTCAGCCATTTAGGCTTTAATATTGCATAATGGTAAAACCACCATTTATAAAGAAAAACAAAAATTGGGGAAATCTTGCTCTATCTACCCATTTTTTAAGTGGTAGCACTGCACAGGTAGATGAACCACATAAAGATGTACATGTGCTTGGCTGGCCTTCTGATCACATTTGAAAATGATTCCTGTAAGTGATGAACTAAAGGAGTCTGGAGGTAGCAGATGCTGCATGAAGTAGATGGACAATCAGAGCAGGAGATTTCCACTGGCTGGCAGCAGACAAAGAATTGCTCTCGGAGAAAGCAAATCCATATTCCACTTTCACTCTTTCATTTCTCTCAAAAACATTTGTTTTAAGGCAAAAATGCCAAAGATCTGTCCTTTTTAATATTTCTCCCCATTTAATGCTAGTATAATCATTCAAAGTAGGTTAGATGCAATGGCAAGACAACAGCCAGCCGGTGTGGGGGCAGAGGAGGGGTCTGGCTGTCTGCAGCTTAGGGGATGCAGTCACCTGGCAGCCTGCCTTCAAGCTGGGTCTCCCTTCCCTTTCATAGGTAATTGCAAAAAATGTCAATTTTCATTACTAATGACTTTGCAAAATCCTCTACAAAATGGAATTACCTTTCTCTGACCTTCTCTACTCGCAATCAAACCAGTTATGCAGGGGTTTAGTAAAGCTGGCAAGAGGAAGCTGGGACAGTCTGGCCCCTCACAGACTCATCTGGGATCTCAGGGGATGGGGAGCCCTGTCCATCAGCTTGCTACAAAAACTATTAGCCAACTGTTTTGCTTATTTTACACTTTAGCACAAAGAGGAGGAATAGCCGTAGGCAGTGCTGAGAAACTCACAGTGAGAGAATATTTTTTTTTTTGTAAAATTTTGCAAAATTTGCTTTGCAATTCCTCTCTCTGCTCATTGTCTCTATTTCCTTGTTGGCATCCGGTGAAGCCCTGCTCAGCCCCAGCAGTTCTGCAGGAGCTGCGTTGGCAGGAGGGGTGCCAGGGGCTAAAGTTTCACTGCCCATGGTCTGCAAAGGGAGAAGCTCATCTGCCAAAAGCAGAGCAAGAAGCAGACACATTTATTATCCTAGGAGCCAGAGGAGGAAAGGGGCAGCATTGCCACCTGCTCTGATGGATGTTGGGTCCAAAGTTTTTTAAAGTCATCTTAGAAGGCCACAAATTGCTGAGTGGAACAACAAGGAAGGCTGGCTGCAGAGTGGAGCTGGATGCAGTCCTGTGAGATGACTTTCTGAGCTACCCACCTCTACTGCTTTCTGCAGAGGACAAGAGCATGGGTTTGAAACAAGAGAGACCCAAACAGATTTTTGCTTAGCACAAAAACAGAGATAGATTTGCCAAGACACAGCAGCTGGAAAACTGAAGACTGCTCCCACAACCTAGGAGAAGAACCTCGACCTGCTCAAGGAGGCCCAGAGCTGAGAATAACAAGGATCGGGGTAAAGAAAAAAATCCATACATGATAGACCATATATGCTAGGATGGATGCAAAAAAGTCTGAATATTGCTGCTACACATCTAAAACTGTCAACGTAGGATGCTTCTCACTAAAGGGAGATATCACATCTGTAGTATCTCTGCATACTCCCACTATAGTCGATGGTCACTACAGTCACTGGCCTCCATGACATAGTTCACCTTATCCAAACATAAATGTCTTTAAAACATCACATTAATTGTGCCTTAAAATTGTCCATTACTCTCCGTTGAATTTAAAAGGAGACAAAGGCAACTGGCTCAGAGACTGCTACACTGGAAATACCTGAAGTTAGGCAAGGGGAATCCCACTTGGAGATAATGCAGCCTTTGTTTTCATAGAAATAAAGGGCTTTTTCATCTCCACTGTGAGCTTCACAAATGCAAACTTAGCAGCATCCACGTTCCAGGGTACTCCAGACTTACTTATGGTCCTATAGGATATCTCTGCTTCTACCACTAGATTTTAGGGGCAATTCCACCATGCCATAGCTAGATGGTCTATGCCTTTTCCAATACAGATCCTTCTAAAATTCAAAGGATTTTAAACATTACGTTTTAAAGCAGTAAAATATGGTAACTTTTAAACAAACTCTGAGAAAGATGATTAAAGAAAAAGCTTCCGTTTTGTAGTAACTGCAGAATTTTAGTGGCCCCCTGGGTTAACAAATTGTACCACATCGCCTCTGGAAAGGCTTTTCTGCTGTCCCTGCAGCTTGGCTGTAGATCTGCCACTCTGCTTTTTCTTGGAGAAGTGCGGTCTCTGCTTACTTTGCAACTCTCTCCAGGGCTTCTCCAGCTTGCACTTTAAGAGTTTCCTCCGGAAGCATCAGCCCTGCTTTGTTCTATGTCCCCTCTGCCCCAGAGTTTCCATGGAACCAGCACACATTGCTGGACGAGGCAGGGAGGAACAGTAGGACATACAGCGACATACAGAAAATGCACCATAGGCACCTTCCTGCATACATATCTATCTACAATGAAACACCACTCTATTTCCCTCCAAGATCTTTCCTTGTTGTTTTCTGCAGGCTTTTTTTAACTTAAAAGTCACTATTAATCACTGAGAACTGCCACTTTATCATTGCTTTACCAGAAATACCAAATAAACCTCATTAGCCTTTCTCTTATCTCATTTCCTTAAACAGAAACAAACTAGATACTTATCAGGAACAGCCCAGAAACATGGCTTTAATGGTTACTAATAACACTAGAATATGTTAGTTTAACAAAAATAAACCCTTAGAATCATAGAATGATTGTCCTTCGTTCATTTCACCCCCAGAAAGAGGTGACTGTGTGGACTTGCTTAACATGTTATAGGCAAAGTGATGCTGACAGCACATCAAAACAGGGTCTTTCCAAGCCACAGCCAAAACTTTAAAAAGCAGTAAATGCACTCCTCAGGTAGCACTTCAAGTTCACGTTCACTTACCAAGTTGCCTATGTAAAGCATGTGGTCAAACTCCTTTGTCATCTTATAATGCTCCAAGGCCATGAAAAGCGTGTTCAGCACAATGCAAAGGGTGATGGTGAGGTCGGTAAATGGGTCCATTACCACGAACTTGACAAATTTCTTGATTAAAAGCCAAAGTGGGCAGCAATCCCAAATGAGAAATTTAACAGCAAAGTGGTTCCAGCAGGGAGGACATTTCTGGTGTGATTCCTCGAGCTCTAAGTCACAAGCAGTAAAGCAGCAGTCAATTCACAGAGTTATGTGACAAGAGAACACTTAAAATGACTCATAACATAGTGGAAAGCCCCTGAATTACCCCAAACTTTTATTTAGGATAAAAATATTTCTGTCCTAACAGGCTGGCAAATCACACACTTTGGGGTGTTTGCCAGTTGACCTGCACTTAACAGACAGTGACCTATTCTGAAAGAAATAACCTTTTAAAAGTGTCACAAGCCAAAAGGGAGAATCACACTAAATATGTAAAGTCTAGTATTATATATAGGCTCAGATTTTTACTCTGTTTTCCCTTTTGGCAAGCTCAAATGGATAAGAATACATTATCCTCATTTAACTTAGATTGGAATACTTAATTTTCATTCCCAAATCTCATTTTTTAAGTATCTTAAGTAATACCTTTTAAAGCAGTTAAGAGAGGAAAGAGCTTAAATCCAATAGAATTGATTTAAGCACCTGAGAACCAGAGTATCACTGGTTATCCATAGGGTTTCTGTTCTTGATCTGCAATCCAAAAAGGCATTAAGTATCTGATTTCTTCTGAAAGGCCCACATACAAAATCAGGGGAGTGCATAAGTCATTTAGAAAATTAAGCCAAAGCTCCAGTGTTCTTTAGAAAGGTGTTTTTAAAATATTACCTAAAATACGACTTTTATATGTTCATTTTATTTGAGCACAAAAGAAATGAAATGGCTTCATAAGTATAATTTGTGTTAAAGGGTGAAAAAGAAAAGCTGAAAAAGACAGTTAATGGCTGAATGATAATGATTAGCAGAATTGCTTAACGTTTTCCTTTTCTGATTCCTTTATGGGCATGGAATGCTGCATAACAGTTTTAGTCTATATAATTAGAACCTGCACTGATAACAGGAAAACTTCAGCCAAGCCTGTTATTTCAATCAGTTTATAAACAGCCTCCTCTCTCAAGCCAGGATGCATTCTCTGTGCATTTTCCTTCATTGGACAACACAACTGCAGTATTAGGTGTCTTCTAGCAAGCCTTCAAAATATCAGACAATGTCTTCCATGTACAGTTTTGCACAAACATCTTCACTACTCCGAGATCTCTGGGAAATCAAATTGCTTCCAAAAAATAACTATGTCTTTCCAGCCTCCAAACAGATAGTCTACAGGTAAGTGCCTAAAATGATGTGATAACCATCCGTATCCCAAACAATTGAATCAAAAATAGCCCAAACCTCAAATAAGAGTTTTCTGGGGAGATCTTATAGCAGCCTTCCAGTACTTAAAGGGGCCTACAGGAAAGCTGGAGAGGGACTTTTTACAAGGGTGTGTAGTGATAGGACAAGGGGCAATGGCTTTAAACTGAAAGAGGGGAGATTTAGATTAGATCTAAGGAAGAAATTCATTACTCTGAGGGTGGTGAGGCACTGGAACAGGTTGTCCAGAGAAGTTGTGGCTGCCCCGTCCCTGGAAGTGTTCAAGGCCAGGTTGGATGAGGCTTTGAACAACCTGATCTAGTGGAAGATGTCACTGTCCATGGCAGAGGAGTTGGCACTAGATGATCTTTAAGGTCTCTTCCAACTCGAACTGTTCTATGATTCTACGAATTTCAATGCAAAATCCTAATTTTGCATTTTTTTGGAAACCCATCTCAAAGTAATAAAGAGTTTGGTGCAGTCACTTCCTAAAGGACCTAATTTTCCAGGTAAATCCAGAAGAACTCATCTGTCTGTATCCATACTCCTCACAATCACTTCTAACCAACCCACTGTTATTAATTTTGGCACCCTCATGATGGACACACATCAAACGAATGACTCTTTTCTCTGAGGCTTCACACTCAGCACAAGCCCCTTTAAGTCCAGGTTGCTGCTGAAAGGGGTAGTTTCACCCCTCTCAGCCCCAAGTTATTTCACTGTCCTTTTGCCAGCTTTTGTGCTCCTGGACCTTCTGGGTGAGCTGGTTCTGCTTGCAGATCCAGCTGAAAACCAATAGTTTGTACAGGTTAATCAAACTGCAGGTACACAGCAAGGGGAGAAGAAAGGTGTGACTCTCCTCTTTTGGCAGTGATGTGGCATTAAACGGGTTTAAATCAACAAAGAACCCACATCTTTCCCACCATGGGTGACTTTTAGAAATCACAACAGATTTAATAGTTTTTGAAAGACATCTGCAAAAGGAAAAGGAAAATTAGACTCAACTGCTTTTTTTTCTGTTACTTTATATTGTGTTTTAAAAAATGGTCAAAGTTTGTGGTGAAGGTATTTTTCCTCTTATTTTTGAATGAAAAAAAAATTAGGTCTTTCCTTGTCTGTAAGGCTTTGCAATGTCTGGGAAAACCAGGCAGGTGATGACTACCCAAGAGCCAAGAGCAGAAACCAGGTAACTAAAGGGGAAGGGACTTTCTAGTCTGGCTGTTTCATACAATTTGGTACAAATCATACAGCTATTATTATAGCTAAAGCCTGTGATATATTTTACTCTGATTTGATATTCCTCTTGTTGTTAACAAGTATTCAATTTCAATGACTAATCAAAGTCTGAGAGTTAGAAAATCTTTGATAAGGATTGAAACAGTTTTCTTCTACATGAGGCTAAAAATGTACATCCTCAGAGTTACCGTAGACTTGATGGTCTCTATTTCTGTGGTAAAAAGTAGTAGACACTACCATTAAATAAATAAGAAGAAGTCCAGCTCAGGCCTTTTAAGCATTCTTAACGCATTACAAAGAAGCAAATCAATCATAAAGCTAATTGCTAAATACCCCACAGAAAACAAAGAAAACCTTTGCAGACTACACTAAACACTGGAATACGTTGAAGTGATTATTTACCTGTCAAGAACACAACTCTTTATTTATTTAAACATATATACATCTGTTCTGGCCACAATACTGCTGAATATAGCCACAGGGGATGGTAAAAAGCTGAGGGAAAAGAAGGATTTGGTGGTTACATGCTGGGCTGTCTCCAAAGAGCTAGGTTCAGTCGCTTTCTGTAAGGCATCTCCCAGACAAGTTCCTCTGTCTTGCCTTGCCTTCCTCTTCCTCAGTAATACAGAGAATAAGGCTGCAGGAGAATCTAAAATTTCCCTTGCTCCACATCACGTTCTTGACAGACATTTTTCTATACTCTTCATGGCTACCACCTATCTGGTCTCAATTTACAACATAGGAGACATGAGGAACTGTAAGAAGTCCTTTCATGCATGTAAAGAGCCTGGAAATGTGATGTTTTGCTAAGAGTTGTTGTCTCGCTACCAATAAATTTGTGAAAGGGAAATGCAAAGTTCCTGTGTGTGGAAAGATAGGGAAGGGAAATCCTCCTGTACCTAACGAGAAGCCTAATAAGCAATGGAAAATTTCGCTGAGAAATACTTGCATGGTCAAAAGGGTCCTTTGAGCATCCTTAAATTTCACAGTGGGATTCAACCACCCACAAAACTGATGTGTCCCACTAGTTGCTCTGCAAGGAGGAGACTTTCTTCCCCCATGACTTGGAAGTTCTGCAAGTAGCTGGTGACTGCACATGCCAGGCTTTGCATCAGCTCCAGAGAGATGAGATATAAATGTATGCACAGTCACCCAAACAGTCTGGTGCTCCACTACCCTGCATCTTGTTTAGTCCTGTGCAAATTAAATGCCATGGAGGTAAAAAATGTTACCAGATCTGACTTTCTGATTATATGGCCTGTGTTTTGTCAGAATTTTTACAAGTGCATGGATAAGATAGAGATGATATTGCCTTCTGTTATAGCTTTGCCTATATCGTAGGGGTTGCAACAACTATCTATAACGCCTTCTTGCAAAACAACAAGAGTTCAGTATTAAGATCTTTTGTGTCACTTGTTCCTGCCAGTCAACATGCATATAGCTTGGAGCTGGGGAACCAAAGATGTGTCTTACCTTCCAGGGCACTGGTGATGATGCTGACAGCGCTCACTGCCCTCTGCCTCTGAAAGGGTTCGTCCGAGTGGTCCACCGACGGGCGGTGGGGCATTAAAAGCTGCTTCTTGCTTGCCTCGTCCGAGGGAGAGGTCTGTTTAAATGAACACATCGGATCAGCAGAATAAAAACTAGGCAGATGTGGGGCAGCATTCTCAAAACGGCCTAAGTACTATTTTTCCCATCTGAGAAGTCCAAAGCTCACTGATTTCCCCATTAGACACATGCTGATGGGGTACTGCTTTTGAAAATGGCACTTTGAGCAATTTTGGAAACTTTGCCCTGCCCTTTGCCTTCATGTAAACAGGTGAAAGGCACAGGTGAAAATAAAGGGACGCTTCTAATGCCGGAGAAATAGCAGTGCTGCTTTACCATGCTCTTTGCTTGTGAAAGAAGCCCTGCTTAATTACATTAATTATTCCATTATTTCTGAAATGTGTTAACTGTTTAATTATACTGCTAGAAGAGGAAAAGGGGCGTGGGTAACAGCTCCATTACAGGCCTCATATCATACCAAGCAAACGGATTCCTCAACACATGTTTTCTCTTGTTCTGAAACCCTGCCAAATCTCAGGAACATTTTGTCATTCTGGTGATCTTTGGTGTCACGGATTCTGAAGCTCCATAATTAGGGAAGAATTTCTTCTTTTTTTCTCAGGAAAAAATAAAAAATAACCCGAAATATCTAATTCTCAAGTTTCTCAAGCAAAAGCTTAAAAAAAAAAAAAAAAAAAAGAAATCAAATACCAGGAAAACAGAACTCCTAAACTGTCTTTATTTAATGTTTTATTTTAAATTAGTTTTACGCTTTTTGAAGGCTTGGGTTTCTGAAGTCAGCCAGAAACACAGTATAGCTGCAGACACTCACTGTATTAAATACTTTATATTGTCAGCTCACAGGAGCAGGATGTTAAGACTTTTATTATTACAAGCTCCCACTTCATGCAGAGACAAATCCAGCTTGCTTTACTCCTCCAGCTCTCCCATAGGTAGAAGGAAAGGTGATGGTGGAGATGTAAGGATCTAGGAAAGCCAAGTTCAATGCCATTCTCTGTCACAGACCTCCTGGTCAAGACACTCAGTTTCCCAAAATAAATGTTTAGCCAGGCCCTGTCCTGCTCCTCCAAGCATACAGGCTGTGAGGTCCAAGATACTAACTAAGCAAGAGAGATGAACTGTAGATAGATGGGTCCTGATGGCTCTTGCAATATAGCTCAAGGAAATGTGAAATGAGAAGAAATGCCTACAAAGATGATAACCCCTGGTTTATCCAGGTATCAGAGCTACAGGAATCAGACTCAGTCTTCTGGATCTTCTCTCATCACTTGCGTCTGAAATGGCCCTAATCATCCCAAGCAGCTCCTGGGGTGCCAAGATGAGCCATGGGCAGCAGCTCCACAGCTTTGCCATCTGTGCCTGGGACATGCACTCAGAGGGACTGAGGATTCCTCCTCTTCGCCATTTCTCTAGTGAAACTGCTCTTCAAGAAAGGCAATTCCTTGAGAACGGCAAGAGAAAAGTGCTGAAGCTCTACAAGCTGTCTTTCTGGAGTCTGACCTCTTCAGAGCAGAGGACACCCCCTTGTCAGGTGGTCGCAAAGGACAAAGCCACTTGGCCACTGGTTGACACTGAAAATCGCCAGGATACTTGTCCCAGGTCACTTCAAAGTACTGCAGTTAAAAATACCAATCCCTGCAAGATGACAGAAGAGTAAGGACTTGTACAGCAAGCACTTGAACACCAGGAAAGCAGTAATGGCTTTTTTTTTTTTTTTAATAAAATGTTCTCTTTTCTTAAAACCATTGGATCATTGTCCATTGAGTTACTGATGCAGTCATCTCAAAAGGAGAGGTGTAATCAGAATCTATTCGAAGAGACTTTTGCTTGTGCACAACTTAACAAGAAAATTCTCTATCCTTGGCTTAGGAGCTGGGGAAATCAGGAATGGTGTTTCGAATGCATTAGTTCGCTTGATTCCCTTCACCTCAAAAACATCCAATAAAAAACAAAGAAACAACAAATGTTTTATTAATGAAGCAAGCATCTACAAAATTGCATAATCATTCGCACCAGTTTGGAGTACATAACAAATACATGGGTTCAAAAAGAAATAACTAGACAAGGAGATAAAAAACATGACGGAGACAAATTTCTGAGTAGAATAAACTAAAAAAGTACAAGTAAAGAAAAAGGAAAAAAAAAAAAACACAAATAAAAATTCAACTCTCCCAGTTCCCTCTGCCTGTAGAGTGAACCATAAGAAAACCTCAAATTCCAAATTCCTCTGGATCGTCTCTTTTTAAACTGTACCATCTTCCCATCCCATCTGACCCAAAGCTTAGGACATGTCTTTAGACAACCTCATCCCCAGAAGTATCAGTTTTCTGACTGTCAAGAAAGAGACTATATTCCTATTCATGCGTGCAGAATCCCTTGCAGAAGTTACAGATTGATGGCCTTTATCTGAAAGTCACTTTTTACTTACAGGTGCAAAGAGAATTCACTGCAGAAGTAAAAAGTCAAAGGAAAAGCATTCAGAGATTTATTCTTCCGATTTTTTGATAAATAGCTGGAAACTGACTTTTTCCCTAGATTTGATGTGATATTTCCAACCTAATAAGTTTTTTAAGTGACTCTATTTTTCTTTCCAGCCCAGCATCCTCAATCCTCCCACTTTTGTGATGAGAAGTGGTCCTCAAGACTTCAGGAGTCCTGCTGCGGTCAAGGGGACTGTTTCCAGCATGCTATCCTCCAACAGCAAAGAGGTATTTCTGAAGGACGCATGTACATGGCTCCTTCCTTCCTTCCTTCATCTCTGGAGGGCCGAGCTGGTGCAATTTGCTGCTGGACCATGTTCAGAGCGAATGCTACTGCATGTGATAGCCACCCATCCACCCACCCAGCTGCATGTGCCCCCGCTGGAGAGCAGAGCCCGGAGCCCAGTGCTCCCTGCCAGCTGCTTGGCAGCCGCCACACAGCAGAGGTTCATCCCCAGAGCCAGGACAGAGTGTCCGGCAGGGAACGTCTGGGTGTAAGAAATGCTCCTGTGCTATTGCAGGAGGATGTGGTCTCTTTCCCAATAGAGCAGTGAATCTACCACATATTCAGCTTCCGATGTGCTACAAGGTATTTTTCCAGGAAAGAAAGTTTCCATCGAGGTGAATTGCTTAAAATTATTGAAGTTACTTAGGGAAGTTTATGAGCTTTTGTTCTTTGTAAAGAATAGATATGTGAGGGTAGGTTTTTTTTGTTATTTGTTTTAGAACAGAGATAGCTAATAGTCACATAAGGAACTGGCAGTTTTTGCACTCTGAGAGCAGTTCCAGGAACTGGGCAAACAAGGCAGCATAAAGGCAATTATCATTACAGAGAGAATATACACAGGCTCAGTCGTTCATCGTACTTATATTTCTATAGAAATTAAACAAAGATAACAACAGTCCCTACAGTTATGCAAGGAGTCTCCTTAGGATCCAGATGAGAAATCACAGCGGAGTTAAACACAGGCACCTCCAGCAGGACAAGATTATTTGTGCTGCTCCCTGATTGACTGGAAATGTTTCTCCTTTGAATTAGCTAAATTCTATCGGGACAAATACACTATTCAGTAATTTGCATGTAAATGAGGATGCATAATACTGCAGAATTATTTTCTTCTGAGTGCCTACAGTTCTGAGCTATGTCAAAACTGTTAAGTGAAGATGGGCTTGTACGTGGCAGCATTTTAAAGACCACATTTGGGAACTGGGATGGGTTTAATTTTCTTTGTACAGTAAAAATCTTTTCAAGCATAAAAAGAGGTGGACAGGCCACACCATGAACAATGGACCCAGTAAGGCACTACCACAAATATTTAATGAGATTGAAGGTGAACATAATAGTGCACAGCATTAAAAAGAAGGCATTTAATTTTGTGGTTACTTCATTATTTAGAGAGAAGCACTGTAAATTGAAACAGCTTGCAATATTTGGGCCAAATCTGAATGATTTACACTTAGGATGTGCTAAAGCAAAGTTTGAAATGAGCAGAAACTAGAGCCACAGTGACAACTCTCTGTGTGACAGTGGCAGAGGGCTAGCTAGCTTTTGTCCATATGACTTACTGGTGGTGATTTTTGGATGACTTATTTTGTTGACCTTTTTCTGAACGTGGAAACTGCTAACACTGAACCTTTTCACCAGACCCACGGCAAAGCAAGAAGAGGAAAAAAGAAATTTTACCTTGGGGTGGTTTTAGGGTCAACAAGAAAGCCTCCAACCATTGTGGTCAGCAAAACAGCTTTATGCTTAGGGAGAGCAAAAGCCAAGGTCATTTGGTTTTGGTGGGTTTTTTTCTTTGTTTGGAGTTGGGGGTTTTTTTGGTATAAAAAACACCCAAAAAAGTTTATCTAAAGATAAGCTTCTAAATCCTTAGTTCAGCACCTTGGTAAGCAGCCTGGCCCTTCTTAAGGGCTCATTCCCCAGTAGTTTTCACTCCTGTCAAGCTAGCAATAATGAGCATTTCTAGTTTTCTAAAAGAAAAAAAAAATACATGCAACCAAGAGGAAATTAAGGAAAGATTGTATGTGCAAGAGGGAGACCTCAGGTAGCTCCAACGTCTACCTTGTTGCTCATCCCAAAGCAGTGTCACTGGTGGCCCTGCTCCGCTGCTGGGCTGACGGGAAGCTCTGGTGAGTGGGTGAGAACAAAGCAGTGGGGATCACCAGCTACCAGCCAGCTGCCCACTAGCAAACAACCGCCTCTTCAGTCCCATGTTCATTTCTCTGGCACTTCTAACCTCCAAAATAACTGGAACATCAGGCTGAAGTAAAAATCCCTGTGGTATCCCTGCAGAGTTACAGAAAGGGCTCCAGTTGGCCTCAGGAGGCAAGAGAAGATGCTGCCATGTGTATTTTTTACCCCTTAAGAAATTCCTTACAACCACAGGTGACCTCTTACTCATCCTCATCAGACCCCATGCATAAATCGAGCTCCAGACAGCAGCTCATTAACTTAATCCAATTCTGTTCAAACAGATCAATACCTTGTGAAGGGAGATGTTATTCTAACCTCTGAAATGACTAAGAAACACCAAGACACAACACAGCAATGCATATCTACAAATATATTACAAGAATGCGCAGAAACTTTAGTTCATAGTGTGCCCTGAAGTTACTTACGTAACACATAGACTCTAAAAAAGGCAAAAGCCCAAACTCCTAGCCCAGCAATCAGTAGGAGCATAAAAACCTATCATTTTTCAAATGTCTCAGTCTCAGTCCAAGCCAAAATAATTAGACTTTAAGCATAGTCACCAGTTTCTGCTTGTGTCTTATTTACACTGGGGTAATTTTGATGAAATCAGCAGCTGCACCACTTGAAGAAAGCTGGTAGGAGAAGAGGACCAGCCCTGATTCAGTCCTCCGCAGGATACACCAGAGATTTCCAGGAGAGTTACTAGGATTTACCATGGATGTCTTGGGACAAGCTCCCTGCACCCCTCAGACTGAAATGCTTGCTGCTCTTCACATCCAGATGAAGACTGCCTGACTCAGAGCCATCTTTGTGGAAGGTGTTTGTGGATCATACCTTCATATTGCACTACTTTGCTCTTCACATGACTTTGGTGGGCTTTCTAGCTTGAGGAGTGCAGTGTAACCCTCTGTGCTTCCAAGGGCAGCTCCCCAGTGACGGTGCCACCACTCCTTGTGGGTGCTCTTATTTGGCACGGGAACATCAATGGGTGTAGCACAGTGTGCAGAGATGCATGGGTTCCCTGCAGACGATAGGATGTCCCTCCTCTTGCTCAGGCCGTGCACTGAAGCCCCTGGTGCCTCATCAGGACCACTTTGATGCAGAAGACTGCATGGAGGGACATCATTCTGCATGGGCTACGTCGTGCATGGCCAGCAAACCTGCTGGCCAGCCAGACTGCCCCAGCTGACAAGACCAATGGGCCTAAGCACCATCCGCTGAGGTTATTTGAAATCTCTCGTGTTTCACTGGCTATGTTTAGGCATCAGGGGGAGGAAGGTGCAAGCACACTTGGTTTCTCATGGAAACACACACACATCCATCTGTGTCAAGCAGCCAGGGCCATCTGAAGAGCATTTGAAACTGGCTTTTTTAGATTGCATGCTCTTCTGCAGCCAACTGTCAGGAGACCACTCATCTGAATCACCAGCTGGAATAGTGGGATAGTCTGCTGCAGCCACCTCTCTCATGGGAGAGGGTTCAAGCTGCAGAGACGCCATCATGTCAGCTCAGCTGCCATCTGCAGCCATTCCCGTGGGCAAACAGCCCTTACTGGGACAGGGAGTAGCAGTTGCAATGACACAAAGGCATGCAAGTTGTTCATCATGGTCCTAACTACTTTGACTGGGGCAAAATCTTCAGGCTGAATGTTCCTAAAACTGATCAGGCTAAAATTCTCAAAAGTAGCCAGTGATTTTTTTGTGCTTTCCCTTGAAAACCTTAGGAGGGCCCAGTTTGAAACCTTCTTCTGAACCTATGGTCTGCTTAAGGGCTGCAGGTGGGAAACTAAAAAACAGATGATCAGATCTTGTTTGATGTTTACTCTGCCTTTTAAATCAGAAGAGCTCTTCCAGGCTTTCCCCAGAACAGAATCCAGTGGTCTCCTTCCTCAGTAGCAATCAGACAGGTCAGTGTTATGCTCGTCTGATACTACTGAGCATCACAGAGGGACCTGAACAAATGCATCTTTAAAACCTCATGCTGTAAAATGTGTTTTGCTGGCTCCATCAACTCGAATGTTGCGTTTACACGAGTGAAACCACACTCACACCTCAGGAAGCTGCAAGTCAGGGCTTAATGCGTATTACAGTGATGCCTTTTCATGGACTGTCCTTCGTTTCTTACTGAGGGAAGATTGAACAGATAGCACAAGTGGGTCCTTTTTCACCATGGGCTTACACTTGTACAAAATAACAGCGGCAGGGTCAGTGGGGTTAACGAGGTAACTTCACCCTGCAACATCTTTCTTTTGCCTCCCCCAAACATATCAAGAGACTATAAAAAGAAGCCAGAGCTGCTAACAAAGAGCAAACTCAACTTCAAATTTTAACAAGAAAAGGTGAAAATAATCAAACACAAAGCCCAGAAGAGTGTTGATTTATGTCCAAGTGCACTGAGGTGGTGGATTTGCCGTTTCCTTTTGCCTGTGCTCCACAGCTGAGGCTGCACGTTTGTGCCCAGCACTTGTGGTTCCTGTAGCCAATACATCTGTACAGCAATGGGCTTCTTGCCAATTAGCTTTTAACTCCAGCTCACGTTTTCTGGATAGATTAGATACCAAACCTGTTTTGCAGAAGACACACCATCCTTCACGTTGCATCACTGAATGAGCATCTGTTACTATAGTGCCTGGGTGTTATTTCCTAGATGACCAGGGAACTGTCAAGCAAGCTCACCCACCCGGGCCATTCAATTTTCAATATCCATTTTTTTTTTAAAGGCAGGAAGCTGGCAAATGACAAGAAATGCCAACAGAGCTCAAAGCCTCCCTGTCACCTCAGAGCCCAATCCTGTAAAATATCAATATTTCCTGTGAAAGGTTGAGTGCTCTCATGTTTTGTTAAGCCTTTTCTGACAGCTGGGAGAGCCTCAGCAGCCCACAGAGCTGCTTTCCTTACAGAGAAACAGGAGACATCCACTGCTCATTTACTGAGACTTTTCTGTTTCGTTCAGATTATTTTTTTAAACAGATCCATGAACTCTTTCTTCCACAGCTCCTTTAATGCACAGCTTTTTTTTTTTTTTTCACCAAGCTAAGTCCAATAAAACTCCACTATCTACAAATGGTGTTTCTGTTGCTCAGCTGTCTAGAGACTCCTCTCAGGACTGGCCTTCCTTGTCTCCGGAGAGTAAAAATGAGAGTACCAAAGTCCTAAATGAACATAGGTGTGAACATCTGAAAAAGCAGCAACAGCCTCAAAACTGTCAACAAAACAGATAATTCTCACACCCCGCAGCTCCCCACGCGCAGCACAGCCCCTCCTCTGATGTACAGTGTGAGAGTCTATTTGCAGGACTACAGGGAACGGTTGGATAGGTGAGGAAAAAAATTCAATTCAAAGCTTGAAAGGGAAGAAGATGCTTGGCGCTAAAGAAAAAAAGCTACTTCTCAATTTACTGATAATCTGACACCACGGCTGGGATCCATCTCACTCGCCTTTCTCTTCAGGAAATACCTTGCCTAATACATGTTAGACTCACATTTGCTTATTTCCCCACCAATGTAACCCAGTTTTGGCACCTTGTTACTCTAAGTAGGCTTCATCTCACCTGACTTAAGACATGTGCAATATTCACCTTGGGCTGCCCTTGTAGTTAAAGTGAACAGAAAGAGATGTTTTTAGGAAGAGAGATTATTCTGATCCATTTTAGATCTCTAAGATGAAATAAATCCTGCCCACGCTGACCGTAGTGACTAGAACTTTGTTGCTTTAAAGACTGTTAAGAGTGATGAGCTCCAATGTAGATTATCTACATAAAAAGAGATTAATTCCCACCATATCAAACTGGCAACCTGTCCAAATTGCCCTGCCTGTGTAGCAGCTGTTTCCAAACCACCATCTCATGATTTTCCAAGTGAATTTGTGCTTAGGTCCTAATGGTATCAGTCTTAATAGTTTTCTTTACAGCCTTATTAAATATTTCGCAGCAGTGGTGCTTTGCAACAAAGATCCTGGCAATCTGCACAAGTTTTGAAGTCTGTTGATCACCTCCTCATCTGTCCTGGGTGTTTTTTGGACTGGATGCTAAACCCTTCTGGGATCTGCCTTTAGACTGTGAGAACATCCCTCCACAAGTAGCTAAATAGAAGACCAGAAGTTAGATGCAAACAGATAGCAACCAGCGGGAGAAAACGCAGTCTCAAGATGGTAAGACTCACACCGAATCATTTTAAAAACATCTTTTTCTAGCCACTGGACAATGTCAGATACTCAAATGTCAAAAGAAACCAACTTAAAAAATGTCCCTATAAGAAAAGAGAATTCATATCAAACCCAAGATTTTGGTATTTGCCTCCAGCCAGCTCTGAAGAGTAAGTGTCACCAGAAGTCACGAACCTCTCCCATGCAGCACGAGACACATGTTGGCTGTGGGATTAGCCCCTTATCCTCCCACCCTGCCTAGGACGCTGGGTCTGGGTTTCTCACTGCAGACTGCATGTCACGTAAATCAATTACAGCAAACTCCAACAACATTAAGAAGGAAACAAGAGCGTGAATCACATACAAAAGTTATAAAGTACTCACCAGGTCGCCTGTCCCAGGTTTTTCCATAATAACTGGGGGAAGCAGTAACCCTGCAGGAGAAGTAGGGTCTGGGTTGAGTGCCCCGGTGCCTCCTCCTATCAGGGAAACCACACCATTGCAATCCACTGAGCTGTTCCTTTTGCCCGTCTGGGTGTAGTTGGGAGTAGTAGGGTGAGAACTATGGCTCACTTGACTTTGCACGCTTGGACGCCTCCCAGATCTTGGAATTAAGAGAGAGCCCCGGTGGCTTTCATTTTCCCCAGCGGTGCTGATCTCATCATCGGCAAAATCTGTTTCGGAGCCAGTGTCTCTGCCACGGAGTCGGAAACTGAATATGCTTCCGTGGCTGGTTCTGCGCTTCACCAAGTTTGCACTGGGACCATAACTAATGCCAAGGAGAGTCTAGAAACCCCCAGAAAGGAAAAAGGGGAAAGAGAAACAACATTTTGCAACATGTTTTCAAGAGCCAGGACGGTCTGGGGAGAGCAGTAAGTTCCATTTTAAATCAAGTGCTTCAGAGACTTAATTACATGTATTCAACCTTTGCAAAGTTAAGAGGTTGAATAGTCATTCCTAGCCATTAGGTATTTGTCTAATGCTTGACAGTTAAAGATGTACTGAAATAGGAAGGGTCAAGGTGGCATTCGTCTTGTAGCGTGATACCTCGTTTGCTTCTACTCCCCCCCCGTCTGATCAGTGCCAAAGGAGCTGGGAAGGCAGCACAAGGAGTGGAAGACAGGAGCAGGGAAGGGGATCCAGCTCCAGTTTACTGCGTTATCACACATCTTCGTAACAGCTAGGGAAGGAACATTGCAGTGGAAGAAGAGATAAAGAAATAGGGCAGGAAATGAACTGCAGGGAAAATGAGAAGAAGAGGGAAGAAGAAGAAGCAGAATACGACGGAAGAAGGTGATAAAGAAAAAAAAACAACAAAAAACAAGAGCAAGAAGAGGGATATGGTTTATTAGTTTATAGAATGATTATCCCAATGCACATGGCTGCTTTAACGGGTAGGTAACCTCAGAACACAGCAGTCTCCCTCACACCCAAATATCAGCCTCGATGATCCTCTCTGACATCAGCTAGTGAGAGTGCAACTCTGACAGAGCATCAGCAAGACGCAGTCAAGCACTAAACCTACACCTAAACCCTGGCAGAGTAAAAAGGATGTTCAGAAAATGCATAAGAAATTCAAGTCTATCCACTTCCCTCATATCTGAAGAGGAAATTATTGGAAAAAGAGCATTTAGGCAGAACATACTTTTGATTTTATGGCCTGTACAGAATTTTCAGCTTCTTCAGAACCTTCTCAGGAGCCAAGTATATGTGAAGAGAGGTCAGATCTCCACAGCATCCACAAATCAGACAAACCAAATAAACCTTGATTTCGTTTTGCTCTGTAGCTTACACCACTGAGTTACGTAATGATGTTATTTTGTGACACTGGTACAAGAAAGAGTACAAAAACCAGGCCCCTTCTAACTAAAAACAACCCGTTCGGATTGCTACCAAGTTTTAATTGGTCAAAAATCCATGCCTGGGTTTCCATGGCACAGTCATTGAGACTGATTTCTGATGGCAACGCATTTCCAGCTGCTCAGATTGCATCTGAATGATGACTCAGCCTTACTCCCTCCAACCATGCCAGACACAGCCTTGCAGAGAAGATTTACTATAAGCTTTGAAATGTGTCTCCCATGTTTCTCATGCATATGACATCCAGGGGCGAAAAGTGGAAACAAGAAATATTCGTCTAGGAAACAAACTGGCAGTGCACAACTCCAATCCATGGTCATTCTGGTACGTGGTGTCTTGAAACCCATCCAGAATGAAGCTAAAGAGCAAATCTAGCTTTAACAAAGGTGTAATTTTTAACGCGACCCACTCAACCAATGAGACAACAGCAAAAACTATTAATTAAAAAATGCATGTCATTTACAGAAATCCAGCTCTGCGTAAATTTTGTGAGCTGGGGAGTCATTAATTGGTCACATTTACTTACATCACTTACGTGTTTTCTATGAGCTTTTTACGGCTGCCAAATACCCCTGAATTCACTGACAACAAAATATGAAAAGACTTAGCCCATTACATGGCTATTCAAAAAACCAAAATGAACTGATCTAAACTTTGCCCTCGGTTAACCAAAGACAAATTATCTGAAGCTATTTACGATCACTTGATACATATAGCATGTGCAAATTCATATTCATGCATGTCAGTAACATTTATATAAAACCCTGTTTAGTAACAGTCTCACTGTATTTTTTTCCCTGCAGTAGAAGGTAGAAACAAGTGTCACAAAGTTTTGACTGGAAGGCAACTAGCAAAGGAATATAAAAATGTTAATAACATCTTTGCATAGCATCTAAAAAGCCCTCAGAGACAAGTTTCCTCCTTTTCTCCTCCTCTCTTTTCTTTTTAAGCTTTGCAGGTTTCTTCTAAGACTTTTTTTATCTCTGGGAGGGATAGGATAGATATAATCAGATGAATGAAATTAAAGTAGGAAAATAAACCAGACTGTGGGTAATCTTGAGGGAAAAAAAAAAAGTTAAAAAATTTAAAACAAAATAGATTTGTAAGAAACAATGGGCATTTTTTAATTCATTTTGAAAATAAAGTGGTAATATATTTCCTTCCACTCTTCTAACAAAGACTGTCTGCAGTTCAGTCATGATATTATATATATGATTTTTCTTTACAGCTGAAACTTTCAGCTTTAATTGCCTGTTCAGAGCCTGGCCTATCCAGGGAAGTGCAGTGTGAAATAAGTGGCATTTCAGACCATGGCTTACCATTCTCCTCTGACCATCATCGTAGTCACACTTGGGATTCCTTTGGTCTTCCCCATACTCTTCTGCCCCCAAAGATTTCTTTTTCTTTCTCCTATTTCTTCTTTCCTTGGCATTTTTGGATGCTAAAGGTGACATTTCCAATGAACTAAGTGACATTGAATCAATTCCTTTAGCGGCTAGTGCCTAAAACAAGATGGTAGAAGGCATAAAATTTATTATTTGAGTTTAGGATCTCAGTGAGAACTAATAATTACTCTGCTCAGCAATTATTTTTCGTTCTAAGTTTTAAAGTTGTATAGGAGATAAATTAAAAATTCCAAGTGGTCACTAATCATAAAACTATCTCACATGGCTGGAACTTGTCTTAGTCTGTTTCTAACCACTACATTTAGGCATAGGAAAATAAACAACAAGCAACACTGGTACAAATGCACACATGCATGGTCTGCCACCCAGATCCTGTGATGGAGCATTAGGAATGGCCGCGTAAAATAATGTGAATTATGTAAAGCTCACAAACAAGACCCTTTGACTTTTCACGAGAGGAACAGCCTGTCTGCACACACCTGCAGGTCTAAGCTCCACACACACTCTCTGGAGCAACAATTCTGGTGCCAGTCAAAAAAAAATCTCAAGCTGGGGAACCTCAGACTAAGCCCACACTGGAGTTCAGCCCCTTGAACCAAGAGGGCTGGAGACAGGAGGGGAGCCAAGCTGGCTGCCAGGAGCTTTCCTCCCCTCTCACAGAGGGATGCTAGGAACAGCTGGCAATTCAGCTGGCACGTTTTTGTAAACACTTATCCCAAGTAGCAGCACAGGCAACTATGATGAGAGATGCAAAGAGGAAAAAAAAGGTGGGCTTAACCAGAGATAAGGTGGACTTTGCTTCGCCATGTGCTTCAGCACTGCGCTGGCTATCTGGTGGGATCGCTGCAGGAGCTGCCTGATAACAGACCCACTGCTAGAAACCCAGCAGAAGCCGAAAGCGAAAGCCTGAGCTCACAAAGCCACAGCCCTGGAAGCAAACGAGCTGCCAGGAGGAAGAATCGATAGGTGCAGGGAGGACGCCGCAGCCCACGCCAGCACGCCGGGTCCCCACCCTTGGTGCGGGCGGGAGGAGCTCGGGGAGCTCGGAGCACAAAGCACGAGGTCAGGTTCGGAGCTGCCGGTGTCTCAGCGGTAGCCACATCCGTGGCCTGGAGACAAGCCTATCTGCAGAGCCCCCAGCCGAAATACATAAAGCGAGTGAATTTAATAAATAAATAAATAAATAAATAAATAAATAAAGCCTCTCCGGGTTCCCAAGAACAGGAGAAACGGATGGATCCTCAGCGCTATTGTCTGCATGCCACTAGAATCAAACAGGCAATCAGCTCTCCGCAGCAAAATACTCCCTTCCTCCCACAGGCATCAGTCCAAGGAAAGTGAAGGCACTTAACAGTCGCGTAAAGAATCAATCATGTATTTCAAGGAGTAGCAGTAGCTCTGTCAAGCTGAGAGCACAACAAAACTTAATTCCTGTGGGAAATATCTTTCATGTGCAAGCTGCTTAGAGCAGCGAGGAGGAGGGCTCAGACACTGGTCTAGGCTGTTGCGCGTCTTTTTTTCAAGTCAATTGATTTAATTGCTAGGCTGAAGTGCTTTCTCCTCATAAAGATTCAGCAAGACTTTTGGTGTTAAGTTCAGGTTTAGGAACGTGTTAAACCAATTGTGTAAATTGACTGCTGGTCCCCAAGCAGGCCTATCAATAGTATTCGTGCTCTCTTTATACTGCACAACGTAAAAGCTGGTCTAAAGAGTTTTGGTTTTCCTTTCTGATTGCCATGATATTTTATCGATCTAGAAAATATCGTAGGTTGTGCTACTAAGCTACTTACTGCAGAATAAACCCATTTTCAGTTTCTTAGCATTTTCTTACCTATTGCTTGGGTTGAAATGCTCTGCCCTACGTAACTTTTTCAGTTGTTGAAAAAGGATTTTGAACTAAGTTTTTACTCAGGGCATGGAGGATGTCCCCACATGCCAACTATCTACCTTTTCTGATTGGGTTCCTGTGGCTGGACCGTGTCCTGACCCCCAGGCATTGCAAGCCATAACCCACTACAGTAACTGGGGCAGGAAAGGAGTGTGGGACGGGTGTGTCTGTCAAGGATGGGTGGTGGCTGAAGGATGGGAGAGAAGCTTAGCTCACATGAGCCCTGACATGGGGATTATGCAGGAGATAGGACTTGACCTGAGAATTTAGTGGTACAGTAAGAAAGTTAAAGCCAAGATCTTAAAAAAGGCTTGGAGAGCTAGGTTAAAACTGAGTAGCCCTCACTGGGGTGAGACACCTGAGAAGGACATCCAAAAGCTACGTGGTGGAGCCACCCAATTCACCTTCCTGAGTCTCTTCTTCCAGATGTCTAATTTGAAACATTGGGGGCTGATTTGCAGAATTACTAGACTTCACTAGTGAACACGATGGACCCCAATCGCTCTACTCCGAAGTCTCTTTTTTGTAAGATTAGGATAATTCTCCAGGAGTCTTGCAAATACAAATGAGTGTTTTTAAAGCACACAGAGTCTGAGCAGTGACAAGTGGCACTGAAAAAACTCTGAGGATATTAGTCATTTTGTCTTTGAAGCAGGCTTTGAATGCCCGAGTTGGGAAGTCTGCTCGAGCTGGCCTAAGGCTACGAAACAAATGACGAGAAAGTAAAGAGATGCTCTTGAGTCATGCACTGTCCACCCTTTGTGCTGAGCAGGGTACAGGAAAAATGACACACGGCTGAAGAAAGGACTATAAAGCATATAGACAAACGAGAACAACCTAGGTTATCATGAGCAACCTTCGGTTTGACACATTCTGACTTTCAGGGCTTAATGTTCCTTTTTTGTCTACGTAAGGCTTAACTGAAACCAAAGCCTTCAAAAGGAAATTCTTAAATATCTTTAATTATAGCTAGGGCTACCAAAGTTGACTGTTATTAGGAAGAGCTCAGCTGGAGTTAAAACACATGAAAATTTGTATAAAATAGGAAAGACTAGGAGCTCAGTTTGATCTCTTAGGTTATGGCAGAAAGTTACTCTGTTCAAAATGCCTGCACATAGGCTAAATTGCATTTACCTATTACTTAAACTATCAAAGAGGATCTTTAGAAGGACTTAAACAATGTATAAGCCTCTACTAGCACTTTGTCAAGGGTGAATTGCATTTTCTGTTTTCTTTCCAAGGATTTAAATGGGCTTTGGATTAGGCCCTGAAGAAAATTATGTATATTAGTTTGTATTGTGTATCAAGGATTTATTTCTCTCAACTACGTGTTATTTCAGACTAATTTGCTTATTGTCTTCTTGTTCACAGCACCAAAAGTGTTCTCTTCAGCTGCTTAATAGAGGCTTTCTACCCCACACAAACCCCAGGCAAATTAACTAGTGCAATTAAGGTTATATGGCTACATCCACCATTTGGCCTCCCTGTTTTGTCTAAACTTATGACATAACATTAAATCCATATCCTTCGCAAAGCTTAACCTCAAGATCTACCTGCTCACTTGTTCAGGTATGAAGTTCTATGTGCTTCAAACAGGTTATCCTACATCTTTATCTTCATTATTGGACAGTTGGATATTCACTGCAGTTTGAATGAGACAGTGAGGAAATGAACATGAGCTAAAGTGATGGTAGAAGCAGCTCAGCTAGGACCGTGGCTGAGCTACCAGAATAGCTGTTCTGTGCTTAAATGCAGATGCAGTTATACCGTCATTAAAATGTCTTACATGCCAATTGATATAAATTCCTCTGCTGGCACGTGTGGTACAGTTGAACCAATGCAGCTCTGGATATGTAAACCCTAAATGGCCCCAATTCTAGCAGGAAGAGCCATCATTTCTCTTTTAGAAAGGATTGTAATAACTCTGTCCAGGACCATAAACATTAAGTCGCTTTCAAGCAAACTCTTACTTCAGTTATCACATAAATGTAAAATAAAGAGAATGTGAATCTCAAGGTACCATCTGTTCAAGTTACCCAAGGCTAGTCATGTCACATAGTTTACTGACCTCCTGCTCTTTCTTTAACATCTCCATGGCTTCCCGAAACTTTCTTTCCTTCTCCTCTGTTTCAGCAATAGTGGCTTGGTTCTGCTCTTCATACGCCATGGCCACAACAGCCAGAATCAGGTTGACCAGATAAAATGAGCCCAGAAAGATGACCAGCATAAAAAAAAGCATGTAGATCTTCCCAGCAGATCTGAGAGTCTGTAGGCACAAAAGAATCACTAATACTTGTTTACAATGTTTTTTAAAAGAAAAAAAAATTTTTAAACTTAGATTTACAATATAATCTAATTCAGCCTTTGTTAATAGCCCAAACAGAATCCCTTTGATGACAAACAACCACCACATCAAGAAAATAACCTTCTTACCAATAAATTTTCATACCTTAGTCAAAAATTATGTGCCTTGCAGTAAAATTAATTTATAAATGAAGAACGTTTTCCTCCCTTACCAAATATCTTCACTGGTTTTCTTCGAGAATAGATTGTCTTACAATTAGTTGCAGTGAAAGCTTCCCCTACATAGCTCAATCTATTTTTGTCCACAGCAACTTTCAAGTGAAATTCATGTTGTATCCCTTCAGATATCTGCAGTCTAGGTCCTTTACAGTCAGTGGAGGGGGGGGAAGATAATTTTTGGGTGTAACTCATCCGGAAGTTATTCAGACATCTACCTCAGGATAAAAAGAATGAAACCTTGGGCACCATTAACTGCATTGCTTGGTTCTCCACTGGATTTATAGGTACAACTGAAGTATAGGGTAACAGGCTGAGCTTATATTACGGATATGTTCCATGGTTAATGACATGATACTTGTGATAGAAGCCACTGTGCCATATTATGAGGTCAAATTATAAAAAGGAGTGATGTTCATCATTATTTGCCGTGACAGTTTCAACCTTCCAGATTTGTACACACAGCTTTGTGCCAAGTCAGTGAATATTGTTGTTTAAAGAATCTTCAATTTCATTGTTTTACTTTTTTTTTTTTTGAATGAAATTGTATAGCTGGCTGCACATGAAGCTGAAATCCCCAAGTACCTTCAAAGATGACTACCTCAATACCTTCAGAGTAGCATGTCAACATTAGCTCCCTTGATTTCCTTAGGAGCATGCTCTGGTTTTGCAATTTTGAGATGCAGAAGCAAATTTTCAGCAGCTTCATAATAATTCAGAATCAAACTATCATCTGTTTCTCTTCAGAGATGGCATATATTTCAGGAAATACATGCTAAAATGAGCATTTACTAGCAAACCACCTTGCACCCATGACTGTAAGTTGACTCTGACTCCATTTTCCCTGTCTGTCAGGTGTCGACGATAAGAAGCTTGCAGCAGGGAGAACTGAAACCAGTTCAGTACCAGGCAGTTTTGCCATTTGCTGAATTTGTGTTCATTATCATGCCTTGTAAAACAAGATATGCAAGTACACAGGTGCTTCTCTGGTCCTTTTTTGAACTGGACTCAGAAGATTAGTTCACGTTAAAAGAATGAAACCAGCCACCAGAAAAAAAAAACATTAAGTGATGACGTGGTGATCTTTCTTAAGTGGTGAACTTCATTTAGATTCAGGAGTGAATTCGAAGTGTTTTTTGCTTAATACCAGTTTTCTGCCCTTTCCCCAAACATTCAGTCTAATGTCTTTTGGCATCATCACTTCTAAGAAAAGAAACTAACTGTAACAATTGATGGTCCTTGTCCACAACACACACAGGACAGTTCACCTAATAACCAGTAATTCTTTCTTGTCCTTAATTATTGGATATATAACTGTAACAAGATGATGTGTTTATTTTATACTTGTTAACAGTAATAGAACAATCTCCTACCTGTTGATAAAGACGTTCCCAATAATCTTGAGTCATAAGACGGAATAAAGAGAGAAAGGCCCAGCCAAAAGTATCAAAGCTTGTATAACCATGGTCAGGATTTTCCCCGGCCTTCAGACATATATACCCCTCAGGGCATGTACTGCAAAACATGAAAGACAATACATTAAATGCATCATAGACGCTCTTGGTTAAGCACACGGATGCTCATCCTCCACTGGATGAAAACACAAGAACCAGGTGGATGCTAACTGCACAATACCGAAGATCTTTGCAATCTTATTTTTCCTTTGAAAGGATAAACTGGGAAATGGTAACCATAGCTCCAGCTGCAATGGCAAATAAAGGCCCAGCATTTCATATATTTGGAATAAGTCAGAATTAGGTGTCTAACTAGGACTTAAATATTTTTTCTCTTGGCACTTATTCTTAACTAAGAATCAGAAATTTGATGTCTCCTGTTATTGTTGTGGGTAACACTGTGATGGTGAACCTGATTTTCCAGTTACGTAGCCTGAGACTGGCGGGATGACATCAGCATGTGTCATCTGAGCACCTTCCTGATTGCTTACTATGCCTGACCTTGTACTCACCCCCTGCAAGGACTAAATCTTTAATCTAAGAGACTCAGTCCTTGGTTTCACTCACCGCCGTAGTCTGGGGTCATGACATTTTCTCTGTTTCTGCCAGGAAAATGTTTTCTTTGTGTGTCTTGCAGATTCACGTATCAAATGGCATGCAGACAGCATGAATTTCACTGGCTCTCATTAAACTATGAGATTTTTTACAAGTAATTTTCTGGCCTCCTATGCCAGAAGAGGAAAAGAACGCTCTCTGCTTTACAGCCAGCAGTGGTACTACGTAAGTATTGAATTGCATCATCAAATGAAACACAAGGTGGAAGAGATCCCGGGTCAGTGAGTCTCCCTCTCTCCAGAACGGTGCAATATGACTAGCCAAAAGACCCTACATCTCTTGCATATCACAAGCTGCTTTCCAAATATAAGATATGCTCCATCAGAAACTGAAGACATAGAGCAATACACAAAGGTTTACTGCTGTATGTATCGTAGGGAAAGAATAAGAGATTAAGGATGTTGCCAGTGTCCTGGTGCCCTACAGTATTTGGGAATTTGTTAGTTGGGAACCATCTAACTATCTGGAGCAGCAGATCTCAGCAGGACTTGCAGTAATGCCAGCTGTCTCTGTTCTCCTCATGATTCAGATAGAGATGAACCTGGTGTGATTTGGTGCAAATTCTACCTGACACAACTAGGGGTGGTTGGAACAAGAGGGGTTGTGAAAGCATTTTGTCAGAGATCAGAAACATTGAGAGACATCAATTTCCAGGCAGTGTTTTGATAACACACCAATACCCGCTGTCCTAGCAGATGGTGAGCTTGATGTTCTACCTGTGAGATGGAGGAATCAAAATTTTCCGAACTGCTTTCAGATAGGACAATTATTGTAAAATCCAGCCATTTTAGACACTTCATCGGTCATGTAGAGTGTGTCCAATATGTACAGCTTTTAGCTTCTTTTTTCCTTAGCAGTAACCCATAGGGTGTTTCGGCCACAGCTATTTTTTACCAAAGCAGAATATTGCCACAATCAAAATGCATAGCAATAATATAAATAATGAAAAGTAACTTTTAAAATGCCACCCAAAAAAGAAATTGACTCCTGAGAAAGCAGAGTATGTCTCAGTAAGAAAATCAAGGATTTATATATATATTAATTTTATATCGATATAAATCAAATCTCTACAGCTCAGGATAGCAACTCTATTACATGTCAAGATGAGAATATATGGCTATGGCTTTTGAAGTTATACAAATCTATGGTGTCAGCCACCAACATTAGACATTCAACAACATTTTAAGAAGCTTAATTTAATATCATTAGTCAAGCACAAATTTTTAAGTAAGTCTGCTTTGAATGCTGAGAAAAGGAGTGCTGAAGCACTGAAAAACATGTGCATGTCCTTGTTTGCAGTAGTCTTCAGAAAAAGCAATAAAAAATGAGAAAAAAACAGTTGATGTTTAATGAATTAAATGAAACATACAAGTGAGAATATAATAAGTGATTCTGTCACCTTAGGTAGAACCAAGTTCCTTTATATAAAGTGAGAATTTAGACAATAGTAACTATATCTCACAAAGAAAGAAAAATAGAGATTTTTTTTCCTGCCAGCCTAGAAATGTCTCCTTCTAGATCTTTCCTACTTTGACTACCTATTGTTTCCTGATAAAGGCCACATTTGAATAAAAATTAAAGTAACATTACTGAGTTAGAAGAGAATAAAATGCAGAAATCTCAGCTTTTTCCCCCTAAAATATGCAGATGCACATTGAATCTCTCTTGAATATCCACGTCTTTTTTTGAGGCAGCCTTTTCACTAAATCTCTCTCCCAAAGGCAGCATCTGCTGTCACTCTCTGCCATAGAGACATGAGATTTCTGCCTCTGATCTGCTGCTGCAGACAGCCTTCAGTGCCCGTGACGTGCTGCTGACACTGTTCAAGAGCTTTGAGAAATGGATCCTCCGTGTTCCCGAGAAGGAAATCCTTTCTGCTCCCTTGAGCTAGGGCATTGTGTCCAGATAGGACATGAAAATTTTTGCAAGGCTTATTCCTTTTGCCATGAAAAAATGACTGTACTCACACTCTGTTCTTGGCTGGAAACTAAGTGATCATGTCCAGAGGTGGACAGATTTTCCTTAGTCTTCCACAAAAGATCAATCCCAAGTGGCTCCATTGAGCCGGTCTCATCTCTCATATTTTAATGTTATTACTAATGGATAAAATATCTGAATACAGCTGTGAGAAACTTGATGGTGATTACTTTAGTGGTGAACTTAATTCTAGACGGGGCAGTTGGTTGCAAATTAGGTTTCATCTAGAATAAATTGCCTAAATCTTAAGTAAAATGGAAATTTTGCCAATAATTTCAATGTGAGAGAGATTTTCCTTTTAATCTCTTCATCATTTTGAACAAGAAAGCCTGAAAGAAAGGAGATGTTAGGAGCATTGCACTTAGATGTATTTTCACAGGAACCTCTCGGCACTGCAAGATTAGAGGCTACAAAGTCACTCAGGTTCACGGCCAATGTTACTTCCTGGGGAAACTCTTTGCATGCAGAAAAACATTACAGCAACTGCTCAAAGCACTTTACCACAACTGCCTGGAAAGCCCTAGGACATGGAGATGCAACTCCTCTGACTGTGAAAGTGAGCAATGGTACCTCAGACTAACATCTTCTGTTCATAATACATTTAGTGTTTTTTCATGTTTCATTCTGTCTTTATGTGTCTCTCAAACCTTTTCCACCCAGCACTAGATTGTCGGTGTGAAAAGATCTGTCTGACTCCACAGTGAGTGTACACGGTTCTCTGATACTACAGAGCATTCAGACAAGGTGTCTTCAGCACAAAAAGCATGAACTCCAGCGCAAAACTGCTCTTAATGTTAGCTCACATCCTTCTTACGGAGACTAGACACTTGAGACAAAATATCCTACTTTTCAACTCCTTATTCTTGCTCACCCTCTTTTGTAGCTGACAGCAGCAATAACCCATGGGGTGTGGGAAAGCCTTAAAAACACTGAAAATAAAACAAAATGCTGCTTCCCTTCCCAGAAAAACACTCTACAGAGATTCAGGCGTAAGACTCTCACATGAGAACATCATTCTGCAACTGACACCATTTCCTCTGAGGATTTTTTTAAGGAGTCTCAAGATTTTCCTGAAGCATCTTCAATGTATAATATTAAGCCTTCCCCTTTGGATTTTTCAGCAAACTCTTTAGTTTCTTTTATCTCAGAAAAGCATTTCACAGGATTTCACTCCTCTCTGATGCACAGGGATGGGCAACAACAACAACAAGCTACATAAATATAACATCCTCCACAGGAGCCTCAGAGGATGCTGTTCAATTGATCACAATAAAATTAGTGTCACTGATTCAGAAAAGTTAAAAGCATCAGTCTACCTACCTATCCATCAGGCTGTAATCACCATTGTAAGCTGGCATTGGTACAGGAAATTAAAGAACATAAGAAACAGCTTTGTTTTAAATAACATAGATTGCGAATGCCAGCGAGTTGTAGCTGAGGAGCATAATTACAAAATGCTCTGGCTCAAGAGTTTAATCCAGGCAAGCCAAGTAACCTGCTGATCCAGACTGCATTGACCAATAGGGTTGTGCAATAAAAGATTTGTAGAACAACCATGTGCTGGATTGTAACATTCAGACCCTGAGAATACAGGGAGGGTTGTCCATGTGGTACCAGGAGTTAGCATCAAACAGCTGCTAATGTCAGCTGCAACATCTGTAAGGGAAAGGCTGCCCGTTAATTCGGTGTAGGTTGCAAAGGCACACTGTGGGTTGTTACATCAAACTGCTTATAAAAGAAGCAATAAGAGGAGATAATGTCCATGCCACAGACACACCAAAATTAACAAAAACCCAAAACATATTGTGGTAAAGGCCCTTTAGTGCTCCTGCTTAGGTTACAACTTAAGCCCAAGAATGCAGAAACTAAGCTGAAATATTTATAGCTAGTGTCGTTGGCACATAGCTAATTCCAGAGGAGTGGAAACCGCTCTGGTGAACACGGTGGGTTTCAAAGCCTGGCAGAGCTGGAAGGATGGACATGGCTTATGATGTGCATGATAGAGTCTTCCTCAAACTATCTCTTCATGTTAAAGTCCTCAGGCCACAAAGAAGAGGTTTAGATCTCCTTTAGGTTGCAAGCCTGAGTGCTTTTCTCTGCTTCTCACTTCCCTTGGCTTTGAGGGAGGAGACCAGCAGCCAAACAAGGAGTGCATACTGTGCAGTGGTTGAGGGTAACAGATAAAGATCCTTAGACCGACATTTGCTCCTACCTGACAAGTTGAAACTACCCATTCTGAAACAGGGCAATATTTTAAAAAATGAGTGTTGTAAGAGTGACTGGTCACGTAGGAGAAAGGGGCTGAGAAGCAGCACCAAAGCCAAAGCCAGGTGTTGCTGTTAGCGGGTGCTCAGTCTGCCTGAAAGTCACAGGTTGCTCTCCTTTCCCTGCTCTTTCTTGTTTTGCTATATTAAAGACTAACCATGGTTAGAAGGTCTGACTTACAGTTCCCCATTAATTACCATTTAAGAGCCAACATCTGACTCGCAGAGGCAAGCTTCATGCTGGATAGGTCTGACTAGGAGCCCCCAGCAGCTCTCACTCTAGGCATCTGACGGATCAGAAAGAATTTGAAGGATATTTCTTAAACAGGGGGTGCCAATGGTCTGAAAAGATGGAAGTGCAAGCAAATCCAACCAAACACACAGAAAAAAAAAAAAAAAAAAACCCCTCAGAATAAAGAGCAACATTGACCAGGAGCTGAAACTGGAGGAGCAAAGGGAAGGACATGCCCGTGATCAGGCTTGTTCACAGGCTCAGAACATGCACTGACCTGTGCATGTCACTGACTTGCATCCACAAAAAAAGTTTCAGACTCCACCACTGGATACTTTTCAGGCAAATGGAAAAACACCAGTTTCAGCCTGAGACATCAGACCCCTTGCAAACAGCAAGAGGAATCATAGAATAGAATGACAGAATTGTTTAAGTTGGAAAAGACCTTTAAGATCATTGAGTCCAACCATTAACCGCAATACCAAGTCCACCACCAAACCATGTCCCTAAGTGCCATATCTACACGTCTTTTAAATAACTTCAGGGATGGTGACTCAACCACTTTCCTGGGCAGCCTGTTCCAATGCTCCACAACACTTTCAGTGAAGACGTTTTTCCTAATATCCAATCTCAACGTCCCCTGGTGCAACTTGATGCCATTTCCTCTTGTCCTATTCCTTGTTACTTGGCAGGAGAGATTGACACTCACCTCGCTACAACCTCCTTTCAAGTAGTTGTAGAGGGCGACAAGGTCTTCCCGGAGCCTCCTTTTCTCCAGACTAAACAACTCCAGATCCCTCAGCCGCTCCTCATAAGTCTTGTGCTCCAGACTTTCACCAGCTTCGTTGCCCTTCTCTGGACACGTTCCAGCACCTCAGTGTCTTTCTTGCAGTGAGGGGCCCAAAACTGAACACAGTATCCAAGGTGCGGCCTCACCAGTGCTGAGTACAGGGGGACGATCACTTCCCTAGTCCTGCTGGCCACGCTATTTCTGATGCAAGCCAGGATGCTATTGGCCTTCTTGGTCACCTAGGAACATTGCTGGCTCTTATTCGGCTGCCTGTTGACCAACACCTCCACATCTTTTTCCCCTGGGCAGCTTTCCAGCCACTCTTCCCCATGCCTGTAGCTTTGCATGGGGTTGTGGTGACCCAAGTGCAGGACCTGACACTTCGCCTTGTTGAACTTCATACAATTGGCCTTGGCCCATTGATCCAGCCTGTCCAGATCCCCGGAGTGGCCTGCCCCTTATTCCAAAGGTCATAAACTCTTCTCTTTTTCCTGAGTTACAGCCAAAGCTCTCTGTTCAGCTAGGTTGGTCTTCTTCCCTGCCAGCTCATCTTTCGGCACACAGGGACAGCCGGCTCCTGCACCTTTAGGATTTCCTTCTTGAAGAATGTACAGCCTTCCTGGACTCCTTTGCCCTTCATGACTGCATCACAAGGGACTCTGTCAATCAGGCTCCTAAACAGGCCAAAGTCTTCCCTCTGCAAGTCCAAGGTAGCAGTCTGGCTAAACCCTCTCCTTACTTCTCGAAGAATCAAAAACTCTTATCATTTCGTGACAGCTGTGCCCAAGATGGCCTCCAGCCAGCACATCACCCAGAAGTCCTTCTCTGTTCACAAACAGCAGGTCCAGCAGGGCGCCTTCCCTAGTTGGCTCACTCACCAGCTGTCAGAAAGTTATCTTCCATATACTCCAGGAACCTCCGAGACTGTTTCCTCTCTGCTGCATTGCATTTCCAGTAGACATCTGGTATGTTGAAGACCCCAAGAGAACAAGGGCTGGCTACTAGAGACTTCTCCAAGCTACTTACAGAATATTTTGTCTCCGCCTTCATCCTGGTTGGGTGATCTATGACAGATTCCCATCATAATATCTGCCCTGTTGGCCTTTCCCTTGATTCTTACTTATAAACACTCAATCTTATCATCACCATCATTAAGCTCTAGACAATGAAAACACTCCCTAACATATAGGACTACCCCACTGCTTCTCCTTCCTTGCCTATCCCTTTTGAGGAGTTTATAGCCATTATAGTTTATATCTATTGCAGCACTCCAGTTGTGCAAGTCATCCTACTATGTTTCTGTTTTAGCAATTGTATAATAGTTTTCCTACTGCAAATGGCTTCCAGCTCCTCCTGTTTGTTGCCCATGCTGTGTGCATTGGTGTAGATGCACTTCAGTTGGGCTATCAATCCCACCACCTTTTTGGAGGGAGAAGCCCAAATTCCTACATGATCATTCTCAGGTGCTTCCATGGTTTCTAACACGGAATAGCCCTTGCATCTTTGCTGCCACATGAGTTTCCATCCCTACCTCCACTGAGACGGCAGACCAAAGGACCTTGCTAGGACAACATCCCTGAAACACTGGCGTGCTACACCCAGGCTTATCTCTAGCAAGACTGCTTTTATCCTTTTCTCCCTTCAAATCTAGTTTAAAGCTCTTTCAATGAGCCCTGCTGGCTCCTGTGCAAAAACCTTCTTCCCTCTTTGAGACATGTGTACCCCATGTTGTCAGTAGGCCTGGTGTCATATAAAGCGACCCATGATCAAAAACCTCAAAATTCTGCTGGTGACACCAAGCTCGGAGCCAAGTATTGATTTTCTGGCTCTTCCTGTTCTTCCATCATCATTCCCTGCAACTGGAAGGATAGAGAAGAACACTACTTGTGCTCCTGAGCCCTTAACTCCCTCTGCTGCAAGGTGGCTTTTTTAGACGTTATGCTGCAGCAAGGTAAGAAAACTCTCATTTCTTCTGACTTAATCCAATGGCCAGACACCAGATCTTCTGTCTAACCCATCGAACAAAATGTAAGGCAACAATTTATCATCATAATCATAGTTTACTGTTTAATGAAGACTGTAGCCCATTGTCACTCTGCTTCTCTCATGTACTGATGGGTTTATTACAGCTTATTACAGCTTTGACTAAGAGATAGTGCTTAAGAACCCATCCTTAAGAACTGAGTGGATTTGGATTTAATCCCTACTGCTGCTGTTTAACCAGCGAAATGATCTTCCAAATACACAACTGATCGCTAGGAGTGCGGACCGGTGTTGTTTCCTCTAAGCCTGTATAGTACATAAAGTTATGCCCATGGCCTCTGGAGCATCTTTCAGGTGATATACTTGCTTTGTGGTTTTTCTCATACTCAAGTGAGAGGCTTTCTCACCATGAGCAAACCATTCTCACTCTTGTGTCACTGCAACCAACACAGAGCAGATGGAAAAGTTTATGTGATTTACATCAGAATCTAGTTGGGTTTTTTTTATTCATTTAAGGTATGCTGTGAAGTCTGCAGGTTGGTAATAAATACATTAATATTCCTTACTAATCTAATTAAGTTATTAGCTCTAGTAATTTAAACAACACACTTCATTCTTTCCAAAATATCCTCACTTTGATGACATTTGAAGAAGTCACATTTGGGAACTGTATCTCTTTCCTCCCTCCACCACCCTTTCCAGCCTTTTCCACTCATCAGCAGGCTGTATCCCATTGAACTGAATTTAGTGAGTGTTATGAACACAGCAGTCTCACCAGGCACATGCCAAAGTCCATTCCGTGTGACAGACCACGTTCGTGCACCAAGTTGAACACACGCTGCCAGACTACGACCTGCGTGATGAAGTTGGCTAGTCCAGAGATCACCTGCAACTGGTTGTTTCTCCTGACTTTATCCACTCCTGTCGCTGCCCAGGAGTATATATGAATGAATATATGCCCAGGAGTATATATGAATGAATATACTGCCCAGGAGTATGAATCTATGAATCTATGAATATATGCAACTAAGACACCTGAGCACCACCTTCACCTCACCCATCCATGGACTGAACCTCTGAAATGCAAATCCTCCAAGCCAAGGGGGCTATTCTCACCCTACTTTTCCAGTATCCAACACAACATGGCCTGAATCTGGGGCCTTCTGATATTAAGACAATAAGTAATAATAATAATAATAATAATAATAATAATAATAATACAGATTTAATTTCAGGCAATTCAGAGCTGCAGTGGTCCTAACTGCTAGCAGCAGAATAAAAGAATTGACTGGGTGCCTTATTCTCCGCTGCAGTTCCCAAATTTCCAGCCCAGCTGGAGTTGTGTTACTGGGCACGTTTGCTCATAGTCAGGGGACTAAGAGCTGTGGGAGAGCATGCTGTTTGACGTGTTCTTCTGGAGGACATACACATCATCCTAGGCTCTGCGCCTGCCAAGGGCTGGGCGAGAGCTGCAGCGCTGGGCTGTGCAACACAAAACAGTGTTGGTGGAAGCACCCGATAGCAGCGCTGCTCCTCAGCACCACGGGTGTTTCTTCTCTACCCTTGAGGGGTGTGATAAGCCTTTGCAAGTGACTTTAAATCACTGCGTGGAGGATGCATAAAGGCAAAGGAATACCACTTTCAAAGTGCTGCATTGCTGTACATGCCGCGATGAGTTTGCTGACAGTATGGTGGTGTGGAGAACCTACCATAAAAATGTTGGTTTTGGTACTCATGGTGACTATGAAAACAGGCATCTGATGCAATTTTACGTGTTGGTTTTAATTACCTTAGTAAAATTCCTCAACACAAGAAGAAACAAAGTTTTTTCCCGATGATACTTTAGAAAGAGTTAGGACTCACTTAAAAACTTTGAGGACCATTACACCACATGGTCCTTCCTTCATCCTTTTTATGAAATAAGTTCAGTGACAGCAGAATTTACCAAACCATATAGAATCTTGCCCCATGCTGTACATTATTTTAATGTACCCTGTTAAGAAAAATCAAGGTCATAGTGATGATAAAGGTAGCTAAAGTTTCTATAGCAACAGTTACTAGGATGCAGTTGCCAAAGGTGATTTCTTGTTGCATCCTGAAGTAGCTTTACTGGCTGCTTTTCCTTCCTGTTCACTATTCTTTTTGGTAATATCAGTACAGACATGATGCAAATGTGCTTTCATTGTCAGTATGGTCTTGTAGACTATTCCTGCCCATGAGCTGAACATACAGGACATATCATGTGAAAGGGGAAAAAAAAGTAAGCAGTCTGACCTTGAGATCCAAAGGGGACACAATTGACTTAAAACATGCACACTTTTCTGAAAAGCCAGCTCCCTGTTGTAGTTTCAAGTGAAAAAGTGAAAAGAACAAAGATAAGTTTCTCTTTTTTTCTTGCTTGTTTACTTTGTACATTGATAGCATCTTGTCTGTTTCTCTTTCTCCTAATGGACAAATTTCCTTGTTGTTTCTATTGCTCTTCCAAACCTTCAGGCAGAAGGGGAAGAACAAACAGCAGTCTAAGCACAGCAGAAAAATGATCCTGTGAAATTACAACAGGATAAAAGTGGAAATGCTTTAGAGCTGAAATGTATCTTCCTTTTCACGGACAGATAATTCCATGCTGCTGCAGCCTCTGTAAGTCTTCACTCTGTGGGGAAGCACGGGACTCTGCAGTATCGGTCATTTCATCAAAATGAACGGCTAAGAGTTAATGGAGAAGAAGCAAGACCTAATTGCATGTGTGGCATGAAGCAGGTCGGTGCAGCCTGACATGAGACAGTTCCCACAGCCCACTCGCAGGGAGATTTGGTCTGGTGATGGCAGCAGGGCGATGCCTGGTAGAAGCACTGCTGATGTACTCTACTGGGATGCCTTGCTGGATCTGAAGATGGGATGAGGACTGACTGCATCTCCCCCTGATAGCAGTGCCCTTGGAGCTCCTTTGTTATCACCTGGTGTTGGTCACGTCCCATTGCCTGGCGCCACGCACAGAGGCCCTGGGTTTGTCCTTGCCATAGGTCCCTGAGCACACCCTTAAGCACTGTATCCAACTTTAGGCCTTCCATTTGGCACTGTCACCATAAATACTCATCTGTGGATATGTGGTAGTTTTACCTTCAAGGGCCACTTTCACTCAGTAGGGTAGATGCCTTCAAAGAGTCCGTGATGCCCGATTACAGGCAGTGTATGGTGCTGCTTGCTGTCACCTGCTTTTCTGCAGCCCTTGCAAAGCATAGTCCACTTGATGCTAAGACTGGATTTCTTAGCATCAAGATTCTTTCTGGATTTTGCCCAGAGAAGCTGTGGATGCCCCATCCCTGAAGGTGTTCAAGGCCAGGTTGGATGAGGCTTTGGGCAACCTGGTGTAGTGGAGGATTTCCCTGCCCATGGCAGGGGGGTTGGAACTAGATGATCTTCGAGGTCCCTTCCAACCCTAACCATTCTATGATTCTATGATTCTATGATTCTATGATTCTATGATTCAAGAATGCTGAGCAGCTCTTAGCTTCTGCTCCCAGCTAAGATCAGGTACAATTTGATCATTGTACCGGATCTTTACTGGACTTTCCTCAGGGCTAAAACAAGGTGTTCAAAATTGGATAAGCTACTACACTGGGAATTAAATTGAAAAGCAAAGTTATAGAATTTGTAATGCCTTTGAAAATCAGACTGTCTATCTGAGCTTTCTTTGTTTATTTTAACCAAATCAAATACAAGAAGCTGAAATTGCAAAGAGAACCAACGTGGACAAATCTCAGTGCAGCCATATCCAAAAGAACAATGAAATCTAACCTCGAAACACATCTAGAAACATGAATAATTCTGCAAATAAACCACATTTTTTTATTAAAAGAGTCTTGCTGTTGGCACTGCTTCCAGTGTCTGACCAATCTGTGACGCTCATCTCAGAGCAGAGGATTTTTCCATTAACGTAGTGCTCTGAATGTGCCTGTTGTGAAACACCGAGCACGCGTCACTAGCGTTCACTTTGAGCCAAAGAACACCTTTGATCACAATCATTTGATTTTCTCTCTACTCCAAACATTACTTCTTGTTTCCATTGGACTCTTTGTTCCTTGTAAATACAAAGAAAATTCTTGCAGTACATCAAGGGGAAAAATGCAGTTGGACAAACAAAATGAAAAACAACACGAAAGTTCTATTTGATTAAATGGAGAAAAATCAAATGAGGAAAGTTTCTGAGGCCTCACATGGGAAACCCCACAGACAGGTTAGTCTTTATGCAACCAAGAAAACTGCCATCTCCCCAGCATTCCTACCATGTCTCTGCAATGTGATTTTTAAAGTAGCTCCTGGAGGTTGCTTGAGAATACCTAAAAACATAAACAAACTTTTTTTCTTCCAACTGCCGGGTAAAGTACCAGAGACATGTTTGCTGCTGCTGAGTGACATACATCTACACAAATCCCTTCTGAACTAGAATCAATATTAGCTAGATCCATTACCTCCTGCTTTATTGGCAGTTCGGGTGTTTGTTCAGAAAACAGTCCCTCCTAGAAATGCAATAAAGCCCCCACCTTGGAGATAATTAGGTTGTCTGAGATATAGCATCCACTGATGATCATTTCCCTGCTGATTTTGGCCTGCTGCTCCAGCTCAGGTTGCAGTCTCCATCACCACACACTCTTACATCAGATCATCTGAGTCTCATCACCTAATAATTGCTATAGCAGATTTATTTAGATTTTTTTTTGACTCTTCTATAATAACAGCAACCAGCCAAACCTCAGAGTGTCATTAAAATGCTTTTAAAAATGCACTAAAATGGCTTTGTCAATTGCCTTGAGATTTAGTATCCCAGCCACAACACAGATATCCCTCGCTCTCACAACAAATCCCTCCAGGAGGGCACACACGACACCACCCTTCCCCGCATTTCCTTTGGGTACACGGTGCACCCCAGAGGCTGATAAATTCAAGCTCCAAATTAGGAGCAGAAGCACGCTCTAAAAATGCTGTGAACACTCAGACATAGCCTTGCCAGCTGTCTTTCCCCATCTCCCTTCCGGATGCCTTGATGGGTTCTCAGCTTAAGCATTCTCACTTGTCATTAACTTTATTACTAATAGGTGGGGGAACCACAATCTGATGCATCCACTCAATCTTAACTTACCTCCCCTCATCCTATGGTGCAACCTCTCCCAAAATGTCCCACGCATTCAGATTTTGTGTTCTACTACTGAATGCACTTGCTCTTGGCTTTGACCATTGAAGGGTAAGAAGAAAAAAAATCCCACCCTGTTAGGTATGTTGGCCTGTAAATGATGATCTCTCTATCCTAACAGGTGGGAATACATGACTTTGCAAGTCCCCTGAGGCCTTAGGATCATCTTCCTAATTATCTTCTGTCTTTAAACAACGGGATGACTGGCAGGAACTCTGTGCAATACATAGCAGATGAGACAATACTTGCTAATCCTGAGCTAAAAAAACAGGAATATTTATTCCCCATTTTTAGGCATTTAAAACTAAACCTTACCCAGTCGTATTAAATACTTAACTAAAAAAACAGCAACAGGCTGGAGAAGAAAGAACTGATGCACAAAGGGAAAGTGGGTTTCCCTTAATGACACAAAGACTGATAGTTTTGATGTATTTATCAAAACAAGCACTAGGACTCTAAACATGGGAGTAGCATTTTCCTCCTTTTACACACGAGAGCTGGAAGTTCTCCCCTGGCTGTCTCAGGCTGTGATTCTCCCATGGGCATACTGCCTCCCTTGGAGGCTTTCTGCAATCATGGCTTTTTGCTGACACACTACAATTTATTAACTTCCTAGGGAATGAAATAAGAGTGGTCTTGCTAATATGCCTTGCTAGAACCCAACCCTTAAATCCATACAAGCTACATTTTTTGCTCAATTTTATTGCATATTGGCTAGCAAAGGCTGAAGTCCGCCAGCACAGGTAGATTGCCAAATCCTGGGATCCCCAGGAAACATCCCAGTAGTCTTGGAGTCCAGCCTGAGCCTGGATAAATGCAATGTATTACAATCAACAAAGCACTTAATTAATGAATGCTGACATTGTACCTTCCTTGGAACAAACAAAAGGGAAAGCATGGCCCTCTGCCCAAGGAGCTTACAGTCTAAATTAGACTGGCAACACAGATCAGACACAGAAGACATGCAGAGGGAAGGCTGACACTTCAGCTTTCCCTTTGTTTTATGTAAATACAGATATAGACAGTGGCAGCAGAAAGTAAAGTGTCTCTCTCCAGGACTCCATGTCTTTTCTCACCCTCCTGTCCACAAGCAAGTTTAGATTTTATTTTCTCTTTGTCTTCCTCCTATCTCCCTGTGCACGCATGCCCCTTTTCACATTCAGTTCTTTCTAATTTAAACTCGGATATTTTTCCAGTCTTCCACATGTACTTCAACCATCTCAAAACATCTGTCTCCAAAAGCAGATCATCTCACCTCCTCCCTTCACTAGGTCATCCACGTCCCTGGTTCAAATATTCTCATATATTTAGATCCATTATCCCACTCTAAGGTCTTTTCTTCCTTTTCCTACAACTCCTAACAGCCTACAATCTTTGTGCGGCTTATAACCTCCTCTGCCCACACAAGATCCCATCTCTTTCCATTCCATCTGAACTCTTCCATTTCTATCAAGATCATGAGAGCCTGTGAAATAAAATCACACACTCAGCCAACGGACTTAGACCCTGAGGACTGGACGCAGGAGGAACGGTTAGCATCTACAGATGGTAGGGATATGAATAAAGTCCGTTATGCAGAGTAAGTTATATACCACAGGAACTATTCTGGATCTCTTCACTGTCTATACTAAAAGAAAACGAAACATGCATAGTCTATAAACATATCATGTACAAATGTAGACCACAACTCAAAGCAGTACCTTCCCACCTCTGAAGCATGTTATTTTGGGGACTAGCATTTGTTGATTTGTTTATCTTCCTTTGCGTGCTGGGTTTATGTGAAAGGGTTCTGGTGGCAGGAGAGGGGATTCGCCCCCTGTGACTTCCCAGGCTTCAAAACCCATCGGACCAGTCTCTGGCCAGGTTGGATCCCCATCCCCTCAGGCCACGGTCGAGCCATCAGCACCTCTGCGAATGCCCTATTTAAGTTGGGGATGAAGGAGCAGGAAAGGTGCTTCGGACCTTCACGCATCTGAAGTCTGTGGCAAATCCCACGCTGGAGCGGGCGGCAGCTCCCTAAGAAGCTGTGACTCTGTGGTAACAGCCCGCACCGGAGCAATCCAATGGGTCAAGATTGCATCCTGTGGGAAGGACTCACGCTGGAGAAGCCTGTGGACTGTCCCGTGAGGAGGGGATCTATCGGAGCAGGGAAAAGAGTGTGAGGAGTCCTCCTCCTCTAAGAAAGGAGCGGCAGTAACAACGTGTGACGCACTGACCTGCAGCCCCATTCCTGTCCCCTGTGCCGCTGGGGAGGAGGCAGAGCTGGGGAGAAGGGAGGGGTGGGGGGAAGGTGTTTTGGAGATCTGGCTTTGTTCCTTGTTATCCTCTCAAGAAATTGTTAATAAATTGAATTGATTTGTCCTCAAGCTGAGTCTGTTTTGCCCAGGGCCATGGTTAGTGAGTGCTCCCTCGCTGTTCTTGTCTCGACCCTCACTCCTTTTATTACATTTTTCTCCTCTCCACCCCACGGAGCGAGCGAGTGGCTGAGTGGTAGCTTATTTGTCGGCTAAGCTAAGCCACGACACTTTGCCAAAAGCCAAGGATTCATCATCAGTCTAAATCCCTCCAGCTTTTCTATTTCCATTCCTCTTCCATTTCCTTTAAAATACTCTCCGCTCAGCCAAAGTGTTACTTAGTTTTCACTATTTTTTTAACTGAGAAATTTAAACGTATTAAAAAAGAACTGTAATAAGACTCCTAAAGTTTTTAGACCCGAATAAGTGACACACAAACTTCTCTTCCCTGCAGTTCAGAAAATTGTATTACTATGCACAGTATTGTCATTATCCTCTCTCCAATGACAACTGACATGAGGAAGTTGAAATATCTACTTCATGCTGGTGAGAAGTGGGCAGAACTGAAAGAAAACATAGCAAAAAAAACCCCAAAAAAGGCAACAACAAAAACAAACCAGAAGTGAAGATATTTTTAAAGCACTTACCCAGCATCAGTGCTATTGCCACACAGTAACACATCTTCTGTACCATTTTTTACGAAATAGTTCACTGCAACAGAAATGGAGAAATGGCTTTTTAACAAGTACGTTGTGGGAACGATAACATTATAAATACCATCCACCAACTAGCGTATTCAATTGGGATAGCAATTGAGAGATGAATGGCATGCTTTTGCTTTGTTTTGATAATTTTAATTTTTGTAAATGGTAAAAATGAAGGGTTTTTTCAAAGCTCTTTAAGCACTTGCTGTTTGTATTTCAAATCTGACCAGTTTAATAAGGTGGCAGCAGGGCTGTGGGCAATATTTGCAGGAAACATCATCTAGCCATGTCCCTGACTGTTCTGAGAACATCATTGCTGAAGTCAAAATAGCACTATATAGTGAAACAAACCATAAGTTTGCTCCTAACTTTTAGACTCTAAACGGATGAGATACATATTATTTGAAATTGTGATAGAAATTCCTGACTCATAGGTTTGACAGCTATAAGTCAAAATGTATCAATACTAACAAAGCAGCCCACTCCCCCAGTCTGGTGGATTCTACTCAGCATAAAAGCCACATAATATAAAGGACAAGAAACAGAAAAATGCACCCCGTTGAAGATCAAACAAACAAGGAAGTATTCATAAAGACAAATATTTATCAACGCTGTCACCTGTAATGGCAATAGAGAGAGACAGACACTTCGAGGGAGATTCAGAGGAGCAAGCTAAATTTGAGTGCTCTGGATCATTCCCTGGTTGACTATCAATGAGGCTTAAGGAAATTAGCATCCCCAGGCTAAAGAGAGCCTTTGTGCACACACTCCCTGCTCTGTCCCCAGCCAGCAAAGTCTAGCACTCACAGAAACAGAACAGGAGGCCAACTTCTTTTCAAAAGGATAAGCAAAATCAGCTTTCCAGAGAGTCTGAAGAAAAGAGATGTTCTAAGGAGCATCTCTAAAACCTGAATGGCAGCATGGGAGAATGCATTGGTCTAGAAACACAAGAAATGCAAAACAGAGGACAGCAGTTGACTGATGTAGGGTAGATGCACTCATGTCTCAGAGAGGACATGATCCCCTGTTGATATAAGACATGAGGGTGGCTGCCTTGCACAGCACATGTTTGTAAGCAGAGGGGCCTCTGCAGATGATGCTCAGAAGAGGTTCTCCGTTCTAGGCTAACTGTTGAGAAATGTTTTAAAAATCAAGAGTGACAGCTTATCTCGGCAGGCTATGTGAAGAATGCTCAATGGCTCAAGCCATCGAACAGATGTGCTGTGGCTTTCTCAGTAAGCTGTGAGCAGCGGAAAAGCCCTGCCCTGCTGCATGCCAAGAGGGAATTACTGTCCATGAGCTTGTGGTTACGAGGGCACGTGATGGTGTTCACCATCAGTTATCAGAGCACGTATCCAGATCAGACTGCTTGCTTTTCCACTTTGTCTTATGTGTGGGCTTTCCACAGAAACATCTTGACTGATAGTAACACCCAGGCATTCAATATGGTTGAAGATGTGTGATCAGTCACCACAAACAGGGAAAGGATGCTTGTCTTCCATCTCCTTTCACCCTTCCAATTCTGCTTTTCTCAGGACAGGGAGTATGTTGTTTGGCATACATAGTGATACAAACCCATCAGACCCTGGGGTAGAGAGGAAACACGGCACAACCATGAGATAAGAGACAAACAACTGCAGAGGTTCTGCAACTTATAGAATCACAGAATCATAGAATGGTTTGGGTTGGAAGGGACCTCAAAGATCATCTAGTTCCAACTTGTTATGAAATGGTCACCACAGGGGATACTCTGAAATGGACAAACATGCACTACACTCTGGGAATTGCAACTTTTCATGCTGCGAATGCCGAGATCAGGAGGACTATAAATCTGTCACTGGATGTTGACCACTTTCTTTGAGGGATGAGTGAAGCTCTTGGAGCTTGAAGACCAAACCAACACCTCCTGGTCAAACAAATCGGAAGATAAGAACAGAGTCAGAGTACAGAAGTAAGGAGGAAAAGAAGACTCTGTGTGCAAACAAGAAATTTAAAATCTCAAGAACAGGCAAAATTCTGATGCCTGCTGCTGATTTTACATTTCTAAAACGAGCAATACGTTAGGTGCCAAAGAGTGCTATGAAATGCATGCTGTGGAACCAGGGTGTAGACACTGCTGGGAGGGGGTATCTTCACCACGGAGCCTGTAACTGCACAACAGAGTGTCACAGCTACGGTGATAATCTTCAGCCTGAGGAAAAGCTGAATTACTGATTTTCTACTGATAAATGAAAGGGAGGATTAGGGTATTATACCCAAGGAGACAAATCGCTGTATTATCAAAAATGTGCACAACAACCAATTTGTCGTTCAAAGCAAGTTGGTTTGGATTTCGATCAAGCATGCCGGGCAATCAGAGGTTTTTAAGAGGCATACAGCCATCACTCTTCCTTTTAAGAACAAATCACCTTGGTATCATATTAACCCATGGCCTCAGCTTTCCATCAGTTAACTTTCACATGGACAAAGAACATTTTTGTTTACAGTAGGGTTTTCTCTCTGAAACATAAGACTGCTCAAACTGATCGACACCACCTGAAAACGCAATGACTTTTTCATTGTCTTGGAAGATTTCAATTAGGTTCATTTTGTTTTGTCAGTTTTTTCACAGAAAAACTTCTGCAAGTCAGTGGGAAAAAAAAATAGGAAAATGAAAGTGGAAAACAAAATTGAAAATCTCCTAATTAGATTTTTTAAAAAAATTTTTAAAGTAAAATCAAGCCAAAACAATGATGTTTGTATGCACACATGTATGTATATAGTCTTTATGCAACATACCATTCTTTCCAAAAGAAATTCTAATTATTTTTTTTACCAGCTTTACTAAAATGTTGATGCCACAGTTACAGCGTATACAATGTCTATTAGGACCTTTTCTACAGGAATTTCCAGAGAAAAATACCTACTTGATCATATTAAAAGAATTTTAAAAAATGGTCAGAATAGCATCGGCTTCATACGAGTTTCTGGTCAGTCACACATTATTTACTCCATTGTTTCCAAATAAACTCATTCATTTTTCAATAATATGAAACATTTTTTGTCAGTACTCAGCAGTCAAAAATTCAACAGAAATATATTTTTTAATAACCAGATGTGATCTTCTCCAAAACATACACACATTTGTTCCTGAGCCTTATAAATACATAGTAAGACCCTGTATCTCCAATGCTCCTGACATAGCACTACTTGTGTTATGTTGATTCTGTTGCCATTAAATAGGTGTACAATGAATTCATATGTTGGTGTTGTCTTTCAAGGGCTTGTGTTTTAGAGGTGTCAAGTTCAGTAAAATAATCCTGTAAAGTGAGTGCTCACAAACAGCTTGTTACCTTCTTACAGAGTTTTGTCTACCTACAAAGGACAGCGAGATGACAACTGCTTCAGCCAAAGTGGCTCAAGCACCAGTAACAGAAAAGATTTGACCCAAACCCACACCCTGTTCTGCATCCAGGGTATGATGAAGCTCACGCTACCATAACCTCACTGCAACTAATTCTTGTGCCAGTTAGATGGAAAAAAGTAGAGGTTTACCTCCATCTACTATGGATCACATCTTCCTTGGCATCGTCATTAACACACCTGTAGCATCAAAGGGTAAACACTCCTCTAATGAATTCCCTTAACTGTTTTGGGGAAAGAGTTAATAATAAATATCACTCAGCACAAATGTTATACACTACATTATTATTTAGTAGGGACTGCTGATGATTGTCTTTAGATGTGACACCGGGCTCAGACAGCAAAACTCCGTGACTGTAGAGTGGAATAATGTTTGCTCTTCCCCATTACCAGCAAAGAGACCTTAAAATAAATCCAGCTCAGGAAATAATATTCACTAATCCAGTTCTCAGTTACATTTACAGCAACCTGGAGTAATTCAATCTCTCCAACATCCTCAGAGCTCCTGGCTTTCTGGGGACACAAAGAAGTTGGGTAGCAGTCCTAGCAGCCCTAGCCATCAGTGGTCTCTTAAAGCTTAGGTTTGCATCAGCATTAGGAAGACGAAAATATATCTCCCTATTTTTCCTCCTATAACACCATGAGTTGCTGTGTCTCTTGCAAGTCCATGCTCTGCCTCCGACACTGCTCAAAGCACATGGTATTGACTCTAGTTTTGAAGTTGCTGTATGCAAGTAGTGAAGAAATACAAAAAATTTCCTAGACTATTCTTGTAATGTCTTCCTTCCAAAGCCAATTCCTCAAAAATAATTTGTTCTAATTAAAATTATGCTCCAGCTTATACTTTGCACACCTGCATCACACCACTGAGCAGAAAGCCAGTGGGGTACGTAGAGCTGCAGGGTACAAGTCCTCCACATTTCTACACAAAGGGAAGGAAAAGTTTCCAGTTCAGAAAAATGGAAAAGGTTAGAGTCAGCTTAGAAAACAACATTTCTCAGTCCAGCTCCTGTTCCTCCTTTGAAGACCCAACTAAAACGATATTTTGACTCTCTTATAACAAATTAATTCCCATTTGAAAAAAAAAACAACTATATAGTATCACACTTCCATAAACAGCAGCATCCAAATATCATTAGTCACTGCTCAGAGGAGTCCTCTGGCTGACTTTCTAACAAAAACTTCAGAGAGGTGTCTGTTATCTCAAACTATTTATTGCAGCCACACGGGAGCTTGCTGGTTGGAAGCTTTCTCCCTGCGCTATGGCTCGCACAGAGCACTGACAGCCACCAAACGTCCCGATTCCAGACTTAAAATGCAATTCAGAAAGCTCCATCACCTTACAGTTGTGATATGTGACACAGAAACCAAACAGATAACACCCCCTCCTCGCCCTTCCGCCCACCGGCACAAACACGCTGTGCCTCCTGGTAATACACAATAATTGAAACGAATCCTTGCTGCACTTGCTGTGTGCACACTGTGTCACATACGGTGGAGTCTCTAATAAATGAAATTGCATTTGAAGATGAAAAACATGCCTCACAAAAGCGATGGAACAGGCTGTATTAAGGGTATTATTAGGGAAGAATGCCTGGGAAAAAATGGCACTGCCAGTTAGTTCTTCCCTGCTAAAAGAGGTTGCAAATAATTATAATAATCAGTTACTCTCCTTTTGCTCACTCCATGACAGGGGATCTGGCTCTTCTCTGCTCTCCCTTGGTCCTTCTGCTGGGTTTCACGGGCTCTTGGGTGTTCTCTTCTCCCTTCCTGCTTCCCGTCCTTCCCTCTCTCTTCCCCTGGGCATCTGCTTCTGCTCAGCTCTCTCCCACCACCTTACCCCATAACTGTCTGGGAGCATGTTTTCCAAACTTCAGTTAAAAAGAGAGCAAGATGAGTTAACCATGAGGACAGTCAGGTGGGTAGAGGGGTAGGGTCCAAGCAGCCAACTTTTTTTGAGGCTCTTATATACAGCATTGGCTTATACATGACTTCAGGGTAACTACAGCCCCAAATTCAGGAACTTCTCTTGGTGTCATCTATCCTGCAGGAGATATAGAAGGCCTGAGAAGAGATTGTAGAAAACCATACAACAAGGTGCCGGGAGGAAAGCAGACTCCTTAAGGTCAAGTGTCTCTGCTAGGCTCCTCTCAGTGCTTCCCCCCATCCTCGACACCAGTTGAAGAAGCAATTTCCCAGCCAGGCTCAGCAGTCACCATAGCACAGAAAAGAACATGCCCAATTTTGATAGAACAGCTTTTTCCCTCTTTGAGAAAAAGCCAGTAAAAATATCAATCAAGCCCTCTGCTAGATGGCTCCCGTGCACTAGGAAGAGGCTCTGAAAGCCTCAAAGATCCACAGTACCTGGTTCATGCTGCCTGTACGGTCCGAGGGAAGGAAAAGCGCATCAGGAGCGTTCGGAGCTGCGGACCAGAGGGGAGCGGAGAATTTATATACTGTCAAATTGGCTTGAGGACCATGCCAAGTCCATGAGCACCCCAAGGAAGATGAGACAGGAGACAATGACTAGCAATAAATACACATGCTGGCTTTTAAACATCTTCACATAACTTCCTTCTGTGTCTCTGTGTCTGACCAGTCACACAGACTCATGCTCTTAGGGCTGTAGGCTGCATAGCACGGAACTAAAAGCATATTTAGTACCACTTGTTTAGTCACACACTTCACATGAATAGGCAGCAAAATGCTGAAGTATGCTCTCTGGAAGTTTTGTAGAGGTTTTTGTGGTTTGGTGGTTGGTGTTTTTTTTTGTATGTGTCAAACAAAAGAATCAAAATCAAAAGCTGCTACAAGGGTCAAATGCATTTGTGATTACAGACATGCCAGAAAAAAGAAAAAAATACTCCTGCTTGTACTGTGATAAAGAAAGTTAATTAATTGAATCCAAAACTGACTAAGAGAGAGAAGACAAAGGTTAAGATGAAAAGTCAATGTACAGTATCTCTGAAGGCTAACAGAGGGCTGTATCTGCACCCTTGTATTACGTGTATAAGTACAAGGGAGAGGGTGACCAGAGAAATGGCAAAATCTGCTATACACGGTATTATCCAGGAAATCAAGTCCAAGGCCAGGATTGAAAGAAATGTACCTGGGGAACAAATCCTCCGGTTTTACAAACTATTCTACGACAAGAACTTACTCTTTCACCACAAGAATACCAAAAAAAAAAAAAAAAATCTATTAAATCATTGGGAAGAGACTGTGTTGGATACAACTGTACCAATTCCTGTGTTTTTCTGATCCTTGCACTTCTTCCACTGGGCCTTTCTTTTTCTATTCAGCTTAAAACATTAAAGTGCACAGGTGCAATATCCATGTTAGTAACACATCAGAGCATTAACGTTTGAGCATTTATGAAGCTATTTATCAAAAGATCCACAGCACCCGAACACAGCCACAATATTTACAGTTAACGGTGGAGTAACGTGAATAGATTCCACGTGGACAAGCACAGTCTGAAAGCCCAGAGAGGTTCTTTGTCTTAGTCATTGGTTCACATACAATCATACATAATAAAACACCTATTCCAGCCTCAATCTGATTTATTGCTTCCCTCTTTTCTCCCACCTCTATAATTACTCATCAAACACTCACTGTCTTCTATTACCGCCTCAGACAACACCTCAAACACTTCAGCTCTCCTCAAACTTGCTAAATTTATTATCTGACTTGGACATCATTATTTTCTATACAGTTCTCACAGAGTTTCAGAAGATCTGTTTATATAGTTCCATTTCAGTGGTTCTGAAAGCAAAAATGAAGCAATTTGTCAGGCAGAACTAACCATCAGGCACAGAGCTTGGAGAAGATATATATGTACACGCACATGCATCAACATATACACATATATTTCTATATGTTCACAGACATATGCCTCAACATCCATGCCCTTTTATTTCAACAGTGCATTACACCTAGGACGTGAAAGAGAAGGATTTGAAAAGACTCTAGAATCGTTGCATGTTGGCTAAGGGTCTGGAACCACTCCTGATTTATCAGCTCCAAGCGTTCAGACTGGCTCTTTTTGCAGACATGGCATGTGCAAGACCAGCTGCTTCCCATAAGCCTGTGATCCCTTCTCAAGTACCAAGATGCCCATGATTTGGATGGATATCACATCAACGTTCAGCAAGTAGCTCTGCCACCAAAGGTCGTCTATGAAGAGTGTTCGCACTCCTCAAACTTAGCCATCTAACGTGGCTGGTTTAGTTGGGCCATCTCCCAGATGGAAAACGAAGCCACCTCAGAAAGTTCCTTCTCCAAATCACTCTTATCACTTTCTTGGATGTAATTTGGAGCTGCAAAGACTAAGTACCTAAAATAAGGACCTAAACTTAATGTATTTATACATCTTTCTAAATATAGAACCTGAAGCAACCATAAGTCTTCCAGGTCTAACTGGAGATAACAAAGCTTTTATCTTTATCTGGATTTTTTCTTTTAAATTAAAGCTTTTTTTTCCCCCAGACCTTTGGTTACTACACAGTTTGGCTTCAGAGGAAGAGAAAAATCATCACCATGAAAAATGCTGGAAACTAGTCTAGAAGAAAAAAGCCAGCATCTTTGAAAAGTCCTCTTTTAAACTATAAAAATTATTCTCAGTAAAAAGGTTAATAAAGCTTACACATTCTTTTATTTAATCTTTTTTTATTATTATTTCAATATCTTGGACAGAATTATCCGAAAGAAATTATAGGGCTTTAATTTACCTTACAAGATCCTGATTTTGAGAGAAAACATATATGAAACACTTTGAAAACAAGAGCCTTTCCGAGTGCCTTAAGTAGGGTATTTAATTCAAAGAAAAAGAAAATACTAGGGTTTGAGATTATAATTTCAAAAGTGATTTTATAATAATTTTACTATATTTTTAAGGTTTTTCTTTTAACTGTTTTTTCTTATGCATTCAGCACTTACATTGAGCCCTGCTCTACGAAAGAACATACTGTTTAAACACAGATTTCTACTTACTACTTACTGACTAGTCAATAATCCATTTTAGTAATGGAATACATAAACGACATTACAGATTCTACAGTCATCAGCCATCTGAATCAACTACACAGTCCATTGCTACGCCCCCTCTCTCCCTAAGCCAGTGACATATCTGACATCATATACTTTTCAATCCACTCTGACTCTCGCATTCATAAAGTTCACTTCATCAAATATTTCTTTAATTTAAACACCACAACCTGAGACAGGCTTTCAAACATGCTATTTGCAGCCGCTTTCCTAGAAATCTTGACAAGTATTGGAATTAAACTTGCAGTTTTTCAATCAGCTGGTATTTCCAAACTATTAGCTCTCCTAAAAAGAACTGGCATCTCGATATCTTTAATACTGATATATTGATTAGATAATATTCATAATGCTGTGGATGTAAACTATCACTACTTTCTACCTTTTTTTTTATTTATTTCATTTTTATATATGAGTACTGCTGTGTCTACAATTTCAGATTCTCAGGTTTGTTTATTAATATCTCAAAATAATCCTCCTTGGGATAACTGATTCCAGTCCCTTACCCAATCTAGAATTGCAAGTAGAAAAGTACTTATCAGTAGTCAGTTCTTTCCCGGATGAATGAGCTGTGACTCCATTTTAACTTCACCATTACCACTTGACATCAAGATTTTTTTAGCCTGATTCTGTCTCATGCTCAGCTGTCCCCCATCCCACACTCCATTCATACAGGCAAAGAGCAGTCTTACAGAGGAAGCTGAGAGACCTGATGAGCTACTTAAACCACCTTCTTAGAGTTTGGTGTGTAAACTGTGAAGACCTGGAGTCATTTAAATTGGTGGAAAGAATAGAAAAACCCTCCTGTTCATCAGGAGACAGATGTGTCCACCGAAAGGTAGATTTTCAACCTACATTTCCACTGTGAATTGAGGAGAGACTAAGCAGATATCTTACTTTACCGTGACTGCTGTGTCCAGTAACTAAGCGGAGCAACCGGAGGCATCTGCAGCAGCTTAGATGAAGTTTCTTTCACAGAATTACACTTTTAACGACAATGCCAAGAAAGTCCTCTTTTTGATAGTCTGATCAGGAATTTTTTGTATGCTAGGACTTAAGTGATTCATGAAGCTAAATTGAAGAGATATCTCAGTGTGAATTTCCCCACTGAATCCCCATGCTTAAGAGGTCTGTCCCTTGCTTCTCCAGTTACCTGGCATTTCCTCCAGCTGCAGGAGCCATTGAAATGATGGAAAGAACAAACAAAATAGTGGGTGGGTACATAGGAAATCATTAGTCCTTATGAGATTTAGTTTATATTATTGCCTCATGGCAGATGCGCAACTGGAGGAGAGAACCCAACAATTCTCAACAATGCTAGCAACCTTGCAATGTAGGATTGACAAATTCATGCAAGAAAGATTAAGAGCCAAAGGTCTGAAAGGGGACATGGTGCGGCTGATTGCTTATAGATCTATCATGAGCAGAAATGGACCACTTTTTTTTTTTTTTCCAGATTTAGGAAAAAGAGATTTTTCTTCTGCCATCACAATTCCTACCACCATCAGTAATGGTGTTGGTACGCTGTCTTTGCTGGTGGTGGAGGCAAGAACAGGGATAGCAGAGGGGCCAGGCAGCACCTGCACCATCAGCCAAGATAGTCATTGTGATCACAGTGGGAGAGCAGCAAAGTACACATGAGTCTTGAGGGTATAGCTAAGGGCAGGAGTTCCTGATCCCGGGGGACATGATGGGTATTTCCTCAAGGATGAACCAAAAATCAAGTGTTACCCCATAGTTGTGGTTAAGTCAATGATACAAAGTTTATGAATTGACTTTTTTCCCCATCTATTAAATCAAAAGAGGACTGAGAAGACAGATGAGAAAAAATTTCTGCATAGGGGCTGAAAGGAGCTAAGAGGATACAAGTTAGTCCAGATACCAAGTCAGTTTTGAATAAAAATGCAGAGCTGAAGCTATCTCAAGTCTTCTACAAAACCAAAATGTTTCCTGTACCAAGTGCCTGTGGCACCCAGTTATCTCAAGCTAAAAGGAGCTCAGAAAGACAGAAAACCAAATTCTTATCTTTCTTTGTACATCACAACTCAAGCAAGCACCAGGCAATTCTTCACTGTATTACTCTCTTAAGGAGTTCCACTCTTTTTTGGTTTATCATTCATGCAAAAAAGGTTCAAAGGCACAAGAGGAGGCTGATGCCATTTCAGAGGCTCCCTGCTGTCCTTTAAAACATTAAAAACACTCCCAGAGAATCCAAAGCAAACCTTGGCTCTCCAAGGAGAGCAGAACTGACATATCATCCCATTTTGACTCTCTACTTTGGTGTCCTGATGAACAGAATTAACAATTACTTTTTCCAATTTTGCTTTTGAGTGTTTTTCACTTCTTTATTTCTTTACATCCTTTTTTTTAATGTATTGTTATGAATCTCTCACAATATTTCAGGTTTCTATTTTCTATATTAGTATCCTTGATCCAAACTATGTGACTCAGCCACGTTGGTTTTGAAGTCTTCAAAGAACTTTTGCAATTGCCTGTGCTCCTTTCAAGTGAACTCTGCTATCTCAACACATTGGCCAATTTTCTTCTTGAGTTCTTCTTCAAAATAAACACTGACACTACTCTGTTTCTTATTGTATTCCTCTTTTTATCTAATTTGGTCTGCCTACACTTTAATCTAACTGTATGTATTGCTTAATTCCCTGCAGTACTTGAAATTTGGACTGTTATTAAATTGTGGTCAGTACTACTCTGTTAAACAGTCACTTCATTTCAGCATAATACTTACGCAAAATGAAATATAAAGCACTATTCCATCTAGTTACAAAATGAGGCAGTCCTTCCATTTCTGAATTGCTTTAGTGCAATAGCCAACATTAGGAGAAAATGCTACTTAATTTTGTTCTCCTTAGCCTAATAGCTAAGCCATCTTCTCCAGCATCTTGAGGAACACTTCATTATTCTTATTCAGAGGTCATGAGGAAAAATTTATATTTTTCCTATAAATTTACTTTTCTTCTAGTTCCTCAGTGGCCTGCTGCACTGACTCAACACTTCAACTGTTTAAATCATTTTTGTCCATCCTCCATAATTAACATCTGTTTGCCCTAATGCACCATGTCTATATTTTCAGGTATTACGAAAACATTAATTGATACGATTAATATTTACTATTAATATCATGTAGTCAAACTTTAATTCACTCTAATCCATTATCTCACCAAGTTGATTGTCTTTGTAATAGGTAAATCTCCTTTAGTGATAACAAATGCATTTTCATGACCATAGTAACCATTGCTGGATTTACTAAATAGATTCATGGGAGTGTCTCCCCTCCTCCCCACATCAGGACCACACAAATAAACTTGCTCATGGTATGCTGGAGCAGCTGTACCATTCCTCCCATTTAAAGCAATGCTGCAGCTGGCCCTGACATTAACTATATTTTTCTTTTTTTTTAAATAGAGACTATCCAGTGGTACGTTTACCCCACTTCCATTTACAGAAAGCCAGACTATCTTCACAGCTCCATTGCACGCCTTCACCTTTATTGCAGGATTTTATACTTCCAGCCATCACTATTTTATCTCCCAATGCCTCTACAAGTGTGGGAGAGCAGCACCTCGCACAGCTGTCAGTTATCTGTGGGTGGAGGAGCCATGAAGTGTCTTAATCCACCACAGGTGCAGAGATATCTTTACTAGCTCCATGAGCACTCATCTCCAAGCTGGAAGCACAGAGAGCATGGGTGGAAAAACATGTCAGCCATGAGCCAGCATAGGTCCACTGTGGTTTTTTAGCTATGTCACAGAGCTCTTTTCCCTTTCAGATGACAAGAGACTCTAATACAGGGATATTGAGAGGACACATAACCTGATGGTTAGGGTCAGTCCCAAAGGCAACCATCATTCAGCGAAAGGTTTGTGAGCTGTCCTTCCTCAATGCTGCATCAACCACATCATGCATTAAAGGCACAATGCTGAGGTTTTTATTCCTTCAGTGAAACCTTTCTAACACCACTGATTCCAGGGCAGCTCAGACTGCAGGGAGAGGTATTGAGCAGAAAGACCAGAAGTCACCAGTGGGGAATGGTGGGACTGCCCTTGACCCAATTCCTGGATCATGTAGCCTGGCTGAAGAGGTTTATAATGCTGAGAAGCCAGCACAAGTTGGAGGCAACCTTGTGCCAGGTATTCAACAGTGTCCTGGGTCAAGCCAGGCACTTCCAGGAATCTGGCTCAGGGTTTTTACAGTGCAGATGGTTGGAGATCTAGGAATGAAGACTGTAGGGTCCACACAGTTTAAGCAGAGGTATCCCATAACACTATGTCACTTCCTCACAGTGAAATTTCCAGTTAATGATTTGACTGTGTGGTTCATTATTCTCCTCAAAATAAATAAAATATCAAAGGTCACTGGTCATAAGTTCCTGCCAACACACATCAGTCTGCCTGCTTCCTTCCCTCAAGAGCATCATTGAATTGTTTTAGATGTGAGTCCATGTCTGTTGCAATCAGTGTGAGTCCTCTGGATTTGGAGGGGTTTGGAGTAGCAACAGCTGGGCTGCTTGTTTACATTCTGAAGTTTATTTACATTAAACGCTTTTTTTTAAAAAAAAAGAAGTTAATAAATGAGTTCAGTGAACCTATTTAATCATTATTCAAGGTATAGCAGACTGTAGAGTATTAAAAATTGCTTTAGCCAGTAGTCACGTAATGCTGCGTTTGCTGATTTGCATATAGATTTTGGTCAATATAATTAAAAAAAAAAGAAGCAAAAAAACCCCCACCGACTGAAAAACAGACAACAGGGTAAAGAAGAGCTTACCAGGATCACTAAGAAATTCGTCGGAGGTGTTCCATGTCATACCATCCAAGTACAACGTGCCGTTGGTGGAGTTAAACTTGGTGTAGTCCCTGACACACTTGTGTCGCAAGTTGCCCATGAAGAGCTGGAGGCCTATGAGGGCAAAGACACTCAAGCAGAAAACGGTCAGGATCATCACATCAGCAAGTTTCTTAACAGACTGGATAAGTGCCCCTACAATGGTCTTCAGCCCTAGGGAGATAAAAGCCAAGAGTTTATAGACTGAGAGGCTGAAATTTGTCTGCAGTTAGATACTTTTCATGATGAAAATCTCCATGGAAGGGAAAATTGAAAGGGTTTCTACTACATGTTTGTAACTGGATGGTAGAAACGAGAGACAAGTGATCACTACAAACATTTAGTTTGGCCTACTTTTGTCTGGACTAAAGTCTTGGTAGTACTCTTACACAAACACTGATTTAGAATGAAGGGAAGGAACTGGATGGACAGTAAGATACAAAAATATTCATGGATAAAGAAAATACAGAACGTCTTTTATATTTCCATGGAGCTGCAGTAAAGGCTGTAATGCCTAAATCCCATTGAATTTTGAGAATGTGAATTAGTTTCAAATCACTCAGCTGATTCTGATAACTTTATCCCTCACATAAACAGATGAAGAGGTACAGAAATGTTATTTATTCCTTGATTATTTTACATATTTTAGTGCCAAATCCAGCTCGCTGTCCTCATATGAATAATTCCCCTGCCTTCAATTCATTTGCTTAAGACAACAAGAATTTGGGATTAGAAATAAACCAAATAACCTGGGCAATCAAATAAACCCAGTGGAAACTATTTGAGTAAAACAACCTGAGGCTTCAACAATACCTGTGCAAAGTTAATAATTTTGTAATATGCTGACAATGTAAATAAAACATCTTATTACAAACACAAAAGGCTTGGGTCACACAAATTATCTTCTCCTGTGTTATTTCACCCTGTAACACTAGCTTCAGTTTATTATTCTATAAATATAGAGATATAAATAATTATACTGTTTTGTCAAAAGGTATTGCTTGCTTTCGCAGTGTTCCTGGAGATCAGCACTATTTGAGCTGATTGAATGTTACACGAATGCGACGAAAACCACCTTTTTCAAAAACAGATCCTTCTAAAGTCGAGTGCCGTAGTTGGACACTAATATCAGCTGCACAATGGTAGCAACTTTGTTGTTTCTTTACTGTTTCTATTTAATTAATACTTGGTAAGTAGTAATCAATGGTTCTGATAATCCATGTCACCAGCATGGCAGCAATAAGAGAAATTGAGTTATATAGGAAAAAGAAAATGAAAAGAGGAAACAGGAGGAATTCTCCTGGGCAATACTCAGAAGCACGTTGATTTGCTCACTGAATATGATCATACACATTAAATCTCAGTTCCCTGGAATTCCACCCCAAGAGCTTGGCAGCCAGAAAGGTTGAGCTAGTGCCGTATAATTTAAAATAATGTAAAATGTACTCGAGGACTCGTAGGAAGGCAAAATGTGATTTTGCTCTTGCTTAAAATTCTGCTGTTAAAGGAAGGGGAAATCATAGCTTCTCAAAGGAGGATGAGCTTCTAGAGCGGCCAACAGGTCCAGCAGTCCCCGAATCCAGCAGCCTAAAATATTACACTTGTGTATAGGGTGTTGCTATAAGGTTAACCTGTGAATGATATTAACAGCTATAAAATGACAGTTTAACCAAAAGGGATTGACCCATCGGGTGTGGGTAGCCTCCTCTCTCTGATAAATTCTTTGTTTGCATCTATAAAGCTAGTTTGTGTCATGGTAAATAGGTAGAGGTTAGACAGCTCCCTGCTTTACTCAAAAGTAAAGCAAAAAATATTGCAATACCAATATTAGGCAAAAGCTGGATTCTCATGCTCTCTGCACTCCTCACCAGAAAGAGATTTTATAAGTGAGGTCAGTTTTATTCAGGTACCTAGAAGAAGTCCAGCTTTGAACTTTTGAGTCCACCTGTAGATTTGGCTACCTATTTTGATGCCTAAATAAAAAGCACAGCTCTTCTGATGATCTAGTCTTGAATGAATTTTATAACTGAAGTGAAACTAGTTTCAGTTGTAGCCCAATTCTGAAGGACTTCCTGGGGTCTCATCCTTATCCAGTGTTAAGTATATAAGACCTTTAAGACAGCCAGGTCTTAAACAAGTAGTGAGACGGGGAAAAAAGAAATATAATTTGTACATGCACTAGAATTTGTTTCAGTTTTATCTAATGTTCTGAAACATTTTCATTGAATCTTATCATTGGGTGTCCTTTGAATGCACAGATGTTTCTTCACTGAAGCTGGTGAAACTTGGGAAGTCTGAATGCAAACTGAGTCTTAAAAAAGGGAAAAAAGCCAAACCACAAATTCTTTTAATTCAGTACCCTCTGTGGAATCCCTGAGCACATTTATTTGTTCGCAATACAAATACAAGCTTGGAGCCTGCATTCGCATCATCCAAGCACGCTAATTAATCTTACTCACATGGGCAAGGACAATGAGAGTCCTAATGTGAATAGGGATAATATTAGGAAACAAGATATAAAATCCTAACCACCAATAAAGACTATCTGTTTTCAAAATCAGGCCCCAGTACTGTTAATTTGAAGGTCATTTCATGAAATACATTTTTCTCAGTTTACTTACCGGGGTTTTAAATAGAATAGTAATCCTATACTATTAGTTTTACAAGTTCATTCCTTGCAGGTATCAAATAATTTCTTTACGAGAGGGCTTTCTGCTTTACTTTCTTTTTCTTTTTTTGTTTTAATAGCACACAGGCGTCTGAACAGTTTTAGAAGAGAACACTTTAGTAATACAATTGCTGTAACTAAAGATCTTTTTAAAACAACTTGTACTCTGCCTCCTGGACCTTTCTTAAAACTTTCCAGGAAAACCATCTGGGGAGTGGTATACTTACAGTTTAACTGTTTTTTCCTCACCCTTCAAAAAAAACAAATTTGCCCAGAAAGTTAAGTAGCATCCGTAAGTTGCTTGGCACAAATCAAGGCTAAACAAAGTGTCTAAATCACCACTCATTTAAACTTTCTGTGCCTCATAACAGCAAGGGCTGAGGGGAAACAAGGACACCCAGAACCTCTTGCAGGTGCTCTGCGTTTCTCTGAATCAATCCCATGTTTTGTAAAAGCAATGCTAGATGTATTCAAATTTAGAGCACTGTTAAATCTTCTAGATAAATAATCCTCCTTTGAAATAGTGCCAATGACTGCACTGCAATATAGCTCAATAGAAGATAATATTTATGGGGCATTAAAGGCATTTACTTAATTCTTGCAAGTCAAATATCAAACCAGGCAACATGCAGAAAAAACTGAGGATCCGATCTAAAGCTGAGTAACATCTACACCCGTTAAAGACAATGGGTCTGTAGACTACTCCCTATGGAGTAATCAATACAGTGTTTTCCTGAATCACTGAATTCTTTTCACACTTCTGGGCCAAATCCTGCTTGCATGATATGAGCAACACCACAGCATCCAAAGTCAGTGGAATGAGGGCTGTATAGGCAGCCTGACATCTGCAGAAAGCAAGAAGGATTTGACCCAAACATTCCTGTTAATACAGGTAGAAATTAACACATTCAGAGGTTAATCAAATAATCAGTTTTGAAATGCAAATCAGAAACCATAGAAAATGCAAGCAACACCAAACAATGAGAAATGGCAAGATCCCACAACACCATTCATTCCTCCTATGAGATGTGAGAAAGTATTAGCACAATTCAGTATGACATCCATACCAGATGTTGGCAATCACCTACAGAACATCAGACACTTCCATGCACAGTCTGGAAACGAGCGGAGGGAAAAAGCAAAAAATAATATTAAAAAAAAAAAAGAGTGTGACTTGCACCATGATTGTCCTCACCTAGCCTGCTCCTCCTGAGGATACGCATGTGTCTTGTAAATGTCTATATGAGTCATGTGCGTGTACAGAGAGGAGTTCACTCTTGATGAACGTATTTTGTCATTAGCCATCGACACGTGGGCAGCAAAAAGTTTAACAGCATGTTGGCAAACTCGAATGGTTGTCAGCATTCCCGTAGACTATCTTTTCATGGAAATGTGACAGTCAGGCCAGTCTCCAAGGAAAACACAAATATGTCACCTATTTCTCACCTCTGGGACAGTCACTTTTTGAGTTAAGTGATATACCCACCTGAAGGATGACATTTATTTCTCTGCAGGAGGGCTTCGGTGAGATTGAAGCAGTGAACGATGGTCAGGCTCTTCAACACAGCCTTAATTCTTGTGCTCCGAGCTCTGTTCTGGCTATCAGTGAAGTACTGGTTAACATTTGCAGCACTATTTATAGCCTTTAGACTCACATTAACTTAAACGGGAGCTGGATCAGGCCCCAAAGTGCCTCGGCCCAGTTTTCTATGAGGTCACCTTTCGCCGGTATCCTGTCATTTTATGTGACATGTTTGTGATGTACATGCCTGTTCCAGAAAGAGCAGTGGAGTTTCTCTGGATATGGACACTTCATAAAATCCTGGTGATGACGATGATGATGGCCTTTGATGGGGAGGCATACGAAGCCGTACATCAGAGCCCTCAATTAGTAGCTATCAAAAAATGTTGGTCATTTCCATGCACATAAACTATGATTTGAAACGCTCTGTTGTCATGGGAAGGGTTCCTATTGGGCACACTGAGACTGGTAATGGGAGACAGATGAGTGACTTTAGTGGGTTGTTCTGCTGCTGACCATCGTTCCTATCTAGAGTGAAAATGAACGAATCCAGTTGCCATAGCAATGTGTGCAAGATGCTAATTGATAAATAAAATCACTTAGAGTTAAAGCTTTTATGCTCCCATAAAGAAAATGTTATGCATTTCTAAGGACCTGAACATAAGAGATATATGAAGAAATTAAAAACTTTTTTCTTTTAATGAGTCTGGATAAACAGATATCCCGTCACTGTAAAAAAGAAAAAAATGTTTTCTCTTGATATCATAGAAATATGGACTGGAAAACAAAAAGAAATGAGTGTATTTAGTGCAGAAAAGGGAAAGGAGGAGATCCATGAAGGTCCTATGACATGTTAAAGGCTGCCGCAGAGGGTAAGGCACTGATCTGATGTCCTACATAGAGGGTGTAGGCTAAAAAATAATGAGCTGATAATGCACCAAGAGAGAGTGAGGCTGGATGGAGGTCTGGATTCAGAGATAGGACCTACAGGTGAACCATGGCCCTGGGGAGCAGGAGATGCCAGCATGATGGCAACCAAACTGAGCTCCAGATCTCCAGTGAGCAGGGAGCACATGGCTTGCTGGGAGACTCTAATATTTGGGTTGTGAATCTGGATCCAAACCCGTCCTGCCAGGGCAAATCTTCTAATGGTGAAAGCAATGAGGTGCTGGAACAGACTTCTCAGGAAGACCGTGAGACATCCACCTTTGAAGGATTGTTAGAACAAGTCAGGTAATAAATATTAGGCCACGTCTGAGGCATAGGTAATGCAGCCTTAGGCCAGGGGAATGGACTCAGAGAGCTTGGGAGATCTTTATGAATCCTGTGAGTCTGTGTCCCCTAACCGTCCCTGTGCCTGCTTGCACACTTAAGAGTGAGGCATTAAAGGTAGGTGAGATTTTTAAAAGCACTAATTGTAAGCTTTACGAACTCCCTCTGGAGTCAATAGTGAAACTCATTGATTTCAAGTGAAGCAGAATGCCTTTGAAAACCAGCCTCTAAGTGCTTTGCTGGACAGAAGCCTTACACCACGGAGGATTTGGCCCGTTACTTTCGGTAAACAATTTCACTGAGCATGCTGAATCCAAGTACGTTTGTGCAAACATAACTACCTGATGGAAAAATGTGATCAATTTTATTGAGGAAAAGCTTCGATATTTGCAAAGGAGAATACATCTCAGCGCTTTTCACCTAAGATGCAAAAGAGGAAGCAAAAATAACTTTCTTCTCCTCTCTCTAGCAGTTGAACCCGAAATTCTCGTAGAAGATATTAGTGTTCACCATCTTTTCAATTTTAAAGACTGTGGAAAAATATTTCATCTCGGTATAAGTCTATGTTTTCATTAAAAACTCAGACTGATCTTCAAATAAACCACAGCATCATGCCCTATATTTCTTTTAAAATAGATGTGTCTAACTGAAAAATGAACAGACTTGTCTGAAATTATCTGCTAACATTAAGAAAAAAAAAAAAAACAAACAACTTAGCTGTGTTTTACAGGCAGCTAGGTGTTCCTTAGCAATTTGTAGCTCTCCACATCTGTAATTTAAACATAGTCAGGGCACAGGTAATCTTGACAGTAAAATCTAAGGCCAGATAATCGATTAGCATATCTTTGTGCAGTTATGTCAGCAAATAATATAGTTACTTGTACCTACAAATGCAGTTATCAAAAAACTAATCAAATAGTCTGTCAGAAATAAATAAAGAGAATGTGAATTATTATGTATTACCCTAATAAATAATATTCCTTACCTTTTTTTTTCCTAGTAACCAAAAAATCAAACAACTCTGATTTTAATATCACTGAAGGGCTTTGGTGTATTTTTAAATAAATTTTTTCTGAATCTTAATACTCCTTTATTTTCCACTAAAAAAACAGCCAAAATTTATCATTTGATGTAAAGCAAGCTTTTGCTCCAACTCTGATATAGGACAGCAGAAAATTGCTATATATATAACTCAGCAAAATTGACAGGCTCTGCTCTGAAGAGGCTCATGCTTGAGACAAGATGGAAAATGAAAGGTGTGCCCTGGAGATTGCTGTCCCTCCAAGTTAGTCTTCAAATCGCGAGCAGAGGAAGCTAGGAAAGTCCGGTTTTCTTTCTGATTAGCCACCACTGTCCCACGTGATCTGTAAATTATCTCTGCTAATAAAGTATTTTTAAACTTAAAGACAAAAATTAAGACAGGAGCTGATTTTAAGGAATACCAGACTTAAAAAATGACCATCTTTAAGTAATCTTTAAAAGCTATATTTTGACATACACTTTCAATGAAACGTACCTTGCTCTTTCAATAATTTCAGTGATTTTCATTACTTCAATGTTGGAATGAGGGAGTAAGCCCTAGACTCATACATATGTTTTAACACCTCAATTCCAGAATTCCCATTTCTAGTTTATACTCCATGTGAGTGTTATCCCTAAAAGTTTACACCACTTAATTTGTTTAGATTTATATTATAGTCTAGGTGTGCATAATATGATGGATGGAAAAGCCTTTTGGCTTTTGGATGGAAAGTTAAAGAGCTGTGCATGAGAATCTGAGCAGTTCTCTTGATGTTTTGAGTATTTCTGACACGTAATTGCCAACATCTGTTCAGGATTATCACCAATAGGATCTGCCATGCATGGTTTTTGCTATCTTCTCTACCTTGTCATGCAGGTTGGAGATGTTAAACACTGAGGCTGAATGAGACCTGTCCATAGATAATGCTTGGCAAGAAATTCTTGTCATATGGTTAGTCCTCAGTGGACTCATCTCTGCATAAATTACTTAATAGTAAATATTATTTAATATTTTAAGACATAGTAATATATTAGACAAAAAGCTTTTAAAAAAGAGCTTCTTTTGCTAATACATCTGTAGTAAAACACTGACATTTTGGGGGGAGGGATGAAATCATATCCTTGAAAATGTGAGAAGATGTGAGTTGATGAAATGCTGAACCTACTGAAATCAATAATGAAATGTTTTTTATCTCTTCAAGGGTCCGAAATTTAAACAGTGTTTCTATCACATGCAAACGGATAAACACCATGACAAATTAGGCTGTCTACGCCTGCAGTCTGGAAACCTCAGCTCACGGAATGGATTTAGATTCTTCTACCAATGTGCTCTTAAACACGAATATGCATTTTGAGGTCATTAACTTTCCATTTTTAAAAATCAATATCTGAATACATTAAAAGAGTTCCATTGCCATTTTCATATGGGTCGTGAATGAGCACTTTGTGTATGTGATTCATGAGCCACTGCATACCACCATTCTTACAGCAGCACTCGTCTCGGCGAGGTCTGTAATTTTGGAGGCACTCTAATCCCTTCTGCCCGCAAAAACAGTATTGGAAAAACATATGAAAAATGTATTCTATTGACAGGTCACATTCCCTACATTCCTCCATTTCCTGATCAGTATCTATGGTTAAGTCATTTGTAATTACTGTGTTTACTACTGGAAATGGCATGTAGGCTCTAACTGCAGCCGGAGTGTTTAACCTGATTTTCACCTGAAATGACTGAGATTGTTTTCAGCGCCCGCAGTACTCTGAACGTTCGTAAGGCTGAGACATTGCCCAGGTCCACAAATTCAGTTATGTATCTGTAACAAGGGAAAGTCACACACAGACAATGACAAAACACCAGCAAAAAAAAAACAACAGTCAAAGGGACAAAGAGAGACAGAGAAAGAATCACTTGTAGCTGAGAGCCAAAATGTAAGGATCAGAGCTTCTTACCTGGGATTACTGAAATAGTTTTTAAAGCTCTCAATACCCTGAAAGTCCGAAGAGGTGAAACACTGCCTACATTCACAAATTCTCCTACATACCTGTAGAATTAAGTCACAGTTATTTGGAATTATACAATAGAGTATGAGACTTGTCTGAATGAAGAATGTATTCATACATAGCGGGAGCGAATGCAGCCGAATGAGAGGTGCATTCGCTTTTCAGGCTGTTCTTTGATGCCATTTGTCCCGGGTTTTTCATAGTACACATTCTTTCAAACATTTTCTTGAACTATTAAACCAATCTAATAGGCATCAATTCTTTAAAACTACTGGGTGAACTTTGTTAGCATGCTGTTCAGCAATAAATACTTCAAAGATTTTACCATCATGTAGTTTAACAAAAATTCTTTATCTTCTAGGAAACATTAAGAGTTATTTTGCTGCTCTTAAAAAAAATAAAAGCTTCAAATACGCAAGTAATTTTCACATAATAGCTTCTGCAAACTACATATAGGACAACACGGGAAAATATCAGTGCAAATGTTTCTACTGGGTTATTTATTCTAAGATGCTGAACTCTGTGGTAAAGCAGATGTTGGTTTCAAGAGATGCTTAAAATTTTATTTTGTTTTATACATCAAATCCATGTCCTTTGGCTGCAGAAAGATGGATTTTGAAAGAACATAATTGCAATCCTACTAAAAACTATTTATAATTAAAATACCAATCCCAGCTCTTCACTGTCATGCCTATTTTGGTCATCATGGAGACCCATGCCACATGTGAGCAAAATGCTCCCAGGAGGGTCAGTTATGGAATGAATTTGGTTTTATCAGTGTTGTACAAATTTATTTCCTCCAAATCAGTATACAGTAAAAAAACAGTCACCACTGCATTTTCTGAACAAAACACTTCTTGGACCCTTAAATTCCACTATTAAATTTCTATTAGATTTCCTTTACGTCTTCTACTTTGAGGTATTTGGTTTTACATGTTCAGAAAAAAACCTCACCTGGTTATTTTACAAAGTCTGTTTAAGTGGACTTTGTGCAAAGGCCCCTGGGGAGGACAAAGCATCCTCTTCATATCTACTAATCCAGATTATAGCCTGGAAGAGCAATATTCCTTCTCTTTTTCATAATCTCATAGGGGAATCTGGGCAAAGATTTACCTGTTTGGGAATTCCTCCCCAGGTTTACCCAGTGCTTCTCTCCCAAAATCTTCTATAGCATGCAAGGGTGGAAAGAGATAATCTGGGGAGAAGTAACATCATGGGAATATGGTTTTGCTGACTAGAGATTTGTAAAAACATTCATAATATGTGAACAAGCATATGAAGAAAATACCACTACTGCTTGTTCACAATAGTTAACTAAGATTTATTTTGGCCATTTCTTGGATGAAATTGCAATAGACCAGTTCCTCTGTGTCAGGGAGCAAGAAGCAACTGGAATTCCCATCCTGAATTTTCCTGTTAGCCAAGGAATTGCTTATTGTCTTTAAGATTTTGGCAGGGTACTTTCCAAATCAGAGTTACAGCTGCCTCTGCCTTGCCTGTTTTGCAAAGTACTTGGTTGTCTAGGAAAGAGTGATCTAAACAGGGGCAGTTTCATAATTTCCCCTGATCCCATTCATTGCCCAGAGAGGGTCACAAGCCATGGCTGTGTCTGTTAGCACCAGGCAGGACTAAAGCCCTGGAGACCTGTGGCACCTGTTACTCTCTAGCATGCTATATAAAACTGCTCTCTGTGACCCAATCTGTGCTGTTTCAGCCCAAAAGAGGAAGTTATTTTGCAATAACTGTAAAGAAAATGATGGTCATTCCACTATAACACCCACCACCGAAAGAATCAGATTTTCTGTTAGCTTGAAACCCTTGGTCCATCTAGATCTCATGGCCCCTTATCAGGCTCTCCCATTCTGAACCCTCATGCCATCTTTGTTTCCAGATACAGAAATACCTCTAGCATCACACTAGCTAAAGTGCAGACACCACCAGAGATATCTGTGTAATCAGCCTGACTTTAAATTACTTGCAAATGAGATTCATATGAAGGATAAATCATATCAGAATAGAGTCCATTATCCAACGCACTGTACTATCTGCTGCTTGTATACTCGGGAAGGAGGTTTCGTTGTACATACGAGGATCATATTGCAGTCACTTTTAACTCTCTCACTGCTGCCTATGGCCTTAAGGAAACACTTTTCTGTTTCTTTTCTATTCCAGAATTCCAATTCTTTTTTTATTCTAACAATGTTAGTATAATATGCCTTAAAGTAAGAAAAATAGGAATGGATGCTGGTTCTGAAGAATGCAGCCATTGCTATAATTTGATATTGATAAGCTTCATTTTTCGCAGTTTCAGGCCCCCCTGTTTAGGTGATCTTCTAACTAAGAGACGAAATATCATTTGGAAAGAAAACCAAAATGTAGCTAAGAAAGAAAGCCTTGTTAAACAAGCCTTAAGGAAGTTTTCATGAATCCTTGGCCTGGAGCACTGAATGGCCATTCAAATCCAGAAGAATTAGAAAAGCAAAATGAGGTGTAAGCCCACTTCCTCTGGATGTAAAACCCTTGCTGTTACCTACAGGGAGTGAACTGACCTCTGGACAACCATCCGTCTCAAGCTCTGTGCAAACCTTCACATCTTTCCAGCTCCCTAAGCTCCAAACACTCAAAGATAATGTAGATAGAGTTTAATATCCAGACCTTGTCCTGCACTGACTGTTCAGACTTGAATTTCAGTGACAGTAAATGAGATGCTCCCTGAGGAGTTGTGCAGGACTGGGGGTGATGCCCCAACCTTCGTCTGAGCAGAGAAGATGAAGTGGAGGAGATGCATTGCCAACGCTCTTTCCTCTTCTCTGCTCCTTTCTGTCTCACTGTCAAGAACCTTCTTCCTTGTAAAACAGAGAGAACCCATACACAGAAGCTCTCCATGCAGTGCTGAATTCAGAAACCTGCAAATAAACTCACATCCTAACTCACAGATGCTTTTACCACCTGTCTGATGGACAGGAGAGTAGACTGATGACACTTTGTGTTGTTCTGTCCTGACTCTAAATATTGCAGGAGAATTGCACTTAGCTCTGCTTGAGGAAAAGTTTAGCTGAGAAAAATACCTAATGCATGCTGACCTCCAAAGCTCCTCCCCATCTGCTTTGTTTTTGTTGGTTTTTTTTAAAGCTTATCACTATGGCCAGATGTCAGTTCAGCCAAGTCTCTAGAAATGAAGTAACAGATACGAGGATTTGGCTTAGGGTTGGCTTTGATCCAAAGCCTGCTAAAACCAATGAGAGTCTTCCCAATGAAGTCCACACAAGTTTTACACATCTTCATGCTGTTCTGCTAAATGCTGCTAAGAATCACAGAATCAAAGAATATCTCAAGCTGGAAGGTACCCACAACTCCCATCTCCTCACAGGGCCACCTAAAACTAAATCATATGACTAAGATCATCATCCAGGCTCTCCTTGAATATTGGTCCTGATCCCTGCACCCTATCAGATTTTTGCTACCAACCTCAGTGGCCCTCGTTGATGTTTGAACTAAGTTTGGTTGAATATTTTTTGTAAATTTTGGTTACATTCAAATGTCACAGGCCCAGGAGTTCAGCTTAAATGTCAGTGTTAGCAGGCTTGTATCTCACCTAAGATCGTGAATTATGAGGTTTAAAGAGGGCAGTAAGAACTAAACTAAAACTAGAACAAAATACAGAGGTGTGGTTAAGCAGAAAGTACAAGATCAGATGAAATCTTTCTACAATTAGGAAATAGGGCCTTTCAGGGCATCTCTACTAGCTTCCACTTCAAGATGACATGTGCTCTTCACATGCTTTTCTCTCTTCTTTGACTATGAAGAACGTTTGGATTTCTAGCTCAGCTGGAGATATCAACAGTGTCAGACATCTGTCTTTGGCCAGAGCTTGGGCTGACCCTGTCTCCACTGCAAGTGTTGGCTGGCTGCTCCCCTACCCCTGTGTATTTTTAGCTATCTAGATGTCACAAATTCATCAGCTCCTTCAAAACACCAGAACCCCACATGTCCTGAGTGAACTCTAATAATCTAGGTAGAAGCATACAGCTGAAGGGCAGTACCACGTTGGGGGACAAATTTCTATTCCCAAGATATATAACAAGTTTCAGAGACTTTTAAGTTAATTATTGTAATAAAATAGTAATTACTTTCAAGGTGAAGAGGGTTTGTGAAGCGAAGAGCACGAAAACAGCTTTGCTGGTGTTATGGATAAACAGGGATTTAAATACATGGGTATTCAGTCACACTTATAACACTTCCTATTGAGGGATCTGAAGCTTCCCAAAACTACACTATATAGGTAAATATTACTATAGATATTTTTGCTAACAGCTCGCTCTGTGGAGCATAGAGAGAGTAAATAATTTCTGCAAAATACTCTAGTGAATTGAGAGAACAGAATCAAGAATTCCTCTGACATCTTCCTCTGAAACCACTTAGGAAAAAACCTCCATCCTCATATACTTCAGTATTTTCTCATTTTCGGTACAATTTGAGTGGAAAAAAAAAAAGATAATAGCCATTTTTTAAAAAAATTCTATTGCTTGTCACTGTCTTGAAAAATATAAAGGAGTGCTACTTACGCCATAACAATAACACTGAAATCCAGCCAGTTCCATGGATCTCGAAGGAAGGTGAATTCTGTCATGCAAAATCCTCTTGCCAATATTTTTATCAATGACTCAAAAGTGTAAATGCCAGTGAAAGTGTACCTGGGGAATAAAGCGGCCAAGATAAGCAAGAACATTAGCAAGCAGTAGACAGTAGGAATGGCAGAGGCACACTCAACCCCATCCTACTCATATGAGACAGCCCTGCCCATCTCTTTGGGGTTGCTCATGTGAGTCATGGCTGCAGCACTGGTCTGTATATGAGCAGCTTCATGTGTGGTCCAAGGAACATGTAAGAAATGGGAAAGTGCTCATGACAGTCACATGATGATTATTTTCACCACAGGGTGTACCTTGATGAGTCCTCACTCATTAAGTCAGGCATGAATACTATGCTGCCAAGCTGTGCTATGGGACTTTTGAAGCTCTGCCTGGAGTCATCAGTGAAAGAAGGGATTAAACTTCATTCGTTGTTGTTTCTCTGATCTGGAGGAGGGTAGTTGTTCCATTCATACCTCTCATCTCTTCCTGCCTAGGCCATTTGAAGGACAGCAGGTTAAAAAATGTCTCCATTTGGTTTTATTAGCTAAAAAGGATGTTCTTCCTGCAACTTCCCTTCTGTTTCACTGTCCATGGTAAATCACACCAGCCCTCAGAATTAAACAACAGAATGCCCTCACTGAAAAAGAGGAAAACAACTCCCACCCAAATAGTATATGTGGTAATCTTGACCTGCTGGACAGTAAAAGAGACACAAGGGTGTATTTTTCCCTTAGTAAGTTAAATTGTTTATTACCAACAGCCTCTTGACTGTGATGATCTTAGACAGAACATACATCTTACCTTTTGTAATAATGATGATACTTGTAATAAAATTCAGCAAATGCTCAGTGGAGGATAGTAATGTACCTGACTTAGAACATTCAGATCTGTATTCACCCAGGGCTCTACCTCCCATCAGAGACATAGACCAGGGCACGCACATCTCTTTTTAAATGTTTCTACCTGAGACATCTAGCTCAATGGGACTAGATATTCTAGGCCATATCTTAATAAAAATAATAAATGTTTAGCATCCACCACCAGCACTCCCTACCCCTTTTCTGTGAAAGAAGATGCAGATGATACCAAAGTCTACTGAAAAAAAAAAGAATCAAACACCTAAAATCCCATAAAATACAAATTTCATAATTCATGATGTTAGGGCTTTCACTGGAAACACTAAACTGGGTTTTCTGTTCAGTCCCTAAACATCAGTAGCTATAATGGTGCCATCATACACAAAAAATTGTAACAGTTGGGATTCCTGTTTGGCAAAAACAAAAGGTGTAAGCAATTAAAGGTGGCAATATAAGGAAGAATTTATGCACTATGCATAAAGAGGAAATGTTTTCTTTTAGCTGTATTCCACTGATCTGCAATTGGGCACACATACAGGTAGTGGCAAATCTCATGTCCTCCTGCCATCGTGTCACAGAGTAGAGCAAGCTACATACATTATAGAACCTCAGTATGTTTCATCTTAAAATGGAGATTAGCAGGGCTGTTTTTGTGCAACAGTGAGCATTAAATGTTTCTCACATCTCTTCTTTGACCATACTCCTAAGCATTATCTTGTGTCTGACTTTTCATGGCTCCTATTTAGTTCTGCTCTGATATTTCAAATATAGGTCACCCATATGACAGTCTCTTTAAGCATGTGTATTCAGTAACACATGCAGAAAACACATGCAAAGAACTAAAAAAAAAATACTTAACAGTACATAAGCTCATTAAAATGATAAAGCACTTGTATTTATTCAGCATGTCAGATGGTTTAATTGATTGTATAATCATCGTCTAATTCTAAATGGATCGGGCAAAGTCCTCCAGCAACTGAACAGCTTCTTTAACAACAGAAGTCAGGATTTAAAAAAAAAAAATAATATTGGGTTAAGTTGAAGTGGTTTTTTTTTTTTTTTCAAAATGGTACGGAAAATGTTTTAAAGAAAGATCTAGGACAAATATTTGCACAGGTTACTCTCATATCCCCTGTGAGTCTCTGGAACATCAGAACAGAATGGATTAAATGTATCTTTTCCAAATCCAATATTAACCAATTTGAATTACAGTTCATTGGGTTATTTTGCTCCTTAAAAGTACTTGCCTTTGATTTCATTCTCTGCATTTGAGAAGGAAAAGCTGAGAGGTATGAGGGGACGCAGAAGAAGAGGAAACATGGAAGGGAAAGGTTTTACTCCATCCCACATGGTTCCATTTGCATTTCTGCTCTATGATCCTTGCATGCCCTGCTTGATGCACTGATAACATCATCCACATTTTTCTGCCTATGGAAGACATGACAAGCACTTCGATATTTTCCTCCAGGATGTTCAAATTCCCAGCTGTAGACCCACTGACCAAATTTTGACTCACATGGATGAGATGTCCATGTTTCAGCTGATTACATCATGGCTATGGTACTGTGTGACAGCTTTCAATAAGAAAAGGACAACGTCAGGGGAAAAAGAAAGTCACAGACATACTTGAGGGTAGTACACTATACAGAAATACATGAAACATCCTGGGATTAGGATGTTATTGTGATCAGAAGAAATATTTGGTTCAGTGCTATCTATAATTAGTAATTTATGGCCTAGAAGATGTGCCCTGCATGATTTTACGAAACCTAAAATAAGGGCATTTTACTGTCTTTCCTTACAGCCCTGAGTAGACCAACCACCAGGCTATGGAGCAGCAGATGGTTGTGTTTATCATATGTCAGTCAAAAATAAAGAGTGTGTTCTGATTGGTTCAATGAGCCAAAATAATTGTTTAATGCACTGTAGGTTGATTAGCTTGTGTATCTAATATCTGTTTCTAACAGAAATCTTTTAAAGCAACTTAAAGAAATAAAATGGGCTTTCTGAAGCCTGTTGGTCTCTTTTAAAATTAATTGAAAAAAAATCCAAACCCAAACCCAAACAACAACAACAAAAACCCTTCAAGTGATATCTTTGCTATTTTTTCTGAAAGTTTGACAAACTAAAAAGACAGAGATCCTCATAAAAGTGTTGCCATTTTATGCTTGCTCATAAAGTATGCCTACCAACAATTACATTTCTTATGATGTGCTCAGTCCAAAAGAAATTTTTGCTTCCAGTAAGTTTCAGTTTAAGAACAGAACTAAGCGTATCCAGGAAGTATTTTCTGAACAACTTCAACTCCATCAGTCTGTTCTAATGTGTCTAACCATCACATCTCTTGCATTAGAACTGTGGAAGTCTGGCCAGTTTCGAATGGATTTCAGTCAGAGGTGGCATAGCAGGTGCGTTCAGCAATAAGTATGAGCTTGGTAGACTAAAAAATGTTAGTTGACTTTCTAAGGGAGTTTTCACAGGCAACAAATGCCTGGCAACATACTTTGTCAGGACAGATACTGTGGTCAGTATTACTGGGAAGAAATTAGACAACAGCAAAAAAGATGAGAAGAAGAAGAAGAACATAACAAATGGAAGAGGAAGGACAAGATAAGGACAGGGCAGCTGCAAAATAGCAAGGATACTTACTCAACATATTTATTCCATGACGGAGTCTCTGATTGTGCCATGAACACACAATTAGTTAAAATGGTGCACATAATAAACATACTGAACAATGTAAATAAGCGAATTAAGGAAAACAACGAATCTGGTATAAGAATTCATAAATTTTTGTCATTTCACACAAGATGTGACAGCTCACTCATAATTTACAAGATGCTTAAAAAGCACTATAGACATTTGTTTGCAAGTGCATATGGAAATAAATAATTATATAAACATAGAGAAAATGAGGGAAACTTCCCTGCTTTTCTTTTCTTTGCCTACATCTCTTACACAGTCTTTATACAGCAAACAAATGTACTGACTCTGCAGTCTTCTGAGAATACAATACCCCAAATTTACAGCTGTGTCGGTCAGACGACAATGTGCATAGGTGCACAACTTTGTATGAAAAGAGGGATTAGTCTCATTTAAGTAGCTACAGAAAAACCTGTGTTTGCAAATTCCCATTTTATTTTGCATCCTGAAACATTTCTCAGCCAGTAGGGTTAAAGACCAAGTTATAAATCTGGTCTTTCTAATCTCTCTAATGGGCTTGAGATCTCGCTTTCGGTATAAAGTTTCACCAAAAGCTAATATGAGTTTCAGAGCACCAGTTTCAAGGCTTGGTCTGCAAACCCACATGGCAAATACATAGTCTTGGTCTGCAAAGCTGACTGCCTCAGCTGAGGCACCAGTTTCCCTAATTGGAGGCTAAAATGAACCTCCCAAGTGTATAGTCCATGCACTTAGCTGCCAAGCTGAGGCCATAAATATGAAAAGGAGCACCCTAAATCGAATTCCTGAAATTGAAAACATAGTTTACTGAACTGCTCTCCTAAAAGCACATGCCACTTTCTGTAAAAAAATTACAAATCATGATGGGATTCTCCTGCATAAATAATAGGTATCATGCTACTAGAGAAACTTGAACTAATGAATTTAAGTGAAGAGAAAGCAAAAGAAAACAGGCTACAACTCAGACAATGCTTTGGGACCCTTCTCAAGGAAAAACAGTTGCATCCAAATAAAAGTTTCTTTTTTAGGAAAAAATAAAAAGAATGTGTTTTTTTTCTTTTTGTTTCATCTCTTTACTGATCTCGTTGGTGGTATTTTTTGTTGAAGAATAGCGATCAAAGAATATAATTTCAAAGCTATGTCCTGAAATCTTTTCATTAAAACTATCCTTTCACAGAGCCAAAATCTCTGCTGAATACAGAGTGGAACATTTTCTGATGGACCACATAAGCAACTACGAGGTTAAATTGGTAGTAAGCAACCTATGTATTCCCCAGCACTATCGCAAAAAGCAGTAATTGAACTCACAGGGACTGCTCATCTCACAAACATTTTCCACTTCTGGGGCCAACACCTCCAGCTGAAAAACTGGGAAGGATATCTGATATCCAGTTGCATTTTCTCAACTCAGTACATTTCTAAAAGTTGTGTCCATCTGGTTAGCACAATTAGGATGTAAGCTGCAGCTAGCCTAGAAAACACTGGATTTATTTTTTAAATATAGTGCAATGCTAGGAAATGCTGCGAAAACAACTACTGTAAAACAGAGTGGTATCTTCAGGCCAGGCCAAACAAATACTATCCTCCAATTGAATTCCAAGCAAAGAAATTCCTCTGTAACCACCTATTTAAGGATCACTGGTCTGATTTATACATCCTTGCTTCCTTGTGGTATAAACCGAATCTAACAGTTTTCTCAGATGCTCACTTATAGGCAGATGTCATCACCTTCTGATTGAAACATCAAAGAGAATATACCAGAGGACACAGGCTGAAAATGTAAAGGGTCAGCTTTAGGACATCAAATGCACTTTGAATTCAAACTGAGTTTCATGACCAAGCTGAAAACTACAAAGAACATAAAAGAAAGAAACATTTCAGCTGGTTATGCACCAAAGTCATAGATCTGTGTTAAAAGAAAGAGAAAACAGAAATTCTCACAGAATGAAAATTAGCATTCCTATCTGAAATCTAATGCAATTGTTTGCAACAGAAAAAATCAGTGATGATCTACCCAGAAAGAACAAAGTAAAGAAGATAAATTGAGAGAATCTATATTAGCACCATTGTCTGTTACCTAACTGCTATCAATTCCAGTTTTTGAAAGCCTACTGATGCATGAGTTGACATGGCTACCATATCCAGAAGTATGGGTTGGACTTTGTTATGGACCACAAACCATACACACTAAGCCACTCATCAGGATCCTTTCTGCAATAAACTAAACCTACTATTTCCAATTTGAAGTTATAGAACAGGCTTTGAGCAAACTGATTCTAAAAGTTATAAATTTTATCTTCTAGCACAAAGATATTGAGTCAAACACGGCATACTTCTATTCTAGACTTCATCATGATGGATAATTGTTAATTAGCAGACTGAATACTAGAGGCGCTTTAAGTGATCACTGCCAAATTACATATAATATGTGCAAGCAAAGGTTAGTCCCAATCAATAGCACATATAATTGGTGCTTCACAAGGTCTCATTTTCTCTTATGGAGGAAAGTGTGTAAAATCAGATGGGAGAAAATTTGCAAGCAGAAAACATGAACAAAGATTGGAAAAGCTTTAAGAAGTTGTTTGTTTTTTGTTTTTTGTTTTTTTTTTTTAATGGACCATAATCCATAATTCTAGCATCAAGGAAGGTAATTTTGGCCAAAATCCCATTCTGGATCAGTGGCAAATTGCGAAAAACTATCTATAATACCTAGAAAAAATAAGAATAGCAGTTACTATGGCTTTTATACAGGATAACAAACTGCTTGGACAAACTAAGGACAGCAAAGAATGGTCCTTGGCTTGCAGGCAAGAAGAACTAAGAGGAGTCTTTTAAGCAAAAGCATCAATGAAATGTTAGCAGTGGTTTAATCTCATTAATAAGTGGAGATAGTAAATAACGGTGTTAATAATATCTAACAACGATGTGGAAGGCAAAAAGTGCTCGTCCAATGGGATGTAGACCTACACTCCTCAAGTCCTCTGTGACAGAAATGGACCCAGGGCCTTGTTCTGGGCAGCTCTCTGGGCCATGGTCCTTTCATGAGGCTTCCTAGACTCAGAAGAAGAGGAGAAATACCTAGAAGAGGTTTAAGAATACGTTATTAATTGAAGAAATTCACATTACTAGGAGGCTGTGGATATTTTTTCCCTTGGAAGAGTGCAGTTTTGAATGACTAGGCTAATTTGGCTTGTCTGGATGAGCAGTGAACATACAGGATCTATCCTGCCTGAAGTCTCAGAGGAAGAACTCCATATACATCTACTTAACCACGAAATGTGACACCCAGAGCTTCTATATAGGATGATTTTACTCTGTCCTCTCTATTCTGTTCTACTGTTGGCCTTCAAGGTACAGTCAATAACTGGAAATAGAAATATGATATCTACTAAAGAAATTGCTTCAGACACTTAAGTGACAGGGCACCATTTGTTAATGCTCTATTTTGGCTTTTGCCTTGGTGAAAATAAAGATTGTTTGATTACACTCATGCAAGACAAGAGATCTCGTTCCCAGATTCATGTCTGTGATATTATCTGCTTGACTACTTGCCAATTCAGGCTCCTTTCTGCCTGGGATGTTGGCCTTTGTGTTTCTGGTTGATGTGAAAGGTCTTTATTGACAGAAAACAAACCAGTGCCTTTTGCAGGAACTTCACCACTGCTTCACTGGGACTGGAGCTGTTGCCTCCTGCCTGCGCTTGCCAAAGATTGAGCTGCTGGATTTCCTGACATTATCAACACAAGGTAATAACTTGGGTATTTCTGAAACTAAAATGTTATTTGCATTGTGACCTTCCACTCCCAAAATGTTACACTCCTTATCTGACCATATTTCTGTTCCTGACATATCTTTCAAATTCACTCCTCCGTGGTCTTTATCCTTCGAAGTAATGTGATACAGATTTCTTGCATACTTATCTTTTGGTTGACTGCTACCAAGTGCATGTAGTTCCTGTGACCTCTTGGCTTCACCAGTCAGTGTAGAAGAAAGTGAGCAGAAGACAGAACAGGCCTCCAAAGCTGGAGCAAATATTCACACACACATGCTTTTTTCCAAGCAGCTCAATTTTCAAATTCTTCTCTTAGTTGTACCCGTGCAAATTCATTGACCTCAATTAACTTCAGGAAGGCTGTGCTAATGCAACTGTACCTAATAACCACTGTTGAGCTCTGGGTATGCAGCAGCGTGTGCTGCACTGCTTGCACATATAACCTGATCCATGAGCAAATCTCTCTACAAAATGCTCTGGTGTATTCTTAGTAACCATACTAATGTCTTGGCAGATAGCACATATTCATTTTTGCATAGAATTATTGTTACTAGAAGCTTCACCTATTTTTCCTTCTTATTTTAGAATACAGGTATTCTCATTTTTATTTTTTTCCCGACTATATGGACAACCGCTGGGAATCTGGTTTCTTTCCCTACTTTTGCCTCTGAAATTTGATAATAAACCAATGATTCTAAGATGCTACTTGCTCAGTATTTATTATTTCTCAGTGGTGGACATTAGCATTGCTGAAGAGGGATTTCCATCACTAAAACATCACACAATCACCACAGCAGCATGTAGAGTCTTTCAATTATCACTGCCAGGTCTCTCATGCACACAGCAGAAAAAGCAGGCAACTCATGAAAAAGGGTGTATTTTCAGTAATGTTCACACAAAGCTGAACATCTGGGTCAGTTTGGTCTTCCAGAGAGATGTAACTATGTCAGAATATAATGTTTCTGTGGCCATGTTAAAAAAAACAAGCCAAAACCAACCACCGCAGTGTATCTTGCGTGACTGTAGAACTAAAGCTAGAGGAAATCGAGCACTGCCCTTCCATCAAAAGGTCCAGCAGGCCAGTCTGTGCTTTCATTCCTAGTTGGATAACACATTGTAATAAACAAATTTTAAAAACCCAACAAAACAATTTTTTTAAACATTCCATTTCAGGAAAGCAAAAATACTCAGTTCTGAGGCAGTTCAAAATTAAATTGTGCCTGCATACAGTGTCACAGTCTCATGGGAGAGGTTGCTTAAGAGCTCAGTACCAAAGGTCTCCATCAGTGCAGGTCTCCCCAGGTGTGCTCCAGCCTTCTGGGTCCCTTCCTTTCTAAGGTACACAGAGTTTCATCCACCTGCTCTTTACCAAACATGATCAGGCCCTTCACATCTTTTAATCCTGAGTTAACTCACCAGACACTTCAGTGCCGTTCACATTATCTGATGCCAGCAGTATAACATAAATTTCATAGCTCACATGGCGATATAGAATGAAACAAACCAAACATCCAAGTGCATTTCTGCTTGTGCAAGCAAATTCAGCCAAAAGATTTAAAACAGCTTAACGAAATAAAATGGTTTCTGACTTTCATCCATCTGTGTTTAAAAAAAACATAAAATACATGAGGAGGGAAATCAACAGAAAGGATATGAATGTACCAAAATTTTAATTGCTGCTCTTCTGATTGGATGGAAAGGACTAAGTACATACAAGGCAGGAGTGGCACTAAATCGAAAGATTGTCTTCCCTTTGTTCAGTACTATAAATGTCTGGAAAACAAAACAGAAAATGAGAACATTCAGTATTGCATTTAGGCTCAGCTTTTCCCAGCCCACGTTCCACTGGGAAATTCCTGCCAGTATCCCACAGTTTTTCCCCACTCCCTCCTGACACTCCCAAACTCCTTTTCACTCAACAAAGAGTTTTGTCCAAGACCCTCCCAGCAAAGCTATTGCCTGTCCTATTGCAACATCCCAACTATTTTTTCTTCCTTCACTCCTTACAGGGTCCTGTGCCATCACCTCCATCACGCAGCTGGGAGGGGAGAGGAATCACCTTTAAAAAACAAAATAACCTGGAGACTAAAATGTGGTGGAAGGACTTTTATGATTCTCTTTTTCCCAGGCGCCATGAACTTTACTACGTTGTTACTCCGTCTCCTCCAGCTTGAGCACTTTGTTGCTCTCGGTCGATGTTTTTTGTCTCACCAAGTAATAAGCTGCATGAGACACAGCTCCACAGCAGCATCTGACCCTGGCACTGAGGCACTGTCATTGTACTCAGGTTAACACAGGTGGAGGAAACCAATATTGTGAGTTATCTTAAATCCAAAACAAAGGTGAATTGGATGCCAGCCCAATTTACAGAGCTCTGAAGATGCCCCACCATGCACAGAGGAACTAATGTTCACTCAGAGACAGGATCAGGAAACTCAACAGATAAACTATAAGCAACTCACCTTGAGTTTAAGACCTTCATGACACTAAAATTGCAAATCTATATCCTGCTGCTTGTGCCCGGGGATAGCAGGCAAATTAAAAGGTAAATTAATTCTGGCCCTTCCAGGTAAGTAATCTATTTGTCTTTATCCATTTAACTTCTATTCTGTAATTCTTGCACCTGTTTCTACACTGTTTTAATAGAAGTAGCATTGTGGTCATATTAATTCATTGTTTACAGGAAATAGCACAGCCTCAAATCAGGGATCTCAGTACCTGAAAAAACTGGAAGCTGCCTAAAAATACACGGTGGTTCTAAGCCTTATTTTGTCCTCTGTTTTGTGAAATGTTCAGAAAGAGGAACAAACTGTAGTAAGCAACCAGCCCAGCTCTGCTGTCAACAGTCTTTTGACAGAAGCTGTTTGCACTGTTGTGGCTTTGGTCCAGCCTACACGTGATTCCTCATCAGGTGACACTCGCTTTGGGACGAAGTTAGCCTTCTGCAAAGTGCCAGCGTTGCACATGCTACTCACATCTCCCTTCAGCTCTATTTTGGTCATCAGAAATGGAGTTGAACTATCCCTCAGCAGGAAAAGAGCCGCTGCTCTCCAGGAACGGTTGTGGAGGTGCCTCCTGCTCTTGTGCAGAGTGCTAGCACAAGACTCAAGTCACCCAGAAGCCCTTAACATTAAGTGATAAACAGACCTGTGAAGAGTCAAGGCTCATGCAGAAGGCAAGATAGGGTAGATAAAAACCTCTGGCTTAATTTAACTCGGCTACTGCTCTGCTTTTTTCAGATACTGTATATTCATACTCAGAGTTATCTGAAAACACTCAAGTTTTAATTATGCTTTTTATCCCTCTTTGCCCTCCTGCTTACATGTTTCCTGGGAGCCCTGCTCATGCTGAAACTCTGATCCTTAATCTGGAAAAAAATATCTTTACTGGCTGTAGAAAGATAAAAACAGAGACAGTGTTTATGGTCTAGCAAAAGCAAAGAAGGACAGCCAGCTGGCGCTCACCTTACGATCATTGTAGAAAGGGTCGAGGTCCTCCAGTGGCTCCCCAATGAGCTCTGGAGGAACAGTCCCGTAGATATCGGGCAGCTTCTTGCAAGCTTGCAGATCAAACTGAGGCTGAGGTTTCTCCTCTTCGCCCAGCTGCTCTCTGTATTCCTGCTTTGCATTCCTTGCAAGCTTCTCCGCAATTCGCTTCTCAATAGCAGCCAAGGATTCAGGCGTGAACCGGTGGAAGCTGTTAGTACCCGGTGGTAACAAGAAGTCAGCCATCTTTTCATCCTGCTTTGTCTTTACTGGTCTTTACTCCTAGTAGTGGAAACAACTGAAACAAGAAGTACTGAAGTTTAGTGACAGGAGGAAAGCAAGAATAACCAAGCCATCAGAATGAAAAAAATAACCCAAATAACTTGTAGGCAATCTATTATCAGGAAACTCTTCATCTATTTTTATGTGGTTAGTGGAACATCGAGGAAAATAGAAATTACTGAAACTGTAATTTCAATTAGGAATCTCTTGTGATAAGAGCTAAAAAGACTTTGTAGATAGACTGTGGAGTATTCTTACGTTTTTCAGTCACTTGGAATCCTAAATCCAAACTAAGGTGTAACTTAGATTCATATAAGCTTAAGTTTCATTGAAAGCCACAGGGATTTGAATTCCTAACTCATTTTTGAAAATGCAGTTCTGGGAGTGGATGAACAATGTGCCTAAGATGACTGCAGGGCAGATTTAAATCATCTGATCTCCGGTCACATGATGCAAACTCTAAAAATGCCCCAGCTGTTCTGTTCCAAATTTAAAGAGCAAAGGGTCAAGTTCAGATTCTTAAATCACATAGAAATTCTTCATAATCTCTGTCTTAGACTTCTGCAACAGAATTTTTATTTTCCTTTGGGATAGGAAATACCATCTTCAAGATATCTGTCAAGACTTTTGAGGATTTTCTTCTCCTCCAGATCCTACAATCTGAAGGATGTTGGAAGTCCAAATGCACCTGGCAAAGCCCTGGGACTTTCATGAGAGCATTCAAAGCTTCAGAGATGCTGAATAGCCACTGTTGCCAAATCATCAGATCTGAAAACCAGGCTCCTTCCATCCAATACCAGTTTGAACATCTAACCCAAACCTGTGAGGCTGATCATCTCGTGTTGATGGTGCTTCACTGTTAACACTTCCAATCTCCACTTGAATGAAAATGAGCGAGAATTGCCACATCTCGTCAATTTACACGAATAAAGCCAAGCGTTAAAAACACAGCAGAACAAAAAGCTTCTTGTATCTGCACCAAACAACATAGCTAGCTGTGAAAATTAATGTAAAATTACTGTTTGAAAAGGGATGAAGCTTATCTCTGTTCCAGTAGCCTGCACAAATTCATCCAAGTTCACTGAAGCTGTATTTTGCAATTTAATAGTGACTTTTGTGGCATGTTTTTCCAACAAGAGAAACCCTCACTACGCAACAATTAAAACTCATTTCATGGAAGAAACACAACCCTTATTTTTTCACCACCACTAGACCATTCGTACTAAATCAGAATACAAGCTGGTGACAAACAAAATAGTAGATTTTGAGGTGGGCTACCCTATTGCTTTTGTCGATGTGTGCAGGATACAATTCTTTGTTCAGCCTCAATTGTTGTTTTCTGCTTTCAGATGGTATTTGTCTATTTACAGTGGATAGTTCCAGATAGTTTGTTTACATTAGGCTCTGTGATGACAGCATTTTTGTTAGCAAACAAGACTTTAACTGGACTCTGCATGACAAATAGCATATTTATTGACTCAATTTATTTCAGTAAAGTACTCTTTCAAATAACTACTGTTTTTCCTATTCTGACTTCGTTTTAAAATGAATTCATTAAATTGTCATTGATCACAGTCTATCATACAGGAATGATTTACTGGAGCTTGTACATTATACTCCGCATTACTGCATGTTTGAACAAGCAGGGCTGAAATGAATTTGCCTTCCTGGAGTTCGAGTATTCTGACATTCTTCTTTATTTAGATCTATTCTCTTTATTCCTTCCCCCTCTCCCCACCACATCATTTGTTTTATCCCCTTCCTCCCAAAAAACAGGAAATTAGAACCTTTCCCACAAATTGAGTTTTCCTATGCTCGGCGCTTTGTGACTCAGCACCAGTGCAAGCAAATAGAATTTCACTTTTTATAAATGACATCAGCACAGGTGGTCAGAGAATTCTCAGAGTTTCTTCGTAATTTCAACTTTTTGTTTCTTCACAGTGAAACCTGCCGCAGTGCTGAGGGCGACAACAAAAATCAGTAGCTGATCAGTGCTTCCGGAAGGACATGGACTAGGTCTCTAGACCAGAGAGGAGACCATTGCAGACTGTTAGTTGAGGTGTGGATCATCATGAGTGCTGAGAGGACGGTGAATGGGGAATGATTGTTCACTTTTTTATGGCACCAATCATTCTTACCCAGCTGGACTGAGTTGAGATAACGAATTACTAATCAACTCAAGGTACCTATCCTGCCTACAAGAGGCAGGCCATTTCCTTCTGGCTGTGGAGGATGCAATAGTGTCCTTGGTTCTGCAGCCCAGGCTGGTGAGCAACAACTGGTGACCCTGATGTGATACATCCGTGAGACCCTGGGAAGCCCCAACTCCCTTGCCGAGCCAAAGGAGCCCAAGCCAAAAGAGCCAGAGCTGGAGCTGGGAGCTCGAGCAAGAGTCCTTCGGAGAAGAAGGTAAAGCTGCAAGCCTCGATGTGGTATTTCTGGGAGGGAAGTGTGCTGGAGTTGGATGAATGGGCTGGGTCTCTGCTCACCCATAAAGCCTTTGTGAAAACAAAAAATGGTAAAACAAAAAGGGGGAATTATGGCACCAATCATTCTTACCCAGCTGGACTGAGTTGAGATAATGGACTAATTACTAATCAACTCAAGGTACTGATCCTGCCTGCAAGAGGCAGGCCATTTCCTCCTGGCTGTGGAGGATGCAACAGTGTCCTTGGTGCTGCAGCCCAGGCTGGTGAGCAACATTTTTCTCATAATACAAGGATGGAGAGATTTCAAGTGAAATCGCAGAGCAGCAGGTTTGAAAAAACCACTGGGGCCCCTTTCCACATGGCACAGAGTTATCCTGTGAAACTAGCTGGCTGCAAATGGCAAGGATTCCCAAAGCCATGAGACAAATCCAAGGGCAAAAGATCCATTAATGGTTTTAAACACAAAGATGCTATCTCTGACTGAGAAAATCTCCTAGCTGCAGAACCTGGGTGCATGCAAGAAAGACTAAGAGAATGTGTGAAACGTTTCTACTAAATGCCACAGTTTACATGAGTGTTGCCCGATCATAAATACTGAATCTTCACTAGAAAATTCAGCATCCTTCTCAGACTTCCTTAAAAACTTCCAAAAGTAGTCATTCTGGCAAGAGAACTGGTCAAAATTTTTTTAAAAAGGAAAAAAAATAGATTTAGGGGATGGTGAGGGAGATAAAATAACCAGACAGACCTAATCAAAATGAGAAATTTTAATGATTTTATTTTTAAAAAGGGAATTATTTTTGCTTAAATCTCTCTCCCATTAGAAAATTGAATCAAGTTCAAACTGATCAAAACAAGGTCTTTTCAATTTTATCTGCAAATTCCAGAAAGATAAGTTGTTCCTAGCTGCCTAGGAACAACTGAAAAATCCTACACAAACTTTATTAGAGCTTTTGCTACTCTTCTATTTACTTTTCCTTAAAAAAAATTACATTTTATAGCATCCTTACAATTGAAAAAGCTTGACATGTTTTGTCTTCCTATTGTACATAAGTTAAAGTTCCAAATTTTAATATATATATTTTGCTTAATTCTTTTTCAATTTCATATGCTTTCAGGAAATGGACAAGATAATTTCACGGGTCCTTTCTATGTCTAATTTCTTTTAATCTATGAATTGCAAACATTTCTACAAATAGCCAGGGTTAGCCTAGATGTTTCTTGAAAGAGTAAGAAAGCACCACAACTTAAAAAGGGAAATCATCAATGGCCGAATCAAAGAGCTGGAATACCATTTCTTAAGAGATAATAACTGTTGTGACTCACGTTTTTACAATATAAGCCTGGATTTTTCCATTCCTCTCAGGCATATTTTTGAAGTCCAAGGCTTCAAACACATTGTTTCTGTGATATCACCATGCACAGAATGAACATTTCCCTCTTGCTTTGTCTTTGTTAGATTCAGTTAACATTGGTCCTTGCTGATAAAAATGTACTGGTTCTGTAAACAAAATGTGCGTATGAAAATAAAGCTGCTAGATGCATATTTTCTATGGCATGGCAAGAAGTGAGAACGGTGCACACAAATAAGATATTGCCAGTGCTTGTGTTTATTCAGAAAAATAAATGTAGTTTTCCATTACAGTTTTAGCCTTACTCTCATAGGCTTCAGCCACTCCAACTCAAAAGACCTTTCAGGTTCTCAGAACATGACCTGCACCCTCTACAAGCCTTCCTTCCCCAACTCCCTAACCATCACCCAAAAAGGCCACTTTGGGCAATATGTTGCCTGCAGTCATGTAAGTACAGGGCAAGTGGGTCCCACTCACCTCTAGCTGGCTGCCCTCCTGCTCTTGAATGGCCTTAGTGGACTCAGATCACCACCCTAGTGCCTACCAAGCCCTTATCATCATCCAAGATGCTGACATGAGCCAGCAGGGAGGTTCCATCCCCTAAAAGCAACAGGCGAAGCAGAGGCTGAGGTTCTTGGTATGTACTACACCTGGTTGGACACTGACTTCATCAGAGAAGCCACGGCTTCTTGCACCTCCATCTCCTGTTTGCACAACTGTATAGAATTTCTTGCCTGGTGTGGTATCAAGGACATGCATGCATGCATTTCAGACACTTGGCAATGATAATAAAGGAGTCAAACTTGAAGATCAACGATGTGAAAGTGGCACTCATAGGCTAAATGTTAGACACCCTCAGACATGTTCATCTCGAGTAGGACTGTATTCATTTAACCCTACTGATTTCTGTGATGTCTCTCAAGAAGCTACTGTGGGCTGGGGAGATGGATGACAGTCCGTATGTTTCCACTGCGATTCTGCTAGACTTAAATCTTACAAAATAACAATCAGGACTCTTAAATCCTCCTTTTGTTTAAGAAATGTTTGTAACTAAATACAGACTTTGCATTCTTAACTGATGTGGTAACAAAAACAGTCATGAGAATGGTTTCTTTTAGTGCTTGAGACTACATGGAGCACAGTCATCTTTTTTCCCCTCCTCTTTTCCATATAATCTCTTTGGCATTTTCCTTTGACCTGCAGAGCACTTCAAAACATGAGAATAATAGGCCAGGGAAATAAAGAACAATACAATGACAAATCTAATTTAACATTACTGGCCTAGATTCACAAATTCTTACACATAAATTTACACATACGCACAAACATTTTATCATGTTTAAAAAGACCGTAAAGTGATATGGGACTCATGAAAGTTTTATTCGAGCCATGAAGTAATGGCTTCATGGAGAACTCCTGTTTTTAATTAAGATCAAATAAAGACCTTCTACATAAAGATACATAAAGATCGAGAGGTTAAAGGAGTCTAGGTGACTTAGATGCTCTTCATAATTTTACTGACAATCAACAGGCAACCTTTTGAGACTTAATTCACTTATATTTATGCCACACTTCAATTCCACAGCTAGGAGATGTCATGGGAAATTCTCTCTTAACTGAAAAATTTCAGTTGCTGTTAATACACGCTCTGAGGTTCTGTGTGCTCACATCAAAACAAGGAGGAACCGAATAAAACAGTCCTTGAAATTTTACACAGCACACTCATTACTTCTGCTTAAACTGTTATCTGGTTTGTTTCTTTTTTCCAACAGGCATAATTTTGTCAAGATCATAAACAATGATTTTTTGGTAGCACATGTTCCTAACACACATAATCAGCCAGATCTCCAGCTGGGGCAAATCAGCACAGCTCTACCCATCCCAGGGAAGTCACAGGAGCTGGGGAAGTGATCTATGAGGATTAGAAATATTCAGATAGAAATGCTTCTTTAAAGAGAGTACCTTCACAACAGAGCATGAACATCAGAAAGTGTGCAACTGAGGTTTTAAAGTAATGACCTAGAGGGTAACCAAGATTGCAGGAAGCTGGAAACCCTTTTTTTTTTTTTTTTTCCAACGTGTGAAGGCAATCTGCAAATGCTTCTTCATCCAGAGACATTTTGTTGGGTGAGCTCAGAGTTGAAGGTGCAAAAAGGGGTGCTGGAGACTCCAACCGTCCCTGGCAGGCTCCTGTGGCTGGCCTGCAATGGAAAGGTCTTCTATTCCATAAAATTCTGATGGAAACAGCTGCAATGTTTAGCTAGGAGATCTAGGAAAAGCACAGCATTGAAATCAGCCCCAGTCTGATGCAGGAGGAGCTGTGAGACAGAGTTTGTCTTGCTGCCCACATCACAAGGCAGCCCTGCAGGTTGATATGACATCACATAACACAGACTTCCTAAAACGAGCCGTTTGTTCACCGTGCATGCCAAACAGGGGCAGAAACAAATAAGAGAACTCATTGCATTCACATCATCGGGAAAACAAAACAAAACAAAACAAAACAAAAACAACACAAAATCTCCAAACTGAAATCTCAAAGTCTCCAACCCATGAGCCTTTCGTCACAACGAGCTCTGCCCATGCTGTATCTTCTTTTAAATCCAATTTAATGAGTTTTGCTGGCATCTCACTCATCAGAATCGCAGCATTCTGACATTGCCAATGACTTATTGATAAGATAAAGTCTTAGAAAGCTAACATGCGCTAAAAGGAAATGAATTCCGAAGATTTCATCCCGATATTGAAACAGTATTTGGGGATGGCAAATGTTATGCCAAGAATTAAATGCTGGCACTAAGTCTTATGATAAAACATATTTTTAGTGAGCTAAAAATATACTGCTTTCTTTGCAGGTGTTTTTATTTCAAATTATTCTGCAACCAAACAACATAAATAAGCAACAGGGAAGCAGTACATTATAGTTACCAGCGCGCACCTCTATATATTGCTGAAAATTATAATTCTCTGCACTCAACAGGTTTTGATATCTATTTAATTAGCTAGAGATTTGCCTCAGAGTATTTTACTATAAACTACTCAGCCTTCAGATGTAGGGAAGGATTTCTCCTTTGCTACTCTAAACCAATAGAGCTTGCAAAGAGCTACCAAGAAAGAGGAATGTTTTCAGCACAGGATGCAGTCACCAGCATTTGAACAAGAAATAAGAAATCTACGGGAGAACTCCATGTTGTGCCAAATGTAATGTGCACTGCTCACACCATTAGTTGCTTCGAATGCTCACATGAATAAAATATATCAAAACTGGTCTGTTTTATTCACAGAGTGTTTTGTAAAGACATTCTAACGGATATAGGAAGTTGTAAAATGGCTATTAAAATATATTCTGAAGCCATTATGGCATAGTTATGCTGTTGAAAGAAGGTAGGTTTTATGCTGGCCACAAAAAGCTTTGCTGTATGCTTCCAGAGGAGAGGGAGCCACGGCTGGAAAGATGTCTGATGTATTACCACAAAGTTATAAGTAAGGCATCACTGGTCCCCCTCATCTAAGTTATGGAGACACATTTCATCTGCAAGGAAAACCAAAAGACTTATAAAAGCCATCACCAGAACTGGCATGTTTACCTTAAAAAAGATGGATGAAATTCTATAAGCAAAACCAGTGCCTCTTTCACAATTTTAGCACTGAATTAAGAGACAAACATGACACAACAACTGAACTCCATTTTTAATGGCAAACAAAGCAATATAGGTTTTCCTTCTTTCAGGTGACAGAAACAAAAAGACACAGAGGTGAAGAGTGAACAAAATACTAGATGTGAAAGGTTGGGAGAGACAGACCCAAATCGTAGTGTTAAGCTGTGAGAGGTGGCAGGTCCCCTTTCCACACCTCACAAACACGAGGTGAGACGGCAGGTCCTGCCAAGTCTGCAGTGTCAGGAGCACTTCGTCCCATGACCACCATCCTTCACCGATCTCCGCTTCATCTGTAAACCTACAGCTACATCCAGCTTCGCATCCTTCTCCACCTCTCTCTTCCCTATACATTAGCCAAGAAAGTCATCTCCCTCTCCCACCTACTTTATTCCAAGCCAACATAACCTTTCCAAAAGCCTCTCTCTGTCCACAGCGATAACCCTCATGTGACATTCACACCAACCCTACGTGATTTTGGCACAGCTACTTTAGTCTCCTTTTTGTCCTAGTCGGTGCATCGCTGTCTATCATGGTAAGTTCCCCAGGACAAGGATGCAGGGTTCCTGTCTAAGGTTTTGGATGGTGTTCAGTGTTAATGGAGCCCCAGCAATGGGCAGGCCTTTTCAGTGCTTTTGCAATAAAATACACAGGAGAAAAATCAAAAGACACAGATTTAGAAGTGCACTGGCAAAATTATCCTGCTCAGTAATGGAAACAGAGACTCATGAAGGACAAATTGAGCAGGCACCCTATCAGGGAGCAGCTGGTTGCTGCTTGCTGGGGTATATTGAGGATTTGATTCATTATTTAGTGCACTGTAAATTTGACAATACTGTTTGGATAAAGCTAGTGGATCTTCCACTCTGATGGAAAAGATTTCCCCCCCCCTGGAGAGACAGAGAGAGATTATTGCTGTCCAAAGAGGAGGGATATTCTGCCCGTTCGCAATTGAAAACCGCCTGGGTTTAGTTGCCAAGTTTAGGAATCAGAGTTAAGAGCTTACATGGGCTCTGGGGGTGCAATCCTCAGCTCATGTCAGTCAAGGGGAATATTTCGTGTGACCGCAATAGGCGATGGGTCAGACCCCTCATGTCGGAGAGACGGAATTATTTCATTTCTGTCATTCCTTTCAAATACGTTTACTCCAGCGACTCGGCGTAGTTTCATAGGAAAGATGCAATGGACGCTGGTGCCGACTGACAGCGATTTGATTTGAATTACGTAATACTCTAAACCATTATGTAAATGAGGCCGATGGCAACAAGGGGGCAGAGAAGCTAGGGATTTTTCATTGCTGTGTTTTTTTTAATATCTAGTAGCCTTTAATACTAGGACGAAGATTGCCACCTTCTAGTTACTACATTTTGCTGGTAGGTTGGTTAGTTGAATTAAACTTTGTGTCTCCTGACACTAACCAAAATCTAAAGTGCGTCTGAGGAAATGATGGGGAGCATCTAAAGAGTGGCGAACATGGATGATTTTAGAGGTACATGAATGAGTCACATTACCAGGAGTGGTTTTGGCTATGTCCCACTGATGACAATGAAACTCATGCTTCTGAGAACCCTGTGGCTCTCCTGAACATTCCTTCCCTTCTCCCCTGCATGATTTCCTCATCTTTTTACATGGAAGAATTTTTCAGAGTAAATAACACATTGCACAAACAATTATTTTCCAAAAGTCATGACATTTTCTGTTAATTAGCAATAATATAATCATCCAAATAAAACTGCTGGGGACATCGCATTTACTAACAAGCTACATCCAAATATGCATTTATGTGTCAACAGTGCATGCTTGAGTGGTTGGTAAAACTCAGTTGGGCCCGAGGCACAATGCACTGGAAGCATACAATAGTGGTCCAGTATTGCAAGCCTTGTTGTGGCCTCTTGCTTAATTTAGCTTATGGGACCAAACAGTCAATGAGTAAACCAGAAAATAATACATCAAGTGGTCTGTGAAAGAGAAACATCTGATGATGGTATCAACACAGGACATTTTCTAAATGGAAAATGCACTAGCTCCATAATTTGGGAACTTGTTTGTACTTCGTAAAAGAAAAAAACCTATTCCTAAAAATAACTTTAATATTACCAATAGCAGTGATAAACAGCACACACTAAGAGATCATCCAATATTTTGACCCTA